>NC_051179.1:149284223-149890889 GCF_013339695.2 Rhipicephalus sanguineus
AAGTATGAACCTAGTCAGCCGTTCACGATGGCTGGCCCTTGGGCAAGTGGTTCAACTTTGGCCGAGTGGTTGAATCGAGGGACGTGCCGACAAACAGAAAGACATACCAAAATTTCAGCGTTTAAGTTCCCCAAGAAAGACTATCGTCTTTAAAAAGTTCCGTCACCGGGCATCGAACCCACGACCGCTCGATCCGCAACGACATATGCCGGGCACGCTATCCGCTGCGCCACGGTCACAGACTCTACAGTCTTTACAAACGCGCCTTTTATTTCTACCACTCTCCCGGTCGGCTAAGGTCCCTTACGGTCGGCTGGGTGGTGTTGCCCTCTGGGAGCGGTAAGGTAAAGTAATTCGTCATTACTACGGCCTCCGCGATTTACACCTGCAACCCGTTACACGTCCATCCCATTCGGCGCGTTTTTAATAGACGTTCAACTTTGTCAATGCCTTAAAGGGCCCCTCACCAGGTTTGACAATTTTGAGCTAACGAGCGCAATGCATACACTGGGCGTTCACGATCACGTCTGCCAAAATAGGCAACGCTACGCGCCGCGGAAATGGGTCAAATTTCAAGGTGAACGCTGCTTGCCCTTCCTCTCGCGGGCGCGCGCTCTAGAGAATGAGGGGATGACGTACATGAGAAAATGGCCCTACGTAGATGGTAGTGCCGTAACGTCGCTCCTCTACGTAGACGACTGCGCTCTGACGTCGCCAACAGTAGCACGTGACACTGCGATAATTATTTGACACGACATGCGTAGTCTGTGTAATTTGTTGCTGGAATAGATTAATAAAACGAGAGAAATAATGAGACACACAAAGGGAATGTGTGCGTCTTTTTCATTTTTTTTTCGTGAATTGCAGCGAGATGCGGGGCTAATGTGCGTCCCTTTCCCAAGCGTTCGTGTCCCCGCGGTTAGCGCATCGAGCAGACGCCAGCCCTGGAAACGAAAGTTTTGCTCTGGCGCGTTCGAGCACTCATTATGCTCATTTATTCTAGCGCGTCCAAGTAAACGTTAATGCGGCACTGGCTCATGATACCACCACTCTCGTGGCCGTACAAATGTCTCAACTTTCATGCCCCTCCCGCAGAAACAGGCAGTACACCATAGAGAACGCCGACAAAACGCCCTCAGCCGCTACATAAAAAAAAGGTGGCGGCCGTGCGACGCCGCTCGCGTGCTCGGGCTGGCTCGGGCACGTCATGCGCACGTGACCATGCATGCGCATGACGTGTTCATGCGTATGTGTCAAGTGAAGAGGGCAGGAAAGGGATTTGGCCTACGAAGGCTACACGGGGCGAGTGGCAAGGGTTTGAAACTCGCCTCCTCGCATCATGGTTTCGCGCCGTTACAAATTATTGTTTTTCTCAGCTCGTAATGAACCGATTTGAAAAATTCTTGCGGCATACTGCTCTTCATTCGGCACAAAACAACTTCCAGCGTCTAATTAAAATTTGCTATGTGGCCTGGTGAGGGGCCCTTTAACACACCGCGAGTTGGCGGCATTGGTCCAAGCGTGGTAAAAGCGTCGGCCTCGCTCATAGCATCACGCTGATCCAAACCAAAAATAGCTCTGCGACGCGCACCTGCCACACCTGGCTGTAAACCGCGTTCACCGCTCACGCGCTCGCCCCGAGAAAAGTCGCGGCCGGGCTATCGGGGCGGCACGACGTGCTTTGCGTTTCCCTCTAGTCCGGTCGTGGTGTTTAATCACATTTTAACATGCCGCGGGATGGCGACCAAGTTCTGCGTCTAATATGCGACGGTCTTCTGGCTATCACACCTCCTTCTTTGATTACGCTTTCACCGCTGACTACTACAGCTACCCCAAGGGTTTGTTTAATCATTTAACATGGACGTTAGTTGTCGGGATGGAGATGTACCACCAATCATCAAAGTGGTTGCATACACGTTAAACGGTGCCATTAGCTGCTAGACATCAATATACATTTTACAAGCTCCCCTTATATCAATGCACAGTAAAGATTCAGTTACTTCTGTAAGGGCACGCTTTACTTTCGTGTTATTCCGATTCCTATGACGGAGGGATCAACCATGTTTTTTCAAGAACCACGCTAGCAGCCGATGATTGCGCCGGCCTTGTCTCTCGCGGGCGAGGGTGCGTTCTCGTTTCTCGCGAGCTGGTAGTTCAGCGTTCGTCGCAGAAACAGCGTTTCCATACTCAACGCGCGCCGTTAGCTCTTTCTCGCCACACGGCGAGCGCTGAGGCAGTGGCACCCTCTCTTGCGCTCAAGCAAATGAACAAAACACGACGGCGCAAGCAAGTAAATAGGTCACGACGATGCACACGGCGACAGCAGACGACGATGCACTGTCTAGAAGCCGAGACCCTAAGGTGCTTCACGCCTAAAACGCGAAATCTATGGAGTTAGGCACAGCTGTCGCAGTACGCTACATCTGCGCGGCGCTGAGCGTAAGAGACGCTAAGCGCAGAAAAAAAGGCCAGGAAAAAAATTTAATCATTGTACTCGAATCTAAGCCGCCCCCCCTCCCATACCACACACACTTCGGCTTAGATTCGAGTAAATACGGTAGCGGTTGTTACCATCGCGGGCATCCATCAGTATGGAACACCCGCAGTTTATTCTCATAAAGAACTATAATTTTATGCGAAAAGTGACAGGTTGCACCCATGTCTCACGAAAACCAGGAAATGCTTCACCGCATTGCACGAGCAGTGAAGCACTACCTTGGGTCCGATTTTTTTTTGTGTTTTAATAGGAACCTTATGTATAACGTTTATTATTTTTTATACTACGCCTGGGTCATTTATCTTCAAAATGTATATTCTGAATTTTCTTCCTTCTGAGTTTTTTTCCGTATATAGTGCTTTTTATTGCTCTGTTTACCACCTAGCAGCGAAACGTTACACAATTTCACATTTTTATGCATTTCACAGTATTTTTGTTGCTTCAGAACTTATATATTTCTGGAAAAACAATTTCATTGTCCATATTTTGGTAAGCTGCAATGCATGCTGGAATGCACTTCAAACTGGCAAATCAACTTTTTTACCGAGACATGTGAAAAATAACCATTTTCTCGTCGCAGTGAAGAAGTTATAATATGTTCGTTGTCTTGAGGGAGCAAATACATTGAGCTCTATGGACTTTTGTCCGGCAAACCAAATTTCTTCGTTGCCGCGAAAAGTTTGTTCTTGAGAGATTTCGTCGTTGAGAGGTTCAACTGTAAAGAAGTAAACGCGATAAAAAAGTTAGAATAACAGATAGCTGAACACGTCGGTAGATATTCATGTTAAAAAGCCTCGTCGTGAAAAAACGGACACAAGAGAGAAGTGTAGAGAGTGAAGACTTGTCTCTCAAGTAGACCTGATTGATAGGTATCGCCTCTTGCCTTGGAATGCGCAGAGAAGTATTTGTGTCTACCTTTTCTGCCGCCGCTGTACGATTTTTCAGTTGTTAGCGGCGTTTGTGGTCTCTTCACTACTCTCTTATGTCATGTTTTCACGACCTGCCTTCCCTTTCAAGCCCAGTGATTCCAATTGGAATCATCAATTTTCTAGGTCACTCAGCAAGGACCTGGTAAAGATAAAGCGTTGCTCCTTTTCAAGAGCTCATACTTAGCATCTGCTCTACGTATGGTGCCAACCTGGTACGTACAACAAAGCGAGGTCACCTGTGAAAAAAAATAAATTACAGAAGCGGTCATGCTGTTCGCGCATGTCGCTGAGGCAGCTTCTTTCACCGTGCAGAGATATGGCATTTATTTCAGTTTTGCGTCGAAAATTGCAATGTTAGCTATTGGGCATTATGCTATCCCATCTAAATAATTGTTTGAGTAATCATTTAGGTAAAAATAATGGAAATATTATTAAACAATAATTAATAATTAAATTAATTTCGACATTAATTACTCTTCATTGAAAACTGTGAGCAAAGTTTTTTTTTCATTTTTTAATTACCATGATCATGAACATCTCAAAATTTATTAACCGGTTGCTTACATTTAAAATAAATTAATTTGGGACTGAAAGGGTTAAGGGCACCAAAACAGCCTCTGAAGATGCAGATGCGAGCGCGCTAATATCTCGACCTTTCTCGTCTTTTCCCGCACTTCGTGGCGCCAGAGCAATGATTCACCTGACATCATTAATGCACACACTCTCGATTGGTCCACATACGACAAATATGAGTTCTCATTTATCCCACTGTGCTTTTCCGTGCAGTAGCCCACTCGTTGTTCCTCGTCCCGTATGACTATGGTGCGCGATCAACAGATTTCTGTTCAACAGACACATTTCTGTATGGTCATGACAGTGCGCTCTGCATCAGAGTTGCAAGCCAAGCCTTCAAAGTGGGTTGTGCTGCGGCCACTTACTCCACGACTTCCTCATGTTAATTACTTCTTCAGGTGGTATGAAGCAGTGGGGTAGAGCACGTGCCTGTTAAGAGAATCTGACCTTATCACTATATACAAATGCTTGAAGGAAACTTATATCATTACTCGTAAACATAGCTTGTTGCCAGATGCATCACATTTCAAACTGTGGCAGTCAGTTTCCACAATGTAACTTTTCGTTTTCAAGTCTGCCTACTCTTATGAAGTGACTGTGTGTGTGTTTGCTGCTTCTGCTGCAGTGTTTAGATAATGCACACATGATTTGTGTTATTTGCAGCTTGCGGTCTGGAAAGGCTGCAAGCATGTCGAATGGCCAATTGCCTGTTGATGAGGAACTATGTGCAAAGTGGCAGAAAAAAATTTGCCGGAAAGATTTTGGTTAATGACAAGTCTCTCCCCATTGTTCTATGCCGCAAGAATATTATTTCGAGCCACTATGTTAGAGAAAAATCTGGTTCCTGGTGCAGTGTGAGAAGCATTTGGGGGGTGCCTGCACACCTTGAAATACATCTGCCCCTGCAAACCCTCAGCAAAGAAACTGCGTAAAGATAGAAGAGCTTGAGATTCTACTTCTTTGAGCAAGCCAGAAAACTAGAGAGAGCCAGATGGTCATGAGCTTGCCATTCTGGTTCGCCCACAAAGGAAGGTTGATCAGATCATCGCATGAACAAGTAACAATGCACAACGAGCCAGTTGACACATTTTATTGATAGCGAGGCTTCTCTCACACGTTACACAACATTACTCCTGTAGGTGGAAGGTCCACAGCAGCTAGGCGCTGAGAGAAAAAAAATAAAAAAATGTCGAGCTTTTAAGGTAACAACAAGCACTACACCTCACTCTTATAGAATTTCTTGGATGTTCAAAAGGGGGAAAAAGCTGCTTTGCAGCCTCATTGAATTGAAGCCATTGAACGTTGCAATTCTACCCTGAAAAAAGCCTCAGAGCGGATCATACGGTGCTCTATTTCACTCAAATGCCATGACCGTCCCTGAACCAAGCTGCTGACACCACCACCGCTCACTGTGGAGGTACGCCAGTCTTAGCTCATCATCATTGAAAATGAGTGGTTGTATTAAAAAAGGCTGGTTTGACAAAGCTCCTCTCCTAAGCCGCACCAGCGCAAGCCTTTATTAATAAACGTTGAGCTTTCAAAAAAGCCATAGTGTGTATAGATGATTGGACGTCTCACGTGGTATTCGGCATCAGACAGGCAAGAAAACAATAGCCGAGCAGCTCGAATGAAACTCTTGTTAACAGTGTACTGTATGCGACGAGCTTCAAGGAGTAACCATTTCGGAGAACGTGCCATGTTTTGTTATTTCAGAAGAAATCCAAGCGGAAGAGACTTGTTTTCCTGGATGAATGTCGTCATTGAAATTGTTGAAAAATGCCGTTATTCCTCAGAGCACAGTGCTGGCCAACAAGCGGGCCGGATGTTAATGGCAGCTGATGATGAAATTGTAGTAGCGTGGCGTCTCGAAGCGATTGTGCAGGGTAAACAGCAATAGTGCACCTTGTGGCTCTCGACAGAAGCTATGCTGGCTCAGAAATACCTGACTGGTAGATTTCCTTGCTTACGACATCAGCAACTGAAGCTACTCGATGATGCAACAAGGATTGCAACTTTTGCAGCTCATTTGCTCTGATGGCATGACACAGGTTCTCGGAGCAGAGCGCTTAAACAGCTGCACTCTCTGGAATTGCGCAATGAATATGTTGTTGGGTGTGCATTTCTAGTGTCTTCGCAACTGTCATCACCTCGGAAAGAAATTCTTGGATGGTCATGGGTGGGTGCTACATTAATCAAGCGAAGAGTTCCTGCTTTGCTACTTGCGTAAGGAAACAAACTTTCATCTCCTCGACACATTGGCATAACAGAAAAGGGTAGTCATACCTTCCATAAAGATCGTGATGTTTTTGTTTGGGTGCAGCATATGGGTTAAAAATAAAAAAAAGCTGTCATGCTTTCCCTGCAAACAATGCTCATGAAGGCAGCTGATGTGGAAAATGCATGGCATCTCACTGTAATGCACACAAATAACAATACCAGGTATGTCTTGAGTCTGCAGCGGCCACCGGCATAGCAAGGAGGACCGCTTTCGTTGGCGCTCTCATCTGGCGCCTTAGTACCGCCTGCGAAAGGCGAACAAAACTAAATATGTGCGGTGCGTGCTCGAGGCGCAAGCACGGCATGAGTAGCACAGCCAGACATTCTTTTCGGGGGGGGGGGGGGCATATCTACCATACTTAATTTATTTTCGTGCTTTGTATGTGTGCGTGTGTATATATACACATGCAAAATCAAAAAATTTCGGGGAGGGGGGCTGATCCCCCTCCCTCCCAATGGCTACGCCAGTGCACTTACTGTACGACAGATGTGTTGTCGAAAGTCGTGTTCATGTTGCACATGTTCGCAAGCAGGAACTTTAGAGCCACTTAGTGAGCCATCACCTATTATCATCTTAGTGAGCCACTTAGTGAGCCATCATCACCCCCATTGAAGAGGAGCTGCTCACAAACGAGTTCATTTTTAGGGGCGAAGCTCCTTAAGGCGGCACCCGTTCGTCCCTCGTAGTCGTCGCAGTCGTAGTAGTCCGTAACCAGTCTTACGCTTTGACCTCCAAGGTGGTGCCGGTGGGAGATTTTTCCTCTGCGTTGTTGAACAATAAAAAATTCGCAGCGTGCGCGTTAACTAAAAGCCGAATTCTTCTGTCTCTCATTCCCCATTAGCAGCCATTGGCGTGTTCCAGTAGGAAACGTTAGTAGAAGTAGAAGTGTAAGTGTTAGCTAAAAGCCGACTTCTTCTGTCTCTCATTCCCATTAGCAGCCATTGTTTACCTCCAAGGTAGTGCCTGGTGAGATTTCTCCTGTGCGTGATTAAACAATAAAAATTTTGTTTAAAACGCCGTTGATTGATGAAATAAACCAACGAAAGACGCCAGATGTTTTGTAAAAGCAATACGAAAGAACGCCAGATGTTTCTAAAGCAAAACGAAAAGACGCCAGCTGCTTCACGAAAGACGCCAGATTTTTCTAAAGCAATGGTTTTCTAAACAATGAAAATTCACAGCGTACATGTAAAATTAAAGTGAGCTGCAAGTCGTCATAAGTCATCGAACCTTTAGTATAAACGCGCCCGATCTCACGTCGGTGATGATGTACTGGGCAGAATTCACGGAAGATTCACGGTTTACCGATGAACCTCCGCAGCTTCGCCCACTCATCATCATTCACTCCGTGGATATGCTGTGATTTTTTTAGCTATGAACCAAACCCTGTAATTAGGGCTCCATGTTTTCGGTTTTATCCGAAAAAATTTGATAAACATTCGTAGATAAAATTTTTCACAATTCGAAGTTATGCGATAAACTCCGATTTCAAGGGCCAATATGACCTGGTGCTGTTCTTTATCGAAAGGGTAAGTTCTAAGTGCTCATTGATACATCTTCTGGTTTCACCGATTTAATGTTTACCGCGCGTAGCTGTATTAGGCAATGTAGCTGTATTGTGCTCCGACTCAGCTTCCTATATGCAGAAGGTTCACAAGGACTTGCAACTTTCCAACCCCGAATTCAAGGCGCTTCACTTCAAAGATTCGTGCCAGCTACTTAACAACGCTCTGGAGGATGGAATCAGGACGAGCTCGTTTAACGTTGTTCACGATTTTGTAGTGCCCTTTCCTGCCCTGTTGAGGTCATCGCGGGAGCTGCGCCATAAGTTTGGTCTTGTGTGCTTAGCCATGGGCATGCCCAACAAGTTGCTGAAAACCGTACGTTCACTGAGGTGCTTTTCTTTTTACGAAGCTCTAGAAGATATTTTGGACAACTGGCGCGCCATTTAGTCTTTCTTGAGAAGTGACGAAATCAAGGGAACGATGTGTGAGAGGCTCAAGAGTCTTATTTCATTACCTGAAGCTGTGCACGACTTGCTCGTTAAGGTGAGGTTTCTGAAGACCAATTCGTGTGCCGTGCTCTCAGTCATCAAGGAACTTGAGGCAGAGAGTACCCTGGTACACCAAGTTTATCCCATACTGGGGGTTCGTATGCACGCACTCATCAGTCAATGGCGTGATCCAACCGAGGTCTTCGCACGAGATGTCAGAAATCTGTTGGAACTCCTTGACGAAACTGACCGCTTAACGACTGTCGCAGACTTTCACGAATACTACGCTGCTGTCGCCGAAAAGTGGAGACTGACATCTGAGAGGAACCTGTGCGATCAACTACAGTACACCAAAGGATCGTTTTGTTACTGTGTTCAAATTGTGAATACAAATGTGAAGCATGAGCTGCCCTGCGCGTTCGAAACCTATGCGCCTATTTTTTAATTACTGCTTCTTGAAACTGACGACATGAGGCAGCTCCTGAGTGATTTTGCGAACTCTCAGTGCTATGAAATATGTAACATTGTTGAACCCCTGTAGTTTTGGAGACTTCACAATTTCCAGTGGCCAGTGCTTCTGGCGCTTCCTGTTTCTAGCGCTAACGTTGAAAGGGCATTTTCAAAGTTAAGAGTCGTCAAGCGAAAGGAACGCACTTCGATCACTGACAGCAACCTCGCAAAGTATGCTTGCGTATTTTACAATATAAGCTTTAAGCATAAGGTTGTTATACGCACAAATGCAGGTGTTTTGTGTTCAAGTATTTCGCTTGTGCGTATATGTTTCTGTGCATTCAAACCTTCTGGAAAAAAATGTGCTTCGTGTGTTTTGATGTTTTAGTATTCAGATATTAATAGATCTAAGATTTTGGGGTTTCGAGAACAATACAAAACTCCGAATATCGGAGAATTGGAGATTTGCGAGAAATAAACTCCGATAAACGCCAAACTTCCGTCAAAAATATAAGCTCCGATTAGCACCCGCCGATTTTTAAGAAAAATAAACACCGAAAACACGGAACTCTACAAGATATTCACAGTGAACATCAACACACATTCACACCACACATTTCACGACGGACGATCCAGGCTACCGCTATGGCTGAAGATAACAAAAGCAAATCCTCATCCACATTCCACTTTCTGTATACCCACACACAAACACGAATCACATTTGCCGCTTCTCAGACGTGCGCTTTTCGTGTGATGCTCACGGGAAATTATGCGCTTCACACACACACGCGCACGCACAATTCATTCATAACTTCGGGCTAAGCACGAGGATCGGGCTGCACGAACACAACACATTTTGGTTTGATGCTTGCTGCTGCGTTCGATTAAGGAATGCAGGTGGTAGCAGGTAGTGCTCTTGGGGAATTACGCGCAACATACACAGCCACCATTCTTTCGGAACTTCGGGCTAAGCACGGGGATTATGCTGCACAAACAGAACAACGGCGCACCGTACGAAGACAGCTGTAACAGTCATCGTACAATCGCGTAGTACACATAAAGCGTTACCAAGCCTTATTAGCTGTTGCGGCCGCTGTGCATCGGTGGCGCAATGGCTCAACGCGTTGAATTCTGCACGGCAGTGGTGCCGTTGGGCGTGGGTTCGACTCCTGCCTTGGAAATGTTCTTTTATTTTTTTCCAAGTATTGGTTCTAAATTAACCTTACTGCTCCGGAGGAGCTGTATTTTGTGTTTTTAATAGAGAATCACGTTGGTGTAAGCGGCGACGTAGCCCGTCGCTCACTGGATGTTGCTATGTGACGCGAGCAAAATAGTGAGAGCGCCGAAGGCGCACTGCAAAGAGGCAGTCTATGTTACTTCTCCCAGTGACACGGGCCAATTAGTGAACCTGGCGAAACAATGAGAATCAAATGGGCACCGCGAACAACACGCTGATTACTTTGCCACAACGGCCATGCAACGACTACGAACAGCTGTTGCACCGTCAACATAGTGCTGTTGTTAAAGTGACGGGCCTCCTCACCTAGTTTTATGGTTATTTCGGTTACTTATGCCTATAAATTACAATCCACTCATGCTATTAGCTCCTGTTGATGAAAAGCTCGCCGTATAATGACGATTTAAACAACAACATTTAAAAAAATTGCAGTGGCTTAGCTCGGCTATGCCAGGATATACGTAGCGTTAGCAAAGGTTCAGCTCATTATTCTGAGCTTTTCAGATTGTCTAGGATTAGCTTGATTGTCATGCTTACTGCTGCTCCAATGACACACATTCGGCGACATCGTTCAGAACCAGGTAGACCTGGCGGCATGGCCGGGTAACGATAGCCATTGGTAACGCTGAAGAGCGGAATGTTCTGCTTTACGAGAAAGTTCTTGCACGTTGTACAAACCCGCGCCACGGTTTCACCCCACTCAGGTGCCGCCACTAAACTCAACGTTTCACGCATGGCACTACTTAGCGGCGTCAAGTCTTTCATGTGACATAGTCTTTCACACACGTCGCACACGTATCCAAACGGAGTGTTTACGAAGTCCGTGTCGAAGGTCGGAGTCGCACTGGCGCTTTCGCTAAGTTTCACAGTATAGCCAGTCGATCGGCGAGCGTTGACGTCATCGACGGCGTCTTGTTGTTGCTGCTGCAGAGATGGTCGGGCACGTCGCTCAACATCCTGGCGATGCCGATTTGCTAGACGTGCCTCCCTTTCCTCCAGTGTCTCCGCAGCACGTTTAGCCTTCCTCTGTTCATTCTTCGTACGCTGAACCGCTAATTGCCAGACAACTACTTCGGGATCCGATGACATAAGCTTCTCGTCTCTTCTGCGCCATTGAGCAGCATTTGCGCTCCTTCTTCATGGCGTTACCCACCTGCAAACGCCAGTCAGAGGCGCTATCAAGTGGCACCAGCGCATTGTCAGACGGCGACTGCACAGCGAAGGCGAATAGCTGCGCGCGCCATGGCTACGACGTCACCCCTCGCGAATGCGCAAAGCAACAGCGGCGAGTGGCACGCGCCGGCGCCAGTCTGTCTGCCCGGCCGACGCCACTCCTCTCGCTCTCCGCCACCAGCAGCGGCGAGCCGCGCACGGCGGTGGCGGAGAGCGCGTGAGATGCCGGCTCCGCACTCATCCTCGCGCATGCGCAGCACTGCTCATGATGACCCGCGCGAAACTGGCTCCGGCTAGGCAGGTGGTGGTGGTCAAAACATTTATTAGCCATTAAATGGTTAGAGAGGTGATTGGGTTGGGGCCGTATTGGCCTCCTCCCCTCACAGTACTAGGTGAAGCCCCTATTCCAGGGCTCCATTGGCAAGCAACGCCGCCCGCGTCCGTTGAATCAAGGCCTTTTGGTCCTTGAGGTCCTGACAGCCGAGCAGGGCCGCCTCCCAGTCCTCTCTCGTGGATTTGGGATTGGGGGGGATGGATGAGTTTGATTGGCACGCCCAGACTATGTGGAAGGTGTCAGGCACCTCGCCGCATAACTGGCACGCGCCATCAAAGGATGAATTGAAATGCCTTAGCACCGCCGGGCACAGAACAGTGTCGGTGAAAAGTTTTAAAAGGAGGCGCTCGTCAGCGCGATCCAGTCCCGTACAAGGGTCCGGATAGCGCCGGTGCGCCTCCTTGTAGTAACCGGTGATGTCTTTGAATGAAGGGGCCAAATTGTCTGATTGGGAGTAGGCTTCCAAAGACAGGGAAATAGCCCGGGAAGAGAGCGCGCGGGCGGCCTGATCGGCCTGTTCCTTTCCCTGGAGTCCCTGGTGACCGGGGGCCCAAACCAGATTACGCGGAGTTGGATCGAGGTATTGAGAGCTAGGTTGCAGTATGCGCTGAGGGCAAGCGGGGGAGCCCACCCTAGCGCAAAGTTCTGACAGGCCCCTCGCGAGTCGGTGATGATGTGTTTCGACGAGGGGTAGGTGAGAGCCAGAGCGATAGCAATCTCCGCGTGTGTTGCGCTGTAGGCTTTGAAAGTGAGCCCGTTTACTGTTCTTGTGTTGTGTACGACTGCGGCCGTATACCACCCCCCGTGGTGTGGGCCGGCAACGTCCACGTAACAAACGTGTTGTTGGTGACCAAAGTGTCGCTGCAACGCTTCCGCGCGCGCCTGGCGACGACCACTGTGGTCTTCTGTGGACATGTTGCGGGGAAGGGGTCGGAACCGGAGGGCGCGTCTCCAGGGCTCTGGAACTCTCACCCTTTCCTCAATGTGGTAGTCGTGTTTGATGTGCAGTCGGTCCAAGAGGCGGCGACCGGAAATGGTCAGTGCAAGACGCGTGTATTGGCTCACGAGGTGGGCTTCTCGAAGCTCTCGGAAGGTGTTCACCACGCCCAGGGCCAGAAGTCTCTGGTTGGACGTGGTGATCGGGAGGTCGAGAGCCCGCTTGATGACTTTTCGGTGGATGACCTCCAGTTGGTCATCATCATGCTTGCGCAGGTGCAAGTAAGGGGTCGAGTAGAGAATTCTACTCGTTACGAAAGCATGGGCAAGCCGCAGTGCATCCCTGCTTCACATTCCGCCCCGCTTGTTCGAGACCCGGCGTACCATACGGCCCACCTGGTCTCCTACCGTGCGAAGTTTGGCCAGGGTGGTGTCGGCCGTGCGTTGGTGGTGTATGAAGAGGCCAAGGACGCGGATCTCCTTGGCCTCACGGATCGGTCCCGAGGAGAGGCTGATGCGTAGCTGAGTTGTGTCCCGAGGGGAGGGATGTACGTGCACAAATTCGGATTTAGCTGGGGCGCACTGGAGTCCACAGTAGGTTGCGTAGTCGTCGACTACGGTCGCCGCTGCTTGCAGGCACGACTCTATGTGGCCCAGGTTACCTTGCGTGGCCCAGATTGTAATATCATCCGCATAAAGAGCGTGATGTATCCCGGGCAGAGAAGCCAATTTGGAAGGAAGATGAAGCAATGCCAAATTAAAGAGGAGGGGAGACAGGACCGCGCCTTGAGGTGTTCCCCTCGAGCCGATGGTGTATGGCCCGTGTTCCGCACCTTGTATTCGTATGTAAGCTTGGCGGTCTGTAAGAAATTGTCTAATGTAGTTGAATGTTTTGTAACCACAGTTGGTATGGCTGAGGTGGTCCCGGATTACTTCGTGCTTGACATTATCGAATGCGCCTTGAAGATCCAAGGCCAGGACTACCTTGTCATTGTGGGGGCATTCAATAGGATCTAATATGTCATGATGGAGCTGCAGAAGTATATACTGTGCTGACTTATGACGACGTAAACCGAACATGGTGTCCGCGAAAATGTGCTGTGTTTCGAGAAAGTCGGAGAGTCTGTCGCGCACCATCGTCTCCATCAGCTTGCCGACACAAGACGTGAGGGAGATGGGGCGAAGGTTCTCCACGTCAATAGGTTTTCCAGCTTTCGGGATGAAGGTCATGAGAGCTGACGTCCAGTCAAGAGGGAGAGGAGTCTCTCCATCCCAAATAGAATTGATGTATTTGAGGAGCGCGGCGTAAGCTGCATCGGGAAGGTTGGCCAAGAGCTTGACCGTAACCTGGTCACGTCCGGGTGCAGTGCCACGCTTCATCTTGCGCAAAGCCGCCCGGAGGTCGTGGAGCTGGAACGGGGTGTCCAGCTGCGTGTTCTCTTTGCCTGCGTAAGAGCACGCGGCTGTCCGGGGCTCCTTGGTGGTGCACATGTATCGGTCCCTGAGCGTGTGCGCTAGCTCTGTTGTCGTTCCTGTAAAGTTGTGCATGGCCTTATGTAAGTGGCGTTGGGTTTCCGTGCGTGTTTGTGTTGGATCGATGAGAGCGCGGAACAGGCGCCACGTATTGCGGCCAGACATCTAGCGCGCAGCCGTGTTGCACCGGTCCACCCAGTTAGTGTCGGCTAGCTGAGCAGCATATTCCGCAGCTTGCTGCGTGAGTTCGAGGATGCGCTTCTTGAGGCGTTTGTTGTGTTTCTGTTTTTTCCATCGTTTGGTGAGGCTGCGGCGGGCCTCCCAAAGATGGAGGAGGTGGTTGTCCACGTCCGTTTGTGTTTCCGTGAGCTGTATCTGCCGTTCGTGTTTCTTGAGTGTAGACGTGAGCGATTTCGACCAGGTGTCGTATCCCGACTCAAGGGGGTCTACTATAGGTAGAGAGGTGCGGAAAGTCGTCCAGTCTGGGACACGGGCTTGTGTTAGTGGGCGTGTCAAGGGACGCATGTAGATGGTTGTGTTGATTAGACAATGATCACTGCCGAGAGTGTCCTGAGTATTCAGCCAGTCGGCATGGCGTATGTTGCGTGTAATTGCGAGGTCCGGGCAAGTGTCTCGTTGAATCGAATTGCCTACACGCGTTGAGTTGGCAGGATCAGTGTGGATGGTGCGTCCAAGAGTGGAAAGAAGTTCCGCAAGCCTCCTCCCACGCGTGTCCTCCCGGGGGTACCCCCATAACCTGCTTGGGGCATTGAAGTCGCCAACGATCAGGAGGGGGTCCCTTCCCGCCACCTGCATAGCTTGAGCGAAAGTTTCGCTGAACGTAACGTTCTTAAGTTTCGGGGGGCAGTAAATGTTTAGAATATTTACAGGTGGGTCTGATCGCTTTATTGGCAGCACCGACACCATCGTGTATGGAAAAATTCGGCAAATCCCACGCACTGTGGGAATCGATGTAATGCGAAGCAGCCAGCAAAGAGCTGCATACATCGCCTTGTTTGTCTTTGAGCCAAATGAAATCATTCATGCCATGGCATCTAGTCCACCATATATCGCATGTTTGCCATACACGCATGCATGCACAATCTAGTGTACACCATGCCAATGAAACGCATATTCTGCTATATAAATGCATGACCTGTCGTTTACGTTCATCACGCACTCGTGTCATGCCATACCAATTTTGGTATATATCACGTTAACAAAACGGCCGGAAGCGCACCATGACAGTGGCATGTAAATCATACCGTACATGACATGCATGATTCGCATGTTAAGACCTCTAATTTATGTTCGTCCTACAGTCACATCGCGCAATACCAATTTTGGTGTATATCAAAGGAGCGAAATGGCCGCGAGTGCACCATGAGTAGAGCATGTAAATCATGCCATACATGACATGAATATTGTGGTTTTTCATGTTACCACCTGTCACTAATGTTCATCATACAGTCACATCGCGCAATACCTGTTTTGGTGTATATCAAGCTATCGAAACGGCCGCGTATGCACCATGAGCGTGGCAATTAAGTCATGACATACATGGATGCATGTCATAGTTTCCATGCTACCAACTGTTATTCATGTTCTACATACAGTCACATCGCGCAATCCCAAATTTGGTGCATATCAATCTAGCGAAACGGCCACGAGTGCGCCATGAGCATGGCATGCAAATCATGACGTACATTTCATGCATGTCATATTATCATGTTACCAGCTTTCATTTACGTTCGTCATACAGTGGCGTCGCGCAATACCAATTTTGGTGTATACAAGCCAGCGAAACTGCCGGGAATGCACAATGAGCGCGGCATGTAAATCATGACATACATAACCTGCATGTCATGATGTCCATGTTACCACCTCTCATTTACGTTCGTCATGCAGTCGCGTCGCGCAATACCAATCTTGGTGTGTCAAGCAAGCGAAACGGCACGAGTGCGTCATGAGCATGACATGTAAATCATGTCGTGCATGTCATGCATGTCATGATTTTCATGTTACCACGTCTCATTTACCGTCGTCGTACAGTCGCTTCGCGCAATAGCAATTTTGGTGTACATCGAGCAAGCGAAGCGGTCGCGAATGCATCATGAGCGTGGCAATTAAATCATGACATACATGACATGCATGTCATGGTTTTCATCTAACCAACTGTCATTCATGTTCTTCATACAATCACATCGCGCAATACCAGTTTTGGTGTATATCAATCGACTGAAACTGCCGCTAGCGCATCATGAGCGTGGCATGTAAATCAGGTCGTACATGACTTGCATGTCATGATTTTTGTTACCACGTCTCACTTACGTTCGTCATACAGTCGCGTAGCGTAACACCAATTTTGGTGTAGATCACGCAAGCGAAACGGACGCGAATGCACCATGAGCGCGGCATGTAAATCATGACATACATGTCATGGATGTCATGGTTTTCGTGCTACCGCCTGTTATTCATGTTCTTCATAAAGTCACATCGCACAATACCAATTTTGGTGTATATCAATCTAGCGAAACGGCCCCGAGTGCGCCATGAGCGTGGCATGTAAATCATGTCATACATGACATGCGTATCAAGATTTTCATGTTACCACGTGTCAGTTATGTTCGTCATACAGAAATGTCTTGTCATACCAGTTTTTCGTATGTATCCCTTCATTTAAACGGCCGCGAGCGCCCCGAGACCATGTCATGGAAATCATGCTGCACATGACATGCGCGTCATGATTTGCATGTTAGGACCTGTCATTATGTTCGTCATAAACTCTTGTCATGCCGTACCAATTTTGGTATATATGAAATTAACGGAACGGCCGCAGGAGCCCAAGCGCCGTGGAATGTAAATCATGCTGCACATGACATGCGCGTCATGATTTGCATGTTAGGACCTGTCATTTATGTTCGTGATAAGGCCATGTTATGACACACCGATTTTGGTATACATCCGATTAACGGAACGGCCAGGGAGCCCGAAGGCCGTGGAATGTAAATCATGCTGTTCATGACACGCGTGTCATGTTTTTCATGATATGACCTGTCATTTATGTTTCTAATAAGGTCATGTTATGACACACCAGTTTTGGTATACATCCGATTAACGAAACGGCCAGGAGAGCACAAAGTCGTAGGCGGCTATATAGATAGATAGATAGATAGATAGATAGATAGATAGATAGATAGATAGATAGATAGATAGATAGATAGATAGATAGATAGATAGATAGATAGATAGATAGAAACGCTCAAAGTCGCAGAAGTTCGCTAAGAAATGCTTCGCATTTAAAAAGCGTTGTTGTGGGGAGTGTGACCTCCTGCGCAGTGTACTGCTTGTGAACGAGTATACATGTCTGCGGGTTATGTTGAAATGTAGTGTAGTTTGTGAGTTTGACGACGGTGCCGGGTTCCTGAAGAGCAACCACGGCAGCGAGGAACTCAAAGGTCTTAAGGTAAAGGCGGAGATGAGCCCGCTTCTTGCGGTCCTTGAGACCTCTGCAGCTCCACTGTGTCAGTAAAAGTGGCTGAGTTTAAGGACGCGCGGACGCGTTTAAGGACGCGCGGATTGTCTTGTATCCATTTTTGGATAATGTGAGTTACGGCTTGTGTCACCTGTGTGATCACACTCTCCACCTGACGCGTGATGGTGTCGTGGATAATTTGGGGGAGGTCAGCCAATTGTGTTTCTATTGCGGTCACCTGGGTCTTCAGGGCCACGACGCGACTGTCTACAGTAGTAGGAATCTCCCTGTCTGTTATGTTTTCCTCCTCTTCTCTTGAGGAGGGCAGAATAATGGGGTGGGTTCGGAGCGAGTGAAGTTCGCTGGCTAGTTTTTCGTTTTGCGCTCGCAAAAAGGCGAGCTCCCGCCTGACTTCCTGTGTTTCGGCAGTGCTTGTGGGGAAGGAGGAAGGAGGAGAGTGAGAAGAGGCGATCTCCTCCCAGCTGCCTACTTTGTCTTGGTCGCGGGCAGCGCCGCCAGATGGAGCGCTGAGAGCTGGGGATTCCGCCGCTCCAGGCGGCAGCGTTGCTGTTGCTGTCTTGCCAGGGGTTGGCGCCTTGCCAGTCGGCTGGCGCTTCGGTTTTGTTGGGGACCCCGATGTCCTTGGCCCTGGCTGCTGAAGCTTGATGAATTTCCCAGTGCATTCGCGAGAGCTGGTGAGGTGCGGGCCCCCGCAGACTATGCACATTGGGTTGCATTCGTGGGGGACCATCTCCTCAGTATCAGCACCCCCGTTTTGGCCACAAAGGCCGCATCTTTCTTTGACCGGGTTGGGACAGATATCCGACCGGTGCCCCAGTGTGCCGCAACGGTAGCACGCTGGCACTGTCTTCTTGTACTCCCTGACGGGAGTCAGTTCTGCGTTGTAGTGGACGTAACGCGGAACGTTACCTCCCGCGAATGTCAACACAGCTACGTTAAAGTTCCCCAGCTTGCGCGTATAGACCAGTTCACCATCTCGCCACTGCACACTATGTTTCAGGGACGCACTGGTTTCGAGGTTGTGCACAGAAATCACGCCACGACACACGTCACCGGTGAACTTGAGGTGTCCGTGAAGCGGAAGCGGACCTTTGCTGGTGTGGATTTGAATGTCCGTTAGCAGTTTCTGAACTACCTCGTGGTTCTGCGTGCCACAGACAATGATGTTTTGTTCCCAATTGGGGGAAATTGTGATGGTGTTCATGTGCTGCTTTCCGATGAGTTGGGAAATGGCAGCGCCGAGTTCACCTTGTTGAAAGGCTGTCTTGAGGGTGACCGTAATGCGCGGCTTGAGCACGATTACGTAGTCGTCAGGATTCATCCTGACCGTTGGCTTTGGCGTCCACTTGGAGCCTGGTGGTGAAGTCTTCTGTGGATGTTTAGGAGGCGGAGCGCAAGCGTCTCCGGAGGCTGGATTGTTGAGAGGAGTCTTGGGCGTAGACTCTCCTTTTGTGTTCTTTCGGCGGCGACGCCGGCCTTCGACGAGTTGAAAAATGTCGGCTTGCCCCGCTGACATGGTGGATGGGCCGTCCTCTGGTTGGTTTGTAGGGACAGACGACCACGACAGAGTCGTGGGGTCGTAGCCGCGTTGTTCAGACAGCGCCATGTTGAGAGGTTGGCCGATGGGCGTGTCCGCGTCCAGCAGCGGGGGAGCCGGAGCCGTGAGGCCCAGCTCGGCCGCTACGTGGTGGTGCGAAAAGTTGCTCGAAATGGCCGAAAGTTGGGCGTACCTGGGTAAGATCGGTGTCTCCAGGATCTTGCTAACTTTCCAGATGCAGTCGCACAGGTTTTAGAGGAGTCCCGTCTAAATTTCCACGGCTCCAGCCGAAAAACGACGGAGCCGATGTGCGTCGCGTCCGATCGCTTCGGGATGCGCCCTCTTCCCCCCCCCCCCCCCCCCGGCTAGGCAAGTGTATACAAAACAATTTGTCATGTTTGCGACGTTTACTTTTAACAAGCGGTAGGTAGCGCTGCGCTTCTTCCTTTTTGTTTCTTTTTCCCGCGCCCCCACAGAGAGAAAAAAAATAGGCTCCACGCATTTGTGTTTCTTCACGCAGCAACGTGATCGGCGTGTTTTCGATGATCTCCACGCTCAGCAAGATCCATTGTGCAGGGTTAAGTTTAGAGATGTTTTCCTCATCGTCTACAGCAGTGAATTCTCTTGTGCGCTTCGTCGTTTCCGCCCGCTGAATATCGACGATTTTGACAAAGAACTCTACGAAGTCTTCCCGGCTGGCGAGGAAAACGGCAGCACCCAATTACTGCAGATGAACCGTGAGTATTGCAGCATTGCTTCAATTGTTTGCGAGCACCCCGTTAAGACATTGTCTGCTGACTGCAGAAACTGAGGAAGGAATGGAGGAGGCGTGAGTCGAACAACAACCGACGTGTGCCGCGGGTACTCGGCGATGCTCAACTGGTACCGGGATCACGAAAAAGTGAGCTACGCTTGTATGCTTTCTTCTTAAATCTA
The DNA here is from genome assembly GCF_013339695.2 of Rhipicephalus sanguineus. NCBI lineage: Eukaryota > Metazoa > Arthropoda > Arachnida > Ixodida > Ixodidae > Rhipicephalus > Rhipicephalus sanguineus. The sequence goes on from NC_051179.1 coordinate 149,304,066, forward strand.
ACGGAAGGCTTCATTATGCGAAAAAAAGGGTGCCGTCCGTCTTAGCTGCAGATTTCGTCCCGAGTATAGGCGATACGCATAATGAAAATAATGTAAAATGGTGTGCTGAAGAGATATCAGAGTTCGTAAGGATCATTAAGCAGCATTGCGAGATGCTTTCCCAATTAACCCCGCATTTTTTAGTCTTTTAATGATTGACAGCAGCATGTTTTTTTTCTTTTCTTTTTCTTTTTTTGAAGGAGCAGATAACTTGTGCAACAATTCTGCTCTGATACACGCCCAACGTGCGTTCGACTCCGCGCGCTACAACCGGCTGGTCACTTCACTGAAGCAGTACGAACAGCCTGTTGCGTGCACTTTGTTTATTTACATTTCTGAGACTATGCTGATAATTGTAGTATAGCGTCACGTTTTTGCCATTGAACATGTGCTCAAAGAGGGTTTCACTCATTCACGGCATGGTTATGTAAAGTGAAAGCTGATTGATTGCAATGATAAGGCCCGTCTTGAAGGCATGACTTCGATGCTGCATGTCAGCCTCTGGCACGATTGTAGGCTTTTGCACCTTCCTAGACCAAGTGCATTACTAGGACTATGACCTTGAAGTGCAGGTTAAACGCCTAACGAGATAATGCCAGAATTGATCTATTCCTCTTGAGCTGCCTCTTGAAATGAATGCACCAGCTACAGTTGCATTTTTTTGCACTGTGAGGGAGTATCGCACTGCTTCTGCAACGTTGTGACTAGCTCAGTACCCTTGTTTTGTGTCATTTTGAAGTAATTGTTACAGTAAATAAATTTTCCTTTCCTGCTAAGTTTTTCTTATCCTGTTTTGTGTTGAGAGGCTTTAACGCAGGGTCAATTCTTGTGGCAGTTGCTTAATTTTCATTTTACAGTTGCCTCTAACTGCAAAAAGCTGGCTCAAGTGGCAGCAGAAAATATTTTTTTTATCAGTTTAGCAATGACATTAGTTCAAATTTATTTGAACATAAACCTCGAGCCACTTGCAGATATACGACAGTCCTCCTTGTAACATTTGTTATATTTTAAATTAAGTTACAGCTCAGTACATTTTACGTAATCTGTTATTTGTATATGAAATGACCACCTTGGTGTACAGCGTGGTTCATTATGTAAACTTGACAGTGCAAACAAGCAAGACAAACAAACAACAAATAAGTGCAGTCCGTCCCACTCTCTCTGTGTCCCGTTTGTTTGCGCTGCCAAATTCACATAATGAATCTATACCAACTAAATGTTTACAGTGCATAGAAGGTTTGGAAAGGGACAAGACAAACATAGGCAAAGAGCGCTGACTTCCAACTAGTTTTATTTTGGGGTCATTCCATGCCAACTGTCCCAGTCGGGGCGCTCGACAAAAATTAATTTCTCTGAAAAAATCTGAGAAAATTACGCACATATAGACATTAGTTCTAGAGTATTTTCCCAAAATATTTTGAGCGGCAAAAATTTTTCGGGCACATGAGCGCCATTTGAACTTCTCGATACGGTGGAAAACCAGGTACGAAAGAAAAATTCGCCATAAATGGACTGTTTCACGCATTCATTAGAAACTTACTTTTTTTGTGTTTTTAGAGCATCGCGCTTTTATTATAGGACAGCTGCTTGGAGCAGCTTTATATTTTTCACTCCTTAGCGCGTAGGTAAAATTGAGTAAATTGCAGCATTTTCGGGAATTTTTTACAAAAGACCATTATAGACCAAATACATCAATTGTTTTTATAGAACTCTCCATAAAACGTAATATCTCCTAAAATTTTTGTTTTGCCTGTGTGCGGTGCACAGCCTCTAAAATAAAATCCTGAACTTGGAAGAAACGCTACATTGGCTTATGTTCAGACGTCTGTAGCACCCCAAGGTGGTCCCACAAAAAATAAGCAGAAAAGCGCATACGATTGAGAATCATAACAACTTCGTCCACAGAAAGTTTATTCGAAGTAGTTTTTGTTTTAGTCAAGAAAAATGTTCTCGAAGTTTACTCCCACCATTGCATTATTTTGCTATGGGGGCAACACAAACCGACTGAATTTACTGCATAAAAAAAGAGGTAGTGTATTCGGAGCACATGGTTTTCAGTTCCTTTTGTTAGTACTGTATAATGTATATTACATATCAAGAAGATGATTAACAGAGGTAAAAATATAACAATACCATTGGCTTGGATGCCGCAATTTCCCAATAATGAATCGCGTTACTTATTGCATTGTTTACGCACAACGGAGGCGGCGGCGGCGGCGGCGGCGCCAGACAACTACACCACAAAAATAGGCTGCTGTGATTTCATTGTTGAAAATAGAATAGTGGGGCATAGTCTTGGGGTAGGGACAGGAAACGAGGATGAGAACGAAGTAGGATTCGGAGCCAGCCCTTGAACAGTAAAAACGTCTAAGACCACGGGTCCTCGTTATTTATATTTGGTGCCGTGAAACCCGGGAGTGGTCATTCCGGGACTGCCATGACTTCGGCCGAGCGTCTTCAGAAGGTGCGTGGGACTGTCAGGGCCAGCGTCTCACGAAATATTACGCTCCTGACAGGGCTACTGCAGGACCCTGACACCGAGGCGCGCGAGGTCAACAGGCAAGTCGCCGTTTTGAAGGCTAAGGAAATTGAACTCCGCCAGATAGACAAGGACGTTCTCGACCTCACGGAAGATGAAGCTATTGAAGCCGAAGTCGAGGGTGCAACTGACTACCACGATAAGATTCTGTACGCGATAGCTGACGCGCAGTTCTTCTTGTCTCAGCGAGAAACAGTCGACTCATCTCAGCGAACCGTCTAGGAGTCGACCCAATGGCGACCGTGTAGCAGCCACCCAGAGCAACATCGCATCTGCTGAGGCACCGCAAGGACCAGTGAGTACGCCACGTTACCGGTCGGTCGCACTTCCGACGCTTCAAGTCCCGACGTATGCCGGCGATTTACGTCAGTGGCAAGAATTCTGGGACCACTACAGCGCCACCATTCACAATAATATCGAACTGCCACCGATCGAGAAATTCAAGTATTTACTGACATACCTGAGGGGAGCAGCCAAGCGAGCGATCGAAGGCATCAGGCTGGCCGACAACAACTACGACATTGCTGTGAAGACATTGAAAGAGCGCTTCGGTCGACAAGAACTTCTAGTGAACGAGCACATCGACCAGCTTCTTGCACTGTCCCCGGTAAGGAGTTCCAAGGAAGTGGAGAAGCTTGGGATGTTGCATGACGCCGTGCGTTTCCGCGTAAGTGCGCTCGAAGGCCTGGGTGTACCACCTGATCAGTACACTGTGGTGCTTAATCGCGTCCTGATGAGGTGCTTGCCAGAAGACTTGGCTATATTGTACCGACAAAAGAAGAAAGAGGAGAGCACCCAGGATGGTGACGCATCAGCTGAGCACACAACCCCTGGAGCAAGAACGCACAAGGCGACCGACATTTTGTCTTTTTTGAAAATCCAGGTCGAAGTGCGCGAAGAAGGAAAGCAAGCAGCGCCGTCGTCGCATCCTTGCCACTCGACCATGGTAAATGATGACATGAATTCGCCGACGAGATCTGCACATGCCATTCCATCAGCATCTGCGCTGGTTGCGACGGAGGCCCTACAGCAGCGCACTCTGTCTTGCGTACTGTGCAACAGCAGAGCTCACAGCCTCGCAGAATGCACAGCTGACATGTCTGTCGAAGAGAAAAAAGCCAGGTTGCGCAACTCTCGTTGCTGCTACAGGTGCGGAACGCGCAATCATGTCGCGCAATTTTGCCGAGTTTCCCGGAATCTCACGTGTAACAAGTGCCGACGCCGACACCTAACGGTCCTCTGCGAATTGTCACGCGCTGTCGCAATGACCGCTTCTCCAAGAACGACTGAGCAGCTGGTTACGCCTGGCACTACTCCACCGACAGTAACCACGGCCTCAACTGGTGAAAAGGGAGCCAAGTCAGTGCTGCTTCAGACAGGTCGTGTTTGGGCGGAGAGCGGACCACGACGACTTCTGGTGCGTGTGATGCTGGACAGCGGCAGCCAGCGTTCGTTTATCCGCACCGATGTTGCAAAGAGATTGCGGTGTAGAGCCCTTGGCATCGAAGAGCTACATTGATGACGTTCGGAAATGCAAAGCTGCGGCATCAATTTCGCTGTCAACGCGTTTCCGTCACGCTGCGTGGACGATTCAACAACAGCACCGTTACGTTGGAAGCACTAGAGGTACCTGAAGTATGCTCCGCGACAAGTCCACCGCTGGACACTGAAGTGCTCGAGCTGTTGTGCGCCAGGAAACACGATGCTGCGGATCTGTTCGATCCAGAGACTTGGCACCCAGATGACATCAGCATATTGATTGGCTCAGACGCTTACTGGAAGTTTGCCACCGGAAGCATCGATCGCCTCAGCGAGGGACTCACTGCGGTCGAAACGTCTTTGGGTGGACCGTACAGGGAACAAGCTCACCTCACGAGGCTGCAACGACTTGTGCCCTCCTCATGTCAGCTGGTGTGGAGTGCGACGAATCGGCTAGGTGGCGCCTCGGCACGATTAGTATTGACAACTGGATGCCAAAGAAAACACAAGAACTCGATATGTTAGAGCATTGTCTGAGCAGACATGCTGGATGTTACCAAGAGCCTTCCATGATGCCGGAGCCTCGTATCCCTGACGATAGCTTGCCCACCCGCAACGACGACTGCTTCAATCTGCTGGTCGGCGGAGCTAATAGTCCCGCGGTGCTTCCTGTGGTATCCTCGTCGTTGGACGCACCGCCTGAACATGAGGACTTGGAGAAAGTGGACTGCTTAGAGGAACTGGAGGAGGTTGTGACTGAGCAAAGGGAGGAGCGCGTAGACAAGGAAGAGAAAGCGCTGCTTCTGCCTCGGGAAGAGAAGTGGAGGGTCCCGAAAACGAAGTCGAAGCAATACCGCCACCACGCGAACCTACTATGGGAGCTTCTCAACGAGGATATTCCTACAGAGCAGCGGGATAGCCAGGCAAAGGGACTCGCCACTGATGGCGTAAACTCATCCGAAGGACAAGCGTCGATCTCGGGAACCTTCGTGAAATTCGAGATTTCGCAGGGTTCGGGCCGCAGCAAGAAAGGTCGCTGCAGGTATCCAGGCACTTCGTGGAGAAGACTCCAAACGCTGCAGTAAACCGCCTGCAGGAGAACCTGAGTGCGGATTGCACCAGCAATGCCACACCCAGGTGGAAACGCCGGAGATGCAAGCGCGCATCATTTAGGCTGTGCAAGAACAGCTGTCCAAGTGACGTGATCACATCACAGACAAGATAGTCAGAGGCTGTTCCGTTCGTGTGGCAACGGCCCACGTGGTGAAGCACCCGATACAAAAGTTGTATACATTGGAAGCAGCGGAGTGACTTGTATAACGTTCGTGCCCTCCCCCTCGGAGGATGTTGAAAATAGAATAGTGGTGCATAGTCTTGGGGTAGGGACAGGAAACGAGGATGAGAACGAAGTAGGATTCGGAGCCAGCCCTTGAACAGTAAAAACGTCTAAGACCACGGGTCCTCGTTATTTATACTCATAACAGCTGTAAAACAGTGCATGTTACTTGATAGACAAATTCTACTTTAACTAATATCTGCTGCCTGCAACCATCCAAATAAGGATGTGAAAATAGCTTGGCATATCCCGTCCGTAGTGTCGCGGACGACGGACGGAATGCGTGAATACGCGGCGCGTCGTCACATCGTGCGCCGTTCGTTGCGGAATACTTAGATGAACTCCGTTTGGATCCGCTATAATTATAAATAACCACGCTCACGCCTCCTTTCTCCGGTTTACATGAACTTTGAGACGACTTATTTGACGCCAATTGATTCTCAGAGCCGCATGCAATAAGTAACGCGATTCATATTGGGGAATTGCGGCATCTAAGCCAATGGTGTTGTTATATTTTTACCTCTGTTAATCATCTCCTTGATATGTAATATACATTATAAAGTACTAACAAAAGAAACTGAAAACCATGTGCTCCGAATACACTACCTCTTTTTTTATGCAGTAAATTCAGTCGGTTTTATTGCCCCCATTGCAAAATAATGCAATGGTGGGACTAAACTTCGAAAACATTTTTCTTGACTAAAACAAAAACTACTTCGAATAAACTTTCTGTGGACGAAGTTGTTATGATTCTCAATCGTATGCGCTTTTCTGCTTATTTTTTCTTGGACCACCTTGGGGTGCTACAGACGTCTGAACATAAGCCAATGTAGCGTTTTTTTCCAAGTTCAGGATTTTATTTTAGAGGCTGTGCACCGCACACAGGCAAAACAAAAATTTTAGGAGATATTACGTTTTATGAACAGTTCTATAAACAATTGATGTATTTGGTCTATAATGGTCTTTTGCAAAAAATTCCCGAAAATGCTGCAATTTACTCAATTTTACCTACGCTATGGAGTGAAAAATATAAAGCTGCTCCAAGCAACTGTCCTATAATAAAAGCGCGATGCTCTAAAAACACAAAAAAGCAAGTTTCGAATGAATGCGTGAAGCAGTCCATTTATGGTGAATTTTTCTTTCGTACCTGGTTTTCCACCATATCGAGAAGTTCAAATGGCGCTCATGTGCCCGAAAAATTTTTGCCGCTCAAAATATTTTGGGAAAATACTGTAGAGCTAATGTCTATATGTGCGTAATTTTCTCGGATTTTTTCAGAGAAATTAATTTTTGTCGAGCGCCCCGACTGGGACAGTTGGCGTGGAATGACCCAGCTTAGTAGTAGTAGTAGTAGCAGTAGTAGTAGTATCTTTTATTTCTTGTAATACAAGAAAAAGGAACAGGAAAACAAGTGTAGCTTATGTTGCAGGGGAGCAACTAAATTGAACGGAGAAATAAGAACTGAGGTTGAAGAGCGCTTCTGCGTGCGCCGGTCATTTCCGAACTTAAACACAGTGCCGATCTTGTTGACGAAACAAGTTCGCGTCGGTATATCATTTTTCTTCGTTCATTTAGCTGATAAATTCCATTTAAATTAATGCTACCTTGTTCATGGCATTGTCAGGGCTCCCTCGTTGCCTGAACAGCGCACGAAGCATTGGGAAGTCATCGCAGAACGAAGATAAATAATCAGCAACAAGCACCTGAAAGGCTGCGATATGCGACTGGTTTCGTTTCGCGCCCAACAAAACATGGCGGATCGAGCTTATTGGGTTGTGGACAGATGGCGCTGTGCATTTTGAATGTCCCCTATTACGATACTGCATAATGCTAAATTTGAGTGCATCTGTACGCGTGTTTTGATTTGGTGACACTTTGAGTGAAAGAATTCGATGGCGACATTTGCCTCAGACTCTTCATTTTTTGGCTGCTATATTTTAAAGAATTCGTTAATATTTTTAACTGTGTATTATCGTTCTGCGATTTTTTCCTTGTTTCTTTATTTTCTTTTACATTCTGCTTTGGCGGTGTGAGCTGCATGTACATACCACGCTTTATTTTTATTATATATATGGGTCATTCCATATCATGCGCAACAGGTGAATTTTTGACCACCTGCGATCACGCTGAAAAGAAGATCGTGCTAGTATATGTTACTGTGAGAAGTAGTTATAGAGGAGTTATATGCCTAGAGGGCGCTTTGAACGGAAGTGAAGCTGTAAGTGAAGCTGTAAAATGAGGCTGTAAAGGGTGATATGGGATGGACAGGCTTTGAAGTGAGGGAATCTCAGAGCAAAATGAGATTCGAAGAGAGGCTGAGGAAAATGAAGAAGAGTAGATGGGCAGAGAAGGTTTTCAGGTATTTGTATAGAAAAAGCGTTGACACGCAGTGGAGAAAAAGAACTAGGAGGCTCACCAGTAAATATACGGCTAGCAGTGCGGCCGATATGGCAACAAGGAGCATTAAGCGGAAGGTCAGAGAGGCGGAGAGGACTTATTGGATGACAGCGATGGAAAAGAAGCCGGCTGTGAGTAACTACCGAAAGGGGAAAAAAACGAAATAAGGAGGGAAAGGTTTTATGATAATTCAAGGGAAGCGCTTTACTGTTTGAAGCAAGGTCGGGCTGCCTTAGAACGCGTAGTTATAAAGCGAGATTCAGTAACGAAGAAGAACAATGTACAAGGTCGAACACATCTAAGCTGAACACCTCATTAGTATTCAAACCGGTAAAACTAGAACGTTTCTTATACTTTACGAGTGCAATGCCCGTTATAGAACGTCTAATCATGGTGTCGACAAACACAGTAATGATTTTCCGAATTATGTATTAAACAACAGCTTCAATGAGGTCTTGAATACTAATGAGGTGTTCAGCTTAAATGTGTACGACTCTGTACGTGCTGCGGTGGAACTAAGGAAATGATGGAACATGTACTGATTGAATGTGGCGATATTCACCCAGGTATACGTGTGGGCACGAGTCTACAGGAAGCCTTGGGTTTTAGGGACAACAATGGAAAGCTGAACACATCCGCGATAGAAATAAGTAAGAGACGGTTAGAGTATTGGTGGCAGAAAAGTAGAGATAAAGTACAAAAATAAATAAAGGGGAAAAATAAGGTCATTCTGCCTTAAGAGGCAGAGAGATGGACCGTGAATTTACATTTTGTTGGTATAATAACATAGATTTAATCAATGTAGATAAGGAATTAGGCCAACATGAACATCGAAGTTTTCTCTTTCTTTTTTCTTTTTTTTCTTCGAGCCTGGTGGCAGACATGTCACCGTCCCGTTATAAAGGGGACGCTCATAGCATCCATCCATCCAAGCTGTGTCGCGCTGAATAATTTATATAAAAATCCTAGTTTTAGTGATTAATACGAAACAATTTTGTTTTTAATCTCAAGGCGCTGGTCTTTTATGACTATGACACATTTTTCATGAGATTTTCATGAGATTTTTGTTTTAACTGTCATTATTATTGGCCTTGCCGAACGATCGCAGAATGCTGCATGTTTAGCGTTTTTTTTAGAAAAAGCCCACATTTTTCGCGAGTAATGTATTCATAATGAAGCCTTTTACGTGCCTATAATAAATTTAAAAATACTGAAGGAGCGAATGAAACAGAAACATTGCCGCAGTAGTGTGACAAAATTGGGAAAAAGCATTTTATCTCATATTGCGGCTTCAGTTCCGCAACGCAGTGGTACAAGTAAAATACGACCTATGCATTATTGTGTAGTATGGTTTGTTGGTATGCTATACAGAAAGTTTGATAACATTGGTGTTTGTTTTATGCCAGAAAATCCTTTTCTAACTGCACAGCGTCAAGGTGATAAGACGTTTGCCTTTGCCTCGCCTTCTCTGCGTAGCACGTCAGCGCAGACTTCTATCGTGGGCCTTTTGTCGATATGAATCGTTGTCGACATGAAAAAAATTGGCAAAGCTTGAACTAAGCTGCGCAAGGCTTAAAACAGCGAAACTAGACTGTTCTGAAGAATAATCTGGTTGCTTCTAGGTTGTTTATAGGCCTCAGCTAGGTTATGCACGTTTTAGGTTGCTTCTAGGTTGTTGCTAGGCTTCAGCTAGGTGATGCTAGGTTGTCTCTACGTTGATACTCAGCGCAGAGAGGTTCGGTTTTAAAGCACAGACAATCACAGGCACGACACCGTTGCCCAACTCCGGACACACAGTCTCGCGCTGAAACCAAGCGTTCGCACCTCTCATAGGTCTGCGGGCACGTCGTCTTCGGCGTAGGCCTTCCAATCGCTTCGGGTTTTCCCGCAGCCGCCGTTACATTTCCCGTTCATTAGTATCTTCTAGTTGTACGTACTCGGGGTCTTCGGCTCCCGCCATCGCTTCGCAGACATTTGTCGGGCGAAACGGAAAGGCGAGCTAGTTGGTATTGATTCATAATGGTGTAATAGTATCGCAAAAAAAGACGAAGACAAGAAAGTGAACACCACAAGCGCTTGCTCACAACTGAAAGCTTTATTGCTTGAACAGAAAATATATCTAAACTTGACGCTCGACTGATTCCCGCAATGCGCATCGTGGGCAAGGCAAAAGGCAAAAACCGGAACAAAAACACACCGCCTTCACCCCCCCTTCCCCCAACAGGCTACCCCCTTTCCTTGAGTAGCATCACTTCCCTCTCCGATATGGCTAGAGAAGGATAATTGCCTGTGGTGTTCACTTTCTTGTCTTCGTCTTTTTTTGCGCTACTATTACACCATTATTGTCGGGTGAACTGTTGCCTTCTTCATTTTTAGTGGACCAGGTTTGCTATGCAGGATGGCCAGAGATTCTCGGTAACAGGAGTTTCCTACGAGCTCGCACTACGGCGGTCATGACAGGAAGACAGTGCGGAGTGTGCGATAGCAGCGTTGATAAAAACGGCTACAACAACGAGCATGGAGTCGCGAACGCATGTGCGGCAATTGCGGCGGTTTTCAAAAGTACACCGCGTTCATTTGTAGTTACCACCGCTTGACATCGCGTCTTCTCTATGTGTTTGTGTGAATGTGTCTTCTTAGCGCTGCCTCACCAATGGCATGTTCTTGACGTTGCACTGCTGTCCGTATTCCATTGCCATCTCACAGATCTTGCGTCACCACCGCTATTTTAGTTATGCATTTACAATAGAGCGCAAACAATGCTCCCTTCGCACAAGAAACAGTCGCAGTTTGGGCGCATGAGCGAAGCACTGAATTCGATAGGCACCAATTGGAATGTTATACGAAGTAAGGATAGCAGCTAACTCCTTTAGCATCCGATACAGTGTAACTCTACAAGACGCTGGCGTAAGGAAACGCGGCCGCTCCAGCGAGCGAAGCGGGTTTCAGGGGTGCTATACAGGATGGCCCGAACTTCTCGGGAACACGAGTTTGGTCCGAGCTCGCTTTACGGCGGTCATGGCAGGAAGACAGTGCGGAGCCGCGATAGCAGCGTTGATAAAAACGGCTACAAGAATGAGCATGGCGTCACAAAAGCTTGTGCGGCATTTGCGGCGGTTTTGAAAGGAACACCGCGTGCGAACGCGTCGGCGCCACCACTCAGTCAATATTTCAACAGCGCAGCGACGTCAGAGTGATTGTCGCGCTATCTTTTTGCCAACTGAACATCGCGCCTCCCACACAGGCGTGTTCGAGGGCGTTTGTCGTCTTTCGGGCAAGTTCTTTCGTTTCACCTGCAGCATGAAATTTCCACTCGCGAAGGCTACAAGGGCGCACACGCAGCACTCTCGTGCAGCTCGTTTCGCTTCTCTCGAACTTTACAGACAAATAAATGGACAGGTTACTGCTACTTACATTACACGTCTGAACATTTTTCTATAGTAACAAATTGGTAGCAGCAGTATCTCTACAAACTACGTCAAGCATATAGAAACAAGCTTCTGCTTGTACACACAGAAATCCAATTGTTAGACACGTACGTTTTTAATACCAGCGCGTTGTGACAACACCAAAGACAGCTCGTGTTCATTCGCAATGACAACGCCTATCTATCGCTTACAAATATAAAGAAGTGGCGATAAGATAAATATCACCACAGTAACATTGTATCGGCTAAAACCACATAAAAGAAATCGGACGTCTTTGCAATTTCATGATTTTATTTGGAGCATGACAGCAATCGATGCAAGCCGAAAGAAAATCGACCCAGCAGTCTCTTTTGATTATGTCAACTCAGTTAGAACATTTATTAGACTTTCAGCTTCATATATAGTGCATAAAATTTCTGTAGGCGGCGCAATATCACAGATTATCTTTCCGCTGAAGCGTAAATTCAGAATCTGCAGCAGCGGCCATTGCCTTCACCTTCCATTGGCCACAGAGCCATTGCCCGCTGCTACTCTGTTAAGAAGATGAAAAAGAAGTAATGGCGTCTTCAGTCCCGGGTAACACAACCACTCAAGCAGCTGCTGCAGAGGACGTGTGACGAGCACCATTGACCCTTCCAAGCCACGTAAGCACAAGAGGCACAAGGGTCACCGACAGGGCTCATCTAAGGAGCCGAAGAGCAACAAGCAACGTATTATGACGCCTATGAACGGCAACGAGTGAGTATGCCTGGTGCCTCTTGTCGACTGTGTGGCCATCGTAATAGCGGTTATGACGTGACCAGACGCTGCAAATTCATAATTGTAGGCGTAGCTTCTTTGAGTTCGATTTGGGTAGCGTCAGCGGCTTAGTTCGCGAAAGACCCGGGTCCCGCGAGTGCTCGAAAATGCGGGTGTGTACGATAGAACCTCGAAGGCGCCCGTCACATGTGTATTCGTGTGTGTCTTTTGCGAATAATTGATGCTCTCGCGAACGGGACTTGTCGACGATCAGCGTCTGACATGCAAACGTGATCTTTTATTGTGGTCACTTGTCAGTTAACGTTTCTAAATTGCAATATTGCCTTTAATTGTCAGTCATTAATTGTAGCATTTGATCATGGGGATAGTCGTCTAGAAGAGAGGTGCCACTATAGTGGCACATCTGCATCCCGATGATTGACGCTTGAGCATGATCGAAATTTAACCATCGTGGTAGTTGAAGTTGTTAAAATATTGTGAAGCAAAGCGGAAAGAAGGAGCTTGTTGGCACTGATTTTTTTTTCGAGAGTTTTCCCAACGGCAACATAATTATACAGATAGAGGCCGGTTTCCGCTATATACATCAACAGTGCCTATATGGGGGGGCCCATAGAGCCACAAATAAAATCGGGTGGTGTCGTCCGGATGAAGGCCCACTGTTCTCAGGTAGCGCCGCCGTATCTGATTCAGGCTAGGGCATGTCCACAACAGGTGCTTGATTGTAGCCGCGGACGCTTCAGTGGTACAGAATGGGCAAGTATCCCCAAATGGTCCATGCATCATTGCACAACTTCAAAGCGCTAAAAAACAGGGAGAGAAGGAAAAGAGTGGACACGACGAGCGCTAACTTGAAAGTGAAATTTATTACAAGAAAGATGGAAAAAGGTAAACCCTATTAGATGGCGCACATGCGTGCACACTTGCGCAGACTGCTCACAAAAGCCCAAGAAAACACCACAAAATCACTTTGGTAAGACGCCAGATTTCTGTAGTAGATTATACTCGCATTCCTCAGAACTCACTGAAGGCTGGCTGACACACGCGTCGTCTTTCTCTTTAATCAGATAGGCTTCGACTATCTCCCTTGTTAACTTATTGTCGCGTCTGAAAATTACTGAAGTGTCAGATAAAAAGGTTCACATCTGCAATCGCGGCAATGCATCGCAAGGTGCGAATAGGCCGTTCCTTTGAGGGAGCTGTGGTGCTCTCTAAGCCTTACATTCAGGCATCGTCCCGACTGTCCAACATAGCACCGTCCACACGCGAAAGGAATGTGGTACACAGCCCCCTGTTTACAAGGCACAAACTGCAAGCCATGTTTCACCTTGCATCGATTACTTTTGGCACGCTCCTTAGTGGCAAGGCGCTTCTGCAAAGCAGACCATATAGCACTTAGCTTGTTCTCTGCAGAAAAAAACGACACCAACGTCGTGACAAGCGGCCACTTTCTTCAAGCGGTGCGAAAATCCGTGAAAATACGGAATAATCACAGGGGGCCGTTTTTTGAGCGACTCATTCGCCTGCTTACTTTTGCCTTCCAACTTGGCCAACCTGAGAGGCTTCTGGGCAGCGGAGGCAATCATGCAGATGTTGTGGCCAGGCATATGTGACCGACGGAGTCAGTGCCGCCCCCACACGAAGTCTCCGCAACACCACCTCCTCCTGGCGGGTAAGCCCACCTGGGAGGTTTCAACCACACGGTGGAATTAAATCTCGTGTGGTGCGGCGGAGAATCTCCTTGCGGTGTAGGAACTCACCCCGGGAATCACTCGGGAAAGGCGCTTCTAGAGTACGTGGCAGCTCACTGTGGGTGGCGTTGTCAGCTTGTATGTGAGCAGAAATTGTGTCCCGTGTATCCACTGTATCCTTATCTGGCCAGGCATCTTTGCAGTTATGCGCTGTATATCGCCTGCGAAAGTGGTGCGCGTTATATACCTTGCGGAGCTCCTTCATGGCTGATGTAGAGTCCGTGCGTATTATAGTAAAGGATGACGACGATCCGCACTCACCAACTTGTTGTGTCTCGTATGGCCAGACGTTCAGCACTGACCGATGGAACGGAGGTCTCAGGAGGTACAATCGATTCACTGGTGGCCTATACTGATGCGAGCTGCACGGACACGCAGGTGGTTACGTCACGAGTGACGTAACCAGCTGCGTGTCCGTGCAGCTCGCATCAGTATAGGCCACCGGCGAACCCGTCGGGAGTACGGCATCCGCTTCTTCAATGTGGCGCCGGAATGTAGTCGTTGGACGAGGGACTGGATTTCGGAGGCGGCCAATAACTTTGTTATCCGTTAGTTGCCGGTGATCCCACGGTGAAGGCTTACTATTGAAGGTGGCGAGACAGACACCGGATTGCCCATATATGCCGCTAAGTTAGCAGCAGGTGTGGAAATGACGGCTTCAGTTTCCCTCGCTTGCCGCGTTGATGAATCAACTCGTCGAGTTGCGCCTTAGTTTGCGCCTCTTCCTGAAGTATCGGGATAGGTGTGCATCGTGGAAGCCGGTAACGACGCGCATCGTCTTCTCTGTTGATGCATCCTAAACGGGCCCAATCTCTCAATGTAAGGTGCTGAAATTGAGCCGAATAAATAAGAAGAGGCTGCAGCACTGCTCGAACAAATAAACGGCAATCTTCGTGCGGGCACCTTCAGCCTTGGAGCTGATTCTTCGTGATGCTTAATTTCGCGAATCCAAGCTTTTGCAGAGCCATTTGCCGTAATGCCAACGCGTGATATACGTAGCTGGGGAGCTGGCTAAGAGGACGTCAAGATAATATCAGCTGAATAGGCGTGTTTACAAGTCGTCGCCGGTGTAAGGAGTCGGTTCGGCGGGTCTCGTTACGATAGCTGGCTCCCGCCGTCCGTCTCCATAGCCGATGGTTCCCAGTGAGGAGGCGCGTTCTTTCAAGAAGGAACGTAGATTTATTTACATGGTTAAGAGATTGGAGTGAAGAGAGAGAGCAGAGCAGAGAAATAACGTCAAAAGTCTTCGGCTTTTATAGCCCCGAGACCGTCACCGCAGAAGCACAGGCAAACCGTTGTCAGCGTCACCCGCCAATCCGGTGACCTGCCGTCTGGCGTCCGGCCTCCCGAAAGGAGGCAAATAGTCACACAATACACTCGCCACGCCCCGAAGACTCGTAGGTGAGAAGGTCGGCGAGGAGTTCGTCCAAAGGGGAAAGGGCCGATGACCTCCGCTTCACACTGACAGTAATACTTGGAAAGAGAGCGTTGAATGATGGCTGCCACGGGTGAAGGCCCCACCTGGGTTGGTGGGAACGTCTTCAACGGCGCAGGTCCCACGCTGACCAAAACGCACGATAAAGCGGGTGTGTCGAATTCCGGAAAAACGCAGACCGCTCCCTCCGGTACGGGTTTAATTTTCCCCTGCTGCGGTAGAGGTGAAAGGCAGATGTGGCTGGGTGAGAAACTCCCGCGATGCTATCTCACGCAGAGAAACAACAAGCCAAAAAGGGGTCTCCGAATTCCGATGTCCTTTTGCTGGAAATCCGTCCACGGCGACCTGCTCGCTCGCTCGCATAGGCTCCTCCAGGAGATTGGCGTTCCTGCCTCCGTCTAAGCGCCGATACGGGGGGAAAGGCAGCATTCTGGCGACAGCTGGGTACGCTCAATGGCGTATGCCTCGATGAATTTTCAGGCCAAACGTAACAGCTCCTCCGCCGCCCGGAAACTCTCGACTGGTCCAGCGCTCACAACCGCTGGGCACGAAGAGAAAGGCTGGTGATGAGGACGACGTCCTGGCCTGGAACCGCAACTGCGAACTCGCAACAAACTCCCAAACCACCTCACAATGATAGACAGCAGCAAAGCGAACCACACAACACAATGCCATGCCGCGATCAAGCGCCTTGGACTCGCTTAAAACTCTCCAGGCTTCTCAAGACACAGAAAGAAATGAAAAACCCGCTACTCTAAAATTTTGGCAGAATTTCGTGCCGCCAAAGCTACAACGCTCATGGATGAGGAGATGCCTACAGGAGGGATCATTTTGCCGTCCTAGCAAAACAACACCAAAAGCAGATATAATCTGGCTCTAGATCCCTGAAACAACCAATTTTAAAACAAGTCTGCTCCTACCATCCGCACTGCTATGTAGCGTTACCTTCTCATATCTAACTACACGAAAAACAACCAACAACACAACTTTCACATGAAGGCTGCCTACAATCTACACAAGATATCTGTGCGTATTCTCTACGCTCACTCAAAACAAACTCAAACGTAGCCGCTATTACCTACTTGAGACACAACCTGACGTACTCACACTTTCACAACAGATTCAGCTGCGTCATACAACTGTCTGAAACGTGTCCCTATCCTTAATGTTCAGTAAAGCGTAACGCTCAGCTTACGTGATCACACGACCTGTAAGTCATCAATGAATGTAAACAAAATAGAGGGAATAAACATCGCGTACTAATATACTCGTGTGGTCCATGCTACCCGTCCCTGAGAGCCGCTCTGATAATGAACGCATTGCGCTCTGCTGTGCTCTTTAGCTCTACACTGCTCGTATTCATAGAGCGCTGAAACAATAACCACGCAATTAGCTATACGCCACATCCCTAGAATCTCAACTTCTCTAACACGCGACAGAACCTAAATGTTCAAAAAAAAACACACGCAAAGAAAAATAACTCTTGATGCCGTACACCTCGGGAGCACCTGACGTAATCTGCGTTAGATTCGCGCTGAATACCCGGCCCCACATGCCTGTCAATCCCGACAGTGGTCCACTAAACAGCCACATCAGCGCCAAACCTGAGCATTTCAAAACCGCTTTGGTTTTATTCTAAACCTGCCTCAAAATTGCTCATTCGCTCCCTTAAAATGGGTGACAGTATACACTACTTCGCACTATACATAAAAAAAAACACAAACAAGTGAAATTCGCTTCCGATCGACAAACGCTATACCACTGCTTCACAATTAGTGGTCGACCAATATTCACTCATGACTACCGTGCCTCATCTTACGCGGTCAGCTCACTTCCGTGCGGGTCACTGCTTCCGCACAAGTGACTCATAATATTGCGCCCACAACTATTTCGCACAATGCTTATAGGCTCAATAAAAGAAACACATACACCGCTTAAAAATACCAAAAGAAACTGCTTAGCTAAACAAACTAGTCGCGGTGATAACAAAAGAACACTACATCAAACTAAAATAACCTTACAAAAAAAACCATTTCAACAAACTGTCACATTCTCCGGCAAGCTTACAGCTTTCTTCCTCTTTTTAGTCGTACTCGTGGCGGTCGCGTTCTTGGCGGCATTTCAGATCGCCAGAGACTACAATGAGCGCGCGCCATTAGCTGTACTTCTCCGTCACGCCTCATTCGGGAATTCCGACGGTTTCCTTCACAAAGGTGAAGGGGATGCCAGAGACGCGGGGGAAAGAGTGGCAATCCTCTCTTTTGTTTGCTCTCGCTAGGCGCTCTGCTCCTCCTGCCTTGCGTCTATGAATACCTCGACATGGTTGTCCCCGCAAACTTGTACCTGTGAAGGCACCCTCCGTCGTGGGGATGCGCATTGTTCTCCCCCGCTTCCCCTCTTTCGCCGCTTGCACCTTACTGCGCGCCCCGAAGGACGTTTCCCTGAACTGCCCGATGACCTGTCCTTTTTCTTTCTGCGCTGCGGCGGTCGCTTGCATCCGACTGTACGCCTCAAAGGACGTTTTCCCAAACTGCCCGCTCGCCTGTCCCTGTGTTTCGCTCTGCCGTGTGTCACCTGTCTCAACACTTCGCGGCGCCGCACGAGTCCGCTTTTTTCTTTTGCGGCGACGTTTTGCGAACATTTCCCCGATTACGGTGGACTTTACTCTGGATTGCGACGTCGGCATCTTCACAACTCATGGATGCTTGTGCGCCACTCTCTCTCTTGCTTAAATCAATCGACTTCTCCGCTCCGTTGCACTGTCGGGCCAATTGATCTGTGCTCTCATTTGCAAAAACTACAGCTGGGCCCTTCTCGACAGTATGGCTCTCTACCCTCTCACACTCTGAGATATTTCCTCCGCTATCAAAAGGAACTTTTTTAGAGAGGCCCTCTCCGATAGTACTGTCTTTCTGGAGCGTCGCGTCACCGCTACGTTTAGGACTAGCGTTGTCCTCTTCTCTCTCCACTTCCGGAAGGTCATTCACGTGTTGGGGTGCGAGGGAAGTCTCCAACTCCTCAATGACCCTATTAGGGCGGCTGGAACCAGCCTCGGTCCCACACGGAGTGCCTTTCGGAATCCTTTCAGACTCGATACCAGCCGCGGTCTCGTCTTCTATTTGCTCGGCCTTCGCACAATCAGAGAAACGCGTACATTTATCAGGCGCGATTTCACTATCCGCGACCTGTCTCTCGTTTTTCTCCGCAGAAGGCTCCGTGCGCATGTCGCACTCGTAGAGACGCGTACCTTTCCCTGGTGGTATCTCACAAGGAGCGGCTTTCTCTGTGGCTTTAAAGTGCACCGCACTCGCCACTTCTTCGCACCTTTCGTGCGCAACCTCTGCGGACGTCTGACTTCTCCGCCGCATTGTCTCAACCTTACGCTCCAACCTTTCAATCTCTTCATCTAAGGCTCGCTCGCCTTCTTCTCTTTCTTTCTCGCGTTTTTCTCTTTCTTCCTCACGTTCCATTGTTTCATTCTCCTCTCTTCTCTTTTCTCGCTCTTCAAAACCTTTTGAAAGCTACTAACGCGTCGTTAATGTCCTCCTCACTGGATTCCCTAATAATCAGCTTCCACATATTTGTCCTTGCCATCTTATTATCCTGATGCCGAGATGCTCGCACACAAACAAAAGTTCATGTTTCAGCATCGTCCTCAAATCCATGATTGCCGCTTTGCTTTGGTCCTGCTCACACATAATTAGGTGATCCCTTAAACTCACTCGTTACGCATAACTAGGTGATCTACCTAACCCACAAAAACACAATCCAGCTTCTACACTACTCAAGTGTAAACGCAAAATGAAGCCTGGAAAGTCATAGCAAAGACCAAGCACTCACCACAAACGCAGCACCATGTCGCAAGGTCCATCTCACCACTGCCAACCAGTTGTAAGGGGTCGGGTTCGGCGGGTCTCGTACGGTAGCTGGCTCCCGCCGTCCGTCCCCATAGCCGATGGTTCCCAGTGAGGAGGCGCGTTCTTTCAAGAAGGAACGTAGATTTATTTACATGGTTAAGAGATTGGAGTGAAGAGAGAGAGCAGAGCAGAGAAATAACGTCAAAAGTCTTCGGCTTTTATAGCCCCGAGACCGTCACTGCAGAAGCACAGGCAACCGGTGTCAGCGTCACCCGCCAATCCGGTGACCTGCCGTCCTGGCGTCCGGCCTCCCGAAAGGAGGCAAATAGTCACACAATACACTCGCCACGCCCCGAAGACTCGTAGGTGAGAAGGTCGGCGAGGAGTTCAGTCCAAAGGGGAAAGGGCCGATGACCTCCGCTTCCACTGCCAGTAATACTTGGAAGAAGCGTTGAATGATGGCTGCCACGGGTGAAGGCCCCACCTGGGTTGGTGGGAACGTCTTCAACGGCGCAGTCCCACGCTGACCAAAACGCACGATAAAGCGGGTGTGTCGAATTCCGGAAAACACGCAGACCGCTCCCTCCGGCACGGGTTAATTTTCCCTGCTGCGGTAGGGTAGAAGGCAGATGTGGCTGGGTGAGAAACTCCCGCGATGCTATCTCACGCAGAGAACAACAAGCCAAAAAGGGGTCTCCGAATTCCGACGTCCTTTTTCTGGGGAAATCCGTCCACGGCGACCTGCTCGCTCGCTCGGCATAGGCTCCTCCAGGAAGAATTGGCGTTCCTGCCTCCGTCTAAGCGCCGATACGGGGGGGAAGGCAGCATTCTGGCAGACAGCTGTACGCTCAATGGCGTCTGCCTCGATGAATTTTCAGGCCAAACGCAACACCGGCCCTAGCTGTTGGCAACCGACATGTAGAGAGTCTTGTCTGTTGAGGGGGTCAATCCTATGCAGCTGCACTACTCGTGGGCTGTGTTAAGGGCATTTTGTAAGGCCGATTCCTGTCGTTGAAGGTCGTTGTGAACACTCCACACTGTGATATCGTCGGCGTATATGATGTAATACACGTCCGAGATCGCTGCCAGAGCCCATCCGAGGGATAGCATTGCCAGGTTAAAGAGCAATGGTGCAAGTACTGATCCCTGTGGCACTCGCCGTTTTGAGTTAAAGGTGCCGGTTGCGTTTCCCGCCACACGAATAGCAAACGTTCGTTGAGTCAAGAACCTGTGAACGAAGGTGCACACGCGCTCGGGTAGTCCCTAGCAACGCATAATGGCAAGTATGGCACTGTGGCTAACTTCATCATATGCCTTGTGATTCATAATAGCGTAATCGTAGCGCAAAACAGACGAAGACCAGCGCTTGTGGTGTTCACTTTCTTGTCTTCGTCTATTTTGCGCTACGATTTTACGTGATGATGAATTGTTAAATATACCAGGGCACAGCATATGGTTAATCCAGCGCAAAGATGGCATCAACAAGCACACAATAAACACTGATACTCGATATGCGCTCATTCAAAGCGCCGTCAATTGAGGAGAGAAACGGCAAGGTGTGTGCCCCCCAGTAACAGGGGAGCGCCTGTTCTCGTGCATACACTTACACACTGCGCTACAGCTACACGGAAGGCAGAGGTTCGTAGCTTGAGCCGTGAACGCTCGAAGGCGTTCCGCTTCCCAATGGTGTGTGTTGCTTCACCAAAGCGCGACATTTGGCTCCCGAAGTCGTCGCCTTTCTGCGGCGCTTATTGCCGCGATTTTATTTGTTGTGTGCTACCGCACTCAAAGCAGAAGGCGGCGGAGAAACACCGTTGGTGCATGTGGAAGCTGCACTACTAGTGTCAACGTGGGTGCATCCACGTGAAACGGTGTTACAGCCGCCAAACGCAAATAGACATTGTACAAGCTCTGATATCTCAATCCACAATAAGCAGTTAACTACTTCTGTAAAGACAGGTTTCACTTTCGTGTTTTACCGATTTCTGTGACGGAGGAATCAACCATGTTTTTCTTTCTTGAACCGCGATGCTATTTCACGATCATGCAATCGTGTGTTGACAGACTAAATTTTAGGTGCAAGCCATAGGCCGTCAATTTGCTTGGTGATTTATCGTTCAGTGCCGCACTAGCAGCATAGGCCCGTGACTCGGTGCTATGCACTTCATCTACCGTTGATGCGAGTGCAAATTTAAAAGCATGCGGAATATTGTAACTACAGTTCCGATACTTGCATCACCAGTGAAAACGTGCAGTACCAAGAGGCTCCGTTATAGGCAGATGTGTTTGCTAATGCGCACGTTTGAAACATAGTGGTGAATCTCTGGTTGCGCTGATTATGAGGTAAGTGCAATGCCAGTTAAGGGCGTTGTCTTTGCTGATGGCGGAATTAACTTGTTTCTATTAAGTTTGCGTGCTTCACCCGAGCACCGAGCATTTACATATGCTTGCAGTCTGCAGTGAAATCTGCAGTCTTCAAGCTTACAATTACGCAGGGAGGCGCCTTGGGTGCAGGCACGAATGCACGACTTCTTGATCGATTCATTCTTATACAGTTGCTGCTTGCTTCTCATGCAAATGGTCGCACTGCATTCCTTAAGACATGATGTTATATAGTTTTCTGAAGTTTCGTAGCGTCCAAACATAATCAGCAATTACGATGCTGAAAACACGCCATTTTAGCGACATCAACAGAGTCTGCCTATGTCTTTATTGAAAACGCTATTTTTTTTGCAGCCTAGTTCACACGCAATGATAGCCTGAACGTTCCTAGTTTTTCTGAACGGCAAACGCAATGACAAAGTGCTTGGGTTCTGCTCGTTTGCTCAAGGAGGTATCGTCTTCCTTTCATGACCACTCGTGAATCCGAAGCGAGGAGATTGTCTCGGGGATTCCGACACCTTCTTTGGCTGCAACGCCCAAAAGCGCGCAGTTGCTGTCTCCATCATCGGAACCGGCCACACCCACTCCTCGTCACAGCGAAAGTCGGAACGACTGCGACGTTGGAGCTCCTGTCAGTAACAAAAATGCAGACGCGGCTGCGCCAGCAAGTAGTTCAACAAGCATCGCGAGTCCTGTGTCCCCTACGGCACGGAAATCGGAGATCCGTAGTACTACGCGCCAGCAAGCACAAGAAAAAGAACAGCGCAAGGACCGCGAAAAAGACCGATCAAAGGGGAAATCGAGGAATCAACTCGCACAACCACAAGATCAGCCGCTTTCAACGGCTGCGGTCGTCGAATGGCTTCCACCTTCCGCAAAAGAGCGGAAACTTATGCCTTCGCTTATACAAGGTAAGCAGTGGCGTAATCACGTACATTATTATTAAGGCAAACGCCTAATCAAATGCGAAAATTCACCGTCGGCGTCGGCAACACAAGTGATCAAAATATCCCTATCACGTAACTATGACGTCACATAGCGTTATATCACACAGTGACGTAATCACATGACATTGTCGCTTTATCAGTGGTGGGCTTATTGCGAAGGCAGCGCATTTGCATAACCAGCTGCGGTGCAACGTACGCACATACAAACGAGGAAATACGCACATAGGCTCGCACACGCAAGCACACAAATACAGACCCACATGCACACGCACGCCCGCGCACACCACAGACGCGTACACAACTACGATCATAGGAGTTAGACAAGCCAACCTACAAATTACATACATTTAAAGCTAACGCAGGCACAAAAACACACCAAAGCTTTGTCACGGCACCGAGAATCGGCAAAGAAGCTCAGCGACTCACTGAGATAAAGCTTCGTCCGCATTGATGTGTTCGCTATTAAACTGAACACAGACTCTGGCTACGCAAAGAGCACACAATCTTCGTATAACTTCATCCAGAGATATCAGGAAATTTATAACACCTCGCAAAGGACGACGCGCTTAGAAGGGGCAAAGTCATTTCTCACGATGTTGTGGATCAACTGCTTCCGGCCCATGACATTTCGTTCTCCTCGGAGAATATAAAATAATTTTATCCTTTTCTCTGACCTGCTTCTGCACTGACACGTGCAGCAGCAAGACAGTGCGACGTGGAACGAAACTCAGATTCCTACTGAAAGACAGCAACACTTAGGAAACACGTTCAGGGCGCCAGGGCTGCCTTTACGCCTGGAGAGTTCATGATGAAGTTTGCTCGCGCTCGCTTTTCGTTACGTCAAGGTCACCTGACTGCGAGGTAACGCGTGTTGCAGCCATTCAGCGCTGCGGATGCGCGAAATTCGCGAAAGAGGGGTTGAAAAAAGAGGAGGTTGACGGCGCGGCGATGGTGTGGCGGCGTAGGCAAAGGAGCACCGCTACTTTCCCACATCGAGGGGCTTTAGGTGTAGAAAGCTTGCAGTGATTCCTATGCATGAGGCAGTAAGAAAACCACGTTAGGCGCAGAAATATCTTGCAGGGGCGTATGAGATGAGTTACCGTATATGCTACCTAAAGCGAGCATGTGTAGTCGACGCAATTAGAGTTACCGTATATGCTACGTAAAGGTAGCATATACAGTAACTCTGATTACATCGAATGGGAAGAAAAAGAAGACGGCGTTCGCCTTCCAGTCGTCTTAGGTGAATGCATAAGGGACCCTGTGAGTTTCGTTCCGCTTCTAATGGGCAGTCTTACGCTGAAATGATGGCATGTGTATCTGCAAAATCTTCACGTTTAATTTCGATTACGTGTACGAGGAATCCATGTAGGTGTCATATATGCGCTTATCGTTTTTTAGAAGCATGCACCATTAAGCTATGCGGTAACGACGCGCCATTGCCTTGGCTAAAAAGATTTCACATCGATGTTCCATGGCGTACGACAATACGAACCCTATTAGCAAGATCTCGCGGCAGTGCATTTTTACTAATCCTACCAGGAGCATGATGTAATCACAAGCTTTATATCAGCTACTGTGTAAGCAGGTTTTGAAAAGCGAAGTAAAAGTTTTCAGCTTGTTTTATTGCAGTACTACTGAAAACATAAATGTGCTAGAAAGAAAAGAGCAATGTTGACTAAAATATAGAAGGATTTCATGGTGCATTATTATACCCGATTTCCTTGGGTCAGCGCAGGAGAAAATTTCCGTCACGTGAATAGGCTGTGTTTACCGCAGAAAAACACTTAAAATACGCTTTTTGACCTTGCCTAAGTAATGTTATATGCAATAGGTTGCTAACGTTAATGCTTGCGATTTTAAATATTACAGCAACCTTCATTTTGACTGCGCTTGCAAAGAACTTTACACTTTGTCCTCATATCTCATTAGGCTCCTTTCTAAAATGAGATCCATTCGCTGATAATACAGGATTTTGCACGCCACGGGTATATGTTTACTCTAACAATGCTTTCATTCGCCCACAAGAACAATGCCATAGCTTTTTCTGTAACATATCGCATATTTCACATCGGTTGCAGTTGCAGGTGTACATTTGGACAGCATTTTTCGCAATAAATTCATTTACACATTTTCTACCAGGAAATGCGACCACTGACGATGCCTCTGGGAACGCTGTGAAGCCACCCGTACGTCCGAGTAAGTAGAACAAATTTCAAGAAAACATTCTAGTTGATTTAAAAATGATCTACCACTATGGTGTAATATTAGTAGAATATCGTCGACGAAAATAGCGCTGGATGAACAGGCACACAAGAGGACGATACACAACACAGTGTTGTGTATCCTCTTCTCGTGTCCCTGCTCATCCAGCGCTATTTTCTTCGACGATGTTCCTAATGGAAACTCTGCTCAACTTCATTAGGCGAATAGCCTCATCTCAGCATTGTGCTCTTGTTTTCATATGTTGAGCTGTTTTTTTTTACATGAACTTATAAGCTCAGCTCACAAGCCGCAGCAGGTCCTAGGTACAGGGTCGTCCACTCTTGGTACGAACACGGCGCCGCGTGGCTGGGCTCCGCGGGGCGCCAGCGCTAACGGTGCGGCCACGCATCGAAGCTGATCGGCACAGGCGCACAAGAGCTTGGAGGCGGGGTTTCGTTTCGACTGAAAAGCGCGGGAGCGCGCTGTGCGTGTTTTGCCGTGAAGCAAACTTAAAGCACCTGAGGAACCACGACGCGTTGCAGGAAAGCGCGCTTCGCTCAGAGCAACGTGTTATGTAGTCACGGTATTTGAGAATTGAGCAAATTCATTACTCGTCGCCCTGACAGCGCGACAAGACTTTCGACCACTCACGAGCCGCTGACATACATCTCGCATCTGGCCGCTGCCTGTGACGAGTGCCAGCTGTAAGGGCGACCACGTGTTTTGCGGCGAAGTGGCAGCAAAATGAAATGCACTGCGCGATCGGAGGGCCAAATTCAAAAATTATTTTCTTCCTTAAAACAAAAAAAAATGATTTGATTAGACTTAGATTGTGCCTGTTACTAGAAACTAGAAACAGAGCTAACAGGCACAAATGTAAAGAAGGTGTTTAGATATGTAGACGACTACGTTGTCTTTCTAGAATCAAGTCCAGGCGAATTTGGCAATGATTCTTCAAACGTACTTGATCTGTTCACGCGTTTCCTGCAACCGCTCGCAGTCACGCATGAAATGCCGCAAAACAACACCTTGCGTTTTCTTGACTTACGAATGTTCTTTGATCGAAACCAGGTCTGCTGGTCGTACGAGCCTAGGGCCAATAAGCCGCTTCTGCCGTTTTCTTCGGGCCACTCCAAGCTAGTTAAAAGGGGTATTGCAAAATTAACCCTAATGAATGCGCTTCGCCGCTCATGTCCTCACAAGTGTTCGTGTAGTTTCCAGGCGCAAGCTGACTGCCTGAAAAAGGCGGGGTTTCCTCAGTATGTCGTCACATCTGTGGCAGAGGGTCTTCTCAAGACTGTCAAACATGCTCGCGAGGGTGAGGAGCAGGCTTCACCAGAAACGGAGCCTGTCAAGCAGAAATGCGCCGTCATACCGTACCTTCACGATGTCTCACATAGGCTGAAAAGGATAGGAAACAACGCCAACGTAAGAGTCGTCCTTTCAGCACCAAACAAGCTTTATAATCTGTGCAAGGCCTCCTACAGTGGTTCTGAAAAACCCAGGTGCCAAAAAAAGCACAAAGAAAGCTTTGTTAAATGTGAGAACAACATCGTTTATGAGTTACTGCTGTCCTGTGGCAAGAAATACATAGGGCAGACGGGACGGTGTGCCAATGACAGGCTGCGTGAGCACGCAAATAACGTGCGAACTGGAGGTGTGGGACATTTGGCTTTCCACTGCAGGAAGTGTGGGTGCGATCCCATGTATTCGCAGTGCACTGAGACAGGAAGGAGCCAGGCACAAACAACACGCGAGATAATTGAAGCGGCGAAGATTGCAAGTTTGGGAGACATGTGCATTAGTGCACCTTCAATTGACCTATCCAAAAGGAACTAGACTTTCTAAGCAAGGCCCACAGGGCGACTAGACGATAGTGGTAGTCAGGAATGACCGCTTGATCTCTTAAAGAAGAAAAAATCCGGTATCAGGTTGTTTGATTGCTTATCATGCATACTTATTTGTGGTTTTACATGAAGCCTTCCTGTACAATGCACCTGCGTGCGTTGCTTTTTGTTGTCTATATATATATATGTACCACTGTAGAAAATAAAGCATATGTTGGAAGTCAGCGCTGTGTCCGCGTCGTTTTTCGTCCCTGTTCTTTTGCGCGCTCAAAAATGTCAAACACACACACACACACAGATATATATATATATATATATATATATATATATATATATATATATATATATATATATATATATATATATATATATAAAATGCTTAACAATTGGGGTGACGTGGCTAAGGACTACGCATTATTCGCAGGATGTTGTGCCTATAGTTTAGGTGCTTACTGATAAAACAGTAGGTTGTCATTACAATGTGAACATGTATGAAATGGCATGAAGTGTTTAAAACCGATTCAAAGAATAATTTTACGAATCGCAGAAATTTCAGTTTGTTTATAGGATGAAGGCATGCAGACGTGAAAGAGAAGACACAGACAAACCAAACGCTAGCGTTTGAGCTGTCCGCATCTCTTCTGTTTCCGTGTTGCATGGCTTACTTTCTTCTAGAATCAACATTTTTTGTTGTTTTACGCGAGCGGAAATTGTTCTGAGACTTATCTATATAAACTTCGAGTAGTATTTTATTTCCCCCAGAGGAATCGAATGCAGCACTGTAAAGTTGCTACAAAAACTTGTTGCGGCTGTCATGCATCCACCACAGTGTTCCTGTTTGAGTAAACCCGGTGGAAGTGCCTTGTTGAGTAACAAGAGGTAGCGGCACCAACTTTCGTCGATTGTCAGATAAAAACCCTAATGGTGTTCGCTCTGATTTGAAGTTCTTTTGAAATTCTTGATCAATCTCTATAAACTTGTTTAGTTTATGTGTATTTGTACGCTGATTTTGAAAATGCAAATATTTTTCTACTATTATATGTCGTGTTAAGTATATCAAACATTTCATGTGCCATGTTAGGCCTCCACGAGTTACAAAGTAAGCATATCACAATAATATGAAATGGGAACTGTATGCAACATAACCAGAATGCATGTCCTAAACCCACTTAACAATAGTCATAGTATGCTGAACATTGACCAGTAAGTGTATGTCTAGCTGGTGATTCGCTAACGAGAGTTCAATATTACGTAACTTTTAACTCAAATGGGTTTAAAACGCGAGTTCGTATGTGGGCTAGTGGGTTCATGAACATTATGCCAGAACAGCGCAGTAAACTCCTTTGCCAGAACAGCGCAGTAAACTCCTTTAAAACTATTGCATACAGTTTTTATCCCCTAACTATAGCGATATGTCGATTTACTTTGTAACTCCAAGTTTGGAAAGGCTTGCTCATCAAGACACATGAAATTTTTATGTGTAAAAACTGCGTTTTCTTCCAGATAATTGCATATTTGAAATCGCCACATAAGTAAACCTAAACTCAGCAAGTTTCATCAATATCGACCAAGAAGAAAAATAAACGCATTATTTGTTGCAGAGTGTCTCATTGAGTACCACGAAGTGGTCACACTGACTCTTGCCAGGGGAGTCATGTACACCACTGTCCTTAAGGACAACGGAGTCAAAGGAACGCTCCAGTGGGGGTCAGCGTTACCATGGCAAAGGGGTCACCCTGACTACCTAGAGGTACTAGCGGGAAATAAAAGGTAGTCATGTAGACTCCTGCGTTGGGAGTAACGTAGACTCTCTGCTTGTGAAGAAGGGAGTCGTTGGTCTGAAGAACGAAGGGAGTCGTTTGACACCCCAAATTGTGAAGAAGGGAGTCGTTGGTCTGAAGAACGAAGGGAGTCGTTTGACACCCCAAAAGGTCATCATATGTGTAGCGAGGCGATTACCACCCAAAGGTAGTCAGTACAGACACCCTTTTTTTTAAGAGTGCACGCGGCGCCGTGTTCGTACCAAGAGTGGACGACCCTGTACATCCTATTCAATGTTTACACTCACTGTTACGAGCACGAGAGTGTTGTCGCTGTTGAAACGATTTTTATAAAAACTTGTACATGAGTTCCCATTTTTGTCAAAAATGCGTAGCCAGTTCGCACTAACCTGGAAGATAGTAGTCTCCGTCGCAGGACAGCCCAGCTGCAAAGAAAGACCATCCGTCGATTCGCCTTCTTCGTCGCCGTGCACGAGCTATTCTAGCTTGGCATGTATACAATGTCGGTTATAACTATACGTGCGCAGCACTATGCATATGCATATGGAGCATCGTCTTGTCAGCGATGATAGCTTTGGGGTCGATGTGGGGGTGCGCTGCTTAAGCACCACTAGGGCACAATGGCTATCACACCGATAGCGTTTAAAGCGCAACATCTGTGGAGGCACTTGTATTGGACGCATATAAGTACTACACATCATACGATGCAAATGAAACTGGTAAGGGTAACATTGAGAAGTAGGAAGACAGGAGAATGGATCAAACTGGGGCAGCCAATATCCTGGATAAGGTAAAGGGGAAAAAATGAGCCAGGGCTGGTCATGTAGGGAGTAGGACAGGTAGCCGATGGTCAGTTAGAGCGACGGAATGAATACTAAAATATGACAAACACAGCCAACGATGTAATAAAATTAGAAGTGCGGAAATTAAATAAATTGTAGGCATAAAACGAAGTCAGCTTGCACGAAACTAGGTAAATCGGTGACCATTGCGAAAGAACTTCGTCCTGCAATAGACCGTCTGCTGCTGGTTCTGATCATGGCTAATCTTTTGAGCCCGTAGTCGCCCTACGCCAACAGGACTGAGAAATAATGCTAATAACTGATCCTAACGTAATATGGCACTATTGGTGGCATAAATATGTTTATCGTAAATTACAGTGCACCATTGTCACCCCGCCATTTATTGGCGTTGTTTCGCCACTACTGGTTGTCGCGCTATAAACACCGCATATCGCCATCATTAATGTCTGTTGTCATATCGGGGAAAATTTGTTCACCTATTTCAACGAAGATGAAAGTAAATGCTTGTATAGCATAGCTCCAACGTCAACACCATGGTTCAGAGTCAATGACACGTCCTTCTGCAATGTCAAATCGATGCAAACGCACAACGTGACTGTCAGACAGTATGACCACCAGCTGCAGGAAAGAGAAACTGAAGCTCATTTGCTAATTAAAATGTGTTTAAAAGTATGCGGTAGCCAGGCCACACAAGCAATTATTTTTAAAATTTTTCCTATGTTGCCTGCTTATTCCAGAGTATTCATCACAGTAAAAGTGGAAATGACCAAAATCGTCATGCTTTCAATATTTAAGGACCACTATATCAACCAAGTGGCGATGTTATCACTGCAGGAAAATTGTCTTACTTGGCACGTTGTTTGTGATTTCGCAAAAGCCATTAAGTTTTCCTGGCAAGAAACGTCGCAGAGGCACTGCATTGTACCCAATATTATTGATAAAGTTGTTTTCGTACTCGCAAACCTAAAGGGTTTCACTCGACGGCGTCTTTTTACATGCCAGTTGATACTGTCAACAGCTCTTCTTTTTCAAATCGTGGCGCCTGTTTTCAGGTAAAACTGCAGAGAATGATGGGCCGCTACAAGCGCGTACGAAAGAGATGACGTCGTCATCGGAGAGGTAAGCGTATTAATGCAATTGGAATGCCGCTAATAAGAGAATTAGTTTCTGAAACGTTTACCTTTGTCATACTAGAGTGTGCTAGAACAGGGGAGTGCCCGGAACAAGCTTCGAAAAGTGAAGCCCGAACAGGGTCAATCCGCTTGTAGCGCTGCGATCGGTAGTCTGCAATGTGTCGTCGTTTGAGAGATGCGCGCGGCTCCACCGAAATGGTGCAGGGGTAGTATGCCCGCATCCCACTCAAAAGGCCCGGGTTCGAATCGCAGCTGCAGATGGTGGGTTTTTATTCTTAGTGTCACCTTTTGTAGCTGTACTGGTTTTCCTTTGTTTCTTAAAACTAGCTCAAGTTGCCACGTGTTGGTTCAAAAAGTAACGCAAAATCTGAAGTAATATAGAAGAAATTTGAGAGCGAGCGCAGTTATTTACAGCGCCACCGCCCGGGATTGAACAAAAACGTAAAGTGTGGCGTCCGAGATTTCCGCGAAAACGAGACTCGAAACAAGATTTCACATTTTACGTTACTTTTTGTAGCAAGACGAAGCAACAGAAGCTAGTTTTAAGAAAGAAAGTAAAAAAACCAACACAGCTATAAAAAGTGACACTAAGAATAAAAACCCACCATCTACAGCAGCGATTCGAACCCGGGCCTTTTGAGTGGGAAGCGGGCATTCTACCCCTGCACCACTTTGCCGGAGCCGCGCGCAACTCCTAAAAGACGACACATTGCAGACTACCGATCGCAGCGCTGCAAGCGGATTGACCCTGTTTGGGCTTCACTTTCCATACATTGGTGCTGCGGCCGTTCCAAGCACTCCCCTGTTCTAGTGCACTCTAGTCATACCGAGTCTTGCAGCAGTGTAAAATACAAAGTTGTGATCTACCTAAGCATACACAGTGAAATTCATATTAGTTGCAGTTGACCATTCAGTACTTACCTTTGATAATTGTCCTTTACTTCTGTAAGAACGTCGCTTTCAAGAAATGGGCCTGTTTGGTTAGAAGAAGCTTTTCTGGGACCGATCAGTGGAAGGTCAAGTCCGTGCTTCGGTCTGTTCATACTGTTATTGACTGATACAAGACTTTATTGACGTCTGGTCTCCCGTATACAACGTTCAATAATTGACTTCTGCGAAGCGTCATTCAGGCTATGCGGGTACGGTGGTGCATTGCCGTAGATACACGCAGTAAAAAACATGGTGGATTATCTGTCATAGGAATCGGTATAACACGAAAGTGAAACGTGTCCTCGCAGACGTTGTTGAGCGTTCGTTGCGCATTCTTTCGCCCCAAGGGCGAAGGAATTAATGCTATAGCAATAAATTTTAATGTCACACGAAGAAAGGCAAGCAGCTCGAAACTTGCAACGCGCTGCTCAAGCAGAAACGGCGCGCACGAAACGAACATAATTTCATTGAGAGCAGCGCGCTCCTTTCTCAAAAGCAGCCGCTGCAGTGAGCGAAGTAACCTTCGTGTTCTCAACGCAAACTTGCGGTGCGAGCACAAGATGTACAAACCACCGCCATCACGAGATCAGCGCGCGTATTAGCGTCCACGCCCTGCAGAAGCGCGAGCTCATAGCAACGCTTGGGGTGACGACCTCTTCGAGCCCTTCGCGCCATCTCGCTAGTGATAACGAAAACACTCTGATGTACCACCAATCTCCGAGCACCGCCACCGGCAAATGGTGTATATAAATAGCTCGCCGTTAGCATGGCGAAAAACGTGCCGTCTGTGGCCAAATCGTTTCGCGCCGCGCCCTGCGGAGTGAGGGGTCGTAAGTTCGACTCCCGGTGGCGGAACTTTTTTTTTTCCAGTTTTTTTTCTTTGCCATCTGTTATTCTTTATATTTTAGAACGTCATATCCGTGACGGAAATACTTCAGTGGAGCCGTGGTGGACCCCGGCATAAAACATTTTCGTGTTAAAAGTGTCGTTGTTCAACAAAGCTTCTCTAGCGATAGCAGTAACCACCGTGAAAAGCATGTCCATGGCGATGTCCCACGCGGCGACGTCTCCGCGCGGCAAGCCGGCAGCGGCAAGCTCTCCAGATTTCTCTTCATGTCGCCGGCGCGTTAATTGCGCGAATCCCTTTCCTGTCGTCTTGTTTTCTTCGACTTGTTTTGCTTTCTTCGCAGTGTTTCGATGAGCGTGTGTGCCCGTTTATCATTTTGTAATGTGCAGCTCGAAGCGCTCCATGCCACTGCCACTCGGTTATAGCGTCGGCGTCACCGCTGCTCTACTCTTTGCCGGGAGTGCTGTGGTCGGCTTACTGATGTGGCTGCAGGTACGCTAGAAACGTGTATTTGTTGAATGCAAGTTCTTCAGCTCGTGTAATCTCATGCGGTATTCGCTACGTGTTCTCTTTTAAAGTACGGACGCGCAACGGCTCTTACGCAACCGTAACAACGTACTCACGATAAATTAGCTTGATTTTACTGGCATTCATAGGCGTGCGCAGGGTTCCCCTTCAGGAGGGGCGAGGGTTCGTCGCAGCGACCCCCTTCCCAATTATGTTAATGTATGGAGCTGACAATGCGCCCCCCCCCCCCCCCCCCTGAGTCGCAGCACCCCCCCCCCTCCCTGTTATGTCAGTGTGTGGGGCTGACTTTGCACCCCCCCCCTCTTATGTGAATGGGGGGCGCCCCCCTGCCCCCCCCCATGCGCGCCTATGATGGCATTACAAGCTTCCTGGTTTCATAATCTCCACAACACTATTTCTCTGGTGTACTACTGTTGTTACTTCATCCTGTCAGTAGAAATGCAGACGTTCAGTCATTGTACGAACTTCTGTTGGCCCAAACGACTTCTGTTAGCGAAAGTTCCGCTTTTTCATTAGAAAAAAAAAGTTGAATGTACTATAAAATGCCAGAGTATTCTGATATAGCGATGGGACATACAGCCAGAGTACACGTTACCTTTTCTTATGACTTTATAATCGCAAATTTAAACGAATGTTAATGTGTTCTATGATGGATATAAACGTGGTCTGGTCCGAGCGCATAATATCAGTATATATCTCAACCATTGCATGTCGACATGGTTGAAGATCGGCAAATCCACAGCTTTCACTTTGGTGACGTTATGCGCGTTACATTGGCCGTGTCACGACAACTGAGAGCGAGACAGTGATAACCCCAGCGAGAAGGCTCTAATTTTTTTCTCTATAACTTGTTGCCGCAGATAGTATCAGTCTTATTTCTGTCTGTTTTGCACGACTTCGATTAGCCGCTGGAACGAATATGTAAGAAATTATCCTTGTGGAGGCCGTTGAATAGCCACTTATTTGCTATACTGAAACAGCGCTTTGCCGGTTCTGCGTCTGCATACCCGCTGGTTTCACCGGAAGAACTGAAAACAGAAAGTGGGATCAATGAGTCAGCCCATCAGTCCATTATTTGGGATACGTCGTCGAGCCGCATTCTCTATCTCTCTCACCTTATTGGGAAAAAGAACAAATTTTCTCCGACAACTGGCACTGGTAAACGAACTAACGCCCCCAGGACATGTCCACTTAAAATGCAGCGAGGCTTACATGTACGTGAGCGGTATGCCTGCTGTGTGTCTACTTATGTGTTCTGTATGTCTGCCGATGACCAAAAGTTGTAGAATGTCAAATGAAGCAGTTATAGGATGCACTGCGACTCCCCGGACCGGAATGCAAAAGAGCTCGTGAAGGTTGCATTGGATGCGCCACAAGTAATCCATGGTCGTAAAAGTTAATAGAAAGTCTATCACTACGGTGTTCCGATGACAGTCTATCCTTGTCCCACAAAAGCTCAATACTACACTGTGCCTCATAACAAGATTGCGGTTTTGGTGCGAAATAAACAGTATTGTTTTTAAAGAGCGATTCATTTCGCTCCAAGGCGATGGCAAGCGGAGCTTCTTTTTTAGCAGTAGATGAATGCGGTGTCGTCTAAACTGCTGGAGGCGATCTTTTGCTTTTTTTATAACAAAAACGAAATCTTCCAATGGGAATGGGTCGAGGGGGCCGTATCTTTGTTACAAACAACCTGTTGGCTTCACATTAGCTTTTGTCAACAGCAAGCATGACATTCTATTATTGCTGTCTGCGTTCGCAGTCGATTTCTTTGCCATGGACCAAAAAGCAATGGTAATATTCGCGTCCCTGACTTCGTCGCTGTATACGTGCAAAGTGGACTACACTTGGCTGCTCCGATGTATCTGCACAAGCCTCCCCTTTTATCCTTCACGTGACGTAGGCGGACCACGTGGAAGTCCGCACAAAGAGCGGAATCATAGTGCGTGGATACCGGTCGAACGTAGCGAGCCACCGTATCTACACCTTCCTTGGCATCCCCTACGCGCAGCAGCCCGTGCATAACTTACGCTTCAGGTGAGTTGTCAAAAATAATTGCATCACATTTGTCCAGTAGAAGCGCGCTTACGAAGAGTGTTGTAATATACTAAACATGTGGCACTCAGCTTGAGAATAAAACTTTGTAGCTGTACATAACCTTGTACCCAGGAACAAAATAGGAACGATTTATGACGTGACTGCATTCGTTCAAAAGAAGGAACCGAACATAAATGATGTAGGTTTGCGCAAGACATTTATATCTGTCCATTTAAGAAGTTACATTGCCAGAAAAGCGCTTTAATTACACATTATTTCTGGCAATAGATATAGCGCTGGCTTACCGTGTATTACAGAATTTACATAGTAATAGCTCGCTCGAATATGTATCGCAAGCAAGCGGTAGTTGCATTTTAATACAGCGCGGATGCCAACGTGGCGCTCAGTTTGTGCAGGCACTAGCTGAAATATAAAATAGTGAAATGCTCGCCTCCTCAGATTGTTCTTCACGATACAGTTCAGCTGGATCCCTTAATTTTCCGTTACTTGGTGCACTACAAACATGATATACGAGCTTACATTGCTTCGTACAATGACATTGTGATTAGCTTCTCAGTTCTTGTTTTCTCGCCTTGATGTTTCGCTACTCACGATTCCGTCAGTACTTACCCAATCGTAAATTTTGCGTAATAATTAAACAGTTTGTCTACATTTTCATTTTCTGTGCTTCTTTCTCCTGCTGAACCTTCTAGCATGCTGCTTACTAGTAATTTTCTCACCTGTAACGCTTGTGTAATGTGTTTGCGTATTGACTCCAAGAGAAGGCAAACGCGCAAGGGGGATATAGAAACTTAGGTGGACAGATGAAATTAAGAAGTTTGCTGGTATAACGTGGTCGCAGCAAGCACAGGAACGGGTTGATATGCGGAACATGGAAGAGGCTTTTGCCCTGCAGTGGGCGCAGTCAGGCTGATCATGATGATAATTGAGCATAGAGTGCATAGTGCTGCCTTGTTCGGCGCAACTTATCGATGTCCGCTCCTACTTGAACATTGTTCTGTTATATATGTATCTTGTCGCATTCCAGCAACAGCCTCATATGCGAGGCTAGCAGTATATGTTCAGATAAATAAAGCATTATAAAAGCACACACAGAAAGCGGATCGGATCGGCACCAAACATTACAAGGTTCCCGAGTGCTCAGAAAAAAAGACGAAATTGACGTATACACGGACGTTGTAAAATCTTAAGAGCCACGCGTGTTCAATGGACGCCGCAGGCTTCCACTGCCATCCATCGAAAACTCATCGGTAGTGCCGGCCACGCTGGAGTGCCCTCCGTGCCCGCAGAGGGGTTGGTTCGCGCGCATCAACGAAGGCTGGGAAGGAGCCGAGGAGTGCCTGCACATCAACGTGTGGACGCCCTGCGCCGAAACTACGACGGGCGGCGGTTGCAAGAAGCAGCCCGTCCTGGTGTTCCTGTTCGCCGAGGGCTTCCAGACGGGCAGCAACATGCGCTTTGACGGCTCCCTGCTCGCTGCCTCCGAGAACCTTGTCGTGATCGCTCCGAACTTCCGCATTGGCGTGCTAGGTTTCTTCCACAAAGGTTACCTTCTCCTGACAGAACACATCTATAACTGCTGCGAAGGCTACATAAGACTGTAGAATCTGCAATAACGATAGACCTACTCATAAGGAATCTACAATGCGCACCAAAGAAGCTGGTTATACTACTTCAGAGTAGCAGAAAGTTGCTCGCATTGTGAAAAGAAATCCCGTTGCAGAAACGTTTGTTCTTGCAACAATCCGTACCTCACGAATTCTCATCTGTTCAAACCTAGATCTTGACCCAAACTTCTGTCTTGTTTGGACACCTAATTACGTATTGGCCGTATTTACACTTTCTTTATCACGACACTCACTCTGTAATTCTAGCCTAGAATTGCAGGGTGAGTGTCGTGATGATGACGTCCCATTGTCCGCATTATGTAACCTTGTATTCTCCAGGTCAATTTTCTCAATGTGAACTAGCGTGCACCATTGTCTTGCTGCTCCCTAATGTTAGCGGTATTAATTCGCGTTCGATCACTCTCTGCGCACTCCCGGCCTTTTTCTCAAGTTTTCTTTTTTGTATTTTGTAAACTTATAGGTCTTGAACTTAACAAAGATATGTTACACAATTTACCCCGAAGCTCAATAGCTGTAGAGCGATTGCATTGATTCTTCCAGACGGTCACGAGATGCCTGGCAACCTCGCATTGCACGACCAAGAGCTGGTGATAAAGTGGGTACAGGACCATGCGGACCTGTTCGGCGGAGACTCGAACAACACAGTACTGATGGGTGCTGCTACTGGCGCGTGGTCAATTGGCGCGCACCTCGTCAGCATGAACCCGTTCTGGCGCTGGCGGACGCAGCGCTTGCTTTTTCTCAGCGAGTCCCCCTTTCGCAGGCAAGCTTCGACGTACAATGATCTTCAGATAAAATATCGCTGTACAGATATTTTTTTTGTAAACATAACTAACATAACATAACATAACATAACATAACATAACATAACACATGATAAATAGTTGGCTTTTTGGGCTTGTTGGTAAATATACAGTGCGTCGATATAGACGACACTGTCATAAGTGTGTGAAAGATTTCACAAATAACGTCGAAGCAGATTAATTAATTTGAAGTATGCCTTATAGAAAAGTAAAGGCCGACTTTTGCACGGTGTATGAACAGATGTTACTAGAGCGGAACTATTAATACACAGCTGCTAACGTCAATGAAATGTTTCTAGGGGTCTAATCAATGTTAATGGGCATTTAGTAAAGGTAGCTGCAGAAAAACGGCTGAATTTCCCGATATTTATCATTTTAATGAAACGGCATTACATTTTACTAAGCAGTTCAGTGCACTTGCTTCTTAATTAAGAGAATTCGTTGCTCTATTTGCTTCTGTCTTTAACACGTTCACGTTTGACCATAATCCTACAATTTTTCTGTAACCTAAATGTCTCTACTTTAAGATAGCCAAACACAGTGATATTTCCATGGAGTTGGCGCTGGGACGTCAGCATCGTTCGTGTGTAAGTGCTGATCTGGTGGATATTACCAGAGTAATTTGGAGATGCATCCTCGAGAAATATAAGGCGGTTATTCGTGGAGGGTAGGCTATTCCGGTCTTCAACAATACATATACATATGCAAAATATTTAAACGGATTGACTGCCCGCCGTATAACCTGCTTATTGCTAGCGTCTGACGTAATGATTTTCGGATTTATACAGCCAGCTGCCTCAAGTATGTCGCTATTGACACCTAATGCAGCACATGCAGATATTTCTGCTCGTGATCGGACATTCTACGTGTCACTTTAATGCTTTTACCTGCAGCAAGTCAACTTTGCTTGCGTATGCTTTCATGAATTCTTCACTTTGCCGGTCGTGAAATAACACTTCACTTTCGTACATGTGTGAAGCCGTCATCTCAAACAGATAACGCTCGGTCACAAACATTACATTCCTTTTAAATGACGCTACGGAGAACAAAGATAAAAGCCTATGGTGTCTCGAGTCACTCATTAAATTACTTTGATGTTCTCAGTGGATTACGTAGGTACTTCCTGTTGTCTCAAGGTCACCAAGGAATTAATGATTTTACGTGTTCAGACTTGGGCCCAAACGCGTTATTTCACATTTCATTCAATTTCATTTAACTGCAGTATACTTTAACATTTGATTTTCTGTTGTTTCACGATGTCATATTTATCACTAAGAATCATTTGGTATAGCATTATTACATACATCGTTAGTATATATGTGTTTATGTATATATAAGTGGTTGCGAAGGATGAAAAACCCTGCAACCCACGTGGAAGCACGTCTCAGTGCCTTTTTAGTGCGATACCTAAGACTGGGGTGAGCATAAAAGCGGCGTATTACTGTGTGCCACTTATTTCAGCAAAGCTACATCGAAAAGCAGATTACGAAGTTTCAGCACAGAACCATACCTTGTCAAGACTGATTTTACTGGCCTAATACTCTACCTCAAGTCTAGATATAACTTCAGTCAGTCTTCAAATCAACTTCTCACAAAAGATAGTATGGAATGTAAAAAAAAACTATTCGCATTGCTCAACGGTGAAATTTATCACAGCAACATGCTGTCTGTTTACATACGCAAGAGTCAGTTTTGAAGCGACAACCTCATTTGTCGAGTATTTTCATAGTACTTAATCAGTTATATCTGGTGTATGTTTACCCGTACCTTAGTAAAACTGACGCTTAAGAACACGTTTTAATAAGTGCTGGGGCGTTACGTGCCAAAACCACAATATAACGCATTAGGTACGCCGTAATGGGGTGCTCCGAATCGATTTAGACCTGCTAGGGTTCTTCGGAGTGCACCTAAATCTAAGTGCACGAGTGTTCCCTCATTTCGCCTCCATCTAAATGCGGCCGCCGTGGTTAGGAATCGAACCTGCGTCCTTGAGCTGAGCAGTCCAACAGTTTAGCCGCTAAGTTACGATGGTGGGTAAAGAACACGTTATAACCTCTGCATGATGACCGCTAACACCCCTCTCGTTGTATCGAGTCCTAAGTTTCTGATTCAGTGGTGCCAGGACACTGGGACCATATGCTTATTATAGTTTTCGTAACGCGTGCATCTTAAACATATCAAGATCCTTTTCGCAAACGGTCGCGCAGCTGTGCGGTGCACACGCGCATTTCTGCTGAAGAAGTTATAGCATCAAAGTCTGCCACGAGTGCTTCCGCAATACATGAACGGAAAAGTGATCGATTGGTAAAAAGCGATCCACTGGTAATGTTTGCCCAGGTGCTCAGGACAACTTCTGTGAGTAAGTCCGCTGACGGTTCAGTAGGTAAAAGCAGTGGTTGCAGGAAAGTTGGCCCGAAAACAACAATTTCTTTATTCGCGTTGACAAGTTGGCATGGTATTTGTTCAGCGTCCGGAAATCCAACGTGAAATCGATAAAGTACAAGCAAGAGCATGCCCTCCAAGAAAAGAGTAAGCTTGCCGCTGCGAAGTACCTTGAAGTAAGCTGATTATCAGGGCCCGCAGAAACTAGTTCTGTAAGGATGGCAGTGTTTATTAGTTGCCTATTTCCGAATGAATATGTTGGACTTATAAGCATAGGTCGGCAAAAAATGTGGAGCTCACTCAGACTCACTCATGAAATATATTTTGCCCTTAGAGCTCATTCGGACTCAGACTCACTGAAATTTTTCTCAGCCGGACTCACTTGGACTCAAATTCACCAAAATATTACTCACTCAGACTCTCTCAAACTCAGACTCACGGCTCTATCTGAGTTGAGTGAGTCTGAGTGAGTCGACTCTTGAGTCAGTTAGCGTGTAATTGGTTCTTTCGACTATGGTGTCAATGCTCTTAACACCAATATCCCGAATAATTGGGGCTCTACTTGGCGCCTTTTGATCTCGTAGCTTCTGAAATGAGTTATCAGTGGTTGCAATCCAGTAAGGACATTTTTATTGAAAGAGATGACGCACACGATCTATTTTTACCAAGAACTTGCTATAAAAGAGTTTGCGGGGAGGGGAGGGGGAAGTCACGGCACCTGCCCCCACTCCCGTAAATCACGCCTCTGATCAATAAACATTCAACTGGCGTATGAACGCGAGTGCTTTGAAGTACGTGTGAATCGACGGGTGTGTACACGTGAGTCGGCAGGACGCTGATAGTAATGCTGAAATTGAATAGATAGCACCATAAGTCGACAGAAAAGTATGGAGCTCACTCAGACCCACTCAAGAAATACATTTTGCGCTTTGTGCTCACTCGGACTCAGACTCACCAAATTTTTTTTCAACCGGACTCACTCGGACTGAGACTCACTAAAATTTTCCTCAACCGGACTCACTCGATAT
This sequence comes from Rhipicephalus sanguineus, assembly GCF_013339695.2. Lineage (NCBI taxonomy): Eukaryota > Metazoa > Arthropoda > Arachnida > Ixodida > Ixodidae > Rhipicephalus > Rhipicephalus sanguineus. The sequence goes on from NC_051179.1 coordinate 149,344,385, forward strand.
TACTCACCCGGACTCACTCAGACTCACGCCTATGCGCTAGGAAAAACTGAGGCATAGTATGTTAGACAAGAAAGTTGGAAGCGTTTCGTCTGGGCAGACCCGCGTGGTTTTCTGGCGTCATGAAATAAGTTGTTGCATATGACTGACTTTGGTACTGTGCTACGAAGTTTCCGAGTGAAGGCGTCTACGTGTGCTATCGGAAACGCCGAATGCCTACGTGCATGGCAATTATACTTACACTTATTACTAAGAGCTGCTTCATCGCGGTCCCCTTATTCTCCGGGATGATATCTACAATGACACCATGAACTCATATAATGTATGGAAGAAAGCTTCAAGCAAGACTTATTGTCAAGGTTTGTAATCAAAGAAGCATGTATCTGACTCGTACGCGGATAAAACGCGGCACTACTTAATACCACGTGGCCTATAGAGCTAAAAGTGCTAGTGTTAGTGCTAGAAATTGTGAAGCTCGCGACTACCATTTTTGCTGCTAATTTAGGATGAAATATAATCTAATTTTGTATTTATAGGCGAAACAACATAAGCGGCTCCGTGAAAAAAAAAATGAGTTAGATACTCGGCTACCCAACAATTTAGCTAAAACGCTTCATATTCAATGAGAAACCCTTTCTCTTATATGAGAAGGCAAGAGTATTCATCTAACTGAAAATTCCGCCCACATTTAACTTAACTATCTTCGAAGTTGTCGGCTTGCCGATTTTCCGTTTCTAGGCGCATACACAGAATAGCTGCGTTCCTTTTTCTTCTCTGGCTGGGCTTAGACAACGAATGAAGTGAGGCCTTACACTCGTTTTATCTTTTCACAATGCGAAATGGCGCGCAGCAGTGCTCTCGAGATTTCGTTCTATTTGGTGCTTTGAAAAATCCAAAGAAAAGTCTCGTAAGCAACCGAGGCACGCAGCAGATGCTGTAGCTTCGGAATTAAGACAGGACTGGGGAATGTTCCCAGATCGAGGGCGACAGAGTGAAACTTGCGTGCCGACAACAGCCGCGTAACTCGCAGACCAGCGAGCAAAGTAAACTCACTTCACTAAGATCTGCTGCTATTCCGCATCGGGAATTTCACCGCTTTGTTTTTTTTTGTTTTTTTTTTGTAGTGTGACCTGTTACTGGCCTGACGGGGAATTGTCATACAAGAAAGCGTGTAAACGCGCTTTTCGAAGACCACATGACCACGAACAGAGATTGATGGACGAATCGTGCAATAAAAACACTGATAAAGCCCAGCGCCATTTAGCAATAATAGCGTTTTGTCATTGTCCTCATCTCTTCGCCGGGTAGTTGTCCCAACTGTTTAGCAGCACACTCGTACTGCCGTAGTGCCTCCTGCCAGAGCTTGTTCCAAACAGCTGTTATACTAATTTAGAATAAATACATAAACCACGCTGTACTAGACAAACTGAATGTGCGTGTTTTCGTATTCGCGGGGATTGCTGAATTGTCAGGCATTCAGTTGCCATTTCGCTACCCCTTCCCGTTGAACCACTGCATAAGACATGTAGGCTTGAATGCTCTTTCGTAACTGCTATCGCGAAGCCTGTCAAAGGACGCGGCGCCATGACACGCTACCCTTTGTGTGCCCGCCATCTGCGTTGTGCGTTTTATACCTACACGTCCACAGTGAGATCTCTTTTATAAAGGCACTGTCTACCGCTCGGAAAAAATTTTTCTGATTGTGGTGAAAATGAGAAGACCGTTCGTCACATCGGCGGCAACGAGCATGCCTTTGCCCCATAAAAAAGCAATTATATTTTTAGTTTGGTGTTGAAAATCGTGAAAGAATGACCGCTAGCGTCCCCAATAGCGATGTAGTCAATCTACTGGCAGGACAAGATATCCTTGCAGGTAGAATCATTTTGTTTAAACATAAACATGTATAACTTGAAATTGTATTTTATACACTTGAGGCAGCTTCAGAGAGTAATTCTTGCTTTTGTTTTCTCACGCATCCAAAAAGGCGCGCGGTTGCGCTGCTCGCGGCGCCGTCTTCGATTTCGTCTGCTTCAACTCATGCGCTATGCCATGCGGCTCCCCGCGCTGGTCGTACTGTGCCGCTGTGTTGTTGTTCGGATGTCTCACATGTGCTGCGCTGTGAAGGCGTGCATTTATTGTCTGTTTTTGTCGAATCGAGTTGGCTAGGATTGCGGCAGCAGTGCTAAGATAAACGCATAGACAGCGATTACAGCAAAACAAGTGTTCTGTAATCGTAGAATAAGGCTCCATTTAACCGCTAGCGCGCTGAAAACGACTGTTACATTCGTCACAATGGTGCTAAGCGAAAATACAGTAATCCTACAGAAATCACATGTGCTTTCGGTTTTAATTTTTACCGGTACTACAATCGTCATCGCGTCCACCAACCGGTGTTGTGGGCATGTTTCACGCCAATAGATGAAAACCGAATGCAAATAAAAAAATTCTGTTTATAAGATTTCTACTCGCTTTCCAGAGAAACCGCTGCAGGGTTGGACACTTCAGACGGTACGCTTTCTATAGCGGTACAAAACAGAAAAGCGATGAAGGACGGTAGACAGTCCCTTTAAACTTTCATTCAAAGTTGGACAACGTCCGGCAATTCAGACTAATAATGGAATCACGCAGAATTTACTCTGCGAGCCCGTCCGCCTTCGCCGCGGCCGTGGGCTGCGGACAGAACCACAGCTCCTCCAGCTGCTTCACTAAGATGCCGCTGGAAACTGTGCTGGAAGCGGGACGGCTCTTTCCTTTCGGACCCAACTACGAATCCCGATTGCTACCGCAGGCTCCATGGCATATGGCTCGCCGTTTCAACATCATCGAGAAGCAGGTGGGTGTCTCCACTTTCTATGTTAACTGCACTTAAAACGGAGTAGTCTCCAAAACTTTCAGGACAGTTAAATGCTGGAGGGAAAGCGCCTTGAAACAAACTCAGGTCATGTAAAGAAAATACGAAATTTAGTGTCCCTATGTGAGCGTTGTAAGTACGCCAATGACTGTGACAAACACTGAATCGTTGTTTCGATGTTGCTTCAGGTTGCATTATAGCACAGATTACTAGAAATATGTACTAGAAATCCTTGTCAATCTTCTTGTAGCTTTGCTCTACAAATGGGTGGTTGGCAATTTTTTCACGTTTCAGACCCGTGACGTACCTATACTGTTGTCTTATATGTGAACTGTGCTTACAGCAGAGAGAAAGTTAGCTTGCGAAGCATGCTCCTGAAGAGGCTGCATGTTATAGTGTAGTTTACGAGCACTTCGTTTTTTTAGAAAAAACGTTGGGAACTACGACGCTACTGTTCATCAGATTGGGCGTTCGACTGCATGGCAATATATGATAGCAGATGCATCAGAGCCAGCTGATACCCTTTCATAAGAACCTTACTTTAGGTCCATAAATCAACATGTTTGTCTGCAACCTGCCGTGTAGCTGCGCCTGTAATTGCCGGTACACATTAGCTTCTCGACTGAGGTTATAATATTGAAGTTTGCCTCGTCAATTTCAGTAACAGACGAATGTAATGTGATTGAGCATTGGTCTGTACTTGCTCAGCTGCTCTCTTTTCGTGTATTGTGTGTATGCGTGCGTGGGTACGCGCGCGCGCGTTTTTTTGTGTTTGTGTGTGTCAGTGTGCGTGCGCGTGTGCGTGTGTGTGTGTGTGTGTGTTTGTGGTTCTCTTGAGGCTTCGGTACACACTGGAAAGCAGTGAACGAAAGCTGATTGAGCAACAACAAGATTTGTGCAGTCCATGTGGAAAGTAGGTTTGCTGTTGTTTTCAGTGGCTGGAAAGTGAGGATACCACCACAACAAGTATCTGGTCTCGAAGTAGAGCTGAATATTTTCGCTGCAAATTTTCTTGAACACACCCGAACATGCTGGGGCAGCAGCAAATCTATGAAAGAACCACAACGCGAACTTTCTAAGTTTGCACATGCACTGTCCTCTGGCTGTACGCAAGTGTGAATGCAATGTTCGTTTTACTGCGCAAGCTGGTCTGAAATCACAAGAAAAATCCGATTTTGTGGCGCAGTTGTCCGCCGCCTCCCCCGCCTGTGTACGTCACAGCTATCGTGCACAATCGGAAAACAATCAGGATTAAAGAGAAATTTCAACCCAGTCACTCTGCGTGGTAGTCGAGTATTCTACCACACAGGCACACGGGTGTCTGAAACTCCTTCGCAGAAAGACCATATACAGCGTTGTGTCGGACAAGGAATCACGTTAACACATGTAATATAGCGTGGTAGGAGATTAAAGTAATACCAGGCGCCGCACATTGCGAATTGCGCAACGAGTGGGTGGTTCAAAGCTTCTCGCCCATTACAAAGGATTGAGCCACAATTTTTCATCGGCATCGACAACAGCATGAACAAAGTGCACACAATGCCTAGTAGGCACGTCGAATCTCCGCACATCGACGATTAATGGCATAGTGGGTACCCCTCTTCTTCGCAAAACTATGATGATTTGGGGCGTAGTGGGTACCATGCAAATGTAATTGTAGCAGTCGCCCCAAGATTTTACAACTGGCTCTACAAAGGCCTCTCCTCGAGCTTTCGCTGCGACTGTGCCGCGTGCTCCGCCCAGGCCTGGCGTTTTCTTGCTACCAATAAAGCACTTTGAATACTGACCTTCTTTCAGTTACGCGAATGAGCATCAGTCTACGGACCCATATTTTATTAGCCTATACATCTGAAAGCGCCCCTGAAATACCGCGAGACCGAAGACGTGACAGCAACTTCTTTCTTGCCTTCGGCCTCTGCTTTCCTTCTTTCAAATGTTGTCTTGTCGCCACTTACATCTTTAGAAGACACTTGGAGACGTCAGTAACGGCCATCAAATTGGGCGTTACTGACGGGATAGGAGATCGATTGGAGCTCGCATGGCTCTTATGTGGACGAACTGACTACTTGTATGCTGGTAACGTTACGTGCACCATCTTGTTTGCGTCATGAATTGTGAATAAAGGCCAGAAGAACTGAAAGAGAGGAATAGAATAATTCCTAGTAAAGCTGATAAAAAGCCCTTTCAATTCAGCTATATATGCAGCAGCTTAGTTGAGCTTAGTCACATATTACTTACATTCTATCGTTCAACATACCAGAAACTTCGACTACATCGTTTCACCTTCGATTAGATTATGAGCCACGCCGTAGTGGAGGACACCGAAATTATTGTTACTACCTGGTGCTTTTTAGCGTGAGAGAAAACCTAAGTAATTTGATGTTGTCGCGCTACTCACTTATCGAGGTGCAGCACGCATGGTCACAAATCAAACCCGCCTCCTAGAGCTTAGAACAACACATTAGTTGCAAAACTAGAAGCTCGCGCGGTGGGTGAGACCCCCCCCCCCCTTTGGTATCGCCGTTTGCGAAGGGAATTATAAATGCGTCTATAGATAAACACGACCTTTACATATCTCTACAAGACTTTAGGATCCTCACGTTCTATTCGTGCAAACCTTCAGGTCATACTGGGAACAGTCTACAACGAGGGATCACCACTGGCTGAGATTCTTGCTCGTGATGACGATGGCTCTGACGCTTCCATGCGCGCTGCTGTACGAGAACTGCTCACAACGTACGGCGTAAACGATTCAGGCAAGCTGGTAGAACACTACTCGTCTGGAACGTGGACAGAGCAGCGTAGCATGAACCTGTCCTGGGCTCACCGGCTCCTGGGTGATGTCTTCTTTGAGTGCCCTGTGCTTAGTTTCGCCAACCACCTCAGCGCCAGGGGAAACCGTGTGTACGTCTACCGATTCGATCATAAGGTACTGTTACTCATTTCATCAAAGTACAACATTTGAAGCGTCCGTGCATAAAATCCCTCTAACGTATGACTGAGTGTAATAAATAAATAAATAAATAAATAAATAAATAAATAAATAAATAAATAAATAAATAAATAAATATATGTGTAGGGTGTCCCAGCTATCTTTAGCCAAGAGTTAAAAATACAATATTAGAGGCAGACGAGCGAAATCAGTCGCAAATTGCTCACAGCCACCTTGCGCACTTCAGACAATTTTTGTCTTGTAATTAACCAATTTGTTAATTAGGACGATTTAACTAAATTGCTGAATATTGACTTTAGGCAAGAAATGCTGCTTGCAAACTTCGAGAGCGTCTTCAGAAACCCCAATTGCATTATTTGCGACAAAGAAAGTCTCACGTATACCATTTTTTCCAAGCTGCAAAGAAAGCGCGCGAAATACAAAAAGAACCACGTGACTAGCGCACTCGCGCGCCCCGAGAATGCTGCCCTCAGCCGTGGTTTGAGCGAACGAAATCAGCTGCGGCCGCGACTTGCCGTCTCCGTTGAAGCGGTAGGCCGATAAGTTAAAGGTGGTTTCTTGGCCCGCGCTCGCTACAGCTTGCACCGTCACGCGCGCCAACTGGCTGGCAACGGGCCAAGAAACAACGGCCCACTTATCGGCCTACCGCTGCAACGGAGCCGGCGAGTCGCGGCCGCAGCTGATTTCGTTCGCTCAAACCACGGCTGAGGGCAGCATTCTCGGGGCGCGCGAGTGCGCTAGTCACGTGGTTCTTTTTGTATTTCGCGCGCTTTCTTTGCAGCTTGGAAAAAATGGTATACGTGACACTTTCTTTGTCGCAAATAATGCAATTGGGGTTTCTGAAGACGCTCTCGAAGTTTGCAAGCAGCATTTCTTGCCTAAAGTCAATATTCAGCAATTTAGTTAAATCGTCCTAATTAACAAATTGGTTAATTACAAGACAAAAAAAAAACATGGCTGATCCCTCCGTCATAGGAATCGGTATAACACGAAAGTGAAACGTGTCTTCACAGAAGTAGTGCTTATGATATATGAGAGCTTGTACAATGTCTATTCGTGTTTGGCAGCTATAGCACCGTTTGACGTGGATGCACCCATGTTGACAGCATGTCTCTATCGCGACGACTAACGCCCTTGATCATGATAAAACCGTTGAGGTAGCTGACGGTGTGAACATATATTTGGACACAGCGAATCGTGAATCGCGCGTAAGGATGATATCAACAAGCTCATAATCAACACTGGTACCCGGTATGCACTTCTTCAAAGCGTCGTCAATTAAGGAGAGAAACGGCACGCTGTGCGCTTTCTAGTAATGGGTAGCCGACGCCTGTGCTCATGCATACATAACACACACTGCACTTCAGCAACGCGGGAGGTAGAGGTTCGTAGCCTGAGCCGCAAACGCGTGCGTCCCGCTGGCCTCTGTCTCGCAGGCGCTGCTCTCGCTCCACCAAGGCACGACATTCGCCCGTCGAAATCGCGTCCTTTCTGCAACGCATACTGCAGCAGTTTTGTTAGTCGGTGCTCTCGCATTTGAAGCAGTCGGCGGCAGAGAAATCCCGTTCGTGCACGTGGAAGCTGCACTACTCCGATGAGTCGACGCACGCTAACACGAATCCAAAGGCAAAGAACGTAACTGTGTCAAGGGTGCCTCGGCGACGCCAGCGCGGCCAGTCTACCTCTCTGGTATGGTATCGAGACGCTTTAACCATGACCTCCGATATCACGTGCAATCTCGGAGTAAGCGCTAGTAAGTGTCGATCGTGAAGCATTACTTCTTTCCACCTCTCACAGACGGCGGCACCGCCCCGCTCCGCCCGCCGCGAAAGAGAATGTGTGAAAGATATAAGGCGCGTTCGCGCCGTGCCTAGCATCTCCCGAGTTGGCTTAGTCGGTAGAGCGTCGGGCGCTTGCCGTCGCGGCCGCAACGTCGTGGGTTCGATTCCCAGCGGGGTATCTTTTTCTTGGTTTTTTTCTTTCTCACCCGTTGGCGTCCATTTTATCAACGTCATATCCGTGACGGATGTACTTGGTGGACCCCGGCATAAAACACTTTCGTGTTAAAATTGTCTGAAGTGCGCAAGGTGGCTGTGAGCAATTTGCGACTGATTTCGCTCGTCTGCCTCTAATATTGTATTTTTAACTCTTGGCTAAGGATAGCTTGGACACCCGGTATATATATGCCAAAAATATCGCACATCGAATCGAATATAGGAAATGGGACCTGCTCATGCCCTCGAGCACATATCGCGGTGAGTGACTATAAGACTACAACGGTAATGTTGTGCTTTATCGACATGAGGGCACCGGGCCCAAGAACCTTCGGACGCCCATTCACAGCAGCGTTTTAACTGCGCGCCAGAACGATTGGAGTTTCTGAACGAGTAGTGCGGTGCGGCAGCGGCGACTGCACAGCGTGAACGAATTTTCGCATGTGAAACCCATCGCCGAAGGTGTCGTAGTCCAAAGTCGGGACGTTTTACGGCGTTTGCGGCGTACGCAACCGAACCACGCAAGTGCATGCCTTCGTTTCGCAACCGAAGCTGTGAAGGCCTTGGCGGTTTTCTCACGTGCTTTTTTTTTTTTTTGTGACGTGCGGAATTCACATATTCTCCTTTAAAATAAACACCGGTTCGCTTTTGAGTCAGGATATTGGTGAAAGCTTTAACGAAAGCCCTGCTGTAAAGATGTTAGCGTTCGTTTTAGCCTGCCTACCCTAACCAAGTTGCACCATTGGCATTTGTCGCGTTTTAGACATTCATCCTGTCGAATTATTCGCTTCGCATTCGAAACTCAAATATTCGCACTTCCCTGATATATATCTATATATATATATATATATATATATATATATATATATATATATATATATATATATATATATATATATATATATCGTAAAATACCGAGAAAATGCCCCCCCCCCCCCCCAACGGTGAAAGACAACCCCACATGATTTGGAGGGGGGGGGGGCTTCCTCGGTCAGGGTCAGGGTCAGGGTCAGGTCAGGGATCAAAATTCTAGATGGCGGCGGAAGAGTCGCGCGTGCCTCCAATGAAATGTGTTATTGAATAGGCGTGCATTCACTCTCGTCATATGTCCTCGTAAAGCGAATAAAAACACAGAATGAAGCAGTGAAAATGGCGGGAGGTCAAGGGGCGGGGTGCTTGCTCAGTCACTGGCCAATATTTCAAATCTCCAGAAAAAGGAAGGGGTGCGCTTGCTCAGAATTTTATGATATATATATATATATATATATATATATATATATATATATATATATATATATATATATATATATATATATATATACGGGGCCGTGGTGCTAATGCCAGCCAGCGCTCTCGTTTACCACCTTCCGCTTTCATTAGACCACCCACCGCTCCTATTAAACCCATTGAAACCAGCGCATGAAGAAGCAATCAATTTGTGCGCGCGCATTGTCAGTGACGCGTGCCTCCAGCCACCTGTATATGTGAATATGGGTCTGAACAAGTGGTCTTGTGCTCTCTAAGATAGCGAACTTTAGTGCCAGCGCTAGAACACAAGCGCCCTTCATTCCGTTTCCTATGCGCGTCATAGATGCCCGAAAATACGCGACGAGATATGAAAACAGGAAGGTAGAAGACTTGTAATTCCTAACTTTATATCTCGCGCACCCCCCTCTGCTTACCCATCTACCACTCCGCTCTGAAAATATTCAGAGCTAAAAATTTCTGGGGCGACTACTGGCGCGCACGCACGCACGCACGCACGCACGCACGCACGCACACACACACACACACACACACACACACACACACACACACACACACACACACACACACACACACACACACACACACACACACACACACACACACACACACACACGCGCGTGCGCGCGCGCACGCACGCACACACACAGAATACATAAATATATAGTGAGAATGTGCTAGTCAAACCACGAAAGTACACGCAGAACAATGAATGTGCCCATTTGTGGTCTCATGCCTGGAGGTTATCCCAAGTTCTCATTTTGATAGAAGTGCACACGATTCGTCTATGCGATATTGGGCCTATAAATGTAGAGCAAACCAGCAGTGTTTTACGGGAAGCTTGACACTTAGCTTAACGGCCCGAGCATATACAATGCGTGCAAGCTCTTAGTGTGTTTTCCGGTAAAAGAACATAATAACATGTGTGATTCAACACTACAAATGAAACATTTTTAAGTGCGCCTCCTGATACGTATGTGTGACAATAACTTTGCAGCCATCGTTTACAAAGTTCCACGACCAAAGCGGACCGTCCCGTTTAGAGGACATTGAATTTCTATTTGGCAAGGTTATTCAAGACGACATAGGGACCTCTCAAGAGAAGACGCTAAGCAACAGCATGATGAAGATGCTTTCAACTTTTGTCCGTAACGGGTAAGTTAAAACTGCTTGAAACTGCTTAAATACCTTTTGATATTGACTGTGGGGTCGCTCAATTCTTATGAACGAATGATCGAGCAAAAGGCCCTGCCGTACATTGAAAAGGCAATCCGTTTCTTTAAATACATAACGCAAGCCAGCATCATACGAGTGGAGTACAACTGTTGAGCAAGTCTCATCAGTGGTACTCCACTCCACTAACGGTCGATTCACCTCCTAGTGATAAAATCTGTACGTAAAACTTTCTCACGTGCAAGACTGAAAGACATATATACTCGTATATACCAATTATACGCCAGCAGTTTACCAATGAACGGGGCACGGGGCAGCTGCAATAAAAAGTCCCTTTTAGTCCCGTGTTTTGCGCTTCACTTTACCAAGTATGCACGAAAATGTGCCCTTCAGGGTGGAAGGGCAGCCCTAATGGCACAAAAAAAATCGGATTTCTTGCACTGCAAGGATGCGATGAGAGGGACGGAGGAGCTCATCCTTTCAGGAGGGCACCCCCTCCCCTTGAGTATACACAGGCCCCGAGTGTATAAAGAAAGCGCTCTTCGAGTTTACCTGCCTACCACACTTACGTGCACATGGCTGACGCGCTTGCGCCGACACCCTAGTTTTTGAAGGAGCGTGAACTTTCTCTTCCACCCGAGCACTGCAAGCCATCCGGTAGCGCTTTCATACGATTATTCATGCCAACACTGTTTCCCGTGGTTACATGCCACGGGTTCTGTCATAGCGTGTGCTAAGCATTAGGAAACGCGCTCAAAGAAAAAAAAATGGAAAGAAGTGCTCAAGGTAATTCTAGAGCACAGAATTTCTCTCCGGTGGCTTATCCGCATTCATTACCTGCACCTTTTGCTGCTCGAAAACTTATTCTAAAGTTATCTAAATGAGCATAACGCTGGCCCGTGACAACTCTGTGTAGTGCCGCATAGGGTATACACTATGTGCCGAAAGCATGTGCTTGCCTTTCATTGGTAAATTTAGTAGTTTTTTCATTAGTAAGGGAGCTTTTTCATTGGTAAATTTCAACTCACGAGACGCACAGCAGTTCCTGAAGTCAGCGCACGCACAAGATCAATTATTCTTGGACATCACACGCTTAGGCGAAACTCACAGGGTCCCATATGCATTCGCCTAAGACGACTGAAGGCGAAAACCAGCTTCTTGTTCTTCAGTCGACGTAGTGATCCTACCCCGCACCCCTCCGAAAACATTCTGCACTTCACCTGATTTTGCATTGCCTCCGTGATCGGCCCAACGATCACGGAGGCAATGCAAAGCGACGATGTCATCTGATGTCATCGTGCGACGTCACGTTATATGACGCCGTGATGTCGTCATGCGACGATGCCATGACATCACCAGTTTTAGCGATCTGTGACATCATGATGACGTCATTTGGTAACCTCTACGCGGTGTGATACTTTGGATCACTCGTGTTGACGCCGCCAACACGGGACGCCGACGACGCCGACGGTGGTTTTTAGCGTTTGATGAGGCATCTAATGCTTTCGCATTATAATGCGCGAGAAGGCGTGTATCAATATTAGTTGATATATTTGGACAGCGTTGGTTGCTTCGTTAAGTGATTAAACGCAACAACCGTATGACGCAAGTGCGCCTTATAGGCGTATCTGACATAGGAACTATACCGCTGAATGAACGAGCAAGCGAATGTAAAAAACTAGCGTGTCACCGTAACGTTTCCTTCGCGAAACCTCCGCTAGCGGATATAAACGTTCACACGAAATAGCACGTAAACCCACGCGCGAAATGGCACATATGCGTAGGTTCCTAAACGATGAACGCGCCCTGCGCTCGATTGGGCACGCATGCTTTGCATAGCTACCTTCGCATCGCAAGCGCACTGGCTGATTGGTCAACGTAAAAGAACCAGTGAAAGCTATTTGCTTCGAATTAAACAAGCACGCACCAAAAACAAACGGAGAGTATAAATCCTAATGTCAGTTTTCGCACTGCGGCTTTGTTTATTGCGCCGAATCTCCGACATTTCGAAATCACATTGTTTATCGTCTATCCGCGTGCATGATGCTAGCTACGCAAAAACCAATACCGCGAACTCGTAGCAGTCGGCGCATCACGTCAAGAAGAAAACGTAACCACGTATTGTTCACAAAGAAACAAAAGCTAAGTAACGACCCCGCACAAGCAGTAATAAAACATGCGTGAGACATGGCGACGTACTGTAGTGCGATGCCTGCTTACTACTGCGTTAGAGCGGGCATCGAACTTCGCGTACCTCCACGCATACTTGCAGTATGGGAGACCCGCAACTTACCTCGCATAGCCGAGTCGAAAATGTCGGCCTGAAGCTCTCCATTTCGATTAGGTGCAACGAAGTCTTTCGCCGCAACTCGTTGCGCTTACCGGACGGTCTCCTGGGGAGCCTCTTGCCTTCGCTATATTTGTTCTGACATCAGAAGGCGCAGCAGCCGCCCATGGCAGCCAACAGCGACGTCCGTCTTGTGTGAGAAATATTTCACAGCACAACACAGCACAACGCGCACGGCATGACAAGTGCGTATCCAAAAAAAAAAAAAAAACATGCGCTGCGCACCAGCGAGTCCACGGTTCACGAGCAAAGATGGCGGTCGAGAGCGACTCTAAACAAACGAACCCTGCACGCGGTCCCACGTGACGGCAGTTGGGCAATGCCGACGCGGTGTCAGCCTCGGAGCTGGCGGAGGAGGGAGAAAATAGAGCAGGCGCGCTTTTATGCACGTATGTCCCCACTCTACGAAGTTTCAGGGCCTTTACACTCCGCTGCACACTCGGCGCGTGCTCTCGTTAGATAGGTGACAGCTAGAGGGCCGCGCTCATATACAGCGTTTGCTCTCGGCGCGCTTCCTCTCTCTTCGCCGGAAGCTCACACCATAGGACGGCAAAAATATTGCAGTTCAGTAAGGTTGAGAGCTGGGCTAGTTGGTGACTGACCCGTCGAAAGTGCGCTACCTAACCATATAGGCATAATGAAAAATATTGCAACTCAAGTCTGTCTACCGCTGAAGGCGAGCACAAATTCGTGTTATAGTGAATAAATATCGCCTTCATAGCCGGATTGCCCTGCAGCGTGGCAATATCTCTTCTCGGCTCATCTAGATACCGAAACGCTTCCGCCCTCACTTGGGTTGTTCTGACTTTTCAGAATCCGAAGTCTGTCCCCATCTTCGGAATCCTAAGCCGTCTGACCCTGTCGGCTTCAATGAAGCTGTCACCACCACCGACGCTACCAGCACCCATTTCAGAAAGCCGCAACAGGCGAAGTCGGCTCCGGCGGTGGGGGAGCCTGCTACCACAAAAGACCGTTTCACGCATGTAATCAATTAGGAACGCACCCGGACATTGGAGAGGTGGCTGAAAGCGCGTCAAAGATAGCCATCTTCTAGGCCCTTCCGCCGTGACTACGGGAACTGCTTTGGAAGTGCCGCCGCTTTGAGAACTGAATGCACGGGAAGCACTGCAAAGCCTGTTCCAAGGCGGTATCCGCGCGGGGGGTCGCAAAGTAATAGCTTGCCACCTGAAAAAAATTAGGCGTGCTGCACTGACCTTGAGATACAGCGACTTTTGTCGGCAGAGGCCGACAACTCTGCCCCCGCGATTCTGCCGTCTGCGGCGTCGCGCGCTTTACCACATGGATCATTCTGTGCTTGAGCGGAAACCATCACCGCCCTATCTGTCGGCGACCGGCGGCGCGCCTTTGCTTGTCTTGGCACAAAGAAGAAAAAAAAAGACGCCTTTCCCCCATTGGAAACACGCCTCAACTCATTTCCGACACAAACAAACAATGTAACGAGATACCCGTGTCCAGCATAGTATCGCGATACAGGCGATACATCGTAAATGTATTTCACTAATGAGATACAAATACATTTTTCAAATGTATCTCGATACAGAAATACAGATACTCAAAAGTATCTCTGAAATACTATCGCGATACTGCCCAGCCTTGACACACACACACACACAGATATACATACATACATACATAATATATATATATATATATATATATATATATATATATATATATATATATATATATATATATATATATATATATATATAGTAGAACCTCGGTGATACGGTCACTGCTCGTACGAATTTCGGGGTTATGCGAATCTTTCTGTGGTCCCCGCCAAGGCCCAATAACCTACAGTGTAATGGAGTATACGTGTGTTGCGAACCGATTTTCACCCCGCGACATTTGATACGAACGTACGCTAAGGCGCAGGTGCGAACAGGTGCTGCCCGCGATTTCGTGGAACACGCGCCAATCACGCGCGGGCATGCGCGCCGTAGCGCGCGAATATCTTGGAGGCCTAAATGCGTCTTCGCGTTTTCTGGCCTTCATCTATCGCGTGCAAAGCTCTCCTTAGGTCACTTTCGCTGCGGTGCACTCGTATCATGCAGAAAAGCGTACTTAAGATAAGGAAGGGGCTACTAGCTGTCGCGGGTCACAACACATCTGGTTCATTAATTACACACGCACGCACCGTATATTTACGAGTATAAGTATGATTGTTCACGTCTAAAAACTTTACTGACAGTCATCCAGAGCTGTTTAGGGCGTTACTGAGGCGCTGAGAAACAATAAATGAAACCACCTTTCTTCTGCGGCATACTGATTTTCCATGTTTCCTGGTGACACGGATTTCGGACGATACGAATATTTTTGGTGACCCCGCGAGATTCGTATCAACGAGGTTTTACCGTATATATATATATATATATATATATATATATATATATATATATATATATATATATGTATATATGATGAGTCATTTGGTAAATATGGCGTGACTTTTTCTTTTCTAACCCCTTATTCAAACAATTATAAGCTGTCGACCGCGCAGGTTTGCGAATACTTCAGCATTTCGCACACTTTTTTATGGAATGATTTGATTCCGATGTAATTTCATGGGATATAGTGTCGCATTCGAAACGTCTGCAGGTCTCTACCCAGGGTGGATGGAGATGAGTGGCCACTCTATACTCCAGAAACAAGAAAGCGGGTTTCCATTGCGTCGGAAGGTTTGCATATTCTTCCGGGTGACACGGTGGAAAAGTGCTATAGACTATGCGAATCGTTCTTGCCGGAGCTGATGTTCAACTCGCCTATTTAAACTTCAATTATTTTTAGGCGTTATTAGAGAGACGCTGACTGTATGATATATTTAGACTCTCGAATTAAATGCAATGTTCCACTTGCGTACGTATGATTAAACAGTATTGATTGTGAGTTTTGGCTGTGTGAGCTGGTTTGCATGCGTTTTTATGCAATGTGCGTGTAGTTCAACGTTAACTGTGGTGCGATAAAGGAGCGCGTACATTTGACGCTCTGTGTAAGGGGTAGTGTGATTGCGATATTCCTCAGATTATTAACAATATTATATATATATATATATACCTCGGATTTCGTAGACGTCGTATTCTTCGTTGTGAGTGGTACACAAGCTGTGCATGCAGTTCGCGTGCCCGTTGATTGAGGCTGATTGGGCGCTGCCTCTCTTCCTGCAGAGTAGAAGGGGTGGTTTCATGTCTTTTTGAGAGCTTTATGCGATGATGTCGCAGTTGTTTAGATCGAAGGTGCAATCTTGATCGTTGGTGCAGAAGGGCGGTGTTTCGGCGGTGTCTTCTCCTCGGGCTTCTTTTCAGAATAATTTCTTTAAGGCGTGACCGAGGTTCGATGACGTTTTCTTTCGTCGTCGCCCATGTTGAAGTGTGCGCTGTAGTTTGATTTCGTCCACTTGCTTGTGCTGGTCTCGCTGATGAGGGAGCCCTTATGAACATGACTCTGAATTTTTTCGCAAGTTGATGTGACGTCCACTAGGTAGCTGGTACACGGTGAGCTGTTGTATTGCTTGTCAGGCTGTGAAGGCTGGGTCAATTGTGAATGCGTGTCACTTTGCGGAGCTATCGATCTGAGAACATCCGACGAAAAACCATGCTCTGGAAAGTCGTCGTATGGTCTGGCTTCGTGCAGGTTCACCAGCTCGTTGAGAGTGAGTGTAGGCATCTTTTGAGGGTGTGTCGTCAGGTTTATCGGTAATATTACCGTGAGGTGATGTCAAAACCCGATTGTGGGCCATGCATGCGACACGAGATGTCAAGTGGATCTGGGGCTTCAGTAATAATAAACGTTCACCGGAGGTACTTGTCTGAAAGGAGCTTGTGTCGACGGAAGTCACATCTGCGCTTTTGTTTCCATTGTTGGAACGGCGCTGTATGGTGAATCCACACGCTTCGACATTCGGTGGTTGAGCCTGGAAGTTACCGCAACAGACATGGCTTGACCCAATTCCGAATCTTCGTCTTTTTGCGGAATAACAGAAACAGGCTCTTCTGATGCTTTCAATTGAAGAGAAAGGTCGTGGCTTGGTCGATTACTTTCCCGACGCGTCAGCTCATCTGTCGTGAACGTATGACCTTCTGATGTATGTGGCAGTCGTTACGAAGAACATAAGAGCACTTGATGCAAATCCAGTGGTGCGTTCACGTATGCGAACGACGAATCACTGCATGGGTGGTTCAATAACGCTCGTGTAGCTTGGTGCAGCGCAGAGGTAGAGATGCCGATTTTTGAGCAGATGAGAAGCCGGTGGAAGGTGGGTCTTTTCGGCAAAAGCCTGGTTGCGTTTTGTGAGCTGGGGCCTGCTTTGTCTGTTGAAAATTGGGCATTCATTCTCGGCATTCTCGGCTCATACGCCATACTTTATTCTATCGCACGAGTCTTCTTCCTCGTCGGCTTCTACCAGACATCACTGCCTTTATACGTCACATATATATATATATATATATATATATATATATATATATATATAATATTATAATATATAAGCCGGGATGTATATATATATATATATATATATATATATATATATATATATATATATATACATCCCGGCTTCTGCAGTAATTTCAAGTTACATGGAAATCAAATGAAGGAAAGAAGATTACTCTTAAGGGCTCGTTTTCTTCGTTAGACACAATATTAATGAGAACTAACAGACAATAACGCCAAGGAAAGTATAGGGGGTGTTATCTGTAGTATTTAGAATATAAATGTGAAGAAAGTAAAGTGGACGAAAAGATGACTTGCCGCCGGCAGGGACCGAACCTGCGACCTTCGAATAACGCGTCCGATGCTCTACCACTGAGCTACGGCGGCGGTCATCCTCCCGTCCACTTTATGGGGTATATATGTGCATTTAAACCTTGGAGTGTTAGTCAGCGCCAATCGCAGCCATGGCGGCGAGTGTGGAACACTCTTTTTCTGCCTTTCTGGCGTCACGTAGCACGTGATCTTTTTACGAGCTGGCAGCTGACCAATAATCCCTCGCATTCTACCTGAAGGCATCAGGTCTGCCAGAACGAGACCCTTGCTATGAATGAAGGAAAGAAGATTACTCTTAAGGGCTCGTTTTCTTTGTTAGACACAATATTAATGAGAACTAACAGACAATAACGCCAAGGAAAGTATAGGGGGTGTTATCTGTAGTATTTAGAATATAAATGTGAAGAAAGTAAAGTGGACGAAAAGATGACTTGCCGCCGGCAGGGACCGACAGGTCCCCGCCGGCAGGTCCCTGCCGGCGGCAAGTCATCTTTTCGTCCACTTTACTTTCTTCACATTTATATTCTAAATACTACAGATAACACCCCCTATACTTTCCTTGGCGTTATTGTCTGTTAGTTCTCATTAATATGGAAATCAAAAGAGATTTCAGTGAACAATCACCGTACTCACAGTAAGCGCTCGAAAGAACAGAGATGTGAATTTTAATAAGAAAAAGTACAATGTACTGGTTACAAAACAGACATCCCATGTGTTTTCCGCCACAGTATCTTGTTATCAGTAGTTGCGAACATCAACATCCCTGTTTAGTTGTGGTAGCACCTTTGTCAGATAACCGCGCATCGTGAGTATTGCGCCGGTACACAATCGCCACCCTTGCATACACCCAAGGAACACTGATTGGTGTCGTCCGGGTGCTTATAGGGCGATTCTTTCATCTGAAAATTTGCAATAATACGGAAGTAGAACAAAAGCGGATGCACCGGGTTCTTGATTGTTCATAAATACAATATAACCGCTAGAAAGAACGCACGAGAATGCATGAGGAAGTCTACGCGTTGAGCTAAGAACTGAAGTTATTATGCCTAAGCAGCGGAAGCCTAGCCTTGAGCGAAATGCGCAGTGAAAGCGGGCTTCAGTGGTCCGTGGTAACAGGGCAACAGATTGAAGAAAAAAGCATGAAAAGTTAACAGAAAGTGTGAAAATGAAAAATAAGATATCAGATAGATAAAAAAATGTCAAGGACAAGGTTCCACTTAATTTCAACACATCAAATCTAGCATATACGCCGAATATTGCGTACAACCGCGCACTGTTTTTTTTTAAATGACAAGGTTCTTTGCCTCTGGTGAACCAAGGCGAGACGCCAGACCTGTATACAGAGTACAGTGCTACGAGCGCACTGTACTGACTATATCTGGAGGTTGTGGGGAGAATTCATTGCATGTTATCAGCAGTTGTGGGCAGCGTGGCTGTAACCATTGCGAGAGCAAAATTGCGGCTCTCTCCTTTCGGTATCCACTGCCCAGCAAGGAGAGTGACGAATTAGCAAGTGACGTAGACGCGACATACACTATACGCTCCCTCTGTCTGTCTCTCTCAGATGCTTGCTGGAGCACTATTCACCGCAGAAACATGATTGTGCGCACAGCAGGAATGATATTTGACTGCAGATACCGACTCTTTGCAGCTGTATACTTGTACTAACCACAGGTTTTTGCAAGGAGGCATGTTCCCAGGCAGCACACAACGTCGGGCTGATATTGGTTTTACGGCGACTGTGCGCGGCCCCACCTCGGGCCAGCATTGCCAGCCTGGCGCCGATATCCGCAGTGCCGTTGACATTCGCCGGCAAAATTGGGCCGATTTTGCCGCCTTTCAGCCGATGTTGGGCATTCACCGGCAACACTGGGCCGTGTTTTCCGGCGTTCTACCATCTTTCCGCCGATATCGGCTTAGCCGATTTCTTTCACCGGCAAAATGGGACCGAGTATGCCGGCGTTTCGCTGTTCTTCCGCCGATATCGGCTTAGCCGATAGCTTTCACCGGCAACACTGGGCCGAGTTAGTCGCCGTTTGGCCGTCCTTTCGCCGACACCGGCCGAGCCGATGGTTTTCACGGGCAACATTGGGCCGAGCATGCCGTCATTCTGCCGCGCTTCTGCTGACATCGGCGGAGCCGATGGCTTATCGACGATGTTGGAACTTTCTTGTCTCCCTTCAGACAGTTATACATGCCCTGTTGAGAACGTCCTCCTGCGTCGCGGCGCTCCATAAGTCCTCGTCACCGATAGAGCTACGGCTTTCACGGCAGAGCTAACGCAAACGATCTTGAAATAGAGCCACACAAGTCACCGACGGACATCACCCGCAGGCGAATGGCCTCACCGAGCGGCTAAATGAAACCCTCGCCGACATGCTGGCAATGTACTGTACGTCGAACACATGACATGGGACGCCATAATATCTTCCGCACATAACCTGAAGTTAACACGGCAGTGTAAGAAACGGCGCACATATGACGCCGTTCAACCTAGTTCACGGAAGCCCCTCAACGACGCTGGACGCCGTGTTGCCGGCCGTTAGTGACGAGAATAACCTCGACGTTGCGCTCTACCTTCAGCCCGCCGAAGAAGCCCGGCGCTCGCCCGCCTAGGATACAATCGTAATGCAATAGAGCATTAGGCGCTTGAATATTCGTAGCTTAAGCTGTAGAATGCCGCTACATGGATTGCTGTACTAGCACAAATAACAAAGTTCAAATATTGTACCGTGCTTATGCCACACGTAAGACTCGGGGCGCGAAGTATCGCCGACTGAATAGCTTGCATTCTGTTATTAGTTTCTGCTATGACAATGACTAACAACTACCACTAGCACAGTCACTTTTCTACCAAAAAAGGTGGTCTTTAGAAGAATAACTGACTCAAATTAGATGGCCACTTCGTTGACCAGTTGTTCAACGCTATCAAAAATGTTGAAACGTAATAACACATACCATTAACTTCATGGGCCAAATTCGAAGTACTTCTGTTTTGTAAATGTTTTTCCACTGGTCGACCGACTTCACTAATGTATCCAGCATCAAAATTCACTCAAACATTGCCGCACGAATGCTTTTAGCGGAACCAGTTTTATGTGAATACTAATTCTGTGCTTAAATCGAGCCTGTCATCATATTTATAGCGCTATATCCTTTCAGCCGCTGAGTGTGTCGGGCGAGCGCTCATATACTACACGGACAGTTTCCGATCTCTGTGTTTACACATATTTACTCACGCGCGTGTTTGGGTAAAGCGTAACAAGCGCATTTGCTTCAGTGATGTCACATAATTTTACTTTATGAAAATAGTAAAACGCTCAGCAAGGCGTGTTGCTGAGCTAGTGGGTTCATTACTTGAGAAAAATAGGTATGGTGCAAAAAGACCGGGCGAAGTGAAGACACGTTTTGTCGTTTGAATGTTTCCAAATCAACTAGCCCGCTGACCATCTTTAACGAACTGACAAACACGTTTTTGGCACGTGTTTGTCAGTTCGCATTTGCACTTCGTTGCCGTCCATTTTGTGACATACATATCTTTTTCAAGTAAAAATCTCGCTCAACGATTGCTTCTCACGTGCTTTCAGAAACAGTCGCATAAAATTATTATTATTGCACGTGAAATACGATGAAAAATGCGGCTCCAACGTGGTGTACGCAAAGTTTTCATGTAGCGATATGTGGCTACAAGTGATGGATTGAAAATTCGACGAGCGCCTTTCTCAAACGACATGTCCATAGACATCCTGGGGGGGGGGGGAGGTTGCACACCATTGTGGTAGGCTGAGCCGTGCTTTCGAGAAGGGAGAATTCAATTTTTTTTCATCTTCGTCAACCTCTAACGCCCCCCCCCCCTCCCTCCCTGCCCCTCGTTCAGCGTCATTGTCGCGAAACTCGCTTGACCAGGCACGGTAGGGTGGCCGTCCCGACGGAGGGACAATCGTAGCTGCGGGAGCAGGTTTTTTTCACTCCGACCCAACGTTTATGGCGAATTCCATTGAGAGAACAGGAGTAGGGGCGCCGTGCAGTGAGGAGTGGGGGGCAGAGCACTGAGAGCAGTGTCACTCGATCTGCCACTGGAATGCGGCACGCTTCCGGAGAGCAGGTGGGAGAGAGTAAAAAAAAACGAGTGAGGAGAAATGTTATGCATCCCAGCATCCTCTGCTGCAAAGCACGTGTTATTTGAGCCGGGCGGCCGGGGAAAGCACGTGTGGCGGTGATCGGCAGGACGCACTCGCTTGCTCGCCATCCTGCAAAGTTGCCACTTCCTACCATTACATGATGGAATCGCAAGCTCAGCGCATCCTGCTTTCTTTGATGCAACGCCAGCCACCGTCTACCACAGAAGGTAAAGTGAATTTGATTGCTCTTTTTTGCTTGTTTGAGCGCGCACTCGCACATGCAACACGCCGTGCATTCTTGCGCGCGTAGCCACGCGTTCAGTGATTGTGTGTAGGAACCCCAGCCAACTAGTCTTAACC
Organism: Rhipicephalus sanguineus; assembly: GCF_013339695.2. Lineage (NCBI taxonomy): Eukaryota > Metazoa > Arthropoda > Arachnida > Ixodida > Ixodidae > Rhipicephalus > Rhipicephalus sanguineus. The sequence goes on from NC_051179.1 coordinate 149,366,232, forward strand.
ATATGAGCGAAACACCGCGAATACAAGAACTTTCTCTGACCGTTCATAATATAGTTACCAGCTTTTATCAGTAATGATTGAAACGCAAACAATTTTAGAACTACTCCAGTACACTGTTCTGTTGCCAAGTTCACCAGCATGTGTCATTTAGCCTTAATTGAAACATTTACATTTCGGACCTCTTCGTCAGCAGCGGAACAACGATTTGCAGCGTTTTAAGAAAAGTGACTGCAAAGAGGGGTGTAGTAGGTCTCAGTTGGATGCTGCTGTCAGTAATACAACTTTTGCAGCGAAAACACGCAGTAATAAATTATTTACTGAATTCAGCAGGTGATGTCACCCAACGGCAACCAAGTGTTACGGAGGCAGTTATGAGCATCCCAGGTGAGACAGTGAAGACACGTATCTGCTCGGAAACACAATTCGGTATCGCGAAATCGAAATGCTACATATGATAAGTGATGTTTCTTAATTGTCATTGATTTGTGCAACGTTTCATGCAGCCCTGTAACAGGGCGAATTAACTTCTTCAGCATTTGATTTTAGCATGCTCTATTCTGCTTATATCAAAGTTTAAGGCATGTGTCTCTGCATAATGTAGCTCACTGCTTAGAACCCATTTTTGATTATATAACTGACTTGATTACATTTCCATCATTGTGTGAAAACAGAAGTCGTTCTGCGTACCAGTACGGCTGCCAATGTGCCAAGGCAAGGGAATGATGAAATCTGCATGGAGGCTGGATTCTCGTGTGTTGGAGAGGGAGGAGGTAAGTATTAGTATCACATCTTTCCAAGCACTACATTTATTGCTCCTTTATTTTTTTAGGTGGCACAGTTACTCTGCACAAAATGCCTGCTTCCACTACACCAGTGTCAGATGACGGGCAGACATGTGCTAAAGCCAGGCCATCAGGCACCAGAAGAGGAGGTGGTGGTGAGTGACTCAGCATTGAGCGTTTATAAGTGCCTCAGCAAGTGTTCTTGGTTAGGTCTCTTAAGAAAAAGCATGCATCGGAGGGTGTGGAAGTGGGTTTGTAGCAGCAGTCATTAAGTGACAAAAAGAAAAATAAACAGTCAACACGGAAAGTAAACCACTACAGATGCTGCAAGACCTGCACACTTTGCATATTGTATTTACATGCACAATACCAGGACTTGTTATCACCGATGCATGTTTGCTAGTCTGGGCAAATGATGGATTATGTCTATTAGTGCTGGCTGAAAGATAGCTAAGCTCAAGTGGTCTTGCTGTGTGCTAGTTAAGTCATGCAATTTGAAGTAATGCCAGCACATTGCCCGATTGTTTCCTGATAAAGCATTTATGCTTTGATTTTTTGTCATTCTAGCTGCTGAATGGACAGACGGCCAGACAAAGCTGCTGCTGGAATACTATTACAAATACTTCCCACAGATTGGCCCATTCAAGAAATTCAAAAACAGAAAACAAGCATTCAAGCAAATATCCCAGGACATTGAAGCTGTACTTGGCATAACAAAAACGCCGGAGCAATGCGAGAACAGATACAAGACCGTGATTAGGCGTCGCAAGGCTGCTTCAGACAATAATAATAGGTCTGGAGCATCACCTACACCTGTGCCTTTCGACGATGAGGTTAGAAAAATTGAAAGCATAGATGACAGCATCGAACCAGAAGTACAAAGAGACGCATCGGGGGCTATTTTCAAGACCTCTCCCGAATCTCAGACTGTGGTTTCACCAAATGCAAAGACCACTGAGGAAAATGGAAGCCAGCCTCCAAATCCTGATGTGAAGCCACGTGTAGGCACTGCACGTCAGCAACACATGCAGTTGTTTTTTTCTGAAATGAGAGCCATTAATGAAGAGAAGGAATCTCGGAAAGCGGCCAGACATGCAGAAAAAGAAAATCGGAGAGCTCAAAGGCAGGCTGAGCGACAGGCACTTGTTGAAGAGCGGCGCAAAATGCACGATGAGAAAATGGAAATCCTGCGTCAAGCCTTCGGACTTCCGAAATAAAGTGCTAGAGTTAATTCAATAAGCCTACCATACAAACCGATTACTTGGTTTCAATGTCTTTATTTTCTAGTTAGAGTGCTAGTCCTAATTAAATAAACGTACTTTTACAAACCGATTACTTGGTTTCAATGTCTTTTATTTTCTAGTAAGACACAAAATATTCGCTCACAAATGCATACCACGTTAAGAAATTCCTCATTTCATGGCTGCTGGGTCTGCAACCCCATTCTTATCATCAAGCGATCTCTCTTGATGCTAGCCAAGCCACGCAGTAGGCTATCTTGCCGGGATCCGCTGCTGCCGCTTACTTGAATCGGAGGAGGGCCAGAGTCATTTCCATTTGTTGTTTGTAGGGTGAGTGACAGGTCCCGTGACAGGTTCTCTGGCAAATCTCCACAATCAATGCAGAGGTTGTGAAGCACACAGCATGAAATTATAAACTTGGACATGTTGTCCACTGTCCACATATCTAACCTCTGCAGTTGCCTGAAACGATTTTTTAAATCTCCAAAAGCATTTTCTATCAACACCCTTGTTCCGGAGAGTCTTGCATTGAAGCTCTTCTTGGTGCTGTCAAGAGTTCCATAGTCCCGGATTGGTGTCATCAGGTACTCTCGGAAAGGATATGCTGCATCTCCCACTATATGGTACTTGCTAGAGCACAGCTGTGGCAAAGTGCTTGCAATCCTTGACCGCCGGAATATACGCGCGTCGTGAATTTTACTTCGGTAGCCCGTGCTGGCATCAAGAAACTTTTTCTTGTTGTCGCAAACACCTTGAAGTGTCAAGGATAGGTAATGGTGTCGATTTATATAAACTGATCGCACTTTCCCAGCTGGACACCTGATCGGCATGTAACTACCGTCGACACATCCAATTGTGTCCGGGAATCCTGACAGCTGCAAGTAGGAGAAAAAATGTGCACATACATCGTTGAATAAGGCTGGTACTGTGGGTAATCAAAGGTGCCAATAACATCTAGAAACGTTTGCAACAAATGGGAGACTTGCGGCTTATAGCAGCGAGTGCAATACACCACAAGTATATATGATTAAATTGTTAAATCTTAATTGACTTTCTTTAGCTGCGAAACATTTGGAATGACTAATTGTAATAACTTATTTATAAGGAGTGTTTTTGCGCTAGCTGGTTCATAATTACAGTAAAAGACGCCAGAGAACACAAGGGACCACACGAAGAGGAACGACACGTACAGAGTGCACTAGCAACTGAAGGTTTATTCAACATACATGCAGAACAAGTACTGGGCGTACATGAATAAGTAGAAGATGGGAAAATACAAGAAATATGAATTAACATCACATGGTCAAGACTACTCTCAGATAAACATGTCAGATTCCTGACAGGACCCGTTATGCACATGTAGGAGGCTTGACCGTGCGATGCTGTTTCATATCTCTTGCATTTTTCTATTTTCTGTTTATTCGTGCATAGCCAGTTCTTATTCTGACATCCACTGATTAAGCCTTCAGTTGTTAGTGTGGCCTCACTACGAGTTGTTCCTCTTTGTCTGGTCGCTTGTGTTGTCTGGCGCTGTACATTTTATATGTTAAATTGCATGTGTACTTAAAGCATTGTCACCTGCTCAAAATCCTTGGCAAGCTTCTGCAGGTCACTGGGGAACTTGATTATATTCGGTGCTATGTCGAGGAGGAATGAAGTTACTCGGCTCATCATTCTGTGGTGAGTGCTTTCCGAGACTTCAAAGCGGCCAGCAACATCTCGAATGCATGCCTTGTTGGCTGCGTACCTGAAAAGAAGGGCATATTTTGAAGAAATCATATGGTAAACCATGCTGTTACTTAAACCAATAGAACAAATTAGCAAGATTACCTAAAACAGAAAGCACCGTTCTACCTTTCTGGGTGATACCTTTAAAACTCAACATATTTTATTAGTAGAAGTGTTAGCTAAATAACGAATTATAATGTTATTTCGTGCATTTCATTAAAACGTGTGGACATGAAGCCCACTGTGAACCTGCTTGCACAGCTGATTGAAATGCTTCGTGAGCAATAGTTTTCAGGACTGTTTTAATAATGCATCTTGAATTATGATTTGACGTTGCATCTAGTAACGAGACCGGTGTGAAGCTTCCTTGCTTCAGTATGTAGATGCACAAAACGACAAAAGCACCGCACATTATAATATCGCTCTATTACGTTCGACACTCGCTGGTAGCTTTAAGAATTCCAAGGTCGTGCCTGCGAGTTCGGTACATTTATTTGCAATATTTCATGCGCCTCTCACCCAACAGGAAACGGATCATGCGGTAGCCTCACGACAGCGGCGTTCATAAACGAACGGACACTCACCAAAGAAAGGACAGTATGTGTTCTTCAGCCGACTTGGCAGGCAGGCCACCATGATCACTCTTCTGAGGGCAGTGCGGTGACTTGGCGAATTCTGCTGCCAATAAGTCCGCCACCGGCCGCGTGACGCGGAAATTTCTTTTGAACTGAAACAAAACAGGCCTTTCAGCGATCTCACTGCACCGGATGCTTAACGACTTACCTCCTCGTCGGAGTAGCTTGTTACCGTCTTTTTGATGTAGGCTTCTACTTTTGGCCTTCGCTCCGGCAGAGAGAACAGCTGCTGAAACGCTGCTGCGTTTATTTCGTCGTCGTCACTGCTACTTGAACTCGACTCTGACGTTGAGCTACAGCAGCTGTCGCTGCTGTCATCGTCTAGCTCGTCAAGTATTTCGGCAAGACGACGACGCTTCGTTGAATCCGTCTCCCGTGCATCTGACGACAGGCAAGGTGTACGAACACTACCAGAATTGCCAGAATCCAGCGCAACGACGTCAAAGTCGTTGGAGCCACAGCACCACACACGCTTCGCTGCCGCCATTGCCGCCGTACACGAGGAAGAGAAATACAAAGAAGTAGGGAGGGAGGATACAGGATACGACTAGATATGACGTTTGGAGTCACGTGACTTCCTGCGTTCTCCGCTCACTCCGCTTTTCAACGGGGAGCAGACTGAACTGCTCTTCGCTGCTCTCGGCGCAGCAAAAGCGCTCTCGCTCTACCAATGGATGACGGTGTTCCAACTCCTCTTCGACCACTGAAACACGCCGGCTCTGAAGAGAGCACTTTCAGCGTGCTTTTGAGTGCTCCTGCTCTCCCAATGGAATTCGCCATTAAGATACTTTTTCAGTTCCGTAACTCCTCCGCCGAAAGCGGCCGCCACTTTTACCCAGGCAGTGAGAGGGCGCCACAGTCGTGAATAGCGCTCTCGCGCGCGCGGGCACGCGTGTTCTTTCCCGTTGTTGCTTCGCCGCGTGCGGGGCCGTCATGGAATGTTTTTCCTGGGTGTGTTGGCTGTGCATGCGCGAGGTTACTCTCGACGACTTCGGTGAATTCAGACAACCGAGCACTCCTTGCCACAGGAAGTCAAGCAGTTTTCAAGCTTTGAGATGCCAACTTGTTTCGTGCCCGGCTGTGCCAGCGGGTAGAAAAGCGGCACTTTTTTGCGCCGCCGCCCGATCCGCAGCATCTTGAAAGCTGGGTGCGAGCTATTTCTGACGCCGATAAACCGCGGAGAAAAACATGCAAGACCGTATACCATAGCGACCAAGTTTAGCCACTTGTACCTTGCTTAGTGCATTTGAAAGCATCTGTGCAAAAAAAAAAAAAAGCGTCGTGAAGTCCTCGTCCATAAACATGCGATGAAAGAGAAAGTGTGCCAACAGCTTATGTCCATGCCATTCCGTGACCTCTTAGGTGCTTCTGACGACCGTGGGTACTGTACACCATTACCAGAAGCAACGGCCTTTTGTTACCTGGCAGGCTACGTGGCTTTCAAATTGAAGAAAACGCGTTGCGAGGTCTGCAAATACGATGCCCTTGGTAGGCGGGATTCCCTACCGCTTGAGTCCATGCTGGTCACTGTGCGCGAATGTGTCAGTGGTAACCTTTCAGAGGAACTGCTTGCACGTAAGCACGTACGGTAGAGCGTGCTATCAAGCATGCTAGCAAGGACACATTTTTTCGTGACCTGTTTTGGGTACGGGTGTGCGAATAGTGGATTTCAGAACCGAATCGAATACGAATCGAATAGTGATGAAACCGAATCGAATACGAATCGAATATTATTCGAATAGTTTTCGAATAGTAAGGCAGCAATTTTGAATGGAAAGGAATAGATAAACTTTATTCAGGTTTTGAAAATCACCATAGAATTGCAAGTTCTATTTTTGAAACGAGATTCACAAACGTTAACAAGGCACATGACAATTCTATTTAACCAACAAAAACACCACAATTACGTATATTGAGGTAATTTTGTATACAGCAGTGATAATAAAATTACACGGAGCAACACGCAAGGGCTTATATTTACAAACCACGAAACAAAATAACTTCAAGTGGGTCACCTACATAATGCAAACTACTCACATGATAAATAACAGGGGCTATGTGTGGATTTTACACGAACTTCGGTATTGCGAAATCTGCCTTGTGCTAAATTTACTTACACAAACTCGTGCTCGTCAAGCTGAAAGCGTCACAAAGCAATTGTGTTTCTCAGAGCGCTTTAGGGCAATATCGGTAGTTCCCGTGCAAGAACACAAGTTCCTCAACGTGTTTCGAACTCAGCGACTCTCTTCTGCTGGTAACTGTATTAGAGCAGGCTGAGAAAAGCCTCTCACTAGGCACTTGGGTTGCAGGATACCAAGGTAGCGCTTTGCTGCCGTCACCAGATTTTCGTACTTTGCCTTACCTACGTTCTGCCACCATTGAAAAGGGTTGTCTTGACGTGGCAGCAGCGGAGCTTCAAGATAACCTGACAATTCCTGCATTAATAGATAGCACCCTCTTTTTGTCCTGCAGCCAAGCTACTGAAAATTTTCCACAATGGAGAACACTCACTGGCTTGTCCACTTTGGTTGGCACTACAGTCTGCAGGCATCTCCACGTCTGCTGAACGGCCAGACATTTCTTTGAGCACTGAATGCACCAGACCTCGCACTTCCACTTTTTCTTCGTCACCGTAGCATACATCTTTGAAACGCGGATCAAGCAATGTGGCAAGACAATTGGGCGCAGTAGTGCTTACAGCCGGAAGCCTAGCTTTTATCGATTTCAGAAGGTTCTGCGCAAAGTCGTACTCATCACAGTCGCTTGTTTTGTCGCAAAGCAACAGCTTCATGCAGTGAACGAGGGGCACGACCAAAGATAGCGTCGGGTAAGACTCGGCACACTCAGCTGTTGTAGCCTCTTCCACTGGCTGAAGAACTGTCACAAAGGCCGACACTTGACGCCACTCTCCATTTGTCAAGTTTTCAACCGAATCATTTTCGGTCAGGTCGATCGTCACGGCAGTCTTCAGCTTGAGCAGACGAGCCAGCATCGCAAATTCGCTGTTCCATCGCGTTGGAACATCTAGGACGAGCTCGAGTGGAGGGTCAACGGAAAGCTGCTTCTGTATTTCCTGCAATCTTGCCCTCGCAGTGATGCTCCGCTTGTAGTAGCCGAAGATGGTCCGCGCTTTGGCACACATGTTGGCGAAGCCAATAGTTTCTTTCTTGGCATCTTGAACACAAAGTTGTATGGTATGTGCAAAGCATGAAGTGCGAATCCACGGAGCCTGCTGAATAGCGGAAACAAAATTTCTCGCGTTGTCAGTGACAACAAAACATGGAAGGTTGTCACTGATACCCCAGTCCATGAAAATTCCTCGAAGCAGGGAACGCAAGTTGCTTGCTGTGTGGCTCTCACGTAGTGACCGGCACGCAAGCACGAAGTTATGTGGCTCAAATTCCTCGCTAAGTACATGACAAGTCACAGCTACAAAACTGTCCCCGGCGCGTGATGCCCACCCATCCGTCGTAATGGCAATGGATGCCGCGCAAGTCTTCAAGATGCTTTGCAACTTCTCGTGCACGGCATGTCTTGTTGCAGAGTACAATTCTGGCACGACACTCCGGGAAAACGTTGTGCGGCTAGGAACTGTGAAATTCGGAACTGCGCACTTCATGAGTGCAATAAAGCCTCGTTCTTCCACTATTGAAAAACTGTGCAGACCAGACGCAATAAATGAACCAATTTTCATGGTGAGCTCCCGGGAGCGGGTACTGTTGGCGCTTAGCTGCGGAAGAAAACCTGTGCATAGACTCGTCGTTTGCCTACTACCGGCATTTTTTGATGCCGGCGTCGTTGTGGTGGCTGCGATGCGACTGCTATACTCTTTGTGGGCAACTGAATGGCGCTTCAGGTGGTTTATCAACGGCGTGGTAGTGTTGGTCGGTGTCTTTAAAACGCAGCCACAAGTGCGACACTTTGACGATCCAGTCCCAGTTCGGTCAAAAAAGCTCCACACTGAACTTCGTTGCTTCCTCGGGGTCGTCTCATGTTCGCTACTCATGGTGCGCCACGGTACGAAGCTGCAACTTGAACGCAATTAACGAGCGTTGTCCGCCGAAAACAACACAAATGAGCAATGACGCTTCGCTTTACGGTGAAAAAGAGAGTATTGGCCTCGAGGCCCACCACTGGAAACGCCGGCGCCACCGTCGGCGTGACGCGCTTGGCAGGATCTCGTGGTCTCAGCGGCCGCGTCGGCTGCTTGTGGCGCACTGCCGCGTGCTTTGAAACGAGTTTCAAGTCCCACATGCGCTGCGGTCTGTTCAAATTCGGAAGTTTTCTCTCATTTTCTACTCAATGGAAACCATTGTAATAGAGTGGCTGCCTCCGAAGGCGACGAATATGGGGCTCTACCGCTCGGTGCCGCAGTGCCGCGCTTACGCAAAGGAGCCCAGTGTGAGCCTGCACTGGTAACCGCGGGACGAGGAACAGCGTGAAGCATGGGTTGTAAAGCTAAGAACCGGCAAGTAGCCATCAGCTACGAGTCTTGTGTGCAACAAGCAGTTCCGCGACGAAGGCTTTTCTTACTGCGTCGGGCCTGCAATGTTCGGTGAGTAGCAGACAGCGCGCACTGAGACGACGGCTCGCGCGCGCTTCCCGCCGGCAAATGATGCTTATCTGCCACAGAATGGTAAAAGCGCTACCTTTTACTACGTGCGATGCCATCTCAGAACACTGCAATGCGACCTCTTGATCGTCGGCCCCGTGCTCAGCGTCCACAAAATCGGCTGCAGATGCACAAGTCATTGTTTAGATACGTTGAATGACTAGATGACTAGAAGGCGAAAGCCATCTTCTTGTCAGTCGAGGTACTGATTCTCCCGCGCCCCCCTACAAAAGCGTTCTGCACCTAACGCGGTTTTGCACGGCCTCCGTGAGCGATCACGGAGGCAATGCAAAGCGACCGTGACGTGTGAATACGTCATCATGTGACGTCGCATTATGTGATGTCATAATGACGCTACATATTTTGGCGATCTGTGACGTCATGATGACGTCATATGGTGCCACCATCACGTGACGATTATTTTTTGCATCACTCGTGTTGACGCCGCCGACGCGGGACGCCGAGGGGCAACCTTCCCATTTGATGAGGCATGCATTGCTTCATAAGCTACATAAATTTTGCATTGCCTCCGTGATCGGCCCACCGGCCAACCCCATGTATTTTCTTGGAGCCTCATTTATTTACGTGAGAAAGATGCCACCCTGTTGGCGTTAGACACGACACTGCTGCCAAAATTGCTGGGGTACTCGCCAAATAATTACTATCTTGTTTTGCGGCTGCTGGTTGCTGCAATACCTTCTATTTTATTCACCGCTATTTCAAGTTCATGTGGGTCCTAGTTCACAGCCGACGTGTGCAGAACAAGTCCGGCAAACGTTACTGTATATTCTTTCTTTTCCTAGGTGTCGCATGCTACTACATGCTCGGTCTCGTAGACCGGTTCTCCTTTCACCAGCAATCTCGAAGTGGTGAAGGTTTGGTCTATGAATTTGTTGATGACAGAGAGCGGCAAGTTCACTGGAATGCAAACGGAACGATAATTAAGGAGCATTAAAAAAGGCGTCGCATTTGCTCACGTTTTGTGTGAGCACCAAACGAAACGAATGCGCGGAATAAAGAAACAGAAACAGCGGCATTTGCCCGCTGAGAAGACCGATCAATACGCAGTGCGAGACAACTTGTCAAATGACATTGAAACGTACCCGAATTTAGACCGAAAAAAAAAAAAACAGAATCATCGGGACGGCAGATCACAAAGTTGCCATGCGCACCGAAGCCGCAGTTGTAAGGAAATTGTTTTTGAACTGCTCTGATAGCGCCCGCGCAACAGTAGTTGTTTGTTTACTCACAAATTCTCATATTTCACAGCCTAAAGTTCACAGCGCGGTGCCAAAACGCGCTCGTAGCAAAAGCGAAACATCAGTACGGACATACATGCAGACCCTCATACATGCAGAGGCACCGTCAGGCGTCGCGAACCCGTGCGATCGCTGGCTTTAGGCTTCTTACTGTTATGCTGCGTTTGGTTATATAGGCAGTCTACTCTAACGAGACATTTCACATAGTTTGCACTCAGCGAATGACTACCTTTCACGCAAGAAGCAGGTTCAGGGGTCTCCAACGCGGTGACAGCGTGAAGCGGGTAGAGACCGCGACTGTAAACTATCTTGTGTTTTTAGTTCGTCGAAAATGATTATTTTGACAGTAAAGAACACAGTTTATTTCGAAAGTACTTACAGAAATGCCTTGGAGGGCTTCCGCGAGGTGTTTTTGTAGAGCGCCGACAGCAAAACCTATGGGGAGCGCGCCGGCGGTATCCTGCCTAGCACGCAATCGAGGCGCATCCGATAGAGGGCGACTCCGTAACTCCTCGAGGCCAATAGCGCGAAAGCGCTCTAACAAGAGCACGTGAGAGATGACTACGGTGTATGGCTAAGAGCACGGCAAACAAAACCACCGCTCTTATGATGATGATGATAATGATGATAGCGGATTTATGACTCTTTCGCTTCTACGCTTTGGCGGCACTGGAATGTTAAGCAAAAGCGGCTTCATCAGTATGCGGATCATCAAGCGGATCAATATGACGCCGATAGTCTCGTAAAAACTACAGCTGCATGCATCTTAGCGAATTAAACAAGAAAAATCACCTCTCGATGTTTCATCGTTTCGTTCCTTTGTTTTGTCGTAGGCGCTTATTACTCGAAAATTATTCGAAAACTATTCGAAAACTATTCGAAAATTATTCGGTATTTCGAACATGCACTATTCGACTCGAGTGCCGAATCGAATAGAACAGTATTCGATTCGTTATTCGCAATTTTCGAATATTCCCACACCCCTAGTTTTGGGGTGTGCTGAATGCTCTTATAATGAGAGGCACAAACACTTATGGCTTCACTTTTGTTTACTCCCATGCACTTCTTTGCACAAGCCAAATGCTTGGAAAACAGCAGTACCATTAGGGCATAGAGAGAGCGCAAGAAGGCAAGCTTTAACAATTAGCTGGCAGCAAACCTGCCAACACAAGCGTAGCCAGGAAGGGGGTGGGGTCAAACTTCCTCGTCCGATATTTTTCGATTTTGCATGTGTATATATCCACGCATCCATACAAACACACGCACGAACACACAAAAAATGTGATTGACCACCCCCCCCCCCCCCAGGTCCGTAGCCTGGAATTTTTTTTGGGGGGGGGGTGGGGGGTACTTGCTGAAAACCTTGACTATTTGAGAACAACACCTATTTTCATTATTTCTGGTAAAAACACATACTTGAAAATTTTTGAGGCGGGCGGTCCCTAGGCCCCCCCCCCCCCTGGCTACGGGCCTGCCCCCCCCCCCCTCCCGAATATAATGCCTGGTTATGCTACTGCCTGCCAACAATGCTGTGCAGTATCTACGCGTGTAAAAATTTCCACGTCCATTTTGCATACCAAGGATATCGGTTTGCATTCACAATGTAATATTTGTTGGGATGCCACCATGTTTGAATTAATTGACGAAAATGCATGTTGCTTGTCGTTTTGAAACAATACAAATGCGCATAATCATTTCGTACAATGCAAGGCTTTCGAAAACGTCACATAACGCGAAGTTGCAAAATTATTACGCACAGAACATGGCGTGCTCTTGGCTAGACCACATTTTGTCTTGTTAATGAACGCACTAGAATTACTGAAATGATATGTGTCCGTCAGTTCTCGCGAAATCCGGGACACGCTTGCCAACCGCGAAAAATTGTCGGCGAATAATTCGAGTATGTTGATAGAGCAATGTTTGATTCGTACTACAAAATGTTGTAAATTTCCCCGTGTTTGAAAGATATTATGTAACCCTTAGTTTTCTACGTTTGAAATCCGTATTTTTGGAGCATGCTCAATAGCCAAAGTGCTGTAGTCTTAACGAAACGGACATGAAAAAGAAGCGAGCACGTTGTCATTGCCCGAAACTGACGCCTGCGAAGCGTGTCTGTACAGGTCTTTTCAAGTTTGTGAGCAATATAACGCGCACAAATTGAAGTAAATGTCCAATTAATGTTAAGAAGAGTAAAGACAAAGTACAGTGTTCGCGCAATTCTCATTCGCCCGTGTGCAATAGCTCATGCGAAGAAGCCCTTCGTGCTAGCAGACGACCCTCGCTCTCCTAGCGCGACAGCAGCGATGTGGTGGCGGGTGCGGCGACAGGCCGCCTCCTCCCTACGCGCGCCGCGATGAGATACGGAACTGAAAAAGTATCTATAAACGTTGCTCCGATCAGCAGAATTCTCCAAGAAGTGCGGTGTGTGGACATGTGTGGTGGAAACTCAAAATCGTGCGCGAGACGGATACGCAGCAGGATTCCGGCATTGTTTTCGGCAGAGATCACCGCAGCGAGAAACCAGTGGCCCCCTGCTTCCATGTTGAACTCGCTCACCTCATATAAGGCCACGTGTTCACTACTGTTACGTGTCATCAGATTTTTGTTCCCTTCTTATCGCGTATTTTCTATTGACCATCGTGTTTTGTGTATTCTGATATGGTGCGCTTGCATTTTTTATTCGCTCGTGTTTTTAGCTATCAAACGGGCACACGTGAGTGCTTTTTATGCACGATTCCTTTCTGTTACAATCTTACCTTTAGATTAGGAATGCGTGCTTGTCTATCGTGTTTAGATGTAGAGTTCATGAGATCTTGTGGTACCGCTCGCAATGTTTTTCGCGTCGCGTGCAGCAGTTTATCTTTCTTTTTGTCCCTTAAGTTATCACTGAAAAAATTGCAATTTCTGCCTAAAGGATAACGCTCATTTAATTGCCAGTCATGAGTTGCGAATGCCTACCGTTCATTGGTGAATTTAATAAACGTGGTGGTGGGGGGGGGGGTGCTCTACTGGTAATTAGCTCACGCCTATACACAATCTTCTAGTCTAGTTGCCACTCTTAATATCGCTTTTTCGGCAAACCGCCTAACATTATCTTTCTTTTCTTCGGGTCCGTCTTTAATCCTACTTTATTGCTGCCTTCGTTTACATTTCCAGAATTTTTTCGTGATTCGGCACCGTCTTTACTGAAAAGCGCGATATCGTCCGCAAAACGCAAGTAGCTAAGATATTCTTCGTTAATCCTATTCCTATTTTTGCCCGTTCTAGTTCTTTCAATATTTATAGTGAATGTGCCGCGCATAACGTTGAAGAGATTGTAACTCTTCGCATAGGCGTGCGCACAGTGGGGCAGGGGGCGGGCGGCCCCCGTAGTCACCTAAGAAGAGGTGGGCGCAAGGTCTGCCAAACACATTGACCTAATAGGGAGGGGGGGGGGGCGCCGCGATGAACATTTCCCCCCCCCCCCTCTGAAGAGGAACCCTGCTCACGCCTATGATTTTGCGCCTCACCCCATTCTCGATTAGGAGTGCCCTGCTTTTTTTGAGGAATACCGTGGCTGTGGGGTTGTTTTAGATGGTGGCTACGGTATCTGTATATGTTTAGATACTCCTTTATGGCATAATTATTCCGGAACTGCTTGCGTGTGTCATATCTGTGAATAAATTTGTGTTTATCACCTTGGAAATGTTTTGCTCCTTAATTTCACAGACGCATGCGTAGTTGGTGCAGCAGGCCTTTCATCAATTTATTGTGTTAGAGACAATATTGACTTTCGTTTTCGGCCTTGCACGGTTCGACAGAATTGTGGGTCTTAATCGCACACTAATACATCAGTGGAGCAGTCGTTCTAATTAGGAAGCATTTTTCGAATATGGCACCAAATGGTAGTCCATGAATGCCGTTGGGTCGCGAATAGTCTATTTTAGCGCTGCTGACTTACAGTACAGTAACCACAGTAATACCGAACTGCCGTGGTCGGCACGCAGGCATTTTACTTTATAACACGTGCATCAGTCTGCCTGATCAAGTTACTTTACGCATCGAGCAACTGCCGCCGGTGTCCCCATATGAACTAGCTACGTGCAGACCACGACGGTAGAGTGCTACCGTACTTAACGCACGGTAAGCCACCACTGCGAAAACATAATAACGGGTGTAAACGGTCACGCCGGCGGCTACCCGACGTCGGCGGGGCCGACACCACGCCAGCATCGGCTAGAATACATAGGCCCAATGACGGCTTGCCATCATCGGCTGAATAACGGCAGGCCCGTCTCGGACCGACGCTGGCTAGCCCACGTCGGCCCGAAGCCGGCAAGCCCGCATCGGCCCAACGGCGGCTAGCCGACGTCGGGCCGATGCGGGTGAAAGTTGCCGACGTGGGGCCAATATTGCTGCCGTCATTTGCCGACGTTGGGCCAAGATCGGTCCAATGGCGGCGTGCTGCCTGGGTTTAAACACGAGGGACTTTGTGTCAGCAAGGCAATTCCTGAATCAAAATTAATAAACTGGCGTGTAGGTATCACTATAGTGCTACATTTGACGTCTTCTGCTCTGGAGGCGTGCAAGCAATATAATTCTTTACGAATGGAATATATTTTATGAATTTCATACAATTCCTTATGGCCAGCCATTTCGAACAATGCCTCATTTGGTCCACTTCTTGAAGCTTTCCTTAATGTGACCAGATTTGTTTAGGTACACTGCCTTGTACGCCTTCATAAGCCGTGTTCTACTACGTAAACTGAGTAAAATCGAACATTGCCCCTGTATTGCAAACGCTGTCTCCACTATCAGTTTCGCGTTTTACACCCACGCAAAAAAAGCAAGAAATCCGATACATTTAAAATGCGATTACGTGTGATATTGCAGGCAGAGGCTTCATTTTTTTCAAACTAATGCCGAGTTATTTGATGAAAAATAAAGAGCATGTCACGTCAACAAAATAATGCAAGCACATTTGAATTTCAACAAAGGAAAATGCCGGAGGAAATGCGAATGCAATGCGATACATACAGCATGCGTGAGTGGGTGATTGGTTTGAGTGAGCCAACGTCGTTGCAGAACTGCACACATTCTTCGCACGCGCAGAAGCCGCGAAAGTGGATAAGAAAGAACCACTCTCTGTTTGACTGCCCTCTGGGTTTCATCAGACTGTTGTGTGCTAAGTACTAGCAGTTATGGTATGCCGCACGCATTAGCATAATTATGGAGAAGCATGATTACGATTACCCATTAAAGTTATTAACGTATGTTAACGTTTATAAACATCCTGTAATGCTAGAAGCCATCTAAAGAACTGTCACTAGAAGAAACTAGAGCTAGTAGTGGAGGAACGCCGTGCGACGCGAGCGAACTATGACGAAAATGCTGCTGTGTTAGCCAGAGCCTAGCAGACGACAAAAGTTGATCCCCGCCTTTGTTTCGCCGGAGCGTCGTTCGCGGCGCCGCCATCGGTGGCGCGCACCTATTGGAAAACCCAGTGGCACTGTCCCAGTGCCATACATGATTATTGGACCAGTGTGGCGCTGGGTACTGGGACGCTGGCATGCTGCACGAGACACGCCGGACGCTGGCGCGCTGCACACTGGGACAGCCGTTACGGGCCGAAATCGGGCTTTTAAATTGTCTTTAAAACCTGTGGTCATGCCCGGACCGTAATTAGGGCTCAAACACGAGCACTGCGACAAAAAAAAACACAAAAAGAACACGAGCTAGCTGGAGTTGAACCCACCACCTCGAGGCATCGTGCATCCGTATAGTCTGACACGTTACCGCTACGCGACACCTGGAAGACGAGAGGCTGCCTCTTTTTTCTTCATGTTACAACCACTTCCAGTAACCAGTATTTTCATTTTTCTCGTTTAGAAGCACAAATTTCAGTCTCTTCGTGCTCTCCAGAACCTAACAGAAGATAGTTAATTTGTTTGTTATGTGCTGCCTAGGATCAGGACGTCTATCTGGGACGTTTTACCGGGAAAATATTCGTCAGGTCCCACGCGTTGTGGGAATCGGTTTCATGCGAAGCGGTCAGTGAGTACTTCTATGCTGTAATTTATGGCTTTGAGCCAAGCGTTACTAGGTGGATCAACGCGTTTTTGTATGTGTAGTAGCTATGTGCACATCGTGGGCTTACCAGGCACGTCGACAACACTGGCGTTTAAAGGGTAACTAATGGTGCGACGTAACGTCAGCCTTCACGTTAGCGTACATACGTAAGTTATATCGAAACTAAGTGTACTTTATGGTGCAATCATGTGAATATCACACGAAACTTTCGTTAATGTATTGCACCGGGATCGAGCAATGCTTCAAAAGAGCTTGCTGAATCATAGGAATACAAGTGTAATGTTTATTAGACTGCTATATCAGCGGACCGAGCACTCGAACCACAGACGTTAATCTGTTATGACGCCTGTATCGCAGGAGTACACATGTCGTGTTTATTGCTATCTTGTAAATATAGATAGCCAGCACCACAAACACAATTTACGTCGCACCGCCATTACGCCTGCATAGGCTGTTTTTCTAAACCAGTTTAGAGATCTGGCGTGGCTCTGTGGTAGAATACCCGATTGCCACGCAGAATGCTTGGCGTCAATTCCTGCTGAGATCCTAATTATTGCTCTTTCCATTCAATCAGGCCAACGCTCCCGATATCGGTTATGTAGCGTTAGCTACACTTGCCTAGCCGGAGCAGATTTCGCGTGGAGCGTCATGAGCTGTGCTGCGCATGCGCGAGGATCAATGATGTCACACAGCTGGGTCACCGGGGCTGGCTACTCACGCGCTCTCCGACACCCCCGCGCGCGGCTCGCCGCTGCTGGTGTGCGCGTTCGGGAGGAGTGGCGTCGTAGGCGCGGCAGACAGGCTGGCACCGGCGCGCTCGCAGACTCCGCCACCGCCGCGCGCGGCTCGCCGCTGCTGGTCTGCGCCGCATTCGTGAGGAGTGACGTCGTAGCGATACACACAGTGGCGCCGGCGCGCGCGCAGCTGTTCGCCTTCGCTGTGCAGTCGCCGTCTGATGCTGCGCTGGGGCCGCTTGATAGCGCCTCAGATTTGGCGTTTGCAGTTTGGTAACGCCATGGAGAAGGAGAGCGCGAATGTTGCTCGACGGCGCGAAAGAGCCGAGAAGCTTATCTCATCGGATCCCGAAGTAGTTGCCTGGCAATTAGCGGTTCAGCGTACGAAGAATGAACAGAAGAATGCCAATAATCCTAATCTGGAAAGCTAACAATAATCAGCTGAACCTTTCCTAACGCTACGTATATCCTGGCATGGCCGAGCTAAGCCACTGCAAATTTTTTCTTACCGCTCTTTCATTTAAATTTCCAATGTCTGTTCTCGCTGCTCTTGGGTAGATATAAACTCTCAACCATCTGTGGCGCATACCCGTACACCGCGGCAAGTGGTAGACGGTTATGTGCCACACGTGTCTGGAGGGAAGGGTTTGACGACGTACGTGGCAGGGTCTTCACATTACTCAGGTCATGACCCGACAGTCATATTCGACAAAACCTCTTACCGTCCCATGCCAATTTTGGTCTACACCAAGTTAAGGAGGCGATCATGAGAACACCCAGAAGTAGGAGGCTAGATAGATAGATAGATAGATAAATAGATAGATAGATAGATAGATAGATAGATAGATAGATAGATAGATAGATAGATAGATAGATAGATAGATAGATAGATAGATAGATAGATAGATAGATAGAAACGCTCAAAGTGTCAAAGGTTGGCTAAGAAATGCTTCGCATTTAAAAATGTTAGCGTAACAGCAGATATGTTGCGGCGATCGCACTGACCCGCTAAGCAGTTAGTCATACCTATGTAGAAAACAATGTTTATCTGAACTGCACATTGAATACTTTAGCTTTTGTCACCCGTCTGAACATATTTTCCGTCCTCTTTGTTTACGTTCCACGTAATATACAGCAGCAGTAGTCCACCCTAGCCGAACCAACCGTTAGGCTTAAAGCTGTACTCCGTGCGCCACGATCGCTCTGAAGAACGTGGACAATAAATTACGAAGAATCTAATAACCGTTCAAATTTAGTTTCGATCATACCTGACTGAAGCGAGGCCATATTTGCACCTTCGATTACACAAATATGAAGCTAAAAACTCCGATATTGAGCGTTACATTGGCTCACGGTTACATTGGCTTTCAGCGGTACGAGCCCATATGGAAGGACTGAGTGGCAGAGTAGGTTGATGTTATTATCAGATAAATACTAATGTCATATTGTGTTCTGAATGATAAGTTCTTTCGATGTAGTTATATGAACTACATTCACGACACTCGAACACGCACTTCAGAGAAAGCGTGCGCGCTCGACAGATGATTGCTTTAGCGTACACGTACGTCCGTTGCTTAACTAAAGATCAAGCTAGATATGTGTAAGACACAGAATAGAATAATATTTTGAAAATATTCGATAAGCTTTTCTTTCGACTTCTCGCGACCCAATACCAAGTTTTATACGCATTCTACCCAACGCGCCCAGTTTTTTTCCAATGTGCTGGCAGTGTTCCCAGAGCGCGGCAAGACACTGTACTGCATGGCCAGTGCCTCCCAGTGCGCCGTAAGACACTGGGCAACTGGGTACAGTATTCCCAGCGTGTTTCAGCGCACTGGGTGGCACTGGCCACGCTCTACAACCGGTCCAAGTGCCTCCCAGCGCGCTGTAGTACAATGGGACACACTGTACAGCGTTTCTGCCGCCCAGTGCGCTGAAAGGCACTGGGAGGCACTGGAAACGCTGTTTCTTGCGACAGGGACGAGGCGAACAGCGTAATAACATAGCGTTTTCGGCGTGTGGGTATGTCATACAGAAGCTTATAGCCCACGAAAAAACAGGGACAAAGAGAGGCGTGGTACACACGCGCACTAACTTGCAACAATGTTCATTTCGAAAAAAGGGAACCACATACATAGGCAACATAGTTTTGCAACCATCATCCTTGCACGCAACCTATGAATCAATTCAGCCCCTATTGTTTCGCGTGTTAACTGACCTTTGGTGGTACTGACAATTGAACAATCTTGAAAAATGGGCATGCACGTGGTATAAGCAATGTCGCTTGCACTAGCACCTCAATTACTGCATTGCCTGCAGTGGACATCGAGGAACCCACCCCTTTTAGGGGCGTAGCTCCTCTTAGTCTAACCTTGTCATGCATCCGGCGTAACCGGCAGCATCTCCCGAACAGTATAATAGATGGCGCTGTTTCATAGAAGTACATACAAACTGCAGTTCAGGAACGATATTCTAGATGGCGCTGTACACAATCTGTGTCGTCATCACCATTTCTCGTCTCATTTCCTAGATGGCGTTGGTCCAATAGAATTGTGTGCAATATGGCGCTTGTGTGAATCGACACTAGATGGCGCTGGAAGTGCCGCTCGGGACTGGTGCTGCTAGAGGACGGACGTGTTTTTCGTGGGCTCCGGAATGACAGCGTCAGATAAGCGTTTCTTTTTGCATGATTCGAGCTTGTTTTTTTAGTTAAGCCACTAGATTGCAGCCTAATAGAGCTTACAACTTTTTACTGTTGGTACAAAGTGGTGTGACAGTCGCTTCGGGTGTTTTTTTTAATATTTGTTTTTTCGGTCACCACGTGGCTGAAAGGTGCACAGGTACGTGCTTTGAAGTGTAACATACTTGCGGAGTTTTTTGATATCATTTGGCTTTAAGTGTATCTAATCGGCCGTGTGAACGATCTATAGCCATGGTCAAAAAGACCGTAAAGTGTTCAGGATGCGGAATGGGGCGGAAAATAGAGGTTTGTGAGGATGAGACGACAGAGTGAGCTGACGCCAAGTGTAAGCAATGCGAGTTAGAGGCGAAAATGGAAATAAAGATGGCCGCCCAGAATGAGCTCATGGTCAGAATATCCGAGCTGGAGAAAGCGGTAGCGACAGAGCGGGAAAAAACGATGGCTATGGCGGAAAGGCTTAAGTCAGCCGAGGAGGGTTTAGAAAAGGTAGCCATGCGAGCAAAGGTAGCCATGGTGAACAACGAAGTAAGCGACAGCGGGAACAATTGGGCATCGACCCCCACAGTGGTAGGCGCGAAGGGGGAAACAGCTTTGGAAAAGATAGGTGCAAGGGTCACAGGACCCACCTTCCGCGAAGTAGTCTTGGGAACGGGAGGGGACAAAACAACAGGAGTAGCACGCGCTAGTAACCGAGGCAGTGGCCAGGTGCGGGACAGTCCAGCAGAAAAGTCGGATCACGTGATAATCGCCGGGGACTCGAATTTAGCTACATGCGCAGAAGCAGTCATGGAAAGGATGAGCGGCGACAAACGAGTTTTAATAGGGAAGTTCCCGGGACATAGGCTGGGATCAGTGATGAGACAAACCAGCGGAAAACTCGCAACTAAGTCTAATGGACGTAACCTCGTGATAATCGCGGGAGGTCTAAACGACGTCTTGAGTAACGAATCAGCCGAACTAGCGACCACATTGGCGAAACGGGTCGATGACATGCGCGCCATTTCCCCTCAGTTGCAGATAGTGGTATGCACAATACCGGAGGTACTAGTGCGCGACGGCAACATGCAAAGAGCGGTTGTCGACGCAAACAAAGAGATATGGCATGAGTAGAGAGAAAGGCATCGAGGTAGTGGAAATAAACAGAGAGGTGCACAGGTGGGGTGGTTTTCGAAGAGACGGAATACACTTCGATAGGAGGCTTGGCCATGAGGTGGGTTGGCGTCTTGCAGGACGCGCAGTGGCTTTTTTGGGGGGCACGCGGGCCCTTCGATGCCCAGGGTAGCTTGTAATGAGGAAAACAACCAGGGGGACTCTTTGACAGGTAGTATAGCGAAAAAACAGAGAAAAGGTAAAAGAAGGGAGAAGGGGCGTGTTGCAATTAGTTACATTAACATGCAGGGTGGCAGAAAAAAGGCAAAATGGTTAGAGATTGAGGGACAGTTAAACGAGGAACAGATAGGTGTTTATGCGGTTACACAAACACACCTCAGAGACTTGGAAGAGCCACCACATATTGAAAATTATGTTTGGGAAGGATGTAACAGGATCACATCAGAAAGGAGAGGTGGGGGGGGGGGGATTGGAATGCTAATTCATAGCAGAACAAAATGGGAGAAAGTGAAACAAACGTGTTCAGAGCACATATGGGTTTCGGGCACAGTAGGTGGAAAGAAAACGTTGCTAGGTGTAGCTTACTTGTGGACAGGGAATCACTGCAGAGAAAAGAATCGGGAGATAGTGAAATGCATAAGCACCAATATTAAAGAATTTGGTCATGATGCCGAAATAATCCTTCTAGGGGACATGAACGCTCACATTCATGACCTTGACGGATATTCAGACACCAATGGCAAGTTATTGCTAGATCTCTGCGAGCAACATAGTCTTGAGATAGTTAATGTGGGGCCTAAGTGTGAGGGGCAGATCACGTGAGAAGTCGGAAACAGGCAATCGAGCATTGATTACTGTCTCATGACAGAAGGAATATATGACAAACTTAGAGAGATGAGAATAGACGAAGAAGGCATTAACAGCTTGGGTAGTGATCATAAACGCATAATATTACAAATGGGATATAAAACTGAAAATAAGAACATAGAATCAAAGTTTGGAAGCTCGTATCTAAATGACAAATAAATAACAAATATAGCCGCAAGAATCGAGGAAAAAGTAGACGAACTACCAGGCAAAGACTGGAAGTATAGTGAGCTGCTACATGTAATCACGAAAGAAATGGAAATAGAAAAGAAAACTATGCGTTGGAAAGGAAAGAAAAAGCCAAAAAGTTGGTGGAACAAAGAAATCCGGCAAGCGATCAAGATGCGACGTCAGGCATCACGGGAGCACAGACAGGCAAAAAAGGAGAAGCGGCGACAGGACGAAGTGAACCAAATATGGGAAATATATTTAGAGCAAAAATCCATTGTGCAGAAATTAGTCGAGGCAAAAATTAAAGGTGAAAGTGAACGCTGGATCACAGAGATTCGCGAAAAGAAGAAGGACGCGCCTAGGATAATTTGGAGCCACATAAAAGCGCTGGGTAGGAAGTCTGTCACAATGCAACAAAATATGGTAGATGAAGTAGGAAATAAATTGGAAGGATATGAAGCGCTAGGTTACATCCGAAAGATAACAGCCGATTCGTTTAAAAAGGTCCCCCAGGGGATTCCCCCGGTGAGTAAAAGTACGCAAAGGAGTGCAACCGACGAAGATGAAGTACTAGAGAATATCAATTGGAAGAAGGCCGAAGAAATATTCCTAAGCGCACTACTCGGGCTTAGATGGGGTTCCCGTCAGCCTCATTAACGAACTCGGACGTAACACTAAAGGAGCACTGCTGAAAGCCGTAGAAAAGTGCGCACAGGAGAGGGAAATACCAGACAGTTGGCGAAAAAGTAGAATGAACTTAATTTATAAAGGCAAGGGAGAAAAGGATAACGTTCGCTCGTATAGACCGCTAACAATTACATCGGTGCTATACAGGTTGGCGATGCAGGCATAAAATTAAAAATAGAAGCGTGGGTAGAACAAAATGATATTTTGGGAGGACTTCAGAATTGATTTCGAATCGACAGGCGGTTGGACGATAATCTGTTTGTTCTTACTCAGTGTATAGAAATATCTAAAATAGAAAACAGGCCCTTATACGTAGCTTATCTAGATATCATCGGGGCGTATGACAACGTTAATCAGGAAATTTTGTGGGATATATTGAAGGAAGTGGGCATAGGTGACGACTGTGTACAGCTTTTGAGGGAAATATACCGAGAAAATACAGTTTGTATAGAATGGGAAGGAATAAGTAGCAAGGACAGCGTTGGAATTAGCAAGGGGCTGAGACAGGGATGCCCTTTGTCCTCGCTCTTATTCATGCTGTACATGGGGAGGATGGAAAAAGCGCTAGAAGGTAGCAACATTGGATTTAATTTGTCACAAAAACAGGTCGGAGCGATGGTTGAGCAGAAGCTTCCAGGTCTATTTTATGCTGATGATATTGTCTTATTTGCGAACAGTCAAGATGATATACAGCGACTGGCAGATATATGCGGAAGGGAGCGTGAGGCTCTAGGACTGGGATTTAGTGCAACAAAATGTGGATTGATGGTATTCAGTGATGACGGAGACCATACGGTCTTAAGACAGGGCCAAAAAATACCGAGGGTAAGCGAGTACAAGTACCTCGGAGTATGGGTAAATGAGGGGGATAGATATATGGAGGTACAAGTGAAAGCATCGGTAGCAAAGGGAAAGAGGAATGCTGCAATTATGAAGCACAGAGCTTTATGGGGATACAACAGGTACGAGGTGCTTCGAGGGCTGTGGAAGGGTGTGATGGTTCCGGGGCTTATATTTGGGAACTCAGTGGTGTGCATGAAGTCAGAAGTGCAATCAGGAATGGATGTAAATCAAAGGACGGTGGGCCGCCTCGCGTTGGGCGCTGACGGGAAGACGACAAATGAGGCGGTAAAGGGTGTTATGGGATGGACAGGCTTTGAAGTGAGGGAAGCGCAGAGCAAAATGAGATTCGAAGAGATGCTGAGGAAAATGAAGAAGAGTAGATGGGCAGAGATGGTTTTCAGGTATTTATATGGAAAAAGCGTTGATAAGCAGTGGAGGAAAAGAACTAGGAGGCTCACCAGTAAATATACGTCTGGCAGTGCGGGCGATATGGCAACAAGGAGCATTAAGCGGAAGGTCAGAGAGGCGGAGAGGACTTATTGGATGACAGCGATGGAAAAGAAGCCGGCTCTGAGTAACTACCGAAAAGGAAAAAACGAAATGAGGAGGGAAAGGTTTCATGATAATTCAAGGGGAAGAGCTTTACTGTTTGAAGCAAGGTCGGGCTGCCTTAGAACGCGTAGTTATAAAGCGATATTCAGTAACGAATAAGAACAATGTACATGCTGCCGGGGAACTAAGGAAACGATGGAACATGTACTGATTGAATGTGGCGATATTCACCCAGGTATACGTGTGGGCACGAGTCTACATGAAGCCTTGGGTTTTAGGGACAACAATGGAAAGCTGAACACGCCCACGATAGAAATAAGAGACGGTTAGAGTATTGGTGCCAGAAAAGTAGAGATAAAGTAGAAAAATAAATAACTGGGGGGAAAAAAAGGTCATTCTGCCTTAGGAGCCAGAGAGATGGACCGTGAATTTATATTTTTGCTATAATAACATAGATTTAATCAATGTAGATAAGGCATTAGGACAACATGAAACAAGGAATTTTTTTTTCTACTTCGAGCCTGGTGGCAGACATGTCACCGCCCCGTTATAAAGGGGACGCTCATAGCATCCATCCATCCTCTCCGATTAGCTGCGTGGGGAGCGAGCGCCTGTCTTCATTCTTCTGGATCGTCGCCGTACGTGTCGGATCATTGGTGGAGCATGGACGATGCGCAGCGGCGGGCGCTCGCTAGGCGGCAGCCAGGCGGATCCCGAGGCGGTGCGCGCCAAGGACGCCGCTGCGAAACGGGCTCAACGAGGAGCCGACCCCGAGACCATGATATCTTCAGGAGCTTCGCCCAAGCTCTTCATTATTCACCCGTGGATATGCCGTCATTTTTTTTCTTTCACGTTGTAACGGTGTTCCTTTAAACGCTCGTTTACACATTAATCCACATAATTATTGCCACATGTCATTGGAAACTTTTAGACTACTGCATCACGACATCCTGTAAACCTATTTTGGTGCTTCTTTTTGCAGCCCTCCTTCTCGGATGAACAGGTCTGGTTAGTCTGCACAAACACCGCAATTTTGTGGGAGCCGAGAACACTACCTTCACGTTGGCACGTTGTCCTATCTTGGTTTATTCGGTTTGCAAACGATGGTTGCAAAAAGATGTTCCCTGTATATGTTGTTCCCTGTTTTCAAAATGAGCATTGTTGCAAGTTGGTGCCTGTGTGTGCCACACCTTTCTCTGTCCGTGTTTTTTCGTGCGCTCTAATATTCAGTACCGTATAACGTGTAGCACTACGCCTGTCGTGCTTTGTCGTTGCCTTCCTTCATTAAAACTTACATATCGGCATTCCATAACTGCCTTCTATGTTGACCTCTTTTGTTTCTTGCTTACAGCAATTGCTCAGGTGTACTGCTTCCAACTTCATTGAATCATAGCTTTTCTACAAGGTGTCAGGCCTTAAAGATTTCACAATATCGAAAAAAAAACAGTGTTTGCAGCGCCTCCCACTGCCTTTCAGCGCTCTGGGCAGCACTCAAAATGCTGTACAATGTGGCAAGCGTCTTACAGCGCAATTGTAGGCGCTGAGGACACTGTACATTGTCTGCCCGCGCACTGGGAAAACTGGTGGCACACTGGAAAAACTGGTTCAGTCGGATGAGCCTCGTATAAAACTTGATATTGCATCACGAGATGTAGAGCTTATTATTAAGTGAATATTTGCAAAATATTTTTTGCTCTGTGTCCGACAATTGTCTAGTTTTAGTTTTATTCAGGCGACGGACGTGCGTATACGCTAAAACAATGAATCATCGATGGAGCACGCATGCGTGCTTTCTCTGAAGTGTGCGATCGAGTGTCGTGAACTTAGTTCATACAAGTGCAACGAAATAAGATGTCATACGCAACACAATATGACATTAATAGTAGTATGATGATCAACATCAACCTACTCCACCAGTCGGACCTTCCATATGGGCCCGTAACACTGAAAGCCCTACGTCACCAGCAGCACTTAGCCGCTGTGAATAAAGCTTTCCTAACAACGCTCAATCTCGGCGTTTTTAGCTTCTGATTTGTGTAGTCGAAGAAAATATGACCTCCTTGAGTCAATGATGATGGAAACTACATCCGAATGGTACGTAAATTATTCTTAATCGAGTATACACGTTTTTGACAGTGATCGTAGTGCACGGAGTACAGCTATAAGCGAAGTGGTCGGTTCGGCTAGAGTGAACTACTGCGGCTATAGTACGCAGGACGTAAACCAGATTGACAGAAGATATGTCCGAACGGGTGACGAAAACTGAATTGTTCAGTGTGCAGTTAATATGTGCGATTGTCGCTACATAGATATGACTAACCACTTAGCGAGTGAGTGCAAATGCCGCGCAAACTTCGGAACAGTTCCACTAACTTGTTTTGCGGCAAAAAGTTCCCGACTAATGTTCTGATGCTGGGCAGCGCATAACAAATTATCTGTCTTCTGTTAGGATGTCCCCAGCACGGAGAGACTCAAATCTGCGTTTCTAAACGAGAAAATAAAAAGGCCGCCGAAATTAATTGTAACTTGAAAAAAATAAATAAACAAAACAGGCCAATTCTTGTCATCCAAGTGTGGTGTAGCGGTGACGTGTCAGACTCGGAACGTAAGGTTTGTCGAGGTGGTGGGTGTGTATCTCGCTTGCTCGTTCTTTTCGTCTTTTTTCATTTTGTAACAGTTCTCGTGTTTCAGTCACAATAACGATCTAGGCATGATCGAAATTTTCAAAAGCAATTTAAATGCCGAATTTCGGCTCGTACCGGGTGTCCCAGTGTGCGGCGCACCAGCATCCCCTGTGCCTGATGCAATGTGCCAGCGTTTCAGCACCCAGCGCTACACTGGCCGAATAATAATGCGTGGCGATGGGACAGTGTCACTGTATTCTCCAATAGGGTTATCTTAAAGAAAGGATCAGTCTGTCAATTAAATAATTCAAGATGCATTCGTACAATAGGGGATATAGATATTGCTTGGTGCTCTGGCAACACTGAGGTTGCACGTAATTTTTGTTGGGCGCAGTAGCGCAATGTGTGCTGGCGTCTCCATAAGGAGAGACCACAGAGAGGCCTGAGCAGCAGTCGTTGCGAAGCTTTCGGACCAAAAAAAAATGTGGCTGTTTCTCTCATCATCTAGCGCTGAACGGCCATCGGGCCTCACTGTGCAGCCACAAATCGACGAGCACACAACATCGGAGTTCTGCGCGCTTGAAAAGTCATCCGGACGGCAGCTGCAAGAGGCACACCGTTTTGCAAAGCCAAACGACTGTTCTCTAGTGGCGTGCGCTTCCGATCTGAGGTAGGCGTACGAGAAAAGTGTTCATTGCAGAGTAGATGCGACTACCAAACTTCTGAGATAACCTTGCACTGCCATACATCTCCAATGTATTTCCCACTGCGGTTTAACACAGGCCTCATCAACAATAGTCAGACATCGACACCACGTTCTTTCTGGGCGACCTGTGCAAGGCTAAGCTGCTTTCGTCGGCTCATTTCTTCTGCCACAGGTACAAAGCATTGATATGTGCATGAGCGGTGCGTCGCAAACTAAACAAAAATAATGATCACGTGTTTCAACTGTATACAAAGAGAGCGGCACAAGCAAGGCTCTTTTAAAGCACATTGGTTGTTTATAATGTTTTATGGTCGTAAAATAGCGCGGAGTTAGTATTGTCGTTCTGGTTTCCTTGTACGCTATACAGGCATGTGCAGTTATTGACATAATGTTTTAAAACATTGCGCTCTGTGATTTCGCATACACCATGGCGGCATCGCATTACCGTGTGCTATATCGAACTGCATACGAGGGCTCGTGTTTAGCGTAAAGATGAGTGCGATGATCTACTGAACAAACAGCTCCATCTTCTGTACGGCTCCATAAGTCTTGGCTCCGTGTTCGGAGCGTGCGCTGTCTGAAGAAAGCAAAAGAAAAATGAAAGGGGAGGGATAAACGGGTGTAAAGCGAAGGGCAGACGCGCCATGCGGAATCTTTGAGCTCGTCAGGCCACTCGCTCACGTGTTGCAAATCATATTGAGCGCGACTGTACATCGGCGCGCACTGCCTTGTGAAGCTTGCGAAGAGATGACTGTTAGGATCTCTGCGCCAATCGAGTCTTGTGTGGGGGCACTGATTTTCCGTAGATGTGTGCAGCGGCGTCTGTGGCACTGCTTCCACATGTGTATATACGCTAATCATCGCTTTCGTCGATTCGGAACACCGACAAGCTAATGTTGATCAATGATGCGCTTTCGCGCGTGATCGACGTCGTCTGTCGGTTTCAAAATGCATAAATCGTAATGTTGTTCTGCAAGTCTAGCTGATGTTGCAGGCGAGTAGCTAAAATGCATGGTCTTGAACTGAGCCTAAAGAGCGCTTCTGCACGCGCCGGTCATTTCTGAACTAAATTACAGTGCCGGTCTTGTTGATGAAACAAGTTCGCGTCAGTACTTTCTTTTCTTCGGTCAGGTAGCTGATAAATTCGATTAAAATTAGGTTTACCTTCCCAGACAGAACACCGTCATTGGAACGATCTTGGCCGAACGTCGGCAAATGACGGCAGCAATATTGGCCCCACGTCGGCAAATCACGCTTGCGCTGCTTTCACCCGCATCGGCCCGACGTCGGCTAGCCGCCGTTGGGCCGATGCGGGCTTGGCGCCTTCGGGCCGACGTGGGCTAGCCAGCGTCGGTCCGAGACGGGCCTGCCGTTATTCAGCCGATGATGGCAAGCCGTCATTTGGCCTATGTATTCTAGCCGATGCTGGCGTGACCGTTTACACCCGTTATTATGTTTTAGCAGTGGTGGCTTACCGTGCGTTAAGTACGGTAGCGCTCTACCGTCGTGGTCTGCACGTAGCTAGTTCATGTGGGGACACCGGCGGCAGTTGCTCGATGCGTAAAGTAACTTGATCAGGCAGGCTGATACACGTGTTATAAAGTAAAATGCCTGCGTGCCGACCACGGCAGTTCGGTATTACTGTGGTTACTGTACTGTAAGTCAGTAACCACAGTGATAGAATAGACTATTCGCGGCCCAACGGCATTCATGGACTACCATATTGGTGCCATATTCGAAAAATGCTTCCTAATTAGAACGACTGCTCCACTGATGTCTTAGTGTGCGATTAAGACCCACAATCCTGTCGAACCGTGCAAGGCCGAGAACGAAAGTCAATATTGTCTCTAACACAATAAATTGATTAAAGGCCTGCTGCACCAACTACGCATGCGTCTGAGAAATTAAGGAGCAACACATTTGCAAGGTGATAAACACAAATTTATTCACAGATATGAACACACGCCGGCAGTTCCGGAATAGTTATGGCATAAAGGAATATCTGAACATCTATAGATACCGTAGCAAACATCTAAAACAACCCCACAGCCAACGTATTTCTCAAAAAAAAAGCACGACAGTCTTAATCGAGAATGCGGTCAGGTGCAAAATCATAGGCGTAAGCAGGGTTCCCCTTCAGGTCAATGTGTTTGGGAGACCTTGCGCCCAACTCTTCTTAGGTGACTACGGGGGCCGGCCGCCCCCCTGCCCCACTGTGCACACGCCTATGCGAAGAGTTAGAATCTCTTCAACGTTATCCGTGGCACATTCACTATAAATATTGAAAGAACTAGGACGGGCAAAAATAGGAATAAGGATTAACGAAGAATATCTTAGCTACTTGCGTTTTGCGGACGATATGGCGCTTTTCAGTAACGACGGTGCCGAATCACGAAAAAAATTCTGGAGATTTATTTCATTCTGGAGATTTATGTAAACGAAAATTCTGGAAAAATTCTGGAGATTTATGTAAACGAAGGCAGCACTAAAGTAGGATTAAATACGGACCCGAAGAAAAGAAAGATAATGTTAGGCGTCTTGCCGAAAAAGCGATATTAAGAGTGGCAACTAGACTAGACGACAGTGTATACGCGTGAGCTAATTACGAGCAGAGGAGCACCCCCACCCCCGACGTTTATTAGGTTCACCAAGGAACGGTAGGCATTCGCAACACATCACTGGCAATTAAATTAGCGTTATCCTTTAAGCGGAAATTGCAATTTTTTCATTGATAACTTAAGGGCCAAAAAGATGGATAAACTGCTGCACGCGATGCGAAAAACATTGCGAGCGGTACCACAAGATCCCATGAACTCTACATCTAAACAAGGTAGACACGCACGCAGTCCTAATCTAAAGGTATGATTAGAGCAGAAAAGAATCGTGCATGAAAACCACTCACGTGTGCCCGTTGGATCGCTAAAAACACGAGCGAATAAAAATGCAAGCGCACCATATCAGAATACACAAAACACGATGGTCAATAGAAAATACGCGATAAGAAGAGAACAAAAATCTGATGACACGTAACAGTAGTGAACACGTGTCCTTATATGAGGTGAGCGAGTTCACCATGGAAGCAGGGGGGCCACTGGTTTCTCGCTGCGGTGATCTCTGCCGAAAACAATGCCGGAATCCTGCCGCGTATCCGTCTCGTGCACGATCTTGACTTTCCACCACACATGTCCACACACCGCACTTCTTGAAGAATTCTGCTGGTCAGAGTGAAAAAACCCTGCTCCGCCGGGACGGCTACCCTATACTCTGTTCCAGAAGTTCCGTGCAGCAGAGCCAAGGCTACACGATCCTCGATCGCAGGTTGTTGCGAAGCGAGATGTAGTGCCCCATATACGTAGCCCGTTGTTTGTCCTCATGACTTTTGCAAGCGGTCTCGTCGGAGGATTTTTACTTGAAGGCTTCTCTGCGTGTTGTAGCTGTGATTTTTATGACGATTTTGTCGCATTTTCTGTATAAAACAGTTTATGTGGCTCCATGATACTGAAGAAAGAGTTCTTGCTTGTACGTGTTATAACATGCAAATGACGAAAGAAATAACGCTGTTGTGGCTCGTATGTGTTATGTTTTTACTTAAAAAGTACGAAGGTATGGTACGGCACTGTCTAAACTTTTATGAGTAGTCCGCACAGCCCGAGCGTCCACAGCGCCGCGGAGGACCCAGTCTTGGGTTGTGATTAGTCCGCGGTGGCAGATTTGGTCACTCCTTAGTCAAAATGGCGGCGCCTGGTTCACCTGTGCGATATCGTGCAAGTATCTCGAAGACGCGCGCTTTTACGGTGCTGAGGAGAATATTTAACCGCTTTCACAATTACAGCTCATCTCACAGCGCAGTTGCACGGTGTCCCGAGACGCTCTTGCCGCTTTCGCTGCAGCGCTCGCCGCTAGCAGACGACAGGGCGCGGAAGGATACACTTAGATGTGCTCGCCCTCCTGATTGGTTGAGAAGGCCTGTAGCTTCCACAGTGCTGCACGGAACTTCTGGAACAGAGTATACGCTGCCTAGTCAAGCGAGTTTCGCGACAATGACGCTGAACGAGGGGAAGGGAGGGAGGGGGGTAGAGGTTGAAGAAGACGAAAAAAAATTGAATTCTCCCTTTTTGAAAACACGGCTCAGCCTACCACAATGGTGTGCGATCCCCCCAGCGTGTCTATGGGCATGACGTTTGAGAAAGGCGTTCGTCGAATTTTCAATGCATCACTTGTTGCCACATGTGGCTACATGAAAACTTTGCGTACACCACGTGGGAGCCGCATTTTTCATCGTATTTCACGTGCCATAATAATAATTTTATGCGACTGTTTCTGAAAGCACGTGGGAAGCAATCGTTGAGCGAGATTTTTACTTGAAAAAGATATGTATGTCACAAAATGGACGGCAACGAAGTGTAAATGCGAACTGACAAACACGTGGCAAACACGTGTTTGTCAGTTCGTTAAAGATGGTCAGCGGGCTAGTTGATTTGGAAACATTCAAACGACAAAACATGTCTTCACTTCGCCCGGTCTTTTTTGCACCATACCTATTTTTCTCAAGTAATCAGCCAACTAGCTCAGCAACACGCTCAGCTGTTTACTATTTTCATAAAGTAAAATTAAGTGACATCACTGAAGCAAATGCGCTTGTTACGCTTAAGCCAAACACGCGCGTGAGTAAATATGTGTAAACACCGAGATCGGAAACTGTCCGTGTAGTATATGAGCGCTCGCGCCACACATTTAGCGGCTGAAAGGATATAGCGCTATAAATATAATGACAGGCTCGATTTATGCACAGAATTAGTATTCACATAAAACTTCTTCCGCTAAAGGCATTCGTGCGGGAAAGTTTGGGTGAATTTTGATGCTGGATACATTATAGTGAAGTCGGCCGACCAGTGGCAAAAACATTTACAAAACAGAAGTACTTCGAATTTGGCCCATGAAGTATGTCTTATAACGTTTCAACATTTTCGATAGCGTTGAATAACTGGTCAACGAAGTGGCTATCTATTTGAGTCAGTTATTCTTCTAAAGACCACCTTTTGTGGTAGAAAAGTGACTGTGCTAGTGATAGTTGTTAGTCATTGTCATAGCAGAAACTAATAAGAGAATGCAAGCTATTCAGTCGGCGATACTTCGCGCCCCGAGTCGTGCGTGCGGCATTAGCACGGCACAATATTTGAACTTTATTATTTGTGCTAGTAAAGCAATCCATGTAGCGGCATTCTGCAGCTTAAGCTACAAATATTCAAGCGCCTAATGCTCTATTGCATTACGATTGTATCCTAGGCGTTCGAGCTGCCGGGCTTCTTCGTCGGGCTGAAGGTAGAGCGCGACGTCGAGTTTATTCTCGTCACTAACGGCCGGCAACACGGCGTGCAGCGTTGTTGAGGGGCTTCCGTGAAATAGTTTGAACGGCGTCATGCGCGCGCCGTTTCTTACACTGCCGTGTTAACTTCAGGTTATGTGCGGAAGGTATTATGGCGTCCCATATCATGTGTTCGACGTACAGTTCATTGCCAGCATGTCGGCGAGGGCTTCATTTAGCCGCTCGGTGAGGCCATTCGCCTGCGGGTGATGTCCGTCGGTGACTTGTGTGGCTCTATTTCAAGATGGTTTGCGTTAGCTCTGCCGTAAAAGCCGTACCTCTGTCGGTGACGAGGACTTTTGGAGCGCCGCGACGCAGGAGGACGTTCTCAACAGGGCATGTATAACTGTCTGAAGGGAGACAAGAAAGTTCCAACATCGTCGATAAGCCATCGGCTCCGGCGATGCCAGCTGAAGTGACTGAAGCACGGCAGAATGACGGCATGCTCGGCCCAATGTTGCCGGTGAAAACCATCGGCGCGGCCGATGTCGGCGAAAGTACTGCAAAACGGCGGCTAACTCGGACCAATGTTGCCTGTGAAAACCATCGGCTCGACCGATATCGGCGGAAAGACGGCAGAACGCCGGAAAAGACGGCCCAATGTTGCCGATGGAAGCCCAACATCGGCTGAAAGGCGGCAAAATCGGCCCAATTTTGCCGGCGGAAGTCAGCGGTTCCGCCGATATCGGCGCCAGGCTGGCAATGCTGGCCCGAGGTGGTGCCGCGCACAGCCGCCGTAAAACCAATATCGGCCCGACGTTGTGTGCTGCCTGTGTTGTTCCCGGCATTTCCAGGGCTCCCTCGTTGCTGCTTGAAGAGCGCACGAAACATTGACAGTCATCGCAGAATGAAGGCAAAAAACCAGCAGCTAGCGCCTGAAAGTCTGCGATATGCGACTGGCTTCGTTTTCGCCCCAACAAAACATGGCGGATCGAGCTAATGGGCTTGTCGACAGATGGCGCTGTGCATTTTCAGTATCCCGTATTCTAGCACGAATATGTGAAGATACATAGCAGTCCATGCTTTACATAAACGTTACACAAAAAGGTTACGAAAGATCGAAGATTTATATTGAACATTTCGGTAGGGTATTTTATAAATGTTGCGAATACTGTAAAATGAAGGACGACACTATATTTCATTATTGAAGTCTGCAGTGAGGCTAAATCTCATTAGAAGAAAATTCGAACTTACGAACTGCTAAAGCACTGAGCTAGGTCCATGTCGTCTTGTTATTTTGTATATTGTGGCCAATGCAAAATTCAGAAATTGAAGAAAGAAGTCAAGTTGGGATGTCAGTTTGAAAATACGTGAACATGTATCGCGCAGTAGAGGAAGCTGTATCTTCACTGACCATGCATGTTGTTCCGCTTTTGAATGGTGTCCCATCTGGGCTTCTGCATTGGTCACTAATTTCTTGAATCTGCGAATGCGACATGCGCAATAGTTATAAAATTATATATGAACACGTGCATTTGTATTAGTGTGGTACTTTTTTGCCAAAATATTAACCATATTTTCCCACATTATCATAGAAAGAAGCATGCATTGTAAAATAAGCTGCACTTTGTGTTTTATTATAACCGACAGCTTAGGACCCTGCAGCAAATAACTGCACATGATTAACATAAAAGTAACGGCATTGAAGCACACGAATAGGCTTCGCTCTTCTTATTCGTAGCGAAATAAAATGAAGCTATGTTACTTCGTACGCATTTCTCACAATCTATGGTGGCTTGTTATCGTAAAGATAATGTATAAGAGACGTGCAACTACAGTAGGCCCTTATTTGCAGCACAAATAAAATATACATACACGTGATTTCATGTAACAAACTACCGTCTCACGCTTTAACGCTACTTCTCATTCACGCGTACCCTACCTTGCAGAAGTACAGTCGTCCTTTGAGTCTTGAAATATCAATATACAGCATGCTTTGTTTACATACATCGAAAAACACAACCCTACGCCATTTTTGTCACCGACATTTACGCACCCATTTTTGCCTGTTTTCTTCAGTTTCATCGCCTGAAGGCATATCCCAAGCGTCCGAATATTGGTTCGGGTCCCCGTAGGCGTAATCTTCTGTAAGAAAAAGTGTTCGTTTTTAAAAAACTGTGCTCACCTATCATGAACACTGAAAAACGTAATGAGGGTGATGGTGCCACGATTTTCATTGTCTAAATATTTTCATGCGACAGAATCATTGGGTATGCTATATCAAGTTACGGGCACAAATAGAAAAGCTATTGTCAGAAGGGTTCATTTGTTGACTAAGTGAAGCACTCAGAGACCAGGGATCGAATTCACGAAGGTGCTCGTTCGCAAGCGCTCTGTGTCGTCGTGTAACCTTATTCACTAATGAATGCCCTGCATTGGGATTGAGTCAATTTTCTGTCACGAACAATTCTAGCTTAAGTAAATATTGGGCCTATGGGCTCGGATTCCTAACCCGCATGTAGGCTCTGGGCTGTGGCGCCGACGGCGAGCCCCGGTGCCACGGGCCAGAGCGTATACAAACGGCGCCAAACGCCCGCCGCGCGATGTATGTGTAGCGTACGGTGGCGTGTCGAACACGAAACCAATCACGCCGCGCTTCACAAGAGTAAATTTACACACTGAAAAACGTTAGCTCTCATTTTCTGATTCTGCATGCTAAAATGAATCAAATAAATAACCGAAGAGAGCGAGGGTGCAGGGACACGCCTCGCGACTTTTTCTTTAGGGAGAGGTGAGGAAGCTGTAGCTCACAATTTTATTTGCTTGGTTACAGCATAATATTTCTCAGGTAATTTGTTAGATACTTAGTGTAGTCCTTCGAAATACTGCCAAGGCAACCTTTTATCTGAAATATTATCTTGAGATTCACGCAATCACTAAATTCTTAACGAAGAGTCAAAATTCCTACCCGTTAAACAGGTAACAAAAGCTGCGCTGCCCGATTACAAAAATATATCGCCGGTTCCGTCAGCCCAATCATAGGTGACTCGCAGCAAGTTACGAGCATTTGCTTGTGGAAATACCTCGGCGTCAACGCATTAGTAACGCTCTGCTATATGATGCATAAGCATGGCGGTGTCAAATTTCTTCTCTAGATGAGTACATAAATTCTACCACATATATTAAGAGCAGCCTTCCGGGCGGATCGTTCATGGCAGTCACGGTTTTCGACTGATTTCTGCGATAGTGACGGTTTGAATGAAGTGAAACAATAAGCTTCAGTGTTCGATGATTCTTTTACAATTCTACTTTCGTTTATGAAACTTTCATAAATTCAATAACAAAAAAGAACAGGAAGGTGAAGGCTCTATTTTCAATTTTCACGCCGACATTGCGGTACCTGATTGCCAATGCGATGGATGCCAGACTGTTTTATTCGCGTTTGCGCCAAATTAGCTCAAGAAGGTTTGTTGAAGCTTGCTGCACGATTCTTTGCTTTCATCAATA
Source organism: Rhipicephalus sanguineus (assembly GCF_013339695.2). Taxonomy (NCBI): domain Eukaryota; kingdom Metazoa; phylum Arthropoda; class Arachnida; order Ixodida; family Ixodidae; genus Rhipicephalus; species Rhipicephalus sanguineus. The sequence goes on from NC_051179.1 coordinate 149,402,365, forward strand.
AAACACACTGTAATTCCTTTTTACCGATAACGTATTCTGTGGGCTGTAGGACACGCCATCAGAAATTATTACATCACGGTGAGTTGGTGCGGGAAGCATTAAAAGAGAGTGGAACGCTGTGCGACTTTGGCCGCGTTTTATCGCTTACCAAACACCATGTCGCGTACTGTGAAAGCATGATTTACTAATAAGAGGAGAGTGCTTTTCGTGTTATGTGTTGCTTTAACCCTTGCGCCACATTCCGCGTGAATGCAGTATGAGAGAAATAAGCAGAATTAGTGTTCTATGGCGTTTTCTTTTCTCCTAAATATCTCTCAACTACGTTGCAGTTTTCACGATCTAGATCTCCTTCATTATGTGTTTCTGGAGACGTGGGTCATTGCTGCGGGCTGGAAGTGCGAACGAGGATTGAGGTCCGGCATGGAGCCTGAAATCCATACTTCAATGCGATTATACTTCAAATGCAAACGCTGGTAGTCACGTGATCTACGTCACCGCGAAGAAAATTCTACCTTTGCTGAAGGCATACCTCTGCGTTGGCGCGGCCGCCTGTAGTGCCAACTCTCTTCACAACACAATAGCAGCCTTGTGCTTATATTATTCATCTTTGAGGATGTCTAGAGAAAAGCTAGATGCGTTTGGGCTACTTGGCTTTCAAAATGCCGAAGAAAATTCGCGTGCGCTTTTTGAATTTCTGAAACGGTACAATGGCGGCGTGAAAGCGCCGCTTGAAGTTCTACTGCTGCTAACATTGTTTTGCACACGTACTGCAGCGCACAAGCATATATCTGTAACCGATATACTAATAAATTAAAATACCATCAAGTAACGAAGCTCTGGAGAGCTCCTAAGGGCAAATAGAATGGAAAACATACTTGGAACGCTACATTGCAATGCATCAGAAGTTTATGCTCTGAAGTAGACGTGCATGCTAAATGTTTGAGAAGTTATGCTTAAAACATTGGCCGCGTATCTGCGTGCTACGCTGCAAATGTCGTCGAAAGACAATAGTCTTCTGCCGGTTTTTTTTACCGGCCATTTCTGCGCCGTTTCAGCGCACCCTAAGGAACACTAGCATTTTCAGCGCAGCCTAAGGAACACTAGGGTCTTAAGAATTACGTATCTGCATATTTTCTTTTTTAAGGAACACACCAGCTAATACTTATGTATTGATGTTGGGCTTCAGATATGCGTAACACTTGCTTTTTGATTGACAATGTTCACAAGTATGAACCAGCTACCACCTCAAGATGGCTGGGCGTTCAGCAAGGTCTGAAACTGAGGCCGGCTGGCTGAAATTGAATCGTGTGAGAGAAAGATAGACAGACAAACCAAAATTTCTGCGTTTAAGTTCCCCAAGAAAGACTATCGTCTTTAAAAACTATCGTATATTATGGCACTTAACACGCGAGGCTAAGTGAAGGTTTGTGAATGTAGAGCTTGACCATTCTGACAGAAAGGTTACCTCAAGGACATAGATTTGCTGTCGTCGTAGTGCAGTTGGGACCAAATTACACGATGCACAAACATTCCGGGAAAGTTGAATTCCCAGACACTTCGAAACAACAGTTTCCAACCACAGCTAGTAAAACCGCATAGCGCGGTGCTACCCGCCACTGTGAAAAAATGAGAGAACCACCTTTGGAGCCTATCTCGGGCAGATTTATAGCGTTATCTCAGGTGTCCCACTTCCTCTAATGCTTCGGTGATGACAGTACATCCATGTGTCAAAGAACTGAGAGATTACTGACCACTTGGTACGGTATCTGGGTCTATATCATGAGGGCACAGCCATTTGTTCTTCGAAAAACTCCAGATGCTTGGGCACCACACCTTCATGCAGCCGTCGAGATCTGTAAAGAAAAAAGTGGGAGCGATGATCGTATTGCGCTGTTAGGATATAAAATAAATATTGGCGTAATCAGCCTTATAAGAACGAATAACGTACTACTCTTCAGTAGGAATTGATTGACAGTTTATTTATATAAGGACCGAGTCGCCTCGCACATAACAAAAATATGCGGCCAAATTCTTCCACCTTTTATATGAGCCTACTTCTTTACACTTGGTGGTTGTATCTGTGGTGCACGAGTACTGGACCCGCTGAATACGCCAGAGCACGTCTAAGTACAAGTATATGATCGAAGTTACGCCTGTATTGATACGCGAGCGCGACCATCAGATACATCAGTGAGAGATGAATTCTCCGGAGAACTGATGGTTTAATCCGAAAGCAGCGAATGCATCCCGTGTTCCGGCGGTGTCGAGCAACGTCAGACTATAAAATATTCTTGAAACTGCTAAAAATAGCGACATTCTTTTGTGTAGCCGCCAGTTGTAATGAGCGAGAGCAGCCAAGGGAATCCGCGCGTCCCTTTTGGCGAAGTGGTATGGTAAAGTACTAGAGCCGTCTTCGCAAAAATAAGCTCGAGCGTCCGGCTGCTGGTCGCCGCAGCAGCTGTCTTCTTTTCGTTGCATCGGCGCCATGACGATTGTTCGTACGCACCGTAATGTGCTGCGAATGATGATGCGTGTGCTGCCTTCCGCGCTAGTTCCGCTGCCTCCTGTGTTGATACTGTATTTGGTATTGAGTGGTGGCGTTTTCAAAAATTGTGATAAGTACGAATACGTCAATGGCTATCGCACATTAGGAACTTGAAGGAAGCTGGGGTTACAAGTTTGGCTGATGTGCGTGAAAAAGTTGACTGAGCTCCTGCCCGTAGATTTGGGAACAATTCGTTTGTTTCAATTTGCGTGGCTGTCGCCCTAGATAAAAACCCTTTGGTGCATATTACAACGTTAGAATTCTGCGACACATAAGTGAGCTGCAAAAGCTGCACCTTACGGAGAGAACAGCACTTTACCAGAGGTTGTGAAAAAAAAATTACACCATCTCCCGCTAAAGGGGACCATGAGGCGATGCGAAGCCGGAGCACTTGCGCGATCGCGTTCCGTTGGCGTTCGTTGGGCATGCTACCGACCTCGCGTCGTGGAACGCGAAGAGGGACGCTACGCGCGTCGTATCTTCCATCTAGCCTGGCCGTTAATTCTCACAGGGCGAGCGGGGAACGCGGTCGACAGGCGGGCGAGAGGGGGGGGGGGCAGCGTAGAAGAGGAGAGAGAAGGGGAGGGGACGCGCATGCGCTCGAGCTCATCGCGGCGTTGCGCAGGAGAGAATTTCGGCATGTCTAGCCCGCGTTTCAGAGGAAGAGTGGAAAGGGGGAGGGGGAGAGGGAAAGGGGAGAGGCGAAGGGGAGAGGGAAAGTGGAGAGGGGAAGGGGGAGGTGAAGTGGAGAGGGGAAGGAGATATGGTGAGTCGAGAGGGAAAGTGGGGAGGGAAAGTGGAGTGGGGAAGGGGAGAAAGAAAGTGGAGAGGGAATGTGGAGAGGGAAAGTGGAGAGGGGAAGGGGAGAGGGTGAGTGGAATGGGGAAGGGGAGAGGGTGAGTGGAGAGGAGGTGTGTGGAGAGGGTATGCGCATGCGCAGTAAGGGTGGTCACGCCGCACACCACCACCACCACCACCACCACCACCGGATTGAGCTCCGCCTTAAGATACTTCGCATCTAATAATACGTGCTCGATTGTGATCGCTAACAAGGCACCAAACGTAGCTTTCTTCATGTATAGTAGAAAAATGATTTATTCACAACTGCTCTAAAACGACAGTTTACAGGATCTGTCCCAAAGGTGCACGGCATTTGTTTGTATTGGCGACGCCCCGTGGCGGAGAGGGGCTTTGGGTAGAGAAGATAGAGTGGGGGCGGTGACGTAGGCTTCGAAACTAGACCGGTCTCAGTTGCCTGCGGGCAGTAATTGAGGAGTTCACTCCCCGCGCAAATATATCAACTGCAAAATCTCAAGCTAGAGCCCGCGCTACGGTGAAAGATGATCGGAGGGCTGCAGGATTCTGTGGGACATGAAAGTCCGGGCCGAAGGCCTCGTCAGGAGACATAAGAGTCTCCTTTTGCCTTACCTCGTGAAGATATTTCACATATGTGTGTATGTATGTCTGATATAAACAAATTGAATGGAAACAAGATTTGAAAGAGGGCCCTTCCTCGGTCGTGGACTAAAATTGAAGATGGCAGCTAAACAGCCCCTAAGAAGAATACACACGTGAGCTACTAATGAAGAACTTTATTGAATACGCATGCATTTGCTATTTTTAGTGAGCCGGAAGGAATCCTCATGTGAAATTTCATCTCATGACGGGGAGGTAAAACCTTATTCAAATGTTCCGACAGTTTGGACAACTCAGAATACAACCCCGAGTCACCGTACTCTAAAATGACTTAGAAACCGCGCACATATCTAAAGACTCTCAGAACTTGGGCTCCGAGGAACCGCTGCCGTAGGATTCTGTAGAGTAGAACAGGGTGAAAAAAAAGTGGCGAGAGGTAGGGGAAGCGCTTGCTCAATCACTAGAGCATATTTGAAACCTCCCGAAAAGTTGAAGGTGAGCTTGCTCGGGTAGGGGCGCTTGCTCAGGATTTTACAGTGCTGCACCCTGATTGAGAAAGACAAAATGGACCAGTTTTTGGAGCAGCGTTGTGGAATGAAGTTTTATTTCAAACTGGGTAAAAAGCCAGACTATCGTGTCACACACGAGTTTACGGGAAGGTAGGGAGTGCGTCAACGACGACGACCGCTCGGGACACCCGTCCACACCCCAAACAGTCGACTTGGTGCACAAAGCGCATCAGGTTTTCCATAAGGACCGGAGATAAAGTGTTCGAACGATCGCAGAGCAGTGTGGAATACCCGAAACAATCGTGCATCGCATTCTTACGGAGGATGAGCGAAGTCTTCGCGGAAATGGTGCCCTAGGTCCTGACGACTGATATGAAGGAAGAGCGTTTGTTGAAGTCACAGGATTTGTCTGAACGCTACGTAATGGACCAAGAATTTTCGGAAAGAGGGATCACAAGTCACGAGACATTGATTTTTGAGTACGATCCTTAATCAAAGCGTCAGAGCAGTGTGTGGCATACCACAGGGTCTCCTCGTCCAAAAAAAAGCAAGGATTAGCAAATCGTGAATTAAGGTAATACTCATCGTGTTTTTTTTTCGAAAAGGTGTGGTTCACAGTGAATTTGTGCCACAGGTACAAACAGCCAACTAAGAGTTTTACTGCGAAGTGTTCGAACGGTTCCACGACAAGGTTCAAGCTTGCGAAAAGAAATTCGCGGCAATTGTATCTTGCACCATGACAACGCGCCAAGCCACACCGCGCTTACTGTCTCCGAGCTGCGGGTCAAAAGTAGTGTGGCAAGGCTCCCCCGACGCCGTACAGCCCAGGGCTTCAATGACTAGGTGAAGCTTTTGCAAAAGTGCATCGCAGCAGCGGAGAACATTCTTGAAAAGTTCTGAAAAGATTGTAAACTGATATTGAATAAATTTATATACAAATTCCGGGAGCCTTTGCAAGAGGCCCTGTATAGTTATGCATAATTGCCACGAGAATGCCATCGAAATCACATGTTTTATTTCACACGTCAACGTGCTCCCGAGTGCGAAGGGCCTCAACGTTGTGTTTATTATGATTAGGAAAAAGAACGAGGACTCCGTTACTTCGTGCATGCACCCATACGTGTCATGGCAGGACGTCTTGCGTAACATAAGTATTGACGCGCATGGTATATCATATTAAAATGACATCTATATCCTGATATATATCCAGGTCAGCAACATCAGTGACCTCATGACAGCAACTGCAGTAGTGGCTAACAGGCTAGTGTGCCGTCCTGCTAAGCTCGGAGAGGCGAATTCGAATGTTGAACATGACGGCTGCATTGCTAATGCGGCAAATTGAAATCGTACCCCTGTACTCAGATCTAAGTGCATTTTAAGGAAGTGCCCGCTGTCAAGATCGACACGGGGTCCCTCGCTACAGCACAGCTCCTAATCGTACACCAAGGTACAGTTGACGACCTAGTTTAGCTACAAAAAGCTATTTATTGTGGCCAAACGCGTTCCTGGCAAGATAAAAGTATAGGGGCAGATATTGAAGTTATAAAAGAAACTTCAAAAAGGAAACAATGCCGACGTTTTGCCAAGATGCCCTGTCTTTGTCAGGGTCTGGAAAAGACAAGTTCTTCAGTTCCAGCCACATTCCTTGTTGAACGACTTTTCTTCGCGTGTTCCTGGCAAGTAGACTAGATCAAAGTGCAGCGTTCCTCATCGGAGGTCAGGAATGCTCGTTTTCTTCCTCGATCGTTACTTCACGCCTTCTATTGTTCTCTCACAACGGTCATATACAATTCGATTACGCGCGGCGAAGGCACCTGCCATGACTGACCTTGTTGTGTTTCTTTCATCAATACGCTGTTGTCCTCTTGATGTTCGGACGAACACACGCGCGTGGTTCAATGAGAATTTCAGCCAGCACAGGGTAGCCAGCCGGTCTGAGAACTGGCTAACCTCCCTGTCTTTCCGTTTTTCTTCTCCTCCTCCTCCTCCTCCTCAGTCTGGCGTAATTATCTACCCTCAGTGATAGCCTCGTTGTGATGCGCTAGCAGTGAGGTTGTGAGGCTGCGATCAACAATGAATAGTGTTGAAACCGATATCAACGCTAAGCAGGAGTGTTTTGAATCAAAGTTCATATCATAAAAATTTAGATGACCTTCAGGGCTAAAAGGTGCTCTAAGCAGTTTTACTGTGCACATGGAGACTTTTACATGGGCAGCATACGATGTTCACAGCACAATTATGCTCATAAGATCCATAATTCGTACGACGTAGCGCACCACGACAAGGACAGAGAAGAGGGACGCACAGACACAGCGCTGTGTCTGTGCGTCCCTCTTCTCTGTCCTTGTCGTGGTGCGCTACGTCGTACGAATTATGAATCCTAACCAACTAGCCCGGCAACCTGCCTTAGCAAATCTCATAAGATCATTATTACAGCGTCCGTGAGTAATACTATAACAGAGTTTTCGTAGTGATCACGTTAGATATTTAACATAGCGTAGATTACTCACTGCATCGGGCAAAACTGCTTAGTTGTCGCTACATCTTAGCAAAACACGTTGCGGGGCTAGTTGGTAATACAATGTTTCTTAAAACATTGTAGCGCCATATTTGACGACGACAAGACAGAAAAGTGCACGACAGGACAGAGCCCTTCCTGTCATGTACTTCTCTGTTTTGTCCTCGTAAAATGTAGTGCTACAATATTTTAAGTAAAAATTCTGGCTACATGCACAGTTTCGGTGCGACGCCAGCGTTGTGATGCGTTCACTTCTCATTTTGGTGTGACTTCGTATTTCAGAGGACCAGTTGCGCGAAGTGCACAACTCCGCAAGTCCGCGTAATTTGAAAACATATCGGTAAACGTTCTCCCGGTCAGTTTAAATGATCGCAATTGTTAAGTAGTTTTCCTTCCTGTGGTTAGCATAGTTAGTTGTAAGGTGGACTCTGTCACATCGACTGTGAATGGAGTTCTTCGGTTTATGATAAGTGTTGTCAAATCGATTCTGAATACACTAGTTTGGCCTCTGACACGTGGGGGAAGCATGTCGTATTACAATGTTGGTGCCAATAAATTCAGCTAGGTCAATGATCGTTCCCTCAACCAGAGCGGACGTCTCGGCATACTGAGGTAGGGAGTACATTGCTACTACCAGGGTTTCAAGTCTCACTTCATTGGAGGGAGGGCAGCAACAGCAACATTGTACAGCAACATTAAATCGTATGCTTGAAACAGTCCCCATCAAGCAAGGGATCCAGAAGTCTTCTCGAGGTTAGTAAGCCAGCACGAGGGATGGTCTTTGATTGCTTGAGATGGCCTGCCGTATAACTGTGGTCGGAATTTCTCTATGGGCTATATAAGAGACAAATTTTCTTAGTCGGTCACCTGGTTTCAGCTCTCTGAGTACTGCTACATTCTAAAAAAAGAGTGCACAAATAGGTTGCCCTTTTCTCCAACTCAGCGAGACGAAACGTCAATTTTCTTTCTTCAGTCGAGTTTGTGGTACGGCAATCGTCCAAGAGCCTTTCACGAAGCGGCAGTAAGCCTTGTTATTCATTGCTGCAAGACACTGCCTCTGCTGTGGTCAATAATAACAATATTTGTAACAACTACGCTGATAATCGTGGCTTTGACATGGTACAAAAGTTCTAAAGCTCAAATAAGAAGCTAAATACCAAAGTTTACGCCAGAACGTGGAGTCAGAAGAGAGAGCTTACCAATGTCTTCCTTTTCGTCAAGCCTCCTGCGCTAACATCAGAACGCAAGTTGGATAGTGAAATTATTCTCATTACGACGCAATAAAGCTTACTGTATGCTACGCACTTCTTCTGAGTTAGCTTGGCTGCACCGCTCAATTATAATAGAGCATGATAGGGTCAGCGCAGGCAAATCTATCGTGACCTTTTCTCATGGCTCCGTAGCGCTACTGCAAATGTCACCGAAAATGATTTTGTTTGCTTAACCCTGCGCTGGCCCTTGTATGTCCTGCAATAAATAAAGTATTTTAATTGTAGATTACAGAGCATTCCGGCACGTAGCAATTTTGGAAATCCTAGAGAAATGACCTGTTGGACAATTTCTTTCTGGCGCGTCGGCACGAGTTATTCTTCCCAATGGAAACAATTCTTCCGATGTCATCACAACATCAAAATAAAATGGATGCATGCCAGTTATTACACCTAGACCTATTGACAGCAATGAACCAATATATTGTAACGATAGCATGGATTTATTTACAGGGTGAGACTAGTGAGAGATGCTTAGTGCAGCGCAAGGGACAAGACGGGCAGCCCCACAACTGATTGCTGCTCGTGCGTCCTTCTACCTCCTCCTCTTCTTGGATCCAGCGAACTCATGCACCGTGACATTTTCCCCGGGTTCAGGCGAAGCTCTCCGAGCGAGTTACGTAGCCGGATGGTGGTAATGCTTCAGGCGGGCAACATGTACTGCTTGGGTTATACGTGACCGCCGGTTATCAGAGGACACTTTGGCGATGACGAACGTAACGTTACTCAAACGTCTCAGTATGACGACGTATGGACCAGTATACCTGCACAAACACTTCGTGCATAATCCTTTTTTCCACACAGGCGTCCAAAGCAAAACAAAGTCTCCAGGAGCAAATCTGACAGACGTGTGTCGAGCGTCATAACGAGTTTTGGCTCGGTCTTGTGACGAAATAGTCCTGAGGCGAGCCAGTCGACGAGCTTCTTCAGCACGACATAAAGTACGGGCTACTGAGAAGTCTTCGTGTGGAGACCAGGGAAGCATCGTGTCGATAAAGTTTTGTGGATGGCGAGCGTAGAGCAAGAAGAAAGGCGCATACCCGGTGACTTCGTGTTTCGCCGTGTTGTGTGCGTACGTACCAAATGGCAAAACAAAGTCGCAATTTTTGTAGACATTGGACGCATACGTGGCAAGCATGTTGGTCAAGGTGCGATTCGTGCGCTCAGTCAGGCCGTTTGTTTGACGGCGGTAGGGTGACGAGTGCCGATAGTCAGACCCACAAAGGCGTAATAGTTCTTCAACAACATCCGCTGTAAACTGTCGTCCTCGGTCACTAATCACAAAACGCGGAGCACCGTGACGAAGAATGACAGTGCCGCAGGAAGAATGAGACGTCAGGTGCTGTAGCGGAAGTGAGCGCTGCCGTCTCAGTATATCACGTCAGGTAGTCCACACACTCTATATTCCAGCGACACCCAGCAGATGACTTAGGCAAGGGGCCAAGCAAGTCAACGCCGATCTTTTCAAAGGGAAGGGTTGGTGGCGCAACTGGCTGCAAGGCACCCGCCGGAGGTGTTGTTGGTTGTTTGTGGCGTTGACACATAGCATAGCTGGCAACGTACTGTTTTGTTGTCTTCCAGAGCTTGGGCCAGAAGAAACGCTGACGCACACGGTGCAGCGTCCGAGCAAAGCCTAGGTGACCTGATGTGATGTCATCGTGCATGGCGCGAAGGATCTCGGATCTAAGATTCCGGGGCACGACGAGGAGGAATGGAGCACCTTCAGCGAAATAGTTCCTCTTGTACAATAAACCTGCGGATATGGTGAAAGGTGAACGCCGTGCTGCTGACCGAGCGGCATCAAGAAGAGTCCTTACGGAAGGGTTTTGCTTGCTTGGAAGGTTCACGCTTGAAGGCGGCAGCGTCGGGAAACTCCGTGGATATTCCGAAAAGATATTCGTCTAAGTCATCCTCCCCATTTCTGGTGCTTGCTGACGGAAGTCGAGATAAACAGTCAGCATCGCTGTGACAGCGACCACTCTTGAATGTGACGGAAAAGTCGTATTCTTGCAGCCGTAATGACCAGCGAGCTAACTGGCTGGTGGGGTCGCGTAGTCCAACCAACCAGCAAAGTGAATGGTGGTCGGTGACTACCCTGAAGGGACGGCCGTACAGGCATGGTCGAAATTTCTGAATGACCAACACGACCGCGAGGCATTCCATTTCGCTGACGGTACAGATCCAGTCCGCCTTTGTGAGTGTACGGCTTACATAGGTGATAACTTCTTGGCGTTCACTATGTATCTGTACAAGTACCGCTCCAATGCCCACACCACTAGCATCAGTGTGAAGCTCAGCTGGTGCCTCCGGGTCAAAATGGCGTAAAATTGGAGCAGAGGTAAGTAAAAACTTTAGCTCACTGAACACAGACACGCACTCAGCAGTCCATGCAAAGGGTGTGTCCTTGTGAAGCAGAGACGTGAGTGGATTAACTAGACGTGCGAAGTCCTTGATGAAACAGCGGAAATACGAGCACAGCCTAAGGAAGCTGCGGAGGTCTTTTACTGTCTTCGATTGCTTGAAGTCATGGACGGCGGTAAGCTTCTGAGGGTCGGGACGGATACCTTCCTTGTCGACAAGAAAACCAAGGACAAGCGTTTGACGCTCCGCAAAGTGACACATTTTCGAGTTAAGGATCAGTCCCGCACGGCGGATGCAGTCGAGAACAACTTCAAGCCCTTGGTTGTGCTCGTGGAATGTCTTACCGTGAATGACCACGTCGTCAAGGTAGCGCATGCATATTTCCCATCGGAGGCCGCGAAGGATCGTGTCCATGAATCGCTCGAAGGTTGCCGGAGCATTACACAAGCCAAAGGGCATTACATTAAACTCAAAGAGGCCATCCGGCGTAATGAAACCGGTCTTCTCTTAGTCTTGTGGGTTCATAGGCATTTGACAGTAGCCTGAGCGCAAGTCGACAGATGAAAAGTACGAAGCGGAATGTAGGCACTCTATGGCATCGTCTATTCGTGGAAGCGGATAGACATCCTTTTTCTTTACTGCGTTTAGTCGTCTATAGTCGACGCAGAATCGCCACGAATCATCGTTTTTCTTGACCAGTATAACGGGAGCTGCCCAAGGACTACAGGACTCTTCGATGACACCTTTCTGTAGCATGTCCTTAACTTGGTCGTCGATCACATTACGCTCAGTGGGAGAGACGCGGTACGGCTTCTGTCGAATGGGGGCTGTGGCCCCAATATTGATGCAGTGGTGCACGCGGGACTGCGGTGGTGAAGGCAGACGCTCAGGTTGTGCAAAGTCAAAGACGGAAGCATAACGCACAAAAAGCTTGTGAAGCGCGCGTTGGTCGGACGAGAGGAGCGACTTGTTGATCATGCCGTTGAGCTTTGACGAGTGGCCAGAGAGTGGCGAAGTTTTGTCGGTACTGACAGCAACTGCACGAATACTCACAGTGGTATCTTCAAAGTACGCTATCTTCAACCCAGCAGGTAAAATAACGGACTCGGAGGACACGTTCACAGTCCACACGTGAGTAGAACCGTCTACGAGTTGGACAAGTGAACGAGGGACAATAAGGCTCTTCTTTAGCGTGTTAGAATAGTCCGGCTCAATCAGTCCACAGGACAAACCTTCTCGCGAGCGAGATAAAGAAACTGGAACAAATTTTGTTGTTTGCGCAGCCAAAAGCACATCACTGGACACGGAAAATACCTCAACTCGATCAGATGGCATTTCGTCACAATCATGCGGTAGTATATCAGCTCGCTGGGATATTTCACCAGCTCTGCAGTCTAATGTCGCTCCAGTCTCGCAAAAAGTCGATGTCAAGCATTACCGCATGAGTAACGCGTGCTAGTACGGTGAATTCAGCGCGAAACGCCTGTTCACCCACCGTAACCAAGACTGAACAGACTCCAACAGGTCGCAACAGTTCGCCGCCAGCTCCACCAAATGTGGACTTCCCGTCCCAGGCAAATATCACTTTCTGTCCTAGGCGATTATTGAAAGGAAGGGACATCACTGACACGGAAGCATCAGTATCTACTAAGGCAACAGTACTAACACTCTCAATACAAACACGCACTTTGTTCTTTGACATGACGACAGGCGGAGGAATTTGGGAATATGACCGTCCTGCGACCTCACCTCCATCGGTCGCACCAGCTAGTTTCCCAGCTGGGGTGGTGTAGGCGGGCGGCGCGGTGATGGCGATCGACGCGTCCGGGTTGGTGGCGGAGTCAGGCTGCAGTCAGGCACCGGAGACGAATTCCTGGGCATGCATTCCCGAGGTGGCAGAAGAAAAGGGGTAGTGGGACAGATGGCTACCAGGGTGCGGCGTCTTGCATTCGAAGCGGATACACACGATCTCTTGCAGTGCGTTGCGGACGACGTCTGCAGCACCTCGAGATGTGTCCCTGAACACCACAATTGGAAGCAGACAGGTGGGTTGCGGGGGTTCTCGTTGTTGTAGGACGCAGGTCTCCTGGGCATTACGTAATCGGAAGACACTCGCCGAGGCGGCACGTTCAGTCGACGCGTAAAAGTCGTCACTTGAGGCTGTGTCTAGGTGCGTTCTATATGGACGTCATCGCGGTTGGTGTATGCAGGTCGCGACCAGGAGACCGATACTCCAGATAGCGCTCATCCAATGCACATTGCCGACACAAGCGGTTGGCATCTCCACCTTGAAAGTGAGCCAGTTCGTCTCTGACAACACGCCGTATGTTAGCGGCGAGGTCGTCAGTGGAAGAGATGTCTACACTTGCTACAGTCGTGACGTTGTCCGGTCGGCCGGACTTTGGAAGTACCCGCCTTGTTTTGAGAGCTTCAAAGGCACGGCAGTGACGCCTCAAGTCGGATGGCGTTGTGACATCTTCCTTAGAGATAAGAAAATTATAAACATCTTCGGCAATTCCCTTGAGCAAATGTCCCACCTTGTCCTCATCCGACATGTTTGGATTCACTATTCCACATAGCTTCAGGATCTCTTCTATGTAGGTCGTGCACGTCTCTCCACGTATCTGTGCTCGCCGTGAAACTCTCTGCTCGCCCTTTTTCTTTTTGGAGAGCGAATCACCGAAGCACTTCTTTATCTCGTCGATGAAGTTCTCCCAAGTTGTAAGCACATCCTCATTGTTGTCAAACCGCAGAAGTGCTGTTCCGGCAAGGTACAGGACAACATGCGAGAGTTGTGCAGATGCGCTCCATTCATTAAGGCGGCTCACCCTCTTATAGTGCCGCAACCAGTCGTCGACGTCCTCATCTTCTCTTCCCGAGAATGTGCGCGGCTCCCGATAAGGAGTGCAGCCCGCCTGTCTTTGACGAGCAGTCTCTTGTGCGATTCTTTCGTCGCCATCATCACGTCTGTCCGCGTCATTCATGGCAACTTCTCCCGGTGGTAGCCCGGCCAACCGTTTGCTGCGTCGAGGGGGCGGTAGAGCTCGACCGTCCAGTGTTACGTACCCCGCACCTCCACCAAAACTGTAAGGATGGTATGAATTTATTTACAGGGTGAGACTAGTGAGAGATGCTTAGTGCAGCGCAAGGGACAGGACGGTCAGCCCCACAACTGATCGCTGCTCGTGCGCCCTTCTACCTCCTCTTCTTCTTGGATCCAGCGAACTGATGCAGCGTGACAATATCTCTAACACGAATCATGAAATGAAAGAAAAGAAAATGTTTATCATTAAGCGGTAGGTAGCTTGAAAAACACCTCACCGTGGGCTTTACCAAGACCGTTGCGCCTTGAGCGGCGTGGGCGGGAAAACAATAATTTATTAACGCGATAGCGTTAGAGAGCTCGTCTCGCAGAAATTCCGGTGTCGGCGTCGGCACCGTTGGTTGTGAGCGAAAAATCGCCGTGACCGAAAAACCGAGAAAGAAGCAAATAAAATGAAGAATAAGACCTTCGATCCCATTGAGGATCGAACCCGGGCCGTTCGCGTGGAAAGCAGGTGTCCTACCACAAAGCCATGCCGTTACTTGCAGCTGCTTCGGAAAAAAAAACACTACATACATGCCATGTAGTGAAAGGAGTCTCCTTAACGCATTTTGTTCGGCAGGTGTCACGACGAAAACGAGCCCATTCGGTGATTTGTAGGCGTATTCACGAGGCCATCAAACTACGTCGAAAAAGGCCGGGATAGTGCAGCCATCGCCGCTAAAGACACACACGAACTTTCAAACAGCTCTAAAAATGGACAACTGTGTCCATCTATCGGAAAACATATCAAGCAAGCAAGCAGCAAACGCTAGACAATGTACTGCCACCTGTGAGGCATTGTAAGAAATATGTCTCAACTTTTTATGGCCTCCAAGATGGCGGGCGCGCGGCGTGTATCTTGGAGGCCATGCGACTCTTGCTTTAGATCAAAAACCTGCACCATTATGTGTTAACGTCTTGAAATGGGCTGGTTCTCCGTTCAAAAAGCAGTACCATTCGCGCGCGCGTGCTTGTGTTCCTTTGTGCGTGTGTGTGTAACAATACACAATAATAAGTATGCACTTAGTGGTTGAAGTGCGCACTAGGGGCCGGATTTCGCTATCGCGTTCAACTCTTAAAGGCGAAGCTTAAGGGTCCCCCAGTTTTTTACACCATCTAGCTCAGGCTTTTCCGTTCGTTTTTTCGTGAGCGCAAACACTTACCTGGGTCTGGCGCGGGGTTTTGCAGGTACGTGTTGATTCTGCTGTCCATGACGGCCGGACACATATCTATCATGCAAGGATTTTGGCAGTCTGTAAAAATTAGTAGTGTAGATGAGTGCGTTAGCTTCCACCACAATATAAACAACCGAGCCAAGGTACTCAAGAACATATATAGCATTTTGAGCGTTACAGACTATGAGAGATGCAGCTGCTGCCGTATACCTTCGTGGGACGGTATCTCTGTATTCTCTTCAGCGACTGATACCCACGCCGCCTGGGGGCCAAAGAGGAGATTCAGAAGATGAGCTCATAAGTTCTTGAATGATTTTTGCCGGAGCTGCCACAAATCTAAGTTTAAGAAATTTGACCTGGTAATATCGATAACAGTAACATCTCAAGTAAGCCTTCTTACGGTACTAACGAAAAATTGCACCATCTCCCGCTAATGGGGACCATGAGGCGATGCGAAGCCAGAACACTTGCACGATCGCTTTCCGTTGGCGTTCGTTGGGCATGCTACCGACATCGGGCATGCTACCGACCTCGCGTCGTGGAACGCGAAGAGGAACGCTACGCGCGTCGTGTCTTTCCACTAGCCTGGGCGTTAATTCTCACAGGACGAGCGGGGAACGCGGTCGACAGGCGCGCGAGAGGGGGGCAGCGTAGGCGAGGAAAGAGAGGGGGAGGGGACGCGCATGCGCTGGCGCTCATCGCGGCGTTGCGCAGGAGAGTCAGTCATAACGTAGTTCAGCGCAAAAAAACAGGCAACAGAGGAGTAAGAGGACAAGGACACAGCGCATTCTTCCAACTAAAGTTTCCTACTAAAGTTTCCAACTAAACTAAAGTTCCAACTAAAGACTCGTTCCAACTCGCCCAACAAGCAACGTTGCTAGGCATGTCGAGCCCGTGTTTCAGAGAAGGAAGGGAGAGGGGTAGGGGGAGTGGAGAGAAGGTGCGTGGAGAGGGCTTACGCATTCGAAGTAAGGGTGGTCGCGCCGCACACCACCACCGCCACCAGCAGGTTGAACTCCGCTATAAGATGCTTCGCATCTAAATGTCAGCTTCGCCGCAATGGCGAAGCAGTGAATGCCATAGCAATAACTTGGACCTATCCCGATACTTCAGGAAGAGGCGCAACTAAACACCATCGACGAGTTGATTTATCAACGCCGACAAGCAAGGGAACTCAAACCGTCATTTCTACCACCTGCTGCTGACTTAGCGGCATATATGGGCAATCCAGTGTCTGTCTCGCCACCTTCAATAGTAAGCCTTCCACCGTGGGATCACCGGCAACTAACGGATACCAAACCTATCGGCCGCCTCAGAAATCCAGTCCCTCGTCCAACGACTACCTTCCGGCGCCACATTGAAGAAGCAGATGCCGCACTCCCGCCAGGATCACTGGTGGCCTATACTGATGCGAGCTGCACGGACACGCAGGTGGTTACGTCAATCGTGGTGCCGGGGCACCAAAACCTGTGTGTCAATCGATTGTACTTCCTGAGAGCTCCGGTTCCATCGGTTAGTGCTGAACTTCTGGCAATACGAGACGCAACAAAGTTGGTGAGCGCGGCTTCCGCATCGTCGTCATCCTTTACTATAATACGCACAGACTCTACATCAGCCATAAAGGAGCTCCGCAAGGTATATAACGCGCACACTTTCGCAGGTGATATACAGCGTATAACTGCACAGATGCCTGGCCAGATAAGGATACAGTGGATACCACGGGACACCATTTCTGCTCAAATACAAGCTGACACCGCCACCCACAATGAGCTGCCACGTACTCTAGAAGCGCCTTTCCCGAGTGATCCCCGGGGTGAGTTCCTCCACCGCAAGGAGATTCTCCGCCGCACCGCACGAGATTTAATTCCACCGTGTGGTTCAAACCTCCCAGGCGGGCTTACCCGCCAGGAGGAGGTGGTGTTGCGGAGACTTCGTGTGGGGGCGGCACTTACTCCGTCGGTCACATATGCCTGGCCACAACATCTGCATGGACCATTTGGGGATACTTGCCCATTCTGTACCACCGAAGCGTCCGCGGTTACAATCAAGCACCTGTTGTGGACATGGCCTGGCCTGAATCAGATACGGCGGCGCTGCCTGCGAACAGTGGGCCTTCATCCGACAAGACCACCAGATTATGACTTGTGGCTCTATGGGCCCCACCATAGAGCATTGGTGATGTATATAGCGGAAGCCGGCCTCTACCTGTATATTTAACTATGTATGCCGTTGGGCAAACTCTCGAAATTAAAAAAAAATAACTTGGAGGACGTTTGAGCTTCGCCTTCATGAGTACAACGTGATAGCGTAATCGGGCACCGCGCGCATCGCCTTCCACCTTGCCGTAAGAAAAGAAACGTCGGTCTGCTTAAGACTGACTGTTCCAAACTATCCTAGAATGCTTACTGGATGTACAGTTGCGAAGCGCCCACTACGTCTTAATTCTTAATTTTCTGAGCTGGCGAAGTACCCACCACGCGTCCGTAAAGTGCCATATGACCCTCTGTGTAGCCGCGGTTAGACCCTGGCGATGGAGTGCGGCAAGCAAGGTGGCTGGCCGCAGGCCAGGAGAAGCCGATGCGTTTACGCAGTGGCTGCCCCTGGCCTCCGCCACGGCGTCATCAGGTTGTCAGTCTCGTCACCTGTGTGCACTGCGCGCGGGGCAGACGAAACGCTTGAGTACCTGTTGCGTGTATGCCCAGAGGTCAAGCACAACGAGCCGCTTTGCTCGCCGCACTCCATCGCCAAGGTCTACCCGCGACTACACACAGGAACATGCTGTTCCCTGCACAACACCACACTTAGGTCTTGAAGGCGGCTCTTCGCTTCCTTGGGGACGCTGGACCGAAGAACCGGCCACAGAAGCCTCCCACCACGTCCTCGGTCATGGACACCATTTCCCCTCTCCTTGTCCTCTCCTATTCACATATTTATTTCCCTCACCCCATTCCCCTACAGGGGCAGAACGGTGCTCCCAACTAGGTCAGCAGAAGTTGCGTCTTTTTCTGTCCTCAACCTCTCCTCCTCCTCCAGGTGCCACGCGCACCTGAGCAGGTGTACACTTTGTAATGGTGGGCAGCTTTAATCAAACCACTCGTTGCGGTAATCACATGTTTTGATATTTCGTGCGATTCTATGATTCTTCCATGCAATACTGCATGCGCTAAGGCGGGTCCTTCGACTACACGACTTTCTTATAGCATTTCTACGAATCAGTTTCAAGCACTTCCATGGCTCCATGGTAGGGCACCTGCCTGCCACGCAGAATGCGTGAGTGGTAGTTTCGCCGTGACCAAACATTTTTACGATATATTATAAGCCAAGCTGTTATAGCCGGGCGTAAGATCTCCATGGTCACCAGAAAACTATTATCACCAATGGGAATCTGCCACAGAAATTGGGAAATCCCACTACTAACCACTGGTCCACTAAAAATGAAGAAGGTAACAGTTCACCCAAGGAATGGCTGTCAAGCGACGGCGGCGCGCCATAAAAGATGAAAAAACAGACAGCATAGGCAGAGAAAGAGAGGGCGAGAACGAAAATGACAGAATTAAAGAGAAAGAAAAAATAGAGAGAAATAAATCGAATAAAGTTATAAAAATATGGCTCATTCCTCCGACATACGAATCGGTATAACACGAAAGTGAAACGTGTCTTCACAGAAGTAGTGCTTATTGTGTAGTGATGTATGACAGCTTCTACAATGCCTATTGGTGTTGGCTGTTATAGCCCAATTTGACGTGGATGCACCCACGTTGACGCCTAGTGGCACATCTCCGTAGTGAAGACTGACGCTCATGATCATGACTCAACCTTTGTGGCAGCTGAAGGTTTTAACATATATGTGGACATAGCGTATGGTGAATCCCGCGCAAAGCTGACATCAACAAGCATATAAAAAGTCACAGTTTCGCCGCAACGGCGAAGCAATGAATGCGATAGCAATAAATTGTAATGTAACGCGAAGAACGGAAAGCAGCTCGAAATTGCCAGCGCGTCGCTCGAGCCCGAAGGACGCACGAAAAGAACGCACACAGGATGAGCGCGAACTAATGCGTCACAGCTCGACACTTGAAGCGCACTGATCAAGCATAAAGCAGTACGCACGAAACGAACGAACGAACAGGCACACAAAAGACGAGCGCGAACTAATTGTCACAGTTGTTACTTATTTCTGTTTGAACAGCGCGCTCCTTTCGCAAAGGCGGCCGCTGCAGCGAGCGAAGCGAAGCACCCCACCGGCCGCCCCTTCTTTCCCCGAGATAAGCGCACGAAAGCGACCACGCACTGTAGAGCGAAGAGCAACGGCGTTCGCAGGAGTGGGGCGACGATCTTTGAAGAGCGCCACACGCGCGCACGTCGCGCCGTCTATGTGGCCACTAAGAAAGCATGCTGAATTACATGGTGTATATAAATAGCTCGCCGTTAGCAGGCTGAAAGACGGTGCTGTCGTGGCCTAACGTCTAATGCGGTGGGCTGCAAAGCGAGAGGTCGCCCGTTCGATTCCGCGCGTCGGAAAGAATTTCTGATTTATTTTTCTTTGTGGCTTTTCTAAATATATACATACTTATTTATATACGGTGAATGACAGCGACGGGGACGGACATTTTCCAGCCGACACTGTCCATACAATTGCTATCGCAATAATGAACACCGGTACTCGATATGCAGTTCTTCAAGGCGTCGTCCATTAGGAAGAGAAACGGCATGATGTGCGCTCCCGAGTAATAGGGTGACCTACACCTGTACTCATGCATACACTACCACACGGCGCTTCAGCAACACGGGAGGGAGAGGTTTGTAGCTTGAGCAGCGAACGAGCCCCGGCGTTCGACGTCTCGCTGGCCTCTGTATTGCTCCACCAAGGCACGCCATTCAATCGTCGCCATTGTTGCCTTTCTGCAACGCTTACTGCAACACTTTTATTAGCCGGTGGTTCCGCACTCGAAGCAGTCAGCAGGGTAGAAACACCGTTGGTGCATGTTCAAACTGCACTATTCTGAGAGCGAGCCATCACCCGCTAACACGAAGCGAAAGGCAAGGAACGTAACTGCGTCCGGAGCGACTCCCCGACGCCAGCGCGGCGAATGTTTCTCCCTGGTATTCAGTCGCTTTAACCACGGGTGCCCTGCTGGCGTGCAACCTCAGAGGCCATGCTTTAATTACGTCATCACCGAACCGTTCTCTATCGATGATAGTAAGTGTCATGACGCATTACTTCAATTCAGCGCTCACAGACGGCGGCACCGCTCCAGCTTGCCTAGCCCCGCCAACAGAGAGCAGCGTGGGAGAGAAAATGTGTGAGATATATCAGGCGCGTTTGTGGCATGTCGTGCTTGTGCCTCAGTAGCTCAGTCGGTAAAGCGCTAAACGCTTATCGTCGCGGACTAAGGGGTCGTAGGTTTGATTCCCGGTGGCCAGAACGTTTTGTTATAGTTTTTTTCTTTCTCATCCATTAGAGTGCAGTTTATCAACGTAATATCCTTGAGGGAAATACGTCACTAAAGTCTTGGTGGAGCCCTGCATCAAGCACTTTTGTGTTAAAAGATAAAGACAGAATAACATCGCAAGAAAGAGAGAAAATAACAGTTTACTTTCAGCAAGCGCGCTGTGTGCCCAAGGAGGGTGGCCTCCTTATACCAGGTAACGGCGGGCCTTCGCTCTCTCTCGTGCCCATGGAACCAGGCTTCGCTGTTCGTTGAGGTCTGAGTCCATTAGCTTGGCCCCCCACTGCAGGTGCGAACCCACACCTTGTTAAGCTCCCACTGCTGTTCAGAAAGTGTAGCGGCGCTAGGGTTTTGTATCCATCCCCATATCATATGGCATAGAGTGTTCGGGAAGATGTACAAGTGCTCAGTCGGTGAGCATAGGCGTATCTACCGGGGGGGGGGGGGGTCAAGGGGGACGCTAGCGCCCCACTAGGAAATGTTGGGGGCTCCCCCCCCCACTTTTGACAGTGGTTATTTCGGCTTCAGACTGGGAAATTAACAAGTCACGCAAAGTTTTACTTGAGCGTAGCAGTAACGCAACTTTTTAATAAAATTTGTCCTACGATTCTACTGTCCTCCGTGTGGCATGACTACGCACTGTAGGCTACCTGCGGTGCGGGCTGCCTATTCCAAGCTTGTGCGTCTTGCGCTCGAGCATTGCAGAGGAGGCTATCGTTCAGCAGGGGCTCGATAACATTAAAGCAATCTGTCATGATTTTATTTTGTCCTGCCTGTCCTGAAACTTAAGTAATCCGCGACGCATATATGGGCGGGAACCAGTAAAAGTTTTATAGCCCGATCAAACGCTCTTCTTTTTCAGGAAATTCAGATTCTTTGAAAACGACTAGCATCGCCACTGCTCCATATCCAAGCTGCTGTGAGTGGATGAGTGTGCAAAAGTGTCCAGTATTTTAGTTGTGCCTAGCCAAGACAGCAAAAATAGATTATCACTTTAGTCTCCGATTAGCATGCTCCACTTGGCTTATCATATGGTAGCCTGCAGCTGTCGTGGCGGTTTGTAACAAGGCAGTGCACTCGAGCACACTGAGAGGCCAAGCTTTCAGGTTTGCCCCGTTACTTGATCGATCTCACCAGGGAGATGATCAGCGTCCACGCTTTTCTGGACTAAGAAGGCTGCTGTTGTGTTGATGTTTCTTGCGGTTTCGGTTTCGAAATGAACTGTGCGGATGCCAGGGTGCGCCGCTCTGGCATTCATATTCTACTATAGTCGGTGACAAGATAAGAATAAAAAGCCGGCAGATCCCACGCATTGTTGGAATCGATGTAATGCGAAGCAGCCAGCAAAGAGCTGCATACATCGTCTTGTATGTAATTGAGGAAAATGCGTGTCATGGTTTTCATGTTAACTCCTATTATTTATGTTCTTCACACAGTAACGTCGCGCAATACCAACTTCGGGGTCGATCAAGCTAGCGAAACGGCCGCCAGCGCTCCATGAGCGTTACAAAATGACGCTACAAAATGACGTTACAAAATGACGCTAAAGATTTGTATAAATTTTATACACACATATATATATGTTGAATAGCCGCATATGTGATATATAACCAGTTGTTTACGGTTTAGTAACGCTGCCAATGGCAACGTGGGTATTACCTACACCAGAAGCGGTGAGCTGGTATGTAGTGCTTATACGTGTCCCGAAGACGCACACACGTTTCACGAACCCGTGTGCATGTGTGCAGAAAGTTCTTGACAGTCCTTAAACAAGGGCATCATCACCGTGATCAGTGACCACCAGCAGCTGGTCATGACTTGTTATAGGATCCGGTCGCGATCGTGATGACGAGGAGTCCATGTGTAGTGAAGTATGTGGTATAGTAGAGCTTTTGGAATTCGTGGATTCCTCGGTCATTTTGTCGACAAATTGTCTGTCGACAGAGCCGGCGACATGTCGGAACCTGAAGCCACTCTTCGCTTTGGTGATGTATAGGCCGTCGAGGCTGGTAGGCCCGGATAGTGTTACGTAGACCAACATCAGTGGATGGTGTTTGTCGTATTCGTAGACTACCTGGGCGCATATGGCCTAAGTAGCCTAGTCTACAAAGCGGTTGCCAATCAATCGGTCAGCATGAGGTCAGCATGAGGCCAAAGCCCAGCCTCGTAAGAAATGAAGAGGACACCCCGTCGTTCTGGCGGACGAAGTGCACTTTACGGTGCGGTGATGTGGATATCCTATGTAACTTTCGTTAATGTATTCCTCTGGGGTCGAACAATGCTTCAATATAGCTTGCTGAATCATAGGAATACAAACGTAATGTGTATTAGACTGCTATAAAAGCGGAGCCAACACTGGAACTACAGACACTAATCTGATATGACGCCTGTATCGTAGGAGTACACATTGTAGGAGTATCATGTAGTGTTTATTGCTTTCTTGTAAAATTAGATAGCCAGCACCGCAACCACAATTGACGTTGCACCGATATTACGCCTGCACAGGCTGTTTTTACAAACCAGTTAATAGACCTGGCGTGGCTCAGTGGTAGAAAACCTGATTGCCACGCAGAATGCTTAGGTTCGATTCCTGCCTGAGATCCTAATTTTCATTTTTTCTATTCGGGGGTTGAGTCAATGCTGCCGATGTCGGTTTTCCTTAACGCTCTAGCATTTAATTTAAGAATGTCTGTTCTTGCTGTTGCTGGGTAGATATAAACTGTCACTCACCTGTGGCGCATACCCGTACACCGTGGTCCGTGGTAAACGGGTATGTGCCACACGTGTCTAGTGGAAAGGGTTTGACGACGTACGCGACAAGATTTTAATGTTATTCATGTCATGACCCGGCAGTCATGTTCATCAAATCCTCGTACCTTCCCATGCAAATTTTGGTTTACATCAAGTTAAGGAGGCGATCATGAGAGCACCCAGACGTAGGCGGCTAGATAGATAGATAGATAGATAGATAGATAGATACGTAGATAGAAACGCTCAAAGTGCCAGAGGTTCGCTAAGAAATGCTTCGCATTTAAAAAGTACAGCATATCCACGGGTGAATGATGAAGAGCTTGGACGAAGCTCCTGAAGCAATCATGGTCTCGGGATTCGCTTCTCGTTGAGCCCGTTTCGCAGCGGCGTCCTTGGCGCGCACCGTTACGGGAGCCGCCTGGCTGCCGCCGAGCGAGCGCCCGCCGCTGCGCATCGTCCATGCTCCGCCAACGATCCGACACGTACGGCGACGATCCAGGAGAATGAGAGAGGCGCTCGTTCCCCCCGCAGCCCGCGCAGCAGCCAATCGGAGAGGATGGATGGATGGATGCTATGAGCGTCCCCTTTATAACGGGGCGGTGACAAGTGTGCTACCAGGCTCAAAATAAAAACCTTTACTCTTTTTTTTTAGCGTTGGCCTAGTGTCTTTACTTCAATTAAAACTAGTTTACTCCAGAAGAAAAAAAAACCTTACGTTTCCAGCTCCGTTATGTGCCCTTTACGGCGGAATGTCCTTATTTTTTTCCCATTATTTATTTTTGTCCTTTCTCTCTAGTTTTCTGCCACCAATACTCTAAACGTCTCTTACTTATTTCAATCGCGGGTGTGTTCAGCTTTCCATTGTCTCTAAAACCCAAGGCGTCATGTAGGCTCGTGCCCAAACGTACACCTGGGTGGATGTCTCCACATTCAATCAGAACATGCTCCGCCGTTTCCTGATCTTCCCCGCAGCACGTGCATTGTTCTTCTTCTTTACTGAATCTCGCTTTTTAACTACCCGTTCTAAGGCAACCTGATCTCGCTTCAAACAGTAAAGCCTCCTAGTTCTTTTTCTCCACAGTGTGTCCACGCTGTTCCTATACAAGTAACGAAACACCTTCTCTGCCCATCTACTCTCCTTCATATTCCTTAGCCTTTCTTCGAACCTTATTTTGCTCTGAGCCTCCCTCGCCTCAAAACCTGCCCATCCCATATCGCCCTTTACAGCCTCATTTGTCGTCTTCCCGTGAGCACCCAACGCGAGGCGTCCCACAGTCCTTTGATCTATATCCATTCCCGATTGCACCTCTGCCCTCATGCACACCACTGAGTTCCCAAAAGTAAGCGCCGCAACCATTACACCTTTCCACAGACCTCGAAGCACCTCGTACCTAGTGCACCTCGTAGCACCTCGTACCTAGTGCGCCTCGTACCTAGCACCTCGTACCTAGTGGCACTTCCAGCGCCATCTAGTGTCGATTCACACAAGCGCCATATTGCACACAATTCTATTGGACCAACGTCATCTAGGAAATGAGACGAGAAATGGTGATGACCACACAGATTGCGTACAGCGCCATCTAGAATATCGTCCCTGAACTGCAGTTTGCATGTACTTCTATGAGACAGCGCCATCTATTGCATCATACGGGAGATCCGTTTACGCCGGACAACGGAAACGTGGCAAGGTTAGACTAAGGGGATCTACGCCCCTAAAAAGTAAACTGTACCGCTGTCCATTTGAATTATGCGCGTCCAACTATGGCCGCTCTTTAGCATGACGTAACGGTTAAAACGAACCAATGAAAAATCCATCATGGCGCCGTTCGCGACGAGAGGCGAGGTACCGCTGCACAGAGACCGAAATCCGACAATTCGAATTTCCTGCGGTGTTTGTTTCTTCCAGAAGAGCTATTTCCTACTGCTATCCGCACGTGCCCAGCATCATCCTCGCTGGTCCTCATCCGACGCAGTAGAATCTTGTGACTGTGGCGCGTTTGAAGTGCACCGAAGCGGCAGCAGCTCGGAGTGTTTTACAACGCTTTAGCGCGTTCCGTCGTTTCGGCAGCGTCAAGTTGCAACACGGCGTGTGTTCCCTCCATCGCTCGGAACACCAAGCGAATCGCCTGAGGGTCTCCACATCGGCGATTGTCGTCGCGTTCACTCGTGTGCAGTGAGGTGAAAGTGAAGTCGAAATGTGCGCGTCTGTGTACGATTTACCGCCCGCGAAAGCCATGGCATTAGCGTTGCCACATGTGCGTGTGTGTGTGTGTGTTACTTGGAGCTCGCAACATGGGGAGCTTGGTGATCTATTGTGATATGCGCCGTGCTGTGCGCCTTAAGTGGCGTATGTGCGGACGAAGCGTGACAGAAAGAAAGCGACCGATATGGCCCGTTAGCGCAACACGATGCGAAAGTAAACAAACCAGGTGTGGAAAATATGTAGTGGTGTGTGCATTATCAGAAGATAATTGTGTTCATCTGGTGCGTGTGTGATCATGTGACGTGTGCCTATTGGTGCAGCTGCGTCGTCTTAACGGAATTCAGTTCTAGCAGCCCAGAATGATGTGCTAGGTTGAAGTGCCCGTCGTGTAAGTATCGCGCTGGATGCCCGAACACATGGCTATGAGAAACGCCGTGCGAGGTAATTGTTGTCTACAAACCGTGAAATGATGCGCTCGCTGTGACACGTCGATTGCATGGATCGTGATCGGGACTGAAGTGACGCCGCTAAAACTGTTATTCAGTGAAAAAAAAAAGCTTTTGCATTTATTGGCGTTAAATCATACTTCACGATATCATATTTGGAATTCTTGTTTTTGTCGAACGTGCGTTTTTTAGCATTTCACGCGTATTGTGTGCATGTATTACGCAGTGATAATTTATTTATGTCAAACTCGTGAACCTTATAGTGCATAGAACCTTTTTTTAAGCGCTCATCCCTTCTTCGGAAGCCTCCCCCTCACTATTCTTCACGAACAAATCAGGAGGGGGGAGCCGGAGTGGTGGGGCTTGACAATGTAGGAAGGGAATGTACTTACTGATTGTGTCCACCGAGATTATCTATATAGACATCTATATGTTTTCCTTTTTTTTTCTTCGAGGATGCACGTGTTTTTCCTATGTCCGAGCGTATACGTGTGGTCTTTTGGCTACTCATTTTTTTATTTCTACATTTTTATTATTTTTTCCCCGATCTATCTGCACAAAGGACGTTGGTATAAAAGCTCATCGAAGCCTCGTAAATTTTGCCTTGATAAAGATGCCTCCGATCGAACCGTTGACAAATAAAGTGTCTTTTGAGAAGCGTGTATCCTTTTTCTATTTCTCTTACGGCAACCGATGACAGCCTCTTCACAATGTATATATATATATATATATATATATATATATATATATATATATTGTCAGGGAAGAGAACAGAGACATAGACACAACGCCTGCTCACTAGGCCGGCTGCTCTATTCTGCTGCTTCGTCGTTGTCTTCCTCCGCTTGCCTAACAAAAGACCTTGCGCGAGCGGCGCTGCCTTCCTTACACTCCGCCACGCTGCGGCACTACATGGCCATCGAGCTGCGGAAATGTCTCTGGAGGGCGACATTGGCTGTTTCTTGCCGGTCTTTACAGGTCTCGGTACTTGTGCGACTGTGTTGGGTGAACTGCAGATGTTTCAGGCGGGCGACACTGACTGTGCCGCGTTGGTCGTAGCAGGCCCACAGGCGCTGGACCCTGAAGCGCCATCTTTAGCGAAAACTTCTCTGGCGGGCGGTACTGGCTGTGCCTGGGTGGTCTGTCTTGTTCACGCCGCGACGTGTCTTGCTGTAGTGTTGACGACTCAGGTGGCCGACATTGGCTGCCTCGTTGCGTCCGCAGGTCTCGGCCAAGCTGCGATTCAACGTGTTCTCCAGAAGGCGCAACTAGCGCGTAGCAGTGAGTAGTCGCTGCCGGACGAAGGTGCTTCCGACGACGGTCCCGTCGCAGTGCTGAACGTGCTGTCGGAGGTCCTTTGCACCGTGAGGTTGACGCCGTGACATTTCAAGGGGAGGGAAGTTAACCTGAGCGTCCACCCTATTTTCTCGTCCCGCAGAGCTGCCCAGGTCAGGGGATCTTATGTGGCCATCCCAACAACCGGTAGAGGGCTCTGGTGAGCTGTCTTCGATGACAACTTTGGCAGACGCCTCGGCTTCACTGAGTGAAGATCCATTTTTCATGTGGTGGATGTCCGATGGCTCTGGAGGCGGGTTGGGTAGGGCATCGGTTGCCATGAGCTCTACCGGACCTTCATGAAAGTCGCACGTGTCAGGCACGAGAAGAGTTGGTAACTCAGTGTTCGCACTCGCTGCTGGTCTTAGAGTGCGCGTCACCGACTGTTGTTGCTTGAAGGTGGTCGTGCTCTCTAGTGATGGCACTGTCGATAGTAACATTGCGTAATAGGAGCTGGGTGGCGGGGAAACCTGCTCGCGACTGGTGCTTGTGTCTGCCGCGTAGCCTTCTGCGATGCTCTCTGCGCAAGGGCTGCAGGGCACAACTGTACCGCCGAAGTGGTTTTCGTCGCTGCTCCCATCCGCGGTAGAGAATGGGTCGGAGATGATAGGGTCCAAGGTATACGAAAGGGGACGGAAAAGACTCGTCAGTCGGGCACACCATTCAGGCCAGGACTGTAGCCCGATGCATTCGTAGGCGTGCCATGCCTTGGCGGCATCGCGAAGGTGATCGATGGCCACCCACAATTTTTGCTGATCTGTCCAAGCCTCGCAAGCTCCGACAGCGTTGATGGCGGCCACCCAATTTTCGGCGTCGTCCTGATATCCGCGAAATACCGCTACTTCGCAGAGAGCTGGCGATGGCGGGACGGCGGGCGAAAATCCGTAGTGTGCCCACGCCAAGCAGCCCAATTGCTGTGACAGCTGCGTGAGGGAACGCCGTAGCTCGCGGTGGTTCTCGGGTGAGCTGGCCTCAAGCCGGCCTAGTGAACAGGCGTTGTGTCTTTCTCTGTTCTCTTCCCTGACAATATATATATATATATATATATATATATATATATATATATATATATATATATATATATATATATATATATATATATTGTCACAAGGTAGCAGTGGGCCAGTGGCACAAGGGTGTAGTGGGGCCCACTCTGGAAGAGGGACAACGACGAAGTGCTGAAGGGACAGGCTCCGGTCCGCCATTGTCTCAGCGTCTATTTCTGCTTGTATATATTTGTAAATATACGTTTTCTCGTAACATTATTGGTGGAGGTGCGGGGTACGCCTACCTGCCCGCGTTTCCTCTCGGAAAACCAACACGGAACTTCGGAGCGGTCGTCGCCTCCCTTTTCCTGCAATGACTGACCGAGGATCGCCGGCGCAGCAGCAGCAGCACCAGCAGCAGCCCCATGTGGTTCTCCTGCCTCCTCGAGACCCAGGAACCTTTTCGGGCACTGACAAAGACAAGGTGAATGTGGAGGATTGGGTCGCATTGTACGAGCGCGTCAGCGAGTATTACAGGTGGGACCCCACGTTGATGCTCGCCAACGTGGTCTTCTACCTCAGGGAGACCGCACTCGTTTGGTACGAGACGCACGAGTCGGAATTAACCACCTGGGACACCTGCAAGTCGAAGCTCATCGAGTTGTTCAGCAGGCCATTTGGTCGCCAGCAGGCCGCAAGAAAAGATCTCGAGTCCCGCGTTCAGACGTCGACAGAGTCTTACGTCTGCTACATACAGGACGTACTGGGTCTTTGTCGAAAGGCTGACGCGAACATGACGGAGGCTGACAAGATTGCGCATATATTGAAGGGGATTGCCGACGACGCGTTCAATCTACTGATCGTGAAGGATTGCACCACCGTCGACGCCGTGGTCAAGGAATGTCAGCGTTTTGAGCAGGCCAAGAGTCGTCGCATCAGCCGCCAGTTCGTACGACTACCTAATACTGCAGCCACATCGACCTGCCAAGACCCCCCCACGTCCACGCAGGCACGTCGTCAGAAAATGTCACACGTATCGTCCGTCGTGAACTGGAAGCAATGGTTCCGGCTGACGTTGCACAGGCTAACGGGTCCACCGTATCGCTCATACAAGCAGTCGTACGCAAAGAGATTGCGAATCTCGGCATAGCACCTGTTTGCTCTATTCGCACCCCCGAGAGCACTCCTGCCGTCGTAAACCAGATCCCAGTGTACCCTTCACGCTACCGAAACCCTGCTGAATGGAGGACAACTGATGATCGGCCAATCTGCTTTCACTGCTCTCGCGTAGGACACATTGCGCGCCACTGTCGCAATCGGTGGTCGTCGACTTCCTGGAACACCGGGACATGGCGTCGATTTGAAGGCAACTCGCGCAGGTTTTCTCCTCGTTCCGATCTCCAGGCTACTGATGTCCACGTTCCAAGCAGAAGGTTCAGCCGATCCCCGTCACCCCAAGGCCGTCGATCTCTATCGCCGCTTGTTCGTCGATCAACGTCCCCTACGCGACCTGGCCCCTCGACCTCGGGAAACTAGTCCATGCAGCTCCCGGAGGTGAGGCTGCAACAATGACCCGGACTTCAAATCCTCTGTTGACGATTCCTACGCGCCGAAACATTTTAGAAATCTTGGTGGATAACGTTACCGTTACAGCCCTAATAGACACTGGTGCACAGATTTCAGTGATGAGTGCTGCTCTCCGGGAAAAACTGCGCAAAGTGCTCACGCCTCCTATTCAGTGTGCAGTAATAGTTGCCGATGGGAGCACATCAACAGTTCTTGGTATGTGCACCTCTCGCGTGTGTATTGCTGGCCGTCAGACCATCGTATTGTTCACCGTGCTTGCGCAGTGCCCACATGACGTGATCCTCGGTCTCGACTTTCTTTCGACGCACTCCGCTCTTATCGACTGCTCGACGGGCCTTCTTCAGCTGGAACTCCCTCTAGACGCCTACGTTGACCACGACGCTCCCAGTCGCTTATGTGCCATGGAGTTTGTGCATCTTCCGCCTCAAGCCGCGACGTACGTCCAGCTTATCCCTGATCCACCTGTGCGCGATGGTGAATATGTTGTTTCACCGATTACCGACGTTGTCTTGAAGTATTCTGTCGCCGTACCGCACACTGTCGTCACAGTATGCCGCAACCAGACTTGTTTACCTCTCTTGAACTTCGGTCTTACCACCCGCGCTCTTCCCACCAGCTGCGCAACTGATGTCGCCGACTTTCTACTGCATGACATCATCTTGCATCACGGTGCTCCTCGCCAGCTTCTCACCGACCAAGGCCGATACTTCTTGTCCCGCGTCATCCAGGACATTGTTCGTTCCTGTTCTACAAACCACAAGTTCACAACGGCATACCACCCGCAAACTAATGGGCTTACGGAGCGCCTGAACCGCACTCTCACCGACATGTTGTCGATGTACGCTTCTGCCGACCACCGCGACTGGGACGCAACGTTACCCTACGTCACATTCGCTTACAACTCCTCCAGGCATGACACCACAGGTTATTCCCCGTTTTATCTTCTGTATGGACGTGAGCCATCCCTCCCTCTTGACACGCTGCTTCCCACTGGCTCGAACTCGCCTGTCACATACGTTCTCGATGCCATTGCCCGAGCCGACATAGCACGACAGATTGCCCGAGAGCGCCTCACAGCATCTCAGGCCTCTCAAAAAGACCTGTATGATCGCCGACACCGAGATGTATCCTATGAACCCGGTTCACTTGTCCTGTTGTGGACCCCATGTCGTCGCATCGGTCTCTCAGAAAAGTTGTTATTTCGCTATGACGGACCATACAAAGTCCTGCGGAAGGTCACTGACCTCACATATGAAATACAGCGAGTCGCCGATTCAGTGCAGTCATTGCCAACGCCATCCACTGTTGTGCACGTCGTAAGACTGAAACCATATGTGCCGTCCACCTCACTACTTCCGTGACCAGCGCCGGGTCGGCGCTTTTACGCCGCGGGGTAGTGTCACAGGGTAGCAGTGGGCCAGTGGCACAAGGGTGTAGTGGGGCCCACTCTGGAAGAGGGACAACGACGAAGTGCTGAAGGGACAGGCTCCGGTCTGCCATTGTCTCAGCGTCTATTTCTGCTTGTATATATTTGTAAATATACGTTTTCTCGTAACATTATATATATATATATATATATCACGCCGCCGCAGGTCAGACGGCGGCGTGAGAGGTTCAATAAGGTAGTTGACCGGAGAAGTCTGTTTGAGAACGCGGTATGGCCCGTCGTACTTTTTAAGAAATTTAGAAGAAAGCCCTGGTGTGCGATGCGGCACTGACAGCCACACAAGGGCACCCGGGAGAAAAACGGGAGTCGAGTTTTGTGCATCGTGGATGGTTTTTTGGCGGTTCTGGTCATCGGAGGTAAAGTGGCGGGCCAGCTGGCGACATTCTTCTGCGTGTCTGGCGGATTCCAAGATCGGCGGGCACTCGGACGCGTCCGGTCGATAGGGCAGGATGGTGTCAATGGTGTGGGAAGGGTGACGGCCATAAACGAGGTAAAAGGGGGAGAAACCAGTTGTAGCTTGCGTCGAGGTATTGTAGGCGTAGGTTACGAACGGAAGAACTAGGTCCCAATTCGAGTGATCAGGTGTGACGTACATAGCGAGCATGTCACCAAGAGTGCGATTAAAGCGCTCTGTTGTGCCATTGGTCTGCGGATGGTAAGAGGTACATGTGCGGTGTACGATAGCACATTCAGCGAGCAATTTTTCAACGACCTCTGATAAGAAGACGCGACCACGGTCGCTGAGTAGTTCTTGAGGACCTCCATGACGCAGCACAAAACGGTGCAGTATGAAAGAGGCGACCTCTTGTGCTGTGGCAGTTTGAAGAGCAGCAGTCTCGGTATAGCGTGTTAGGTGGTCGACTGCAACTATTATCCACCTGTTGCCGGTAGGAGTCAATGGAAGCGGGCCATAGAGATCTATACCGACCCTCTCGAAGGGTCGGGAAGGGCATGGCAAAGGTAATAGTTCACCGGCGGGGATGTGCGGTGGAGATTTTCGGCGCTGACATTCACGGCAAGAGCGGACGAAGTTCTGGACGAAAGTATACATGCCACGCCAGTAGTAACGGTGTCTAAGTCTCTCGTACGTTTTGAAAACTCCTGCATGGCCACACTGTGGGTCAGCGTGGAAAGAGGAACAGATCTCCGACCTCAAGGCTCGCGGTACGACGAGCAACCACGTGCGTCCCTCTGGTGCATAGCTGCGTCGATAGAGGAGCTTGTCACGAATCGCAAAGTGCGAGACTTGGCGCCGGAGCATTCGCGACGCTGGGACTTGAGAAGGGTCGGAGAGGAGGTCTAGCAGAGACGCAGTCCACGGGTCATTGCGCTGTTCGGCAGCAATGCTGTCAAAGTCGAGAGATGATAATGTGCTCTCACACGTGGAATCAGCAGTGGCTTCCAGAGAGAGAGGGGAACGGGAAAGCGCGTCAGCGTCAGCGTGCTTCCGTCCTGAGCGATAGACCACGCGTATATCGTAGTCTTGAATTTTCAACGCCCAGCGAGCAAGGCGGCCGGATGGGTCTTTTAACGTCGAAAGCCAGCACAGCGCGTGGTAGTCAGTCACGACGTCAAAAGAACGGCCATATAAATATGGGCGAAACTTGCCAAGCGCCCACACAATGGCCAAACACTCCTTTTCTGTGACGCTGTAGTTACTCTCTGCCTTGGTGAGCGTGCGACTTGCGTATGCAACGACGTATTCTGTGTGGCCAGGTTGACGCTGAGCAAGCACAGCACCCAGGCCTACACCGCTGGCGTCGGTATGGATCTCAGTTGGAGCCTGAGGGTTAAAATGGCGAAGAATGGGTGGCGTCGTGAGAAGCCGTCGCAAAGTGGTGAAAGCCTCGTCGCAGGCAGGCGACCACGATGAAAGATCTTTAGTGTCGCCAAGGAGTTGCGTGAGAGGCGATATAATTGACGCAAAGTTTCGAACAAATCGCCGGAAATAAGAACATAGGCCAATGAAACTGCGAAGTTCTTTGATGCTAGTAGGTTTAGGAAACGCAGTAACAGCGCGCAATTTCTCGGGATCCGGGAGGATGCCATCCTTGGACACAACGTGGCCTAGAATGGTCAGCTGACGCATGGCAAATCGACATTTTTTAAGGTTCAATTGCAAACCCGCGTTGGTCAAGCAACTAAGTACGTGCTGAAGGCGGCGCAAGTGTGTTGCGAAGTCAGGGGCGAAGACCACGATGTCCGAAAGGCATGACGGTGAATTCGTACAAACCGTCTGGCGTGACAAAAGCGGTTTTGGGGCGATCAGCCTCCGCCATCGGCACCTGCCAGTAGCCTGACCGCAAGTCTAGCGAGGAAAAGAACTCGGCACCCTGTAAAGAGTCCAGAGCATCGTCAATGCGCGGCAGTGGATAGACATCCTTCTGCGTGATCTTGTTCAATCGCCGAAAATCGGCACAGAAGCGGATGGAACCGTCTTTCTTTGTGACAAGTACCACCGGAGACGCCCATGGGCTCTGTGAAGGTCGAATGACACCTCGGCGGAGCATGTCGTCCACCTGGTCGGCGATGACACGGCGTTCTGTAGCGGACACGCGATATGGACGTTGCCGCAGCGGTGAGTGAGAACCAGTGTCGATGTGGTGTTCGACTGCTAAGGCACGACCTAGCGATGTTTGTGCAACGTCGAAAGAAGGGCGATAGTGCTGAAGCATGGTAAGGAGCTCTGATCGCTGCGCAGCTGTCAAATCTTCGGCAATGAACGGACGGAATACATCTGTAGATGCTGGGTCAGGCGTGGAGAGGACACCCAATTCACAAACGGCCGTCGAAGGCACCTCATCGGGGACGGAGATGATTCGTGTGGTGTTGACCGTCTCGACGTGGCCAAGGCACTCGTGACAACGCAATGATAGCGGCGATGAATGGTGGTTGTAAATGGGCATTGTGGCGAAACCTGCGACAAGGTCAAGAGCAGCAAAGGGCAACGGAAGGGCTCTTCGGGTAACGAAGATCTGAGAGGGCGTGAAGAAGACCGTCCCATCGGAGATGGCGCTGCACGAGACTGGTACGGCTGCCGAAGAGTACGGAGGGATGTAGGTGTCGTCGTTGACGACAAGTTTAGCGGAAGATTGGTGGTCGACGGAGGGTGGGTCATCGAGTGAGCAGAATTCGACTTCAGCACGAGCACAATCGATCACGGCGTTGTGACGCGACAGGAAGTCCCATCCTAAGATAATCGCATGGGAGCACGATGAAAGTACGATGAGCTCTATCGTGTACAGAACGTCCTGAATTGTCACACGCGCTGTACAGACTGCGGCCGGTTGAATGGGCTGAGCACTGGCTGTACGAAGCGACAATCCGGAGAGAGGCGTCGTTACTTTACGAAGTGAGCGGCAAAATCCAGCATCGATAACAGAAACAGCAGCACCGGTATCTATAGGAGCGACTGTAGCGACATCTTCGACGAACACATCAATAACGTTAGCAGGTGACGAATGAGGACTTGGACAAACTGAAACTTGCGCAGTTCTTGCCTCAGGAACTGCGTCGTCTAGTTTCCCTCTTCGTTAGGTGCGGACCGTCGACGCATAGGGGAAAGCGAGCGGCGGCGCGGAGATGGCGAGCGAAGATGTTCCAACCTCGGGCGGGCGATCAGACTGGTAGCGAGCTGGCGCTGGAGCAGAGGGAGCGTAATGCGCGTTTGAGTCTGGCGGGCAGTACGGCTCTCGAGGGCTGTCATCGTTGCCTTGCACCCGTCGGCGGCAATACCTGGCGACGTGTCCGGGGTATCGACATGCGAAGCATATCGGGCGATTGTCGAGCGTGCGCCACGGGTTGACTGTGGCATTGCTGGCCCAGCGGACCGGAGGTGGAGGATAGCTCGCAGGATGCTGGAAAGCAGGTACGGGTGCTTTGCGAGAAGGCATGGCAGCGACCGCAGCGTATGTAAGTGGAGCAGTCACAAGACTTTGCTCGCGGGCAGCTGGTAGCGCTTCAGCGACCTCTCCTTGAATGACGCCGCGGAGGGACGGTGGCAGAGTTGTGGTAGCTTGCTGTGTGAAGGGCACTTGGGAGAGCTGTCGGGCGACTTCTTCGCGGACAAAGGCTTTAATTTCGGCTATCAGCGACGCTTGATCGTGCCCGTTGGTCAGGCTGGACAGTGATGCCAGATCGCGTGCGGGAGGTCGTCTCGTCAGAGCTCTCTGCTTCCGCAATTCATCATAGCTCTGGCACAAGCTAATAACGTCATTAACTGTGGTCGGGTTCTTCGCCAGGAGCATTTGGAAAGCGTCATCATCAATTCCTTTCATGACGTGCTTGATTTTCTCACTTTCCGTCATGGCAGCGTCCACGCGTCTGCACAGGTCGACAACGTCTTCTATATAACTGGTGAACGTTTCACCCGTGTCTTGTGCGCGTGCGCGCAACCGCTGCTCGGCTCGCAGTTTTCGGACCGCGGGTCGGTCGAATACTGCCGTGATGGACGTTTTGAACTGCGGCCACGTTTGGACATCTCCCTCGTGGTTCCTGAACCAAAGACTGGCAACACCCGCCAGGTAGAACGATACGCGCGTTAACTTGTCCGCGTCGGTCCATTTGTTCAGAGCGCTCACCCGTTCGTAAGTCGAGAGCCAATCTTCAACGTCGTTGTCGTCTGTTCCGCTGAAGATTGGAGGCTCACGCTGCGGAACGCTGCCAGGGCAGGTGGCAGGTGGTGATGGAAGTGTCTGCTGGTTGGCGTCCGGCATAGCAGAAGGTAGCCTCCGAGAACGAAGATTCAGGATGGTAGAGGAAACGTTACCCAGCACGGCTCCACCAAATATAAAGGAGATTTATTGGGCGTCGAGCTTATCGTTGGTCGCGTAATGCACCGAGCACAGTCCGCTAGCGCGAGGCTCTGCTGCACTGTCGATGCTGCTGCTTCTGCGCCGGAGTACTTCGTCTTCGTTACAATGCATTGTAACGAAGACGAAGTACTCCGGCGCAGAAGCAGCAGCATCGAGAGTGCAGCAGAGCCTCGCGCTAGCGGACTGTGCTCGGTGCATTACGCGACCAACGATAAGCTCGACGCCCAATAGATCTCATTTATAATATATATATATATATATATATATATATATATATATATATATATATATATATATATATATATATATATATATATATATACATATATATATATATATATATATATATATATTATATATATATATATATATATATATATATATATATATATATATATATATATATATATATATATATATATATGCCAATTTAGCCGTGAACGTAACGGCAACGCATGGAATGGCCCCCGCAGTTTAACGCCAAGTGTGCTACACGCTTTTATTTCGTTGAAACAAGACTTCAAATGAAGCCTTGGCGTTTTCCTCAAACACGATGACAAGCACGGCGACTAGAGACGCAGATGCGGTATTTACGGCAACACAAGAGTCGAAGTTCACAAAGGCAGTCTAAGACCACTTCGCCATACTTTGCTTTGAGTCACAGTTGCCATGGTTACAGCAGACAGTGAAGAAAAGTGGGGGCGAAAGTTTCGCAAAAATATTACAAACGACCATATTAACTGTGATTAATGTCCCTGTTCTGTTCTGTGAAGCCGTAAAATAACGATTCCTTTACTTTAAATTTTATGCTAAATCTGGCATTCCTTGTTTTAATACCCTAATAGGTACTGCTCAGAAACATCATCTTTGAGATATACATTACTTCTTCGCATAGACTCCGAGATGAACGCAGCGGGGGTGCGATTTAGACAACACATATATAGTTATGCTGACGCTGAACTCCGTGCCTTCATAATTTATTTTATCTAGGCTTGCTTTCTTTATTTCAATAAGAGTGCAGTATTGCAAAATAATGTTTATATGCATGAAAATTATTGCCATTGCTTAAGAACTACTTCGTTTCTAGCGCGGTGGCATGCAAAATATGAGCAATGCGGCCACGTGGGCGGTGCTTATATTGATTCTTAGGCCGTCGCCGACTATAGGCGACGTGTAAATAAAGGCAGTGTGTGAAGAGTACTCTTTGAGTGCGGACGTTTCGTTTCGGCGCTTCGCGCCAAACCGCGTGTTCGTGGCTGGACGGCGTCCCCGCCTGCCGCGTCGGTCACCGCCGGTCTTCCTCGACTGCTGCTGCGCCGGGACTACCAACCACAACACAGCAATGGCGACGAGGACTTGCAAGAACCACATTTTATTCTCGGTGTTCGTCTTTTTCTGCCTTGTAACGAACACGCACTGGTAAGCCTATACGCTCTTCTTTGTTCTCAGCATGGTGGCTGCGGCGTCTTGAGATTCTACTGCCGTCCGCTTCTTCTTTCCAGTCTTCGTCGCTTCGCTTTCTTCTTCGACATGGCGTCTCCCATTCCCCCGCCTTCGTTTCTTTCTTCGCCCGGGGACCCTCCAATCACGTGGTCTGACTGGAAATTAATTTTCCAGGCTTACGCTGACGCTGCCGGGGCGGACGGAACCAAGCCCGAGCGTCGCAAGGCCCTCCTTCTAAATTCATTAGGCCAAGCCGGATTAAAAGTCTTCTATACTGTGACCGCCGCCAACGCGTCTGCGTCTTTGCCGGCGTTGGATGTCTTTCAGGACGCCGTCGCCCTTTTCGACGAGCATTTCAAAGATGCCTCGTGCGACTATCTCGCACGCGCGAAAACCAGTCGCCGATTTCATCGCTGCGTCGTGCGGATTCGGCGCGCTCGAGAGCGATATGATCCGCCATCAACTTTTCACCGGGGTAGCCTCGCAAAACGTTCGCTGCCGGCTTCTTCAGAAAGGCTCTTCGATTTCATTATCCGAAGCCCTCTCGATTGCGCGAGAGGATGAGTTCATTCGCTCCCAGTTGGAGCAATTCGCTCCGCACTCAGTGCAGCAGCTTTGGCTGCTGGGGCCCAAGGCGGCGGTTCTTTGTTTCACGGGACGCGCCAACATGGCGGCCCTTCTTCTTCGTCTCGGCGCGGCGGTCAACACAGCCGCCTGTCTGCACAGTCTTTCCGTGGCGGCCAACATGGCGGCCCCTCCGCTTCGCGGGGGCGAGGAAGCCGTCAAAATGGCGACCCCATGCCGCCAAATTCAGTCTTTCCGGATCAACACCGAGCTTTGATCTCGCGTCCGAATTTTTCTTTGCAAATTTCAACCGCACTCTTTAAGGCTCTCGCGTTGATAAATGGGAGTGATACACGAAGTAAGGCTAGAAGCTAACTTCTCCATCATCTAACGTGGTGTAATTAAAAAAAATGTTACAGTTTCGCGACAAGGGCGAAGCAATAAATGCGATAGCAAGAAAAGCGGCCAGTGATGGACGCGCTGCTACGCTGCAAAAACATCTGCCCCTCCGGCAGCAACTACCGAGCGAGCAGACAGCGGAAGGGCAAGGTGCTCCCTGCGCAAATATTAAAGGCGAGCGAGCTGGCCGACGACTTTTAAATGTGCCCCTTGCCCTACTCGCTCCATCTCGCTGGTACTGAAGAAACGCTTATAAGCGCCTGCCGTCTCTGAGTCCTGCGAGGGGTAAATGGTGTGTATATAACGCTCGCCGTTAGCTCCCGAAGGATCTGCGCTTTGTGGCGTATTCGTTATCGCCACGCGCTGCGGAGAGATAGGTCGCTGGTTCGACTCGGCGCTTCGGAAGCATTTTTCTGATTTATTTTTCTTTGGGACTTATATATATATATGCATAGTTATACATATACGGTGCATGACGGCGACGGCAAAAACCAGCCAAGACTGTCCATATGATTACTATCGCAATAAAAGCCGCTGTATGGACGTGCGGCCGCTGCAGCAAGCCAAGGGGCCTTCTTGAGGCCTATCACTCCATCGCAAACTGAGCGTTGGGGCCAGCACGAAGAAAATATGTGAGCTGTGTGGTGATCTCTTTACAGCTAAAGCGAGCACGAGACCGTGCCCTGTGACAGTTCACTGTAGCACGGTCGAGCAAAGTCAGGAATCTCCCGAAGTCACGTAGTTGCCTCTTCGGCAGCCCTCTCGCGCATAAGACACGCGAAGAGTCTTCTATCGATTTGGACTTTGTACACAACCTCAAGGCGACAACGAAAACGCGCCTGCAGTATTCATAGAACTGCTATCGGAATAAAAATCTGTATTTTCTAAAACAAACGTATTGTGTAGTGATATGAAGAAATAAGCATTCCATGGTGCCACTGAATTGAGATTTACAACGTTGCAACCAAAGGCTGCATGTTGAAAGAAAAGCCCAGAAGCAACTTGAGCCCTGTTATGACGACGCCGGTGCAATGATTAACTATCTTAAGTGATATTGGGCAAGATCGAGAGAAGTCCTGTAAAATTTTCTAACAGCAGAGCAGTTTAAGTCGGCTGTTACTTGGTGCCGAGTGAACAGAAGTTATAATCGAGATGAACCAGCACGCGCTCTCTGCGTCCTCTTCCTCATCGTCGTCTCCACCTTCTGCTTCGCTCTCAGAAATAAAAAGAAAGAGATATAAACAAAGAAAGATAGCGAAAGAGATAGAGAGAGAAAGAGATGGAAGGAAAGAGGAAGCGAGAATAGAGATAGAGAAAGAGAAAGAAAGAGGGGAGGAAAGGAAGAGAAAAAATATGATGGGCTAGAGCGTGGGTTCTTAAACTGGGTTCCGCGGAACCCAGTGGTTCCACGAAGGACATCTTAGGTTCCGCTAGCGGCCAGGACGAATGCGACCCGCTCCCGTT
The DNA here is from genome assembly GCF_013339695.2 of Rhipicephalus sanguineus. Lineage (NCBI taxonomy): Eukaryota > Metazoa > Arthropoda > Arachnida > Ixodida > Ixodidae > Rhipicephalus > Rhipicephalus sanguineus. The sequence goes on from NC_051179.1 coordinate 149,442,131, forward strand.
TTACCCAATTTGTTGCTAATTTATTTATTTAGGCAAGAAAACTTTTATCGCATTTTGCATTTGACGAAGCTATACCACGCCGCATCCGCACATCAGCTGTCTGCGGGTAGCGAGAGACCCACGTGGTAGCAACACTAAAGACTCATCGTCTAGAGCGCGCCATGATAGATGGAGAATTTGTGGACCCGTGGTGGCAGAGCGTGCGCAGCGCTGGTAATTCATGCTCTGGAGCTTTAAAATCAGTTCCAGGGGCATTAACGGGCACCTCGGCGCTTTATTCGTGGCTCATGGCGCATCGTCCTTCACGTGGCACAGTTTATGGACACGGCGATTTGCCACTGCTCTATATCGGTTTTCTAATGAAAACGCGCAAGGAGCGCTTTCATACGCGTAAGGGGCGTCGATTCGTGCCAGCTGTGGGCTACACGAGCATTTAGGCTTAGCTTTACGACCGGTTTATTGGTCGACGGCCGTTTCGCTCGGCGACTGGCACGGCTCATTTTGTTTTGCAAAAAAAAAATATGAAACAGGCCTCTGCACCTCCGGCGCTTCGTTTGCGTGAACGCGTTGCTTACAGTGCGCGGTGCCTGAAGCATGCAGTGTATGGTCGTCGGGCGCTTCACTCGACTCGCGGAGCGGAGCGTGCGGAATCATTAGTCTATGTATTATCGGGAGTCCTGCATCAAGGGTGACAGTAAAGAAAGCGAAGAGGGCAACGCAGGCAGTGTTAATACTGGGTCGTGCGCGTCGAGAGGCATGATCACCTGCCTACCCCCTCCTCCCCCGCCTCGCTTTCGATTGTCTTTATGCTCAAGAAAAAGTTAGGGTTTCCGGGGCACTCTGGCGAAGATGTTGGGATTCCCCAAGGCCGCAAAGCTTGAGAACCCCTAGGCTAGAGAACGAGTACAGAGAGAGAGAAAGAAGATTAATAAAGATAGAAAAAGAGAGAAATTCTTAGGGGAAAATTTCAAGGCAAGGCGAGATCCGAAGGTGACCGTTCACTCGGCTATGCTATCCAGATACACTTGCAGAGCATGGCATAACCTTGTATATAGTTTAGCGTAGCAAGGGCATGGGGAAGGGAAGTCACGGCGAGGAGGACAAATTTGAGTGTGAGAGGAGGGAAAGGAGGAGGGGAGTACGAGTCTAACGAGAGAGACAAAAAGAGATAGAAAGGGAACGAAGGTAGAAAAATATAGAAGGTGAGAGAACTACTGCAGAGATAGAGAGAGTGAGGAAGACGTAGAAATAAAGAGATAGAAATATTAAGGCACCTTCGCCCTAGAAGTGCCAAGCCCCAAGGAACAACGGAGTCGGGTGGTCTTCTTTTTTTCTGTTTATTTTTGCTCATCCTTTCCTCCCCTCTTTCTTTCTCTCTTTCTCTCTATTTCTTGCTTCTTCTTTCCTTCCATCTCTTTCTTTCTTTCTCTCTCCATTTTTTCGCTCTCTTTCTTTGTTTATATCTCTTTCTTTTTATTTGTGTCTTATCTGTCTATATTTCTGTCTCTCTATCTCTCTCGGCTCGTTCTCTCGTCCACCCTGTTTATTGCATCTCACGCCGGACAAATAAGCGCAGCGGGAGAGCACGCGCCGGTCTCAGATGTTTCGGGAGCGCAGCAGACGATGGAGAAGAGGACGAAGAGAGAAAGCTAGATGCCTAGACACGCGCTAGAAAGCTAGAGGTCATTCCTGATGGCGACAGTTTTGCGAATGCGTAACGGCATAACGAAAAGCAAAAGAGCTCCGACGTAAAATAGAAAGAAAGTGCGGGACGAAAAAGAAAAAAATAGAAAGACAGATAAAGAAATACACACAGAGAGAAAGGAATACAAAGAAATAGGCACAAAATAAAGATAGAGAAAGAAAGAGAGCACGCATAGCCACTTATAGTATAGAATAGCAAGGGGTGGGAAAGAGAGAGGTGCGAGAGTAAAAGCCTAGCCAAAAAAAATTACAGCATATCCACGGGTGAATGATGAAGAGCTTGGGCGCAGCTCCTGAAGCAATCATGGTCTCGGAATTCGCTTCTCGTTGAGCCCGTTTCGCAGCGGCGTCCTTGGTGCACACCGTCACGGGATCTGCCTGGCTGCCGCCAAGCGAGCGCCCGCCGCTGCGCATCGTCCTTGCTCCGCCAACGATCCGACATGTACGGCAACGATCCAGGAGAATGAGAGAGGCGCTCGCTCCCCGCACATCGCCGCGCAGCAGCCAATCGGAGAGCAGCTGCACTTCCAGCGCCATCTAGTGTCGATTCACACAAGCGTCATATTGCACACAATTCTATTGGACCAACGCCATCTAGGAAATGAGACGAGAAATGGTGATGACGGCACAGATTGTGTACAGCGCCATCTAGAATATCGTCCCTGAACTGCAGTTTGTACGTACTTCGATGAGACAGCGCCATCTATTGCATCATACGGGAGATCCGTTTACGCCGCACAACGGAGACGTGACAATGTTAGACTAAGATGAGCTACGCCCCTAAAAATGGGACCAGCTAGGTGACCATAAGCTCTCTTGTGGGCCAGCGTAGCACGACTTAGTGCTAGTTGCGCAAATGTTTCTATAGGATAGACGCCATATCATATGCTCTACGCCTACTGTACTGCGGAGCTGGCGTTGAGACTACGCGATCCGTTGCCGAATGAGTTCTTACGAATGCATACAGCGAATGACGTTGATAGAAAATGACATTAGGTTTGTCGTGTCACATCACTCATATGAAAAAAAAAAGAAAACCTAAGGCATTATTCAGCGAATGCCCTATTGCCGTAGTGTCAGCGAATGTTGTGGTGCGGCCATAAGACGTCAGAATTCGCTGTTCTTTTTGGGTATATTATATACAGCTAAGGTGGCGATATTGCATCGTACTGCTAATACATTTCACAATTCTGAACAGTCACTCCCTAAACAAGGAGAAAAAAAGAATGCATCAAACAGGCGCGGTCCTAAACATGAAATGTCATATTTGGAACAGTATAAGAGCAAGAAAAAAACTGTCAGAAAGAACAAATGCCATAGTGAAATTGTACGCCTTCCTAGAACCACAGCTCTGTTTCGAGCGAAATGTGTCTTCTTGGAATACCAGCCAATATGTATAAATTAAAGTATCCACTTTAGAACATTGCTACCATATGACTAACGACGTGATTCACTATGACTCACCCTAAGTATGCCGTCATGGAGCCGCGCTTTCACCCAAATGGCAAAGTACAAAAGCAGTAGCTTTTTACTGACTGTCTCTTCTCTGTCTCCGTTTTAGGAGCTGGCTCGCCAGGTTCTTAAGCTGGGGCGAAGTCCAGCGCCATAACCTGCATCCATTGCTCCCGCTAGCTTGGCTCAGCGCACGCTAGCGCGAGAAAAGTTTTCTTCATCTTGTTCTTCGAGCGCCTTGATAATAATATTAACGCAGGCAAAACCACATATAGCATAGCCAACTGTAGCATGCGCACGCTGGCGCGAGAAGCCTTCTTCCTCTTGTTGTTCTAGCGCCTTGATAATATTAACGCAGGCGAAACCACATATAGCATAGTCAACTGTAGCATGCGGCGCTCGCTCTACTCCGGTGCGTACTCTAGTTTGATAGGAGACCGCTAAAGGGCCACAACTACGCGCTTCCTCTCTGTTTCGACAGTGCGCTTGGGTACTAATAACATGAACGAACAAGACAAGGCGGCGGAGTGGAGGGCTCGCAAGACAGCAGCAGCGTGGGCTCACCGCCAAGACCCTGCGGTGAGAGCTCGCGAGGCCGCAGAGAGATGGCAGCGTCGGGCGGACCCCGAGATACAAGTCCGCGAACCGAAGCAGAGCGGAAGCAGCGGCATCAGTGTGTATATAATTGTAAATTGTGCATATAGTTCATCAAAATTGTAAATTACTAAAACATTATGCATATCTATATGTATATATAACAACGTGCGCCACGTCTTCATATGATGGTACAGGACTTGTACGGAGGATTCACGAGTTTTCCCGATCTTCTCCGAGCCAGCTCTTCAATCGTCATTCACTTCGTGGATATGGAGTGAATTTTTTATACATTACCTTCGCACCTGTACGAGCATGTATAGTGAAAATGAATATTTTTGCTTACAACTATATATTATGATGTTGCTTTATCGGTGGTATAATACCACTAAACTTGAGCTCGAGAAATGGGGTAACACACATTGATGTTCTTAGAGCACATTTAGCACATTTAAGACGTCAAGACATCTCACCCCTTGAACATTGCTGTGATCGTGTACAGCCCTGGAGCACAGGGACTCGTTTTGTGTCTTCGAAGCCCTGATTACCTCTCCAGTTATCTAGGCATGATGCCTTGCAACAATGCTGGTTTTGTCGAATAGAGATGCACCACCGCACTTCTCGCAATGCGCAGCAATATGCGATAGACCATTCAAGCGCACACCTGTATCATGCCCCCTTAATCTAGTATTGACTCAAGATCCTGTCTTGTCTATATGGAGAGATCCACATGTCGATGAAATATCGCACGCAACACCCGTGGCGCAGTCGGTATCTTGAGATCTGCTTCGCGTCGCAACCTACCATCTTTCGGGTTACTGCCTGCATAGATTTCAAGGTAAGGTCTTCATGAAACCCACGACATTCTCCTGATCCTCCTCATCCCGCGAGGCTAATTTGTTCGCATGCAAAATGAAATTATCGAGGTTGTACTTAAATCGGCTCAAGAGAGGGACAGAGAGAGTGGTTCGTGAAAGAAATGAAAAGGGGTGCTATTTTCTGCCTCCCGTCGTGGGGGCACGGCTCAGCGCCCACTGAGAAGAGAGCTGGCAAACATGCTCGGTGCGTTGCCGAGGTAGTCTGTGGAAGGGGCTGAGAGTGTGGTTATCATCATCTCGAACCGATCTGCTCGGCCGTTAGCCATTTTATGCTTACATCTATTTTGATTAAGGGAGAGTGAACATTTTGATGTCTTGTTGGGAGAAAACAGGTTCGAGCCCTCCGTAATTGCAACATGTGATCAACAAACGACGATTGGTCTACGATACCACGTTGCGCCTGGCTTCTATTTCCTATTTCGATAAACGAGCACTGGCGGCTGAGGAGGCCAGATGTTTAAGGCGAGACGGACCGTCCGACCAACTGGACAAACTTAATCGTGATTGTCCTAATCCTTCAAATATAAACAGTGTAGTGTAAATACGTGTTATATGTAAATACGTGTTCGAAGAAGGTCCTGAATGTTGGGCACCATGACCTAAGGTCTCCTACTCGTTATTAATGGCTTGGGCCCCACGTAGCCGGGCGCCTGTTCTCAGCAACGAGGACATACGCTGTCAGGAAGCTGGACGTAAATAAGAGTGCCGGCAGGGCTGCAAGGTTTCCATGCGCATTCTAATGTACCAAGAGTGTTGGAGGCAGCACGCACGAAGCCTTTGCAACCTCGCAGATGACCGCTAAGACTGGGCGCGCTGCGGCGTACGCACGGACACACGAGTGCGGACAGTCATGCGCATTGGCAACCGGCTTGGAGAAGGAAACCTATCATGAAGTGCTCACCTCTCTCTCTTTAGCACAGCATCTATCACTTGCAAATGCATACTTGATAGCGTCGTTTTAACGCAGGAGAAAGAAAGAGCACTTACACATAGAATAGACGCTTGTCCTGCGCGTCATCTTATTATTCTTTGTACTGCTTTAAATCCGCGGCATTCAGCATTTATTTATAAATATGGCCCAGTTTAACCATCAGCGAATTTTTTCAAGACCTCTATCATTTTATCGCGTACCCATATTCGCATCTCCTTCGCGTACTCGATGACGTAAATTTAAAGACTGCGAGCACGGGAAGGCGTTCTACATGAAGCCAACACATTGGCCCAACTGGCGTTTGCACGCATTTAAGGCGAATCTTTCGTTGATACTATTGACTGTAATGAACAGGGTCTGTAGGCCGACCTTCGATTGCTGTCCGACTAGAAGCTGGCTCCTGTTTGCGACGAAATAGGTGCGGCAGTTGGATTGAAATGGAGGGAATCGCGCTCAACAGCCCGACGCGTTTACTCATTCAGGCACAGTCTCAAGCATGGAATACGTTTTGTGTGTATAGTGTAATTTTCGTTAGATAACCGGAAAACTTGCACACCGATATACGACGTCACCTACTTTAGCAGTTCGCAGAAGGTTCTTTGGTTTTCCTCGTACGCCATGAAGTGAACTTCACTAGCGGTGAGGTAGGGTTTTGCTTACTGGACATACGACGAGGTCTATTGGGAGAACGTCACTAGATTCGTCGAACAGTCAGGAACGCGGCAACAGAGCAGTGATAGCATGGCCACTCGACTCGATCCAGGGGCGTAGCCAGAACTTTTTTTCGGGGAGGGGGGTTCAACCGTACTTTATGTATGTTCGTGCGTGCGTCTGTAATGTGCGTGTATATATACGAAAGCAAAATTGAAATTTTCGGGGGGTAAACGCGGCAACAGAGCAGTGATAGCATGGCCACCCGTCTCGATCCAGGGGCGTAGCCAGAACTTTTTTTCGGGGAGGGGGGTTCAACCGTACTTTATGTATGTTCGTGCGTGCGTCTCTAATGTGCGTGTATATATACGCAAGCAAAATTGAAATTTTCGGGGGGTAGACGGTTAACCTCCCCCCAACCCCTCCTTCGGTGCGCCCCTCACTGGATCTATCACTGACACGTTATCTTTAGCAAGTACTTCGTCTTCCTTTGTTTCAGACCCCTTCGTTACTCTCCTGCACTTTGTCCAAAATTCTTCAGCCACACATAAAGGAGCATAAGAAATCTCTTTCCATCGCTTTCTATGCTGGTGGCTCGCATACTTGCAGGCCTGGCCCACGACGCGTCCAACTGGCTAAAGAGCCTCGTTTCTATCCTTATAGAGTGTTGACCCAGATGTGATCTGGACGTGGCACCCTTTGGAATCGACGGTGCGCCCACAGCATCGTCAGATAACGACACGGCGGGTGATGTGACGGGAATCGGCACAGGTCGCGCGCCCCAGCGACGAACGCGACAACAGCCGCGGCGTCGAAGAGGTCTTGGTGGTCCAACTACATATATCGCTGTTCTCGCGGCATAATCATGTTGGGTGCTTTGCCCAGGTTGTAGCAGCTTTTCACGTTCGACGCTTCGCAACTGAAAAAATAAAGTACTGCTTGTGTTCTTAGCCCCCTCGACCGTTTTTAGAGAGTTCAGCGACGTTATCGCCTCTGGCTACCTAGTCACTCGGTAATGACCATGTTACGGGGTTGGGCGCGGACGCAACACCACTTTCCAGTGCACGCACTTTGCACGCTGGCTAAGTATAAAAGGACTTGAGCCAGCCGCTCGTGCCGGCTCCTTCGTGGCACGTCACAACCATTAAATGGCAATGGTCAGGACAGGAACAGCTAAAGTCAGTGCTGGCTGTTTTAGCAGTGCCCTTTCAATTATAGTCATTTTGTTTATTCTTTAAGAATTTTTCAATATTAGAAAAGCCAGCTTCGATCGAAAGGCGAAGCGCAGATACGGACAGCAATGACGCCTAGCATCCGTAAAAACCTTCTTTGTTTTTTCAACCGGACACGTTGTAGTTAATATTACCGTACTAATTAAATCAACTAGCAGGGTGTCGGAGCGCGGATGAAAAGACGAAAACTGACTTTAGCAATGCTGCATAGTGTAATAGAACACTCAAACGGAAGTCAACAGACAAATTTTATTGTTTCTCGCTTGCTTAAAGCAACGCGATGCGGACTATTAAGCGCATGTGGCGTTAGGTAAAGATCCGGGCATTGTCGTTGGAGACAGTCACGCGCAATTATCGGGCCCCTCGGCTAGCCCAGTCAATAGAACCGCAGCAGATAACTTTGCTACTGAGTGTGCGAGCGTCGGCTTTTAACGACTTTGCAATATGCCGCGCACGGCCGTTTGTGTCTTTGACTGTCCTAGATAGAGTTGAGTATAGATGAATGACTTCCCTATACCTTCTACCCTTCACGCGCGAAACACTTCCCATATGTGGGCGTCCTCACCTATTCTGTCTCCCCAATGCGTGCGAAGACGATGATGACTTTCCCATTTTCGCTTTGGGTGTCCCTAGATTTGTTATTGCAAATAAAAGGCTATAACAGCGATTAGCATCACTATAGCTTTGAAGTGGCCAGATAGGGTTGGCAACCACTAGGCGGTCGCATTATCTACTGTAATGACCGTGACTCGGAGCCAGACGCTCAGCAGCAGAACAAAATGTTTCTTGCGCGTTCCGATAAATAGCGGCAAACAGATGGCGTCATTCGCACGTGGCTTGCATGCGTCTCAACACAGAGAGCAGCGTGTGGTGCCGCGTCCTAAAATTCCTCCCCTTCAAGTTTAAATATTGCACAATGTCTCTAAACTCTGGAGCCAAATCGAGTAACTGGTCTACGAGTTCATGTTCTCAGCTCGGGCCCCTCGGGCGTGTAGAGAGGACTTGGGCTGGCGATGCCAGGCTCCACGTCGACAGGTGCTTGAACCGGAGGAAGCCGGAAGTGGTATTCAGGTAGTGACTCTGAAAGCTTCTCCGTCGGTGATGCGCGCCTCAGTTGGTTGCGATGTCTATGCTGCACGTCGCCATTACCCATCACCCTCGGGCGTGTAGAGAGGACTTGGACTGGCAATGCCAGTCTCCACGTCGACAGGTGCTTGTACCGGATGAAGCCGGAAGTGGTAGTCAGGTAGTGACTCTGAAGGCTTCTCCGTCGGTCATGCGCGCCTCAGTTGGTTGCGATGTACATGGTGCACGTCGCCATTACCCAGCCGAAATAGACAGGAGACAGGACCTTTTTTTTGATTACCTCCGCCAACTTCCATCACGGTTCTACACCAAATCCTTTCACAGTCATTTCAGAGGTAGTGGGCGGATGGACTGGGTGAAGCTTGCCTAATGCTGAGCGTAAATTTCTGCCCATCACCTTCTCCGCCGGAATCTTACCAGTCACTGAATATTGGGGGAGGGGGGCATGTTTGAATAAGGAGCGGGATATCTCGCACTGGGTGTCGTTTTCCGAGTGTTTCTTCAACGCTTCTTTTAGTTCCCTCACAATTCGTTGTGCCCTTCCACTACTAGCTGGGTAATAAGGCGCTCTAAAGACTGAGCGGATGCCGTTAGGCTTGACTAACGCTCGCACCTTCTAGCTAGTGAATGCTGTTCCATTGTCAGAAAACGATAACATCTGGACACTGTGAATGGCAAAAAGTGCACGGAGAGCTGAGATTACTGCCGAAGTTTTCCATGGAAGGCATAATCTTCACTTCAGCCCAGTTGGAAAATGCGTCCACCACGACGAGAAAAACTTCGCCTTGTACTGGTCCTGCAAAGTCGATGTGCAGACGGCTCCAAGGATGACCTGGCTGAAACCAGAAGTGATCTGGTTCTTTTGGATCGCTTTGACGGTTGACTTGGCGTCTTTCTCTGTGACGCACAAAATCCTCGATTTCTTTATCCATTTTTAGCCATCATATTAGCCATCTTGCTTGACTCTTCATAGCTGTCATGCCCGGGTGATTTTTACGTGCGTCAAACGAAGAACATCATTCCTTGCTGCTTGAGGTATGATCACTCGATTTCCCCTTAGGATGCAATGCCGATGCAGAGATAACTCAGTCTTCCTTGTTGCACAACCAGCAAGATCGTTGCGGAATTTTTGCCGGCCAACCATAGAGGATGTATTTCTTCACCGTGGACAAAATAAGGTCCCTCTTCACGAGTTCCGCGATGTCAGACGCTTGAAAGGGTGGGTACCCCACAGCGTCCAGCAGCAACGCGTCACCAGATGGTTGCCTCTCGTCCTCGTGTCCCGGTACTGGAAGACGGCTTAATGCGTCAGCGTTGCTGTTGTGGTGACCTGGCCGATTTTCCAAGCTGTAGTCATATGCAGCCAAAAAAACAATTCAACAAACCATTCTTGGGAAAGCAACTTCTGGAATGCGTTTCGCTATGTTAAACAATCCCAGCAGGGGCTGGTGATCAGTCGTAATAATGAAGTTACGTCCAGCCAAATACTGGTGGGACTTCATTACGTCATACACGATGGCTAAACCCCCTTTCTCAGTTTGTGCATATTTTGGCTCACTCGATCCGAGCGTTTTAGAAGCGTATGCTACTGGGTATTCTGTGCCGTCTTGTTCCCGTTGAGCCAGCACGGCTCTAATTCCAGCAGGTGATGCGTCGCACGACAGCAGAATTGGTTGCTTCGGGTCATACGAAATAAGAACTGCTTCTGACGATAACAGGTTCTTTAGTGCAATAAAGGCTCGGTGGGGCTGGTTGTTCCAGCTCCAATCACTGTCTTTGTCCAACAAGCAGTGAAGTAGTTCCGCGACTTCTGCTTTTCCTTTTGGGAATCTGCTATAAAAATTAATTACTCCAAGGAGCGATTGCAGTTCCTTCTTTGATGACGGCGTTGTTGCGTTCAGGATCACGTCCACCTTGGTTATAGAAGGATGGATGTCCATAGCATCATTCACAGGCGTGGCGCATGCCTACAAATTCTAACATCGGCTAATTGTTTTTTGTAATATTAGAAATAATTGTAGGTTTTTAACGTTCAAAACCACGTTATGATTATGAGGGACGCCTATACTAATATAAAAACAATACTTACATTAATTATTGCTACATTAAAGTTCATGTCTGCGATTTTACGTGCCCTAATCACGATACAACTTTAAAGCACGTCGTAGCGTGCGGTCCCAAATTAATATTGACCACCACAGGTTCTTTAACGTGACCTTATGTCTATGCAAACGGGCGTTATTGCGTTTAGCCACTGTGAAATTAAGGCGGTCGAGGCCGCCATTCGACGAGCTTTTTGGAGTTTATCAGTTGAACTCCTTAACCGCTAAACTACAGCGGCATCGAAATAATAATCGTTATTTACCTTCGACTCAAAAAAAACGTTTAATTACATTGATGGTATCAATTGTAATTGACCGCATTGCAGCCAGGGGTCTTGCAAGCCATATCCATTCGCTTTGTAATCCAAGGGCAGTGGCACGCAAGCAAACTTCTGGTAAAGCTGCACATGTGTTCTAGTTACTAGTCTAACAAATTGTCGCTTCCTGCAATATGTAGCGCAAATCTATCTGAAATGGCCACGCATTTGAATACACAGTTTGGAAATTAATACATTCAAAGTGATATCGTCCTGAAGTTCCTTCAAGGTGGATCTTCTAGCTGATTTTATTCGGACGCACAAACACACGTACGCACACACGGAATACTTCTGCGTTCCACAAACTCATTAGGGAATTGCTGCCTTTAATTAGGCAACAACCGCACGTCCGCCGTATCCTGGGCAAACTTATCAGCTACGATTTGTCAGCGTGAATATGCGCAGTGAGACAATCTATCAATGCTAAGTGAGACAATTTGTAATTAAATAATGTTAAAAGTGAATTCGTGAGTTTCAGGTAATCAGCCACTAATTTGCGTCAGTTTGTTTTTATGGACGGCCGCCATACTCCACATATGTAATACTTTTGACGGAATGTTTCGCTCAGATCCGAAACAGCGTTTTCAAGAATCAGCGTTCGTAGAGACGTGGTATATGTATGGTTCAGGAAAGAAATTGAATTATAGCTTACCTTGTCTACTCGCATATGCTATCCGCATAAAGGCAAGAAGGCAAAACGCACGTAGACGAGCCATAGAACCTTTTCAAATATTAGAACAAAATAGTCGTACTACGTGCAGTCCACCGCGGCTTTGAACCCACAAAGTAACTCTGAAACAAGAGCGACTACAATGTAGCAGAGCTCTATCTTCTAGCTGATTTCATTCGGACGCACAAACACACGTACGCACAAACGGAATACTTTTGCGTTCCAAAGACTCATTAGGGAATTGCTGCCTTTAATTATGCAACAACCGCAGGTCTGCCGTTATCCTGTTCAAGCAACATCATTCAGGAGGATTCCGCACACGCATTGTTCTTTCTTTTTCGTGGCGGTATTAAGTGCTGGTATTTAAATTGCGAAGCATTTCTTGGCGAATGAATAGCATTTTGAATCTATCTATCGATCTATCTATCTATCTATCTATCTATCTATCTATCTATCTATCTATCTATCTATCTATCTATCTATCTATCTATCTATCTATCTATCTATCTATCTATCTATCTATCTATCTATCTAGCCGCCTACTTCTCAGCGTTCTCGTGATTGTCTCCTTAACTCGTGAGACCCTTTCCCTCAGTCTACCCTCACGCCCCATGGGATGGGGCACACGTGATTCACAGTCTATATAAACCGAGCAACGGCCAGAACACACATTGGATATTGCAGCGCAATATCCAAGAGGCCCGTTTCGCAGAAAATCCGATGCCTGCGTCGGCGGCGTTATAGGTGGGCGAGAGATCTCGATGATAGAAAAAAAATGATGGATTATCATATTTCGAACTGGAATCAACAAAGGCATTCTGCATGGCAGCCAGGCACTCTACCGCAAAACCACGCCAGCGTTTCAAGCGTCTTGAGAAAAAAACCCTGAGCAGGTGTCATCTTTGGGCAGCGACAAATATGGTTTATAATTTTTCAAGCTTTTCTTCTCAAAAACTCGATATGATTATGAGAGACGCCTTGGTGGGGGGGCTCCGAAAATTTCGAGCACCTGGGGTTCTTTAACGTGCACCTAAGTAAGCAGACAGGTGTTTTTTTTCCATTTGGCTTCCCAACGAAATGGCACCGCTCACGCTGGGAATCGAACCCGCGCCCTCGAGCTTAGCAGCACGACACCCTACTTGATAACCTACCACGGCGGGTGACAATTATGGTTGCAGTGTTGGCTATCCGTTTTGCTATTAATGTAATTGACGTTACATACCTATTTCGACGACTCAGAGAGCTATAGTCACGCGTTGCTCCACCCCGGAGGAACACGTCAACTAGCGCTGCTAATGATATGTACTTCATCGCACCGTGTCGCGCGCTACGTTTCGATAAATGTGACGTCTTTACTCTAATGAGAGTTCAGATGTTAAGACATAGCATAAACTGCTCTTCAGGCGCCAGTGTAGTATTTATGCCTGACAAACAAACGATGTGCACGCAACTACACAAATTACAAAAAGACGTCGATCCACCTCTCCTATAACGCTTGGCTCAAAGCATAGAAATACGGCATAGGCTGCCACTCGCTGGCTGCTTCGCATGAAATTGATTCGCACGCAGCGTGGGATGCACCGACATTTTCTTACTAGGTAAGAAAACAAATTGGAATAGTGCTTCTTGAATGAAATGAACATCTATTAGAGCGGCCAATTGGGCGCGCAGCTTACATTTCCCGCATTCGCTAACCCCATAAAATACGAAAATTGCCTGCCGGTTTAATAAAGAGTACATACAAGAATAATGTGTTGGTTGCATTATCGTGGCAAATTTTACTTGTTTACGGACTGACTTATATCTGTTAAGACAAGCGGTATCCGATGTATAACTATAAGGCTTGTTATGAAAGGGCATTTTAACACTAGCACAATCACAGATCGGGCAGTTTGAAAAATTTTCGGGCGACTACGTATGAGAGCTAACGTGCAGGGCACATGAAGTGTATCGTCAGTTTCGTGTGTGATTGAGGAGAACATAATTAATTTACGCTCTAGCAATAACCTTTCGTAGTTTGAGTTGCTTAAATTGCTCCGTTTTTCTTCAACGCTTTCGCGCCAGGTTTTCCATAACATTATCTCCTTAGTTTTGTACACTATGTGTCAGCTTGCAGTTGTGTTCTTCAAAATGATGAACATATGCACGCACTGGGGTGCACGCAGCTTAGCGACATAGGTGTAACCGTAATATAAGTATGTCCTCGGCGTTGCTAATAAAGAACGGGGTGGTATTGTTAAGACGTAGCATATTGGAAATGTTTCTACTGTTAAATGACCTTTTACGGAACATAGCGGCAATTACAAGGGACCATATAGTTATCCTGCATATCAAACGTTCCATTGTTGTAATAATTATGTGCAACAGTATGTCGCTAAGGCATCTGTCTATAATACACTTAAATGTCAGTAGCTACTTTATACGATGATGACGAGCCGCGCCTTCTGCGAAACTTGCTGTCTCTTAGCCTATTTTTTTTTTTTGCTATGTAGAAGGTACATTGCTTTAATATTAAAACACGTGGGATGAAATTCCGAGCATCAAACAACGGTACTCTCACGTCAGTGCGGCGTTAGGTCAGCTGCAAATGGTTTTATAATATTGAAGTTTCTTATTTGTTTGAATAATGAAATCGCCTTCTCACTTAGTGAACGACTCAGATCAATTGTGCCATACGAGGCTTCACTTACGTGAAATTGGCAGCCATATTTTCAGTTTGCGAGTGCTTTCCTGCCCAAGAACATGCAGCTTTCTAATTATTACAAAGCTGAAGGGAGTTAAGAAAGGAATGCTACCACTGCAACAATAAATACAAAATGATATTATTATTGTAACGCTCATTTGCGCACCGCTTGACAAACATGACAGTAGTGCCTCAAGAGCGTAGCAAGGAATGCGTTAGCAACAAATATAAATGTTAAAGTATAAAATAAATGTTAAATATAATGTTAGAAATAAATGTTAAATAAATTATAAATACGGTCGGACCGAAGAGCGAGGTTGGCTGGCAATCGTGAAGGCCGTTTCACACGGCCTTCACGATTGCCAGCCTTCACGATTGCCACGGCTATGGAGACATTGGTTTCCATTCTCCAAATTTTTGGCAACCTTGCCATATTTACAGAACAGTACCACGTTTGCTGTTACAACTCGGCTGTTTCCAAATGAAGCTGCCAAGAGCAGCTTCTTTTTTGTGTTTTTTTTTCTAGATCCTGATACGCGGCTCCAAATTTTTGGCAACCTTGCCATATTTACAGAACAGTACCACGTTTGCTGTTACAACTCGGCTGTTTCCAAATGAAGCTGCCAAGAGCAGCTTCTTTTTTGTGTTTTTTTTTTCTAGATCCTGATACGCGGCGCTGTTGCCTTGCGAGAGAAGCTAGGTTGTCATCCGCGTCATCAAAACCTTTGAGGTATACATCGTCAGCGTGAACGGAGTGTTCTATGTAGGTATGTGCACCAATACCGTTTAGTGGTGACAAATAGAAAGCCTGGTTGCTTGGCGTCTGGATTAAGTATCAGTCATGCTTGCGAGAGGTTTCAGCCACCAATGCTGTGATAGAAGGTAAAATGAAAAAAAAAGCACGAGCTCAAACTACAGTTACCCGGAGTACGCCGGACGAATTTTTCATATTAATATAACGAACTCTTAACACGGAACGAAATAATGTTCAGTAGCAATATATGCTGCAATATTATACAATGGAACGGCACTTACCTGTCATGGAGGGCTAGGATGACTGGCTCTAATTCAAAAAGAAATAATTATCGACGTCTTGACGCACTGATATGAAGATCGCACACTTGGCTCTCAACAAGATCATTGCTCATTGGAGAACACAAGTACGCGATAATCATAAGCACACGTCATCGCGCAAAATTTTGTTGCTGACAATTAAGGCGGCGTGAAGAGGATTACAAAACGTATACACGTCGTAGCTCCACAATTAGTTGTCTGACGAAGGTCTGGGACATCTGCTGGTTATAATTTTACAGCGAAAGCTGTTATGAGATCATTTCACCGGCCGTTTTTGGCGCCGTAGTTGTCCGCCGCCGCCGCCGCCGCCGCTGCCGCCGCTGCCGCCGCTGCCGCCGCCGCCGCCGCCGCCGCCGGTGTCCGTAACCAGTATCGCTCGAAATAAGAAAAAAAAACTAAATAAGAAAAAAATTCCAGGATGGAACGAGGTTCGAACCTGGGTCCTCTGCGTGGGAGCCCAGTATTCAACCTCTGAGCCATGCCGGTGCTTGAAACTGCTTTGCTAAAAGGTCCTATACAGGCTTCATGTCGGGAAGGAACCACATTAGCATATGCAATATAGCGTGGTAGAAGAGTAAAATAAGCACCAAGCGTCGCACAACGCGAATTCTGTAACCAGGCGTCACACAATGCGAATTGCGCAAGGAGCAGGTTGTTGAATGCTTCCAACCCATTACAAAGGACCCTGCCATAATTCTTCATCATCAGGCACAGCATCAACAAAGTGCGCATAATGCCTTACATGTGTTTAGCAGGTACCAACGCTCTCCGTAGAATGACAAAAAATGGCAGAGTGCCTGCTGGCCTACTTCTCAAAAATTACAATTATTTATAGCGTAGTGGGTTCCTCGCAAGTGCACTTGGATTGGTTGCCAAGGAAGCCCATAAGCGCATGATACACTTCCTCTGGGTCTCAGTAAAATTACAATGATTTATAGCGTAGTGGGTTCCTCGCAAGGGCACTTGTATTGGTTGCCAAGGAAGCCCATAAGCGTATGATCCATTTCCTCGGTGTCTCAGTAAAGTTCTTCGCCCCCCCCCCCGTCTCTTTCCCACGTCAACGTATGTTATACAGCATGACGGGAGAGGGAAATAGCGACCGGGCGTCACCCAATGCAAATTACATAACTGGTGGGCCGTTTAAACATTCCAACCCATTACAAAGGGCTGAGCCATAATTCTTCATCGTCATCAGTCGTCGCGTGAACAAAGTGCACATAATGCCTTACAGACGTGTAGCTGGTGCCTCACTTCTCCGCAGAATGACGAATAATGGCTTAGTAGGTGCTTCCAAACTTCACAAAAATTGTGATTTATGGCGTAGTGGGTACCTTTCTAGTGTCATTGTATTGTAGCCCCAAGAGAGCTTAACGGGCTCTAGAAACGCCGCTCTACCAGCTTTCGCTGTGACTGTGCTGCGGTTTTAGCGCAGGCCTGGCGTTTTTTCTCCACACCACCGTCATCAACTGAACAACCTACTGCGGTTACGAAGCGCTATCTTGCAGGAGAATACAGTTCTGAAATGTCAGCATTGCAAAGTGTTTCAGTGAAAATATATAAAGAGTTGCGCCACCGGCCAAAGCGTAATATATGGTGCATTCTAAGCTAAGAAGCGTAGTAGTAACGATACCGCAAACTCGCGGTGTGGTTCGCTTCAAACTGCCATTACAGGTGTTATGGGGCTCGTGCCATTGCGGAAGCCACCCATTGCAATAAAAAAGCTTCGATGTGATGAGAAACGACGTGTCATATCCCCCTGCGCTTGGGTGATAAGGTTCTTTTGTGGACGCCTATTCAAGTTTGTGTCCTATTTGAGATACTTCCGCAAACCTTAACTATCCGACAGATTGCGTAGACGCCACGATATATATTATCTGCTTGCGACCAAGGCGCGACGAGCTGTCCCGACTACCATATAGATGAGCTAGTTACTGCGCACTCAGAGCTCTTCTGGGCAACGCTGATATGGGACACTTTGTTGATGCCGCCTACAGTATTTCATACCGTGACTGCAGCCTTCGTTGAACATTTTCAAGGTACCAAGACGGCGACAGCAAGGAAGGTTAAACTTCATCCCTTCATTGCTTCTCACGTAAACGTGTGTGATAACAAATGGTCTTAGTTGAATGTTTGAAAATATACGCCCATAAACCCATCTTGTAAAGTCTAACGCCGAGGAAAAACACCAGGCGTGCGCGGAAAGCGCAGCACAGACACAGCGAAAGCTGGAAAAGCGGCATTTCTAGAGCCCGTTGTAAACTCTCTTGTGGCTACTAATAGAAGTATACTAGCAACGTACTCACTACGCTACAACTTATACTTGTGAAGTTGGGAAGCACCCACCACTACATTGTTCGTCATTCTGCGGAGAAGCGAGGTACCATCTGTAAGGCATTATGTGCACTTTGTTGATGCGACGGTTGATGACGTTAAAAAAATATGACTGAGCCATTTGTAATGGGTTGGAAGCTTTAAACGACCCACTAGTTACGTAATTCTCACTGTGCGACGCCCGGTCGTTATTTAACTCTCCCACCACGCTTTATAACAAACGTTAACGTAAGAAAGATACAGAGAGAGAGAGGGAATTCACTTTTTTGAGACTCTGAGTAAAGGGATCATGGGAGCCTGATGGGCTTCCTTGGCAACCAATAGAAGTGCACTTGCGAGGAACCCACTGTGCTATAAATCATCATAATTTTTGTGAAGCAGGGAAGCAGCCACTATGCAATTTTTCGTCATTCTGCGGAGAACCGTGGTACCCGCTAAACACCTGCAAGGCATTATGTGCACTTTGTATACGCTGTGGGTGATGACAAGTAGCAATTACGGCAGATACCTTTGTAATGGGTTGGAAGCATTCAACAACCCACTCGTTGCGCAATTCGCATTGTGTGGCGCCTTGTTACAGAATTCGCGTTGTGCGACGCCTGGCTGTGATTTCACTCTTCTACCACAATACATTATATATGTTAATGTGGTTCCTTCCCGACATGAAACCTGTATAGGGTCTTTTTGCAAAACGTTTTCAAGCACCGGCATGGGTCTGAGGATAAAAGTATTTTAGATGAAGAGCCACTTGAATGAAATGCAACCGCGACGATACTATGGGTTCCGCATGCTTATCTAACATCCGAGTTTTCCATAAACTGTGCATACCCATTAGTAATAGCATGTCAACAGGCATAGAATTCCTTTTGGGTGGCATGAGATAACGTATGCTATACGACTTTAAATCGAGTTGTTTTTTAGAAGCCCTTTGTAGAACGTCCCAAAAGAGTATGCCTTCTTTACAGCTGATGAAGCAATGTTCTATAGTTTCCGGAACTTCACAGAGGCGACAATTAACTGAAGATACAAAGATGCTTTTGCTGCTTAACCAGGTCTTCACAGGCAGCGTCTGCGCGTGCACTTTGAAGAAGAATGTCTTGGATGTTGGCGAAATAGGCATTTTCTTCAAACGCACAAGCACGTCGTGTCCAGGCAATCCAACATATAGTGATCGGTACAAAGGTGCCGGAAACAACATATCTAATATGACATTATATAGATGTTTTCGTGAACTAGAGAATAAATAGTCATTAGAGAATCTTACTGTCAAAAACCTCACTGATTCATACACTTCACGCATGAATCCTTGCAAATAGGGAGGCGACGCACAATTAGCAGATACCACTAAACTTGTAAAACATCGACGAGATTCACTTGTAAAATGCTCGAAGCAGGGGATGATCGCAGTCCCGAAAATAGAAAAAAAAGGGGCACCAATTGTCTAATAAAGAGATGCACCAACCCAAGACCACCTGCACAAACTGGTCTAAAAACATTGTCACGCCTCATCGGCTCGTAACTTGATGACCGAATTTATTAAAGGCAGCAAAGATCCGGTGAAACTTCTGAATGTAAACCCTGGAACAATGTAGTATTTGCAGTACGCAGAATAATTTTGTTGCCAGGAATAGATTGCATGATTTAGCTCTGCCAAAAATTGAGAGGTTATGGGGAATAAACGTCTGGGCGTAACGCTTTAGGCTGGGTACACGTTCTTTTCAATAATGTGCGCTTGACTTATATGCATCCAATGGAACGCCAAGGTATTTCGGTGGCACACAAGACCACGCAATACCCACAAAATCCGTTGGTTTATAAGCCCACGGGCCAAACCACAGTCCTAAACTTTTAGCAAAGTTCATTCGTGCACCAGAAATGGTTCCGAATTCCCGAATAGTGGACACCACTGTTTTTATACTGAAAATGTCTGTACAAAAGAACGCCAGGTCATCCGCATACGCTAATACTTTCACCTCATTTCCATAAGCACTGAAACCATGAACAATGCAAGATCGAATCACGCTTAAGCGCAGTGGTTCCAAATATAGGGCAAAAAGCAGTGGCGACAACGGACAGCCGTGCTTCACAGAAGAGTGAATCGACACAGATTTTGACAGGTGGCCACTAAGAATCAAACGAAACCGAGTTGAACAATAACTGTAGCATAGTTTTATACCTTTGAATACAGTGCAACCAATGTTAGCATGGTCTAGAATTAGACCGTGCTAACATGGTCTGCTAACATGCTAACATGGACCATGGTCAAGAATTATAGCTTCAGCCGGACTGGTATCCACTCTTCATGAAATGTATAGCTTTAATATCCTTTTAGGACTTCTGTGTAACGCTTGTACGCTGGTAGAGGCCGCCTTCAGTATTGTGTTCGCTATGTATGCTAATTACACACATTTGTAATAAATACCATGAAAGAAAAAAAACCGTCATGGCTCAGAGGTGGAATACTGGTCTCCCACACAGAAAGGGCCCAGGTTCGAAGCTCGTTCCATCCTTGAATTTTTGTCTTATTTAGTTTTTTACTCATTTCGAGCGATAGTAGTTACGGACACCGGCGGCGGCGGCGGACAACTTCGGCACCAAAAAGGCCCCTCTTGTGATCTCATAACAGCTTTCGCTGTAAAACACGGACGCAATTGAGAGACTAAAACCTTCAGCGGTAGCACACGCGTAGTCCGGCTCTCTAGCCTTCCCTTCATTGCTAAGAAAAGTTGTCCGCGAGTAGTTGTCCGCGCTAGAAATCGATTCATAGTGACCGCCGTAGACCACCTGACGCGCTACGCTGAGATGACTTCAGTTATTACTGGTTCAGCTTCTGAAGTTGCTGATTACGTCCTTCACGCCATAATTCTGCGTTAGGGTGCGCGTCGTGTACTCCTGAGCGACCGTGAAAGGACATTCTTATCAAAACTGTTGAGTGAAGTCCTACGCTCTTCTGGTGCCTAGCTATCATCCTCAAACCAACGGCTTGGCCGAAATATTTCATCGAACCCTTGCCGACATGATCGCCGTTTACATTCAACCAGACCACAGAAACTGGAATAAGCTTCTGCCATTTCTCACTTTCGCCTACAACACGGCCGTTCAGCGCACAACCGGCTAGTCACCGTTTTATCTCGTTTACGGATGTTCGCCTACTTTTTTTCTTGACGTTTCTTTCTTCACCTGCAATGGCAATTAATTCCCGACTTCCTCGAAGAATATATTTCGAGACTTTCCCGGTGTCGCGAGCATGCTCACATGAACACTGAAACCACGCAACAAGACAGGAAGATCGTTTACGACACATCCCATTGCGTTGTCTCCTCCGACTGGGTGACGAGGTGCTGCTTTTGACACCAATTTTCACACCTGGTCTGTGTGACAAGTTCGAGCCTTCGTTCATCAGCCCATACACAGTTTTGGAGCAGACTTCGCCAGTTAAGTATCGCGTGACACCACTTGTCGTCCCAAGTGACCGCCGTTACCGCAGTACCGAGGTTGTTCACGTCTATCGCATGAAGCACGTCACGCGACGTTCCTCCTCACCATCATTGCAACGGCCAAGCTGATCACTTCCAAGTGGGGCGAATTGGTGTAGGCATTTATTATGCACGTCTTCCTCATCTTTCCGTTATCGTAATCATCATCACCTGTTTGTCTATCATCATCATCGTCTTCTGGTGTGTTCTTCATCATCGCGTCCGTGGCGCTTGTGCGCTCCCGAATTCGCGACCAATTAAACGTCGTTCCGACCGAGACGTCATAATACTGCTGAAGTCTGCTTTTCTGCTTTGTGGGCTACTATATATGTGGCATATAACCTGCCTCGGGCGTGGTTTCTTGTCTGGCCAGAATGTTACGATATGGTGTTGCGCCTCGTCGTGCGGCACCGTTGTGAATGTGGCTGCCTATTCTTTCCAAATGAGTGTCGCAGCCTTAGAGTTGTTTGAATCTATGTGCAATCTGTAGCCCGTAACTGTTTTACGCCTGGCGGCTCCCACCCAATTGCCGGCAGATTATATCAGGAGAGATCACCACCGCCTTTATGTACAGCGTGAGGGTAGCGTGATTGTTGTGCAGGGAACGACAGTTCCAGGACCATCTAGTGAGATTCTCTTTTGTTATTTGTCGGGTAATTGACATGATGCGAGGAGGTCGTTGTGGTTTCAGCGTCCGAGGTAAGCATGTGTTTGTCTTCGGACTCCTAGACCCCTGTTGGCTCTGCTTAGGTCTATGCTTCAATTCCTTCTTGAGGGTTTACTGAACGTATCGCTTCAGTTAATGAAATTCAAGAAAGAGCTGTTGCATTAGCTGCAGTTGTTGTTGCATAGTCAGGTTTGTTGCAGGTCCTTCTGCTCCTGTATTGACCACAGGATCTCGTGGTGGTGTCGATTGTGGTAGGATCTGCCCATTGTCCCGTGGCTTTTCGCTGGGGTTGCTAGACAGATTTTGCAGGTATTGTAGGTTTTGGTGAGTTTCCCATTAATTGAGCCATCTGTTTTTCGAGCCTCACTATTTTGTTTTCGTAAATGTCTAGGAGTCGTTTCAGTTGTTTGTTTCCTGCGGTTCCCCTTTGATAGTGTAGGTTATGTTTATTGAGGACAGAAACACGGGGAGGTAGCGGCTTCAGAGAAGGTTGGTTTGTAGAAGCTAGGCGCGCACTCCATCCGAATTTCTTTGCCTCCATGCTTTAGAAGAACGCTCTTTTCGGACATTATCGGCGTCTTTTTAACGTTCATCATTATATTGAGCAGCTCGTTAAAACGCGTATGGTGAAACGCATGTGTGGCACGAAATTTTAGCAGAGAAGCAATTTTCCTGATGTGTACAATTATCCATGTCGGCTTTACCCGCTGTCGTGCAGAGGCCTTTTATTCCACCAGCCCGAAAGTCAACGAAACATTCATAGAAACTGTTCTTGTTTACATTTGATTTGCACCATGGTTTCAATGCATTCATATCACTCAGGTGCGCTCACATTACGCAAGAATGGGTGTGTAGCTCAGTTTAGGCTGCTAAAGTGTAGAGGGCTTCGGCTGTCTCATCTGCGCAGTAAAGAGTCAGTAAATAGATTTTCCTTTTTTCGCGAGACATGTGAGCCGTTCTTGCTAACAGTTTCACAAAATTCTGACGAACGTAAAATGAAGACGCTGCTAGACATGCGAAATTGAAAGTTTTTGGAAGGAGGGTGTTTGTACACCTCCCCCCAACCCCAGACTGCGCCCGTGCTTTCAGCGCATCGGTGCGTGTGCAGCGTAAAAACCCCAGTGCCAGCTGCGGAACTGTAATGCGAATTTTTAATCATTAAATTGGAAACTCTTGCGCCTTCTATGGAGTGGCAGAAATAGTAACGCATTAGGGAAAACGCCCTGTTTGTACGTGTACATGTCTATATGCAAACATACGCACGCAGCTACATCACCAATACATAACCAACTAGTGAAGACGCGGCGCTGCCGCCTTCTATTTAAACTCGTTTAGCAACCTTTATTCATATTGTCACGTGCTACAGAAGGACTTGAACTGGGAAATACTGCACCGGCAGAGAGACGCACACAAGACTGGTAAGATGGCTGCCAACACAACAACCACTCAGAGCGAGAGCGCGCTCTGTCCCAAAACGTCTTCTTCCATTCTTGTGGATTGTTGGCTCGCGCTCGCCATACCTGTCATGCTTGGCAGGTGGCATTACTCCCCCTCTTAAAAAAAAAAAAAGAAACAGGCATCCTTTCGATGCTCTGCAAGTGAATATGCAAAGACGAAAAACGCGAACCAGCAGAAAGTACGCACAGACAAAAACAAAGCAACAAGGTCGTCGCACTACCGCGTGAAGTACGGCTTCAGTCGTACAACGTGCACAATCTCTGTGGGGTGCTTTCGACGCCGGGGCAACGAGGCTCCATCGGGGACAACCTCGTAGTTCACGTTACTAACGCGTCGCAACACCTTGTAGGGTCCAAAGTAGCGACTGAGCAGTTTTCTGCGTGGACTACAGAAAGCTTAACAGCGTGACTAAAAAAGACGTCTATCCACTGCCCCGCATCGATGATTCACTCGACAGACTGCGGCGGGCCAAGTATTTTTCATCTATAGACTTGAAAAGCGGGTACTGGCAGATTGAAGTTGATGAACGAGATCGCGAAAAAAACTGCCTTTGTTACACCGGATGGCCTGTATGAATTCAAAGTACTTCCCTTCGGCCTATGTTCTGCACCTGCCACATTCCAGAGAATGATGGACACTGTTCTTACCGGTCTAAAGTGGCACACTTGCCTAGTTTATCTGGATGACGTCGTCGTGTTTTCTGTGACCTTTGAGGAGCACCTGAAGCGTCTGCAGACTGTACTGGAAGCGCTCCGCACTGCTAACCTCACGCTAAAGCCAGAAAAGTGCCACTTTGGCTACAAAGAACTTAAGTTTCTCGGCCATGTTGTGAGCGCGGATGGTGTTCGACCTGATCCTGACAAGAGCACCGCCGTAGCCTCGTTTCCTGTTCCCCGTGACAAGAAAGCAGTACGTCGCTTTTTGGGACTTTGCGCGTACTATCGCCGTTTCATCGCCAACTTTTCCAGGATTGCGGAACCGCTAACTCGACTGACTCGTGAAGACGTACCGTTCGTCTGGAATGAAGAGCAGGATGCGGCTTTCACTGAGCTACGGGATCGTTTACAGACACCACCAGTTCTCGCTCATTTTGATCAGGATGCCGATACTGAGATTCATACTGACGCCAGCAACGTGGGTCTTGGTGCTGTCCTCGTCCAACAACAAGAGGGCGTGGAGCGAGTGATAGCTTACGCCAGCCGCACTCTCTCTCGCGCCGAGGTAAACTACTCCACGTCAGAGAAAGAGTGCCTCGCGGTTGTGTGGGCCACGATGAAATTTCGGCCTTACCTTTACGGACGCCACTTCAAGGTAGTGACCGACCATCACTCGCTGTGCTGGTTAGCCAACCTACGTGACCCGTGCGGACGACTGGCACGATGGAGTCTTCGTCTGCAGGAATTCGATTTCACTATCGTTTACAAATCAGGCCGCAAGCACGAAGATGCCGATTCATTGTCCCGTGCACCTGTCGAAGCTTGTGACCACGACGTCGAAGATGACAGCGGCTTCCTTGGGGCCCTTACTACAACGGATCTGATTACACGACAGCGCGAGGACGCCGAAATCCGCGCAATCATCGAAAACCTCGAAGGGCGCAACTCTCCCATACCTCGACGTCTTTCTCGAAGTCTGTCGTCGTTCTGCCTGCGAGGTGGTGTTCTGTATAAGAAAAACACGAACGGCAACGAGAAGACCTACCTTCTAGTCGTACCCACTGACATGCGTGACGACATACTTCTCGCCTGCCACGACGAACCCACATCTGGTCACTTGGGTTCCTCTCGAACTCTCGCCAGAGTTCGACAAGCGTACTACTGGCCCAAGCTTTCCGCATCTGTTAAGCGGTACGTAAAAAGCTGCCGCGAATGTCAACGCCGCAAATCCCCGCCACTGAAGCCCGCGGGGCTTCTGCAGCCGATCACACCACCTAGGGCGCCGTTCGACCAAATAGGAATGGATTTGCTGGGCCCCTTTCCATTGTCATCTGCTGGGAACAAGTGGATCGTAGTTGCCACGGATTATTTAACGAAATACACCGAGACAAGGGCACTACAGCGCGCTACGGCTTCCGATGTTGCCCAGTTTTTTATAGACCAGATCGTTCTTCGACATGGCGCCCCGTCATGCGTAATTACAGACAGAGGACCAGCTTTCACGGCCCAGCTCATTGACGACGTATTCAAGCTTAGTTACACGAGCCATCGCAAGACCACAGCATATCATCCGCAAACCAACGGCTTGACAGAGCGACTGAACAAAACCATCGCCGATATGTTATCCATGTACGTTGATGTCCGGCATAAGACGTGGGACCAGGTCCTACCGTACGTCACATTCGCGTACAACACTGCCATCCAGGAAACTACACGATTCACGCCTTTCCGCCTTGTCTATGGACGTGAGGTCCAGACTATGTTGGATGCTATGCTTCCACACGATTGCGACGCTTTGCTGACAGCTGACGCTGTCCAACTTACCCAGTACGCTGAAGAAGCTCGCCAGTTAGCGCGCCTGCACATTAAACAACAGCAGATTGCAGATGCACGCCGCTACAATTCTCGCCATACCTGTCATGCTTGGCAGGTGGCATTATTATCGATTTATAGATGTAGTCACAACAACAACTGCTTCGCTATGGTTGCACAAAGCTTCCAGAACGACTGTAAAAAATTTTCTTCTTCACACTCAAAAATTATTGTTTGTAAAGCTTTTCGTCCTCTATTTCTGTAAACGTTACGCCTCGTTATAATCAGCTTGCTGAACATATTCAGGTTAGCTGAAATGCACATCTTCCTCTATTGCATACTCCAAGAACACAAGGATTGCCATCACGATGGTCCGACCTTCGTGGATACAGCTGTAAAATAAGAGCACAGAATGTTTGCAGGAACGCAGGCATTGATGCGAGAATAAGCAAATCCCCTACCCAGAGTCCTTCAAGACTATGAGCATACAATGGTGCAACCACTATAGATGGCATTTAGGTGTGTGTGTGTGTGTGTGTGTGTGTGTGTGTGTGTGTGTGTGTGTGTGTGTGTGTGTGTGTGTGTGTGTGTGTGTGTGTGTGTGTGTGTGTGTGTGTGGATGTGTGTGTGTGCAGTTACGGTACTCGGCAGCTGCTCCAAAAGTCGCGGGTTCAATCCCGGGCGCGGCGGTCGCATTCCGATGGAGACGAAAATCTAGAGGCCTGTGTACCGTGCGATGTCACTGCAGGCTATTGAACAACACTAAAACGTCTTACGCTAAAACTTTTTTGACAGAATTTTCCAGCAAATCACGCTGCGGGAATTATCATTAGTGAAACTGGCTCACTGATGGGGGAATGCACTTACGAAAGAGAAGTTTTGTGAATTCGGGCCCTGAAAGGCCCAAATTTCAGGAGCCCTCAACTACGGCGTGCCTCATACCCATATCGTCGTTTTCGCGCGTAAAACCCCATAAACGGTTAGAAAGGAAAGTTTTTCAGCACTTTCACTGACACCACAAGTGCCGCTTTAAATCGATGCTTTAAATAAGATTCTCGAAGCACTCTTTAGTAGTGTTAACGAAGACTACGTTGATCGATTTTCGCAGCAATTACATCAAATGAGATGCCTCCAATACACACTTGCTTTAACAGCGGAAGATTCGGAACTTATGGTTTTTACTGGTTATCTGAATGACGTGTCAGTCCTTCCAGCACACTGTAATGAGCTCACGCGGCATTCGAGCAAATAGATGCACTTAAAGGGCTGCATGTGAAATTACGTTTAATATCATAGTAGAAACAAGAAGCAGTGCTTTTAGCAATACGAGTTTTCAAATGTTCACAAATCCTGCATCGTACTTTCTGCAAGGCAGACAACCCACATTATCAGGAACCTTAGCTTTAGATGAAGTTAGGATGTAATGTACCTTATATAAAGGCGTTTATTGACGGCACTAGTCGACGAAGCACAACGGCGACAGTCAAGACAGAGCGCGGACTCTGATCGCGAGGAGCGTGCTGTCAGAGAATAGCCGAAGGGGACGACCCACTAGAAAGCGCTCGAGAGGGCGACCCATTACAGACTTCCAACGCTTCGCTACAATTACCCCGGGTAGGAAAGGGATCCGCCTGGCGACCAAACTGCTTGTCACTATGAGCGGGTCATGGTAGGTCTTCCGCCGCTCCACGTTGACAATGTCGCGCCCTCGACGGCGTATGTCCGAAGATGGTTCAATGGGTAGGTAGTTGACCGCGGATGTTCGTTCGACGACACGCTAGGGGCCGTCGTACTTGGGCAGCAGTTTGGAAGAGAGGCCAGTTGCAGTGGTAGGGACCGAGAGCCATACGAGTGCTCTAGGGAGGAACGTGGGCACAGAAGTGGTGGTGCCACCGCGAATGCTCTTCTGCCGCTCTTGGTCATGTGTAGTAAACATCTTGGCAAGTTCCCGACAATCCTCAGCAAGTCTGGCTGTGGGAAAAATAGGCGCACACTCAGACGAATCCGGCTTGTATGGAAGGATTGTGTCGATTGTGTGCGACGAGTGTCTGCCGTACAATAAGAAAAAGGGGTAGAAACCAGTAGTGCTCTGAGGGGCGGTATTATAGGCGTAGGTGACGAAAGGCAGAATGGCATCCCAATTGGTGTGATCGGCGGCGACGTACATCGAGAGCATGTCGCCGAGCGTGCGGTTAAAGCGTTCGGTGAGGCCATTCGTGTGCGGGTGGTAAGCAGTATTTTTTCGGTGAACAACGTTGCACTCTTTGAGAATGGCTTCGACGACTTCCGACCAGAAGACACGACCTCGATCGCTGAGCAGCTCCTGGGGTGGCCCGTGGCGCAGCATGAATCGGTGCAGCAGGAAGGAGGCAACGTCGCGCGCTGTAGCCGCTGGGAGGGCGGCAGTTTCGGCGTATCGCGTAAGGTGGTCAACAGCGACGATGGCCCAGCGGTTACCAGCCGACTTTAGAGGAAGTGGTCCATACAAGTCTATGCCAACGTGCCCAAACGGCCGGTCAGGGCAAGGCAGAGGTTGCAGACCTGCCGGCGACAGGTGCGTTGATGTTTTGCGGCGCTGACAATCGATGCAGGAGCGAACGAACTTCTGCACGTAGCGGTACATCGCTCGCCAAAAGTACTGTTGGCGAATGCGGTGGTAGCTTTTCGATACCCCAGAGTGTGCGCACTGCGGATCAGAGTGGAACGACTCGCATATGTCAGAACGCAGGCTGCGGGGTATTACGAGTAGCCACTGGCGGCCGTCGCCGTAATTGCGTCGGTGGCGGAGGTCGTCGCGAACGGCGAAATGGTGGGCTTGACGACGCAACGCGCGAGTGGATGGTGTTGCCGATGGATCAGTCAGCAAGTCTATCAATGAGGCAATCCAGTGATCCTGGCGCTGTTCAGTAGCGATGGTGTGAATGTCGATAGAAGAAACGGCATTGTGAGACACTGAGCTATGTGTATTGTCGCCAGGCAAGGGGGAACGCGAGAGTGCGTCGGCGTCAGCATGCTCGCGTCCGTTGCGGTACAGCACGCGGATATCGTAGTCCTGTAGGCCATGTGCCCAGCGGGCGAGGCGACCTGAGGGATCCTTCAATGACGACAACCAGCATAGTGCATGATGGTCGGCGATCACATCAAATGGGCGACCATACAAATGAGGTCGGAATTTCGTAAGGGCCCAGATGATCGCCAGGCATTCCTTTTCGGTGACGGTGTAATTGGTCTCGGCTTTAGTAAGCGTACGACTTGCATATGCCACGACATATTCAGGAAACCCTGGTTTGCGCTGCGCAAGGACAGCGCCAAAGCCAACACCGCTAGCGTCTGTGTGTACCTCTGTAGGAGCCGTAGGGTCGTAGTGGCGTAGTATGGGAGGGGACGTCAACAAACGACGGAGCTTTTCGAAAGCGTCGTCGCACTCTGACGACCATGAATGGAGGGACCCGTTACTTCCGAGGAGCTTCTTCAGGGGCGATATGATACTCGCGAAATTTCGAATGAAGCGCCGAAAGTAGGAACACATTCATACGAAACTGCGCAGTTCTTTGACCGACGTAGGTTTCGGGAACTCGGTCACGGCGCGAAGTTTGCCGGGGATCGGGAAGAATTCCGTCCTTGGACACGACGTAGCCGAGGATTGTCAGCTGCCGTGCTGCAAATCGGCCCTTCTTTAGATTCAGTTGCAGACCGGCGTCGCTCAAACACGTCAAAAGATGCCTTAGGCGTTGAATATGGGTGGAAAAGTCTGGAGCAAAAAACAACGATGTCGTCGAGGTAGCACAAGCAGGTGTGCCATTTCAGGTTGCGCAGAACGGTATCCATTATGCGCTCAAAGGTGGCGGGCGCATTACACAGCCCAAACGGCATGACGTTGAATTCGTACAGGCCGTCGGACGTGACAAAGGCGGTCTTCGGTCTAGCGTCATCAGCCATAGGTACTTGCCAGTACCCTGAGCACAAATCGAGAGATGAAAAGTATTCGGCGCCTTGCAGGCTGTCAATCGCATCGTCTATTCGCGGCAGTGGATACACGTCCTTACGAGTGATCTTGTTGAGTCGTCTGTAGTACACACAGAACCGCACAGAACCGTCTTTCTTCGCAACAAGAACGACAGGAGACGCCCAGGGGCTGTTGGAGTGTCGAATAACATCGCGTCGAAGCATGTCGTCGATTTGCTCGGTGATTACACGGCGTTCTGTGGGAGATACGCGATATGGACGTTGCCGCAGTGGCAGGTGGGCGCCAGTGTCGATGCCGTGGGTAACGGCCGACGTGCGGCCGAGAGAAGTTTGAGCGACATCGAAAGAAGCGCGAAATTCTTCCAACAGGTCGAGAAGCTGAGAACGCTGGACCTGCCTAAGGTTGTCAGCTATGGTGAAACCAAGCACGTCAGCGGGTGATGAACCAGACGTCGAAACAGCACTGAGCGTACTGGAACTGCGGCCGTGCGTGTCGACGGGTTCGTCCATAACTTGTGCGTCTTCGAGGGGTTCCACGCTGCCGAGACATTCCCCTCGCACCAACGTAACACTGTACGGGGAGGGGTTGATTACAAAAATAGAGGTGCTGCCCTGAGTGACTTGCATGGTCGCGAAAGGCACCAGCAAGCCTTTCCTCATGCAAATACGGTCATATGGCGAGATGAGTGCAACGGTGTCGGATAGACTGGCGCAGTAGACGGACACCGCCATTGACGAGTACCTTGCTCGCAGCCGATGGACTCTCTTCCGGCGTCAAATTAGAGAATGGTAACAGCTGTATTTCGGCTGGTGCACAATGAATGACGGCATCGTGGCGGGAGATAAAATCCCATCCGATGATGACGTCGTGAGAGCATGCAGGAATTATGATCAGTTCGACGGCGTACATAGCGTCCTTAATCATGACGCGGGCTGTGCACACCACTGTAGGGTGAATATGTTGGGCGCTGGCTGTACGGGGGGAGAGCCCGGAAAGTGGCGTCGTCATTTTGCGCAGTATTGGGCTAAGCTTTGCGTCCATAACGGATACAGCGGCTACAGTGTCAATAAGGGCAGATGCACGAACACCGTCTACAAACACGTCTATCACGTTCGATGGGCTTCGCTGAGGGCTTTCGCAGTTCGATCGCGTCGCAGCTCTTGCCTCGTGGACTGCGGCGACTAGTTTTCCTGGTCGAGTGGGACCAGACGTGGCCGCATCGGGGACAGTGAGCGGCGTCGTGGTGACGGTGAACGGCGGGTAGAAGGCGCTGGGCGAGACGGCGGTGCACACCGCTGTAGGGTGAATATGTTGCCAGTTTCCGGGAAAAGGAGGAGGGTTCTGCTAGAGGACGGACGTGTTTTTCGTGGGCTCCGGAATGACAGCGTCAGATAAGCTTTTTTTTTTGCGTGATTCGAGCTTGTTTTTTTAGTTATATCAGTACATAAGCCACTAGATTGAAGCTTTGAAGCATAATAGGGCTTACAATTTTGTACTGTTTCCTGTGTGACAGTCGCCTGGGTTTTTTTTTCCGTTCGGTCACCACGTGTCTGAAAGGCACACATGTGCTTTGAAGTATAGCATACTTGCGGAGTTTTGTGATACCATTTGACTTTAAGTGTATCTAATCCGCCGTGTGAACGTTCTAGCCATGGTCAAAAAGACCGTAAAGTGTTCAGGGTGCGGAATGGGATGGAAAATAGAGGTTTGTACGGATGAGAAGACAGAGGGAGCTGACGCCAAGTGTAAGCAATGCGAGTTAGAGGCGAATATGGAAATAATGATGGCTGCCCAGAATAAGCTCATGGTAAGAATCGCCGAGCTGGAGATTGCGTTGGCGACAGAGCGGGAAAAAAAGATGGCTATGGGGGAAAGGCTTAAGTCAGCCGAGGAGGGGTTAGCAAAGGTAGTCATGGTGAACAAAGAAGCAAGCGACAGCGGGAAAAGCGGGGCATCGACCCCCACAGTGGTAGACTCGAAGGGGGAAACAGGTTTGGAAAAGACAGGTGCAAGGGTCACAGGACCCAGCTTCCGCGAAGTAGTTTTGGGAAGGGGAGGGGACAAAGCAGCAGTGGCACGCGCTAGTAACCGAGGCAGTGGCCAGGTGCGGGACGGTCCAGCAGAAGAGTCGGAGCACGTGATAATCGCCGGGGACTCGAATTTAGTTAGATGCGAAGAAGCAGTCAAGGAAAGGGTGAGAGGCAACAAACGAGTTTTAATAGGGAAGTTCCCGGGACATAGGCTGGGATCAGTGATGAGACGAGCTAGCGCAAAACTCGCAGCTAAGGCTAATGGACGTAACCTCGTGATAATCGCGGGAGGTCTAAACGACGTCTTGAATGAAGAATCAGCCGAACTAGCGACCACATTGGCGAAAGGGGTCGAGGACATGCGCGCCATTTCCTCTCAGGTGCAGATAGTGGTACGCACAATACCGGAAGTACCAGTGAGAGATATCAACTTGCAAAGAGCTGTTGTCGACGCAAACAAAGAGATATGGCGAATTAGTCGAGAGAAGGGCTTCGAGGTAGTGGATATAAACAGGGAGGTGCACAGGTGGGGCGGTTTCCAAAGACACAGAATTCACTTCGATAAGAGGCTTGGTCATGATGTGGGCTGGCGACTGGCAGGACGCGCAGTAGCTTTTTTGGGGGGCACGCCGGCCCTTCGGTGCCCACGGTAGCTTGTAATGAGGAAAACAACCAGGGGGACTCTGACAGGCAGTATAGCGAAAAACCAGAGAAAAGGTAAAAGAAGGAAGAAGGCGCGTGTTGCAATTAGTTACATAATCATGCAGGGTGGCAGAAAAGAGGCAAAATGGTTAGAGATTGAGGAGCAGTTAAGCAAGGAACAGATAGGTGTTTATGCGGTTACACAAACACACCTTAGAGACTTGGAAGAGCCACCACCACATATTGACAATTATATTTGGGAAGGATGTAACAGGATCACCTCAGAAAGGAGAGGTGGGGGTGTTGGAATGCTAATTCATAGCAGAACAAAATTGGATAGAGTGAAACAAACGTGTTCAGAGCACATGTGGGTTTCGGGCACAGTAGGTGGAAAGAAAACGTGGCTAGGTGTAGCTTACTTGTGGACAGGCAATAACTGCAGAGAAAAGAATCTGGAGATAGTGAAATGCATAAGCACCGATATTAAAGAATTTGGTCATGATGCCGAAATAATCCTTCTAGGGGACATGAACGCTCACATTCATGACCTTGACGGATATTCAGACACCAATGGCACGTTATTGCTAGATCTCTGCGAGCAACGTAGTCTTGAGATAGTTAACGTGGGGCCTAAGCGTGAGGGGCAGATCACGTGGGAAGTCGGAAACCGGCAATCGAGCATTGATTATTGCCTCATGACAGAAGGAATATATGACAAACTTAGAGAGATGAGAATAGACGAGGAAGGCATTAACAGCTTGGGTAGTGATCATAAACGCATAATATTACAAATGGGATATAGAACTGAAAATAAGAACATAGAATCAAAGTTTGGCAGCTTGTATCTAAATGACAAACAAATAACAAATATAGCCGCAACAGTCGAGGAAAAAGTAGACGAACTACCAGGCAAAGACTGGAAGTATAGTGAGCTGCTACATGTAATCACGAAAGAAATGGAAAAAGAAAAGAAAACTATTCGTTGGAAAGGAAAGAGAAAGCCAAAAAGTTGGTGGAACAAAGAAATCCGGGAGGCGATCGAGAAGCGACGTGAGGCATCACGGGAGCACAGACGAGCAAAAAAGGAGAAGCGGCCACAGGACGAAGTCAACCAAATATGGGAAATACATTTAGAGCAAAAATCCATTGTGCAGAAATTAGTCGAGGCAAAAATTAAAGTTGAAAGTGAACGCTGGATGACAGAGATTCGTGAAAAGAAGAAGGCCGCGCCTAGGATATTTTGGAGCCACCTAAAAGCGCTGGGTAGGAAGTCTGTCACAATGCAACAACATATGGTAGATGAAGGAGGAAATCAATTGGAAGGGTATGAAGCGCTAGGTTACATCCGAAAGATAACAGCTGATTCGTTTAAAAAGGTCGCCCCGGGGATTCCCCCAGTGAGTAAAAGTACGCAAAGGAGTGCAACCGACGAAGATGTAGTACTAGAGAATTTCAATTGGAAGAAGGCCGAAGGAAAAATTCCTAAGCGCACTACTCCGGGCTTAGATGGGGTTCCCGTCAGCCTCATTAACGAACTCGGACATAAAACTAAAGAAGCACTGCTGAAAGCCGTAGAAAAGTGCTTACAGGAGAGGGAAATACTAGACAGTTGGCGAAAAAGTAGAATGAACTTAATCTATAAAGGCAAGGGAGAAAAGGATAACATTCGTTCGTATAGACCGCTAACCATTACATCGGTGCTATACAGGTTGGCGATGCAGGCAGTAAAATTAAAAATAGAAGCGTGGGTAGAACAAAATGATATTTTGGGAGAACTTCAGAATGGATTTCGAATTGACAGGCGGTTAGACGATAATCTGTTTGTTCTTACCCAGTGTATAGAAATATCGAAAATAGAAAACAGGCCCTTATACGTAGCTTATCTAGATATTACCGGGGCGTATGACAACGTTAATCAGGAAATTTTGTGGGATATACTGAGAGAAGTGGGCATAGGTGACGACTGTATACAGCTTTTGAGGGAAATATACCGAGAAAATACAGTTTGTACAGAATGGGAAGGAATAAGTAGCAAGGACAGCGTTGAAATGGGCAAGGGGCTGAGACAGGGATGTCCTTTGTCCCCGCTGTTATTCATGCTGTACATGGTGAGGATGGAAAAAGCGCTAGAAGGTAGCAACATTGGATTTAATTTGTCACACAAGCAGGTCGGCACGATGGTTGAGCAGAAGCTTCCAGGTCAATTTTATGCTGATGATATTGTCTTATTTGCGGACAGTCAAGATGATATACAGCGACTGGCAGATATATGCGGAAGGGAATGTGAGGCTCTAGGACTAGGAGTTAGTGCAACAAAATGTGGATTGATGGTATTCAATGATCACGAAGACCATGTGGTCTTTATACAGAGCCAAAAAATACCGAGGGTAAGCGAGTACAAGTACCTCGGAGTATGGGTAAATGAGGGGGATAGATATATGGAGGTACAAGAGAAAGCATCGGTAGCAAAGGGAAAGAGGAATGCTGCAATTATGAAGCACAGAGCTTTATGGGGATACAATAGGTACGAGGTGCTTCGAGGGCTGTGGAAGGGTGTGATGGTCCCGGGGCTTACATTTGGGAGCTCAGTAGTGTGCATGAAATCAGAGGTACAATCAGGAATGGATGTAAATCAAAGGACGGTGGGCCGCCTTGCGTTGGGCGCTCACGGGAAGACGACAAATGAGGCTGTAAAGGGTGATATGGGATGGACAGGCTTTGAAGTGAGGGAAGCTCAGAGCAAAATGAGATTCGAAGAGAGGCTGAGAAAAATGAAGAACAGTAGATGGGCAGAGAAGGTTTTCAGGTATTTGTATACAAAAAGCGTTGACACGCAGTGGAGAAAAAGAACTGGGAGGCTCACCAGTAAATATACGGCTAGCAGTGCGGGCGATATGGCAACAAGGAGCATTAAGCGGAAGGTCAGAGAGGCGGAGAGGACTTATTGGATGGCAGCGATGGAAAAGAAGCCGGCTCTGAGTAGCTACCGAAAGGGAAGAAACGAAATAAGGAGGGAAAGGTTTTATGATAATTCAAGGGGAAGCGCTTTACTGTTTGAAGCAAGGTCGGGCTGCCTTAGAACGCGTAGTTATAAAGCGAGATTCAGTAACGAAGAAGAACAATGTACATGCTGCGGGGGAACTAAGGAAACGATGGAACATGTACTGATTGAATGTGGCGATATTCACCCAGGTATACGTGTGGGCACGAGTCTACATGAAGCCTTGGGTTTTAGGGACAACAATGGAAAGCTGCACACGTCCGCGATAGAAATAAGTAAGAGACGGTTAGAGTATTGGTGGCAGAAAAGTAGAGATAAAGAACAAAAATAAATAATGGGGGAAAAATAAGGTCATTCTGCCTTAAGAGGCAGAGAGATGGACCGTGAATTTATATTTTTTTGGTATAATAACATAGATTTAATCAATGTAGATAAGGTATTAGGCCACCATGAAACAAGGAAGCTTTTTGTTTTCCTTCGAGCCTGGTGGCAGGCATGTCACCGCCCCGTTATAAAGGGGACGCTCATAGCATCCATCCGTGACATAGGCTGCGGTGAATCGTAATACGGGCGGCTTGACTGGCTTGGCATGGTTGACGCAGGCGACTGGAGATGACTGCACGCGATTGCAATAACGGGCGACGTGACCGGCGCAACCGCACGCAAAGCAGATGGGGCGGTTGTCGGAAGTGCGCCATCGGTTCGCGGGGGTGGGTCCCATCCATGGCCCAAGACGTGGTGGACGGGGCGGCGGCTGATAGGACTGCATGGTGGGCTGCAGTCGTGGCCTAGGAATGACGTCGGCGTACGCAGCTGGCACACTCGCCTCGAAGGCCTGTGGTCTGGCGACGACTTCGGCGTAAGGATGTGGGGCGGACACAGGGATCGCTGGGGGTCACCTGGCTACAACTTGCTCGTAACTTAGTGGCGCAAGCGCCGGAGGTGGCTGGTGGTATTCCGGCATGACTTCCCCGATTTCCTGTTGAATAGCGCGGCGTAATGGAGGCAGCAGTGTGGTCGACGGCTGTTCAACATGCTGCGACTGAGGCAAGGCCAGGAGAGAAACCTGGCGGGCAATTTCCTCGCGCACAAATGACTTGATCTCGGCGAGCAAGCAACCGATCTCTGGGTCGGTCCCCTCTTTTGGGAGAAATAAAGTTTTGATCCCTCCCCGAGTGATCAGAAATGGCCGACAAGTCAGCGAGGTCGGCGTCGCGTGATGGAGGTCGACGGGTCAGCAACCGCTGCCGGCGCAGCTCCTCGTAGCTTTGGCAGAGCGTGATCACCTCTGTCACGGTACGAGGGTTCTTGGCGAGCAGCATGGTGAATTAATCGTCGTCGATGCCTTTCATAACGTGGCTGATCTCGTCAGACTCAGACATGGTTACGTCGGCCTTCTTGCACAAGTCGAGGACGTCTTCGATGTAGCTGGTAAACGACTCACCGGTCTGCTGAGCTCGTTCACGTAAACGCTGTTCGGCTTGCAGTATACGAACGGCAGGTCGGCCAAACACGTTGATGATGGCGGTCCTGAAATCAGACCACGTGAGGAAATCGGTTGCGTGGTTGTTGTACCACAGGCTGGCCACACCCGCGAGGTAGAAAACCAGGTTGCTCAGCTTTCCTACCTCGTCCCATTTGTTGGGTACGCTCACGCGCTCGTATATCGCGAGCCAGTCCTCCACGTCAGTGCCATCCGCGCCGGTGAATATAGGAGGGTCGCGGATGCGGGGGGCACCGGGGCATGGTGTCGGTACAGGGGGAAGCGTTTGCTGGGCGGCGTCTTGAGGCATGGTAGAGGGCACGGTACGGGATCGAAGCGCCAGGGGCATCAAACGGGGACCGAAGCTGGTTGGACGGCGCAGCACTCCCCACCAAATTATAAAGGCGTTTATTGACGGCACTAGCCGACGAAGCAAAACGGCGACAGTCAAGACATTCCTCGGACTCTGAGCGCGAGGAGCGTGCTGTCAGAGAAGAGCCGAAGGAGACGACCCACTAGAAAGCGCTCGAGAGGGCGACCCATTACAGACTTCCAACGCTTCGCTGCACTTACTGGAAAGTCTGAAGACAACCCGAAGTGCGTATGTAAACAAGGTGGCTATGCACTGTAAGGGGATCACCCTGCGCTAGTATACGTGCCTCAAGCATTTGAGGCACGTATTTGAGGTAGCTTCTCGTGCACGAAGTTCCGGGTCCGCAGCTCGCTTCAAACGCTTGCGTTCAGCGTCGTATGCTCGTCTCTTCGCATTCGCACCCTTGTCTTCTGCGTTGCTTGCTGTTGTTGACGCCGACGATAGTGAGGGTGGGGTAACGTTGCCTTCAACGAGTGGTGGGACGCTGATTGAAGGTACTGTTGCTTCCATCGCATCTACTCGAGTAAGCTAAGCGTCAAGTCAAACGAAAGCCAAGTAAACACGCCCTTGACTGAATTCCGAACGCGCGCTCCACCACTTATATACACACCGCCCGCGTTCGATCGAGAGGAGGGAGGGAGAGAGGGAGGGAGAGGAGAGGCCTGCTGCCGGCACGAGACGAGCCGAGCATGCGAGGGAGGGAGAGGAGAGGCTTGCTGCCGGCACGAGACGAGCCGAGCATGCGCAGTGGGGTTGTGGACGGCGGCCGACGCCGCAGGTGCGACTAAGAAATGCTCCTCATTTAAAAGGAAATATAAACGTTATACGCTAATGTTACGTGGTAACCTAGCTAGGCATATTCTTTTTCAGCTTAAAAGAAACGAAATGGACTAATCTTCGCGTATGACAAATTCCTTTTAGGAAAAGAGAGTCGTACGTGTATATACGCAGTCCTCGGTTTTCAAAGAAATGATTCATTCAGTATAGCGCTCAGGTAATGTGCTCCTTTGTCGCCGTTGTCTTTGCAACGGCTATACACTGTTAGTGTATTACAAGTGCTTGATGCTGGGCTAGTCGGTTGCTGCTGTCTACAGACCATAAATCTAAGACCACTGAGCGCGAAATAACGTACTAAGGAAGCAGAACGAACAAGGTGAGTAGTCACAGTGTTCTTTCTTCCCGAAAGCGTAAGCACCACTAATATTTTCGATTGCCTACGAATAATCTTTTTAGGATTTTCTTTCTCTTTCTTCACAGATTCTACTGCCGCATGATTCATGGCCGATGTCTCCCTTCTCATTAAATAAAAAAGGAAGAATTGGCCGTCCAATGCCGCCACTTTCCCACAGGGTAGGTGCCCTCCCAAGTGACTATAAACTTCGTTCTGCGAAGCACCAGGCCGGATGTGCGCGTGTCCCTATTTCACCGGTAAGTACCTGGCGGCAGCAATTCTCTGCCTCCAACAGCAGCAGGTGGGCCCAGGGTTCTTTTACAGAACCTTGTGGGGCCACCTTTCGAGATGAGCGCCAATTAACAACCGTGTGCCAGGTTGGTGTACTCCTCTACCCATTAGAAAAATCCGGAGGGGTCCCGTCCGGCACTGGCAATCGAACCTGGTACCTCCCGCATTGGAAGCGGACACTCAGCCATGTAGCCACCTCTCTGCCTTTGGCGTTATTGTGCGAGAGCGACTGAACTGATGATTTACCGAAGAGAGACACAATTAGTTTAATAAAAAAATTTGATTTTGATATTTTGCCAACATATCCTAGGGAATTTCTTAATCTTTCAGGAAATTCACCACACTTGGGTACTCGCAGATTCAAAATTAATTATTGGTCCTTTTTCTTCGACACGTTCACAGGAAACGTGAGTGTACCTGCACGTGGTCTCTGCGTTTTTGAACATTTTTGGAAATTTGTGTACTTTTTTGTTAAGCATTATAGGGCGTAAAGAAACGACCATTTCCACATATGTTAACTAGTGCCATTTAAATAGCTGCAACTAGAGTTGCCTAGGTGCCTTTGCATTTTTCAGCATGAAGAAAACCATTCACAAGGAGGAATTTTAGTGCATCGACAAAGGTAAAAAACATAACAAATGTAGTTTTAGTTGTACGCTCGCAATTTTAGTTCCACTTCTGTAAACCATTGGTAGCTACCTTCGTACAAAAATTGAAATGCTCTGCAGATAGTAGATCTTAACAAAAATCTACATATGTAGAAAAACTAAAGACACAAAAATAAAGAAACAAATATTAAGTACAATTTAAAACTAATTTTGAGCTCAGTATATCTTTAGGATAAATTCCTTGTAAATTTTATAACCATAGGGAACCCAAGCTCAAGTTTGCGGCGCGACGACAGCGCCACGCTGGCCGCGCTGCGGCTCTGTCGGAAAGCTCTGTAGTGCATGCGCGGCCGACTCGGCCCCTTTCACGGTAGCACTAGCGCACGTGCGCACGCGTTCTTGTGTCGGTGCGGGTAACTGGGGGGCCGTCAGCTCGGCACGTTGAACCGAGAGGCTTGCTGTACGAAGCTGCGCATTTCCGCGATGGCAGAAGCGACCCCGCGGAAGCGCGAGCGAGGTCCGAAGTATTGCGGTTTAGTGGCCTGCCCCAACAGTGCAGACAGCACCAAGGCACACGATTCACGCGTGAAACTGTATTGTTTCGTGTCGCACGAGAAATACAGGCGGCAAGCGTGGATAGCTGACAGCGCTGTCTCGCCTTCTATTTTGGCTGTTTGAGTTCACCGCTTTCGTTCGTTTCGACTACCTGAATAGGCAAGTAACGCGGCGCATGCACGCAGCGACTACATTAATGATTACTCGCTGTCTTCTCGCATTGTGAAAGTCCAGTTACGGTTGTCGGTGAAGCAACTTTGTGTTTTGATTCCCCGCGTTCGTGAGACCTACCCGTCGTTGTTGAACGTTCACACTCGCGGTATACCTTTAGCGTT
Source organism: Rhipicephalus sanguineus (assembly GCF_013339695.2). NCBI lineage: Eukaryota > Metazoa > Arthropoda > Arachnida > Ixodida > Ixodidae > Rhipicephalus > Rhipicephalus sanguineus. The sequence continues at coordinate 149,482,361 of NC_051179.1, forward strand.
GCGCGGTTGGTTGAATTCAACTGAACTCGGCACATTGTCAGAAATTCGGCGCCTGCAATTCACGCGTCGGGAAGGCTGCTTTATCACGCCGGAACGGACGTCTGTGCATTTTGACCAAGCTTTGACATCGTTCTGCAGGTTTGCTTTGTTTTTGTCACTTTATAGGGTGACAGTTATATTTAAGCCGCTAAATATAACTGGCATTTAATACATGCTTTGCAATTGCAACCTTGAAGTAACCACCTTCTGATTATGTGCGATTTTCTAGCCGCGTTCACGCAGCAGGTTTTATACGCCTGTCAAGTCAATATCATAAAAAGAGAGTGCAAGCATGACGCGAGAGCCGAAAAAACGAAGCGAGCAGTTCATATTACTTCACAGTGGTTAAAGCTCAGCTAGCTGCCTCGCGTATTAATCGGTGGGTGATTCTCCAGCGGCACGGAGGTCTTGATTCTAACCTTCTCAGGAAGCAGTGCCATGGCCGTATAATCTTTTTTTCGCACGCCGCAAACGTTTGTTCACGAAAGTACACGGCTGCTACTGTAAGCATGCCATATCAAAACAACAATCATATGATTCGTAGTCCACGCCGCAGAACATCGATAGCGTGCGCGGCTTCATTTCGGAGTTCACGTGGACCATCACGCATCTTTAACATGACAGAATAAGACTTACCTCGAGGTATACGTCCTACACGGTGTAATCGCGACTTGGGAAATGCATTTCGCTTTGAGTCGGGCGTCGTTGTCGTCGATCGTCTGCTCTTCAGCGTTAACGTGATTGACGAGCCTTTCTCATTTTGTCAAGTTCGCTTTTCGGAAGTGCCAGTCAAGCTTAAAAATCCTTTTGAAGCCGCACTGCAAGCGGTACATTGTGAGGTGCCTCAAGTGCACCGCGAGAGCTCTGCACGTGCACAGAAGCGAGCGGCAACGCGGTGGAGAGAAGGGAAAACGCGCGCTGCTGACACTCTAGTTACTATTTTTCTGCCAGAGATGGCGCTGCCTGTCAAGAGCAGCAGCGCCGCTAAGCTTTGCTTGGGAAGCCTATGGCTTTTATTACCACTGCTGTAGAGTACCACCCCACCATAATACTGACTCCGTTCGCCCTTCAAGCCTACACCCCAACCCCTTTCGTACCTAAACCCAAGATCTGTTCGAGAGCCGCCCCCTTCACTGAAATAAGCGTTTCATTCATTCATTCATTCATCGAAAAAATTGCCCAAGATAAGAATGAAAATTTTACGATGCAGAAAATATAAGCGAACAAAAATAACATAACCGTTTATAAGTGAGATATTCTGTGCATACACCAGTCGAACGATACCATACTATCATTTCAAATGCTAGCAAGCAAGCTCATGTAGAATAACATAAGTGGTGACCACGTATACATGCGTGTATTTTACAGCGAAAGCTTTTATGAGATCATTTCACCGGCCGTTTTTGGTGCCGTAGTTGTCCGCCGCCGCCGCCGCCGGTGTCCGTAACCAGTATCGCTCGCAATAAGAAAAAAAATTCCAGGATGGAACGAGGTTCGAACCTGGGCCCTCTGCGTGGGAGCCCAGTATTCAACCTCTGAGCCATGTCGGTGCTTGAAACTGCTTTGCAAAAAGGTCCTATACAGGCTTCATGTCGGGAAGGAACCACGTTAGCATATGCAATATAGCGTGGTAGAAGAGTAAAATAAGCACCAAGCGTCGCACAACGCGAATTCTGTAACCAGGCGTCAAACAATGCGAAGTGCGCAACGAGTAGGTTGTTGAATGCTTCTAACCCATTACAAAGGGCTCTGCCATAATTCTTCATCGTCATCAGGCACAGCATCAACAAAGTGCGCATAATGCCTTACAGGCGTTTAGCAGGTACCACGGCTCTCTGTAGAACAACGAAAAATGGCACAGTGCCTGCTGCCCTACTTCTCAAAAATTACAATAATTTATAGCGTAGTGGGTTCCTCGCAAGTGCACTTGTATTGGTTGCCAAAGAAACCCATAAGCGCATAGTCCATTTCCTCGGGGTCTCAGTAAGATTACAATGATTTATAGCGTAGTGGGTTCTTCGTAAGTGCACTTGTACTGGTTGCCAAGGAAGCCCATAAGCGCATGATCCATTTCCTCGGGGTCTCAGTAAAGTTCTTCGCCCCCCCCCCCCGTCTCTGTCCCACGTCAACGTATGTTATACATCATGACGGGAGAGGGAAATAACGACCGGGCGTCACCGAATGCAAATTACATAACTGGTGGGCCGTTTAAAGCTTCCAACCCATTACAAAGGGCTGGGCCATAATTCTTCATCGTCATCAGTCGTCGCGTCAACAAATTGCACATAATGCCTTAGAGACCTGTAGCTGGTGCCTCGATCTCCGCCGAATGACGAATAATGGCTTAGTAGGTGGTTCCCAACTTCACAAAAATTGTGATTTATGGCGTAGTGGGTACCTTTCTAGTGTACTTGTATTGTAGCACCAAGAGAGCTTACAACGGGCTCTAGAAACGCCGCTCTTCCAGCTTTCGCTGTGACTGTGCTGCGGTTTCAGCGCAGGCCTGGCGTTTTTTTCAATATAGTTTTCAATTATCTTCATATTCTTTTGAACTTGTGCTTTCTCGCGTTAATAGCGACAGTTTATTTCATTTGTGATGTTTGTTTGATTCCATTCTTTATGGAAAATGCTGCCGTATGAACATCAACGTAAAGTCAACACTGATGCACAGATGGCAGTCAAAATGAGCTCAAAGTTGAGAGGGCTGAGATGAAAAGCACCGAATTCAAGCTAAATATATTCCCACTATACTTCTATGCATTTTATTGTCGTTACCATTCCCCGCATCACTGTGCATACGCCTTCCGCTCGAATGGTTCCATTCTCCGCAAATAGGCTTTCTAAACTTTCTATTGCATTGGCTACCGCATTTATTGTTGTAATATTACCGTAAGACTATTGTATCACTTACACAAAATTAAGTAGTCAGTAATATACCAGGATGAAATGTGTCCTTAATATATCGGCAGTGGCAATTCGTAAACTTCGTTGGGTACCAGGCACTGCGCACTAATTATGCCACAACTACCGCTAGTACTTGACATCTTTCTAAATCCGTGTTTTCAAAAAATCTGCCACCGCACGAATACGATAACGTGCAAGGTGCACCAAACCTGCCTCTAGTTGAGGCTTTCTTTTACGCGTAACTACTCAAGACGTGCGTACGATTTATTCTTCATTACCTACTTAGGCTCAACTCTATCTCTTGCTTCGAGGTGAAGGTTGCTGTTTACCTGCGGATGTTTCATCTCAGGGCACCACTACATCGGTCAGCTATTTTGACATCATGCAGAAGAGTAATTGATGAGAAATTTGCCAATAATTTCAGAGTTCTTTGTATAGATTCCTAAAATGGTGCATATCAGCTGCGATTTCAAGTTAAAAGGCCAACGCATAACATAATCGTCATGCCCAAAGCACAGGACGGCATAGTTTGCGTGGCAATCATGGCCTCAGCAGGCGATGTTGAAGGGATTCACTGTAAGCGTTGATTTCTTGGCTAACATTTAAATCTTACAGCGAGTCCTCGTACTGTTTAAGAGCGCACATCATTCTTCTACACTTGAAAAGGTGGAATCCTTTTCGTCTCTTACGTGTCGTTGTGCACATCTGATGTGATTTTACCAACTGCGATATAGTACATGGGGAGACTAAATAGATATAGGTGCAAGTCATTAACGTCTTGAAATTGTTTTTTTAACTTATATTTCCACTTGCTGCCGCGCCACAAAACACGCGCTTAGTTCACGCGGAGCATATCCGCTCAAGTAAAAACTACTTAGCTCACTTACAAGGATGCTTTCCTTTTTAGGGCGTAAAAACGAAGAGTAAATACTGCGCTTCTCAGCAACAATGCATATTGTTATCCCCGTGGTGGCACTCGCCTTGATTTTATCAGCGCGCAGAGCACGGTGTATAGTCCAATGGACTAAATTACAAATACTCAAGCGTCTTTGTACAAAATATTGATGCATATTTTAAGGTTACATATTTATCACCAACGCCCTTCCAGTGCTTGCATATTTCTTATGTGGTGAGTTTATTGTAATACCCGACGCAAATAAATCTGAACTTTTATTCCTTGTATGAAATACCCCCTCAAACACGATGCCCCAGTTCTTCATCTAAGAGATCTACCTCCATATGCATAGTAAATTGTGTAACTGTGCATAATAATTGTTCTTTTTTTTTCTATCTCTCCTTTAGATTTGATGGCAGTTCAACAGTTGCATGACGTACAAAAATATGTAAAAAAAGACAGGTGGTGACGTCACTAGGCAAACATCAAATCAAGAAGGTTTTAAGGTAGCTTCACCTGCTCCAACGGAGCACACCAGCCACGCGAGCAATACAAAAGCTTTCGTCATGAAACTTCTCATTGGTGTGCTTCGTTTTCTGAAAATGAAAAACACAAAAATGTGGATATAGACAGTGCACTCCAAGAAAAAAAAGAGTGTGTGTGACTCCTTTCGTGTAGGCACAAGAGGTCTACCTCCATGTGCATAGTAATAGCCATTGTGTCAATTCCTCCTCTCTTTTAAGTTTGATGGCAGTTCAACAGTTACATAACGTACAAAAATATGCGAAAAAAGAGGTGGTGACGTCACTAGGCAGACGTCATATCAACAGGGCTTTTAAAATAGCCTGACCTGCTCCAACGGAACACACAGCCACGCGAGCGACACAGAAGCTTTCGCCATGAAACTTCTCTTTGGAGTGCTTCTTTTTCTGAAAAATAAAAGAAAACCCAATAATGCGGATATAAACAGGGCACTCCAAGAAAAAAAAAAGAATATTTGTGACTCCTTTCGGGGAGTCTTGACTTGCCACGTATATGACTCTCTTTAAAGAGGCACATTAACTCTATTGTGGGTCACACGACTCTCCGAAGAGAGTACAGTGGTCTACAAAGAGAGTTGAAGTGTCTCTTAAAAGAGAGTCATATACGTGGCAAGTCAAGACTCTCCGAAAATAGTCAGAGGAACCCTTTTTTTTTCGTAGAGTGTGTGCCGCTTCAGTGTTACAAAAATGTTTCGCGAGTTCATCGTACCACCCTGTACACAAAGGGCTACGGACGATAGCCACAGTTATTATCGTCACGTAGTTGTAAAGGTTAAGTGCCTAGAGCAGAAGCTGCTACAGATGAATACTCTTTACTGGGCGAACTTGGGCCCGGAAAATGAAATTTAGTGTACAAGAAATAAGGCGAGAACAGTCGTCGACCGTCGAATAATCTGATCTCTATTGTACATTAATGATCGAATCTTCCAGCGTTATCGCTGGTGCTCGCGTAAGCTCCCGAGGAAACTACACTGTAGTCGCGTCCTGCGCGTAATCTTAACGCAACGAAGTGCAGCAATCGCGAAGCTTCCCGAACATTGATGCGTGGTCTGCGCCGAGATGGGTTAACACTTTTTCTGGTTGAGAAACTATCACATCAAAATAAAGAAAGAAGATGGCGTGACATTGCCCCCCCCCCCCAACCCAGAAAAAGCCCCGCCCGATGCTGCAAAAGAATACGATAGCAAAAAAATCCCGCATACATGCATAGAGGGAAAACACGAAGAAAGGGGGAAATAAAGGTCCAAAAGTTCGCTAGCGTGCATATAACGGTTTAAAACGCACCACATCCGCCTAAATCTTCAGAATCTTTAAGGAAGGTTTGTGCACACGTATGGCCTCGGGGCGTGCCCGGCCCCGGTGATGTTTTCGTAGGAATGCAGGGATGTAATTGTAGGAATGTAAATAATGTTGCGTATGTACCAGAATGACTCTGTCACTTACATATTAGAGTTGTTAGACCCTGCCGGAATGCGACAACGAACGCTGTTGATGATATACACGTCAGAGCGCCGCTAGTGTGCACCTCTCTCCGATGAAAAAGGCTTGTGCAGTCGAATGTGACAGCACTATAACCTTTAGGCATCACAGTATACTGGAAACATCTGGTAATCCCGCGTCACGCACACAAATACTCAAATCCGCACGGAGGCGTCCATCCGCCTTGTAACGCTTGGCTAATGCAACATAAGGGTTATAAGTATCTCCATGCCGAGTTTTTCGGCATGAAATTACTTTCCATAGTGCGCGGGATCTGCCGGATATCGTTGTCTTATTTTCCGGAGATAGCAGTTTGTTCACCTATCTTTGGAATCACACACCAGTTTTCTAGCAATTAAAGATGGTTAGTCGGCTTGTCTAGTAGCATATTCTCAATCAGCGAAAGTTATTCCGGTAAGAATAGACGATTTCGCGGGGTGGCAATTCATCTCGACGGAAATAAGCGCGAAAATACACTGATACGAGACTTCGAAGGGAACAAGAAAAGCGCATTTCACCTCGCCCTTCTGCGACCCGTCTCACGTTATTTACCGGCTGGTTTCCTTTATACTACTTGTCTGAGGGCGATGCCATTCTTTTTTTGTGTTAGTAATTTGCGCTCCTTAACGTTCGTTCGACCACTACTGTCACTTGCTGCAATGAATGACTACAATTTATTGAGAAAGGAACTGTGGCATTAACTTGAAGAGTTACTATATGAACACAACCATGACACAAATTATGCTCGACTCAGGCCCGCAGCCAGGAATTTTTGAGGAGGGGGCACTTGCTGGAGGCCTTGGCAATTGAAGAAAAAGACCTATTTTTATTATTATTTTCGGCAAATGACCCCCTCAACCAGAATTTCGGTGGATGATCGGGACCCTAGGGTACCCCCCCCCCTCCTCTCTCTGGATACAGGCCTGGCTCGACTATAGACAATAAACTCTTGCCGGTACACTGCCGTCCTGTCAACACTTCACGAAATGTCTTTAATAAATGCCGTGTATTGGAATCTTGAAATTGTTTATGACATGTTCCAAGCAACCTACGATCAGTCGTGCTTTGCGTGCACCTATGGCTGACGCTAGTATTGAACTCCGGGCAAGTACTAAAATGACCACTCCCAAACCATGCGGTGGTAATTACGGAAATTTATCATGAGCTTCAACGTATCGTAAACGGTAAGCATTTATCATCTGAACAAGCAACCTTGGACCATGAAGCTGTGGACACATAGACCATCTCGGCATAAGAGTTAACCACTTTTCTTGCATGCAGATATCACAGAGGGATACAAACTAGCGCTCCAATATCTCGCTCTGCAGTGCAAAAAACAAACCTGATATGAAAGTATGCGTCTCTCTGGTGGGAACTGCAAGTCTGCACTTATAGGGAAGAAGGCGTGTTTACCACAGCAGACAAACTCAGGAAGTATCGCTGGACCCTAAGCATCCACAAGCGGAATTGCCTTGGTCAGAAAAGCAACTGCCTTCCTTGGCAGCTTGTTTATGCACGCGCTGTTCACCCTCCCCGACCTCACAAGTTGAGAAGAAAAAGAAGCGAGTGTTAAAAGGATGATGAGAAAGGTAAGAGGAGGAGGAGGCAAGTAAGATCAAGAGGTCAGGTGCAAAATGTCGTTCCGTGTTCTAAAGTAAGAGAGGAAGGAAAAGAAAAAAAATAGAGCCTGCTCTACTTCGTGAAAGTCGTCTAAACAGCAAAGCTGACGCGCCCCTTGGTCAGGCTAATGCATTTCTCTGTTTTGCAAGATTTTTCTGTGTATTTCTGCGTTCTATCATTGTTCATTATTTGTTACTATTTGTTAAATAATCTAGGTGGTAGCAGTGCTTTGTTGTACTATTGCATCTGCTGTCACCTCTTTCGTCAGGCATTATATTTTGGTAATTTACACTAAGGGTTACTTTCTTCCTCAGCTTAGGCCATGTGGATCCCGCGCCACGACATGCTCATTCACGGCCGCTCTGGAACGCTGCGTTGGAGTTCCAGTGGATCGTGGAGCATTCCACCAGGCCACTCGTACAAAAAGCCTGTTGCGATCACGGCTGCGCTGGAAGGCAAGCAGCGTTGCAAGCGCTGCTGCTGCATATGACATTCCCGCTTCGCCAAGGAACATGCTCCTTGCGGAACAAGTTCCTGTCGTTGCATGTTCAGCCTCTGCCGATTCGAGCGAGAGTACAACGACGCTCCTCACCGCCTCCCTATTTAAGCGAGCACCTTTCAAACAACTCACTGTGAGGCGAAGCCTTTTACTCTTTCCACCGAGCCTCACTCTCGCCACACCGCAAGGCCACTGGACCTAGCGGGGAAACCTCGGTGTTACGTGGCAATGCCCAACAACCAGTAACATTCCACAGACATGGCTAGCCCCTTGACAGATGCGCTATTATAAATGAAGACAAAAGCCATCGGGAGGCACCGAAGGTGCATTCCGGGTTTGAGAGGCGTAGGCATTTCGCGGAGCTAGGATTCCATTGGGGCTGAAGGAAATAATGCCGCTCTATTTTTCGTTAAATACATCGCAGGGTGGGTAGCAAGTGAATATAAAAATTTCATGGTAAAGCAGTGAAAAGCACTTGGATTGCAGGCGTAAGTGTGAACAGTCGTGACTGTGTGCCTGCTAGATCGGATCAATTCAAGTACTCCCTTTCAAACAACTTTTTTGTTCATCTCGTCAGCTACAAAGGGCCTTGAGAAAGATAAGTCAACGGCTCGAAACGTTGACTCCAGTGACATTCTCAGTTCAACGACTTTTTCATTACTTACCAAAGGAAGCAGGAACGACGGGGGAAACCAATGCACATTTTAAGGCGACGAACCCACATCACACTAATCAGAGCTAGCGGGTGTTGAGTAGGAATCGAACATCTGTTCAATTCCTACTCAACACCATACCCCTTCCCATATCGAAACCCTGCTGCTCAGGTCCAGCTCGATTAAGAATGAGAATGCATCGAAGGGCTCATTCCTTTGTGAAATACGACCCAGTGAAGCCATTGAAAGCATTGGACAAATAATTGTACTATTTAAGTGTAGTGTTGTAATAATGACATAAATTATAATGGATAAACTTTTATAAAAAAAAGGGCATGCCCTTGTGAGGAGCGAACCGAAAACCTTCTAATTATGCATGCCATGCTCTACTAATTGAAGTACGAATGAGCTTGTTCCCCATTCCCTTTATGCGGCATTTCTGCGCGTGAAATCCTGGAAGTGGTGGCCGGCGCCACTCGTACGTACGGCGGCAAGTGTGGAACAATTTTACAATAAAGCTGAATTTGTCCAAGACATGCCCATCGGCTGGCGGGAATTTCGTACGTGTTACAGAAATTGGGAATTACCTTTACCCACATATGCTGCACTAAAATGCAGAAGTTGTCCGCGGGCAAAAACCTATGTGCCACGTGGGCGGCAAGCACCGACGCATGTGCCGCACAAATGAGCAAGCCCGACTACTCACCACTGATTCACGAAAAATAAATAAGGGAACACACTAGCGGCGAACGCCAATTAAGATTTTCCACGAAATGCCAAGCGCATGCGGCAAGCCAGGCAAGGCGAAGCATGTTGCGAAATTGAGAATGCGGCAAAATAACGGATGCTGCTTTAATGGCTCCTCAAGCTCGTCCACAAAACGCGAAGCGCATGCGGCAAGCCAGAGAAGACGTCGCATGTCGCGGCAACACGAAACATGCTGCTCAAATGGAAGATTTCAAATGTGCATACGTGGAAATTGAGACAGACTTCCTGGAGGCCCATTTGAGATTTCGTTTTAGGATATGTGATCTGCTATTTTTCAAAAGACAGTGTCAACTCTGCGTATTGTGGTGAACAGCTTCCCTGGTCAATGTGAATCTTCGCAGAGCGGAATGGCTGTTCATTTTATTTGCCAGCTAGCATCACCTAGGTTATGATGTTTTCATGAGCTGACAGCTCTCGTAAACAGTGAACTCTCGCAGTCTACCAACGGCATCAAGTGTACAGCGATGAGAGCCTGAGCGAAGGAAGAATGGATGTAGGCGTCCGATTCGTCGCTAGATACGACATAATGAAGCCCAGAGACAGTGAAGCCAAAGAAAGCATATAGGACAATATCTGAAAATTTTAATCTAACGTGTAATTAGCACAAAATTAAAATGAAATAAAGGCGAGAGCTTGATGTCACTAGGGACGAAATACAAGAAGTTGTAAATACGCGTTTTTCCTTCTTCCCCTTTTTATCTAAGCAGCATACGGTAAAAAGCACCATATGGCGGACTTTACCCACTCGGCTACCAAAACCGTGGGAGCACGGGAGGTTGTACGTGCCCCCTTGTTAGAAAAATCGTTCATTAGAGGTCATTGTGTTTTTATTTACTAAAATGCTCAGAATATAATGCTGAGTATTTTCAACAGCACAACTCGAAAGAGATATAATTAATAATGCGCAGGAGCAGCTCCAGCAAAGCTGGAGTGAGCCTGGTAGCGTGTATTTACCTAATTTCGAATATTCCAAACAGTCCGTTGAACAATCCGAGAGCTCTTCTTTGTAGCTGTTTATATGCGCTAGGCAGCCTATCCGAACGGAGAGCAAATTATCTCTCGATTGCGATTCTTGCTTCAGATAATATACACAAGCCAATGATACATATCGCTTGTAAAGAGCAAGAAAACTGAAAAAGGAAAAATTATAACATCTGCATGGTCTCTTTCGCGTTATTTCTCGCACGTTACTCGTCTTGCGTGCATGCTGCCTTAGGAGGACTGCGCAATGCAAGCTGCATGGCAGAATAATGATTCACTGAGTACTTAAGTGGCGAAATTAATTTCTATACAGCTGCTCAGTATGCCTAAGGGAAGAATTTGTTGCTTTGTTGGCTGATAATAGCACGACATTTTATTCCTTCTTACGGGAGCTTTAGTGTAAAACAGTGTATGAATACGATCTTGTATCTGCTCAACGAAACAAACAAATAGCTGCATTTATAATAATTTTCCGGAATTACTGTCAGTGACCTTGAACAGCGAAGAAATAATTGCTTACCAGCTATACCACGGCGTCTCATTAAGCTTTCTGCGGGCTGAACACATCGGTGACGCGCAAAGCGTCTCATGTTAAATGGTGAACTTGGCCAATACACGCTGAAAGGTACTTGGCTGTAGCAGGATTCGATGGCTTGCAACAAATATGCCTGCCTTAAATATCACGATGTTCACGAGCGCTAGCCTATCGCGAATACTCCAATACTTCTAGAACAACAAAGAAAGCATAGTAAGAGGTCGTTTCTACGAGTGTCGCGTGGGCTTGTGTGAAAATTAAAACAAAAAGCGATCACGCAGCCTTCTACGGCTGTTTAATTCTCCGTGTTTTATGGCTAGAACGTGAAGACTACGATTAGCTGTAGCTAACTGCTTTCTCCAGCTTTATTTTGATAAAGTCTAAAGGCGTTTAACGAAAAATGGCCAGGTCTACGCTGAACACGAGCACATTCAGATTACAATATGCTGGAGAAGCGGTCGGCTAAGATGTCGTCGAAAACTGTTTGAAGAAGCTTGGTGAAACTACATGACATGAAAAGCAGTGGTTCATTGTGCTTCACTAACCTAAATACAGTGAGCTGTGCCATTTGATCCAAGAAGAGGAACGCTAAATGAACTTTATTGGTTATGGAGAAAAGTGCTGACTTGATTATCTCTATTGAAAATTTGTGCATCATTCATTATCATAATCCACCAATATAATAGCGGATAATATAGCAGACCTGGTGGTGAGGAGATATAGCAGACCTGGTGGAGAGAAGATATGTAGAAGGATGTAGCAGACCTGGTGGTGAGCGTTGCTGTGTGCCTGACCAAAAGCGCAATTAGTCCGGCTTAAGCCGTTCCCGCCCCCCCCCCCCCTGAGAAAATGCAAAACCTATGCGTGTGCGTGCTGTTAGTCAACCTTAAACGAGAACGAATCATGCACGACGTGTTTTATTCCTTAGCTAGTACTGCATGCTGAGCACTTTGAAGAGTATTACTGTCTAGCATAACACTTCAAGTAGTCTGTGAAGGCAACGTCGAGTCTTATCTGTTGAAGGCTTCATTTTGCCTGCTTAATATTCGTGGTTATAAAATCTAGAAAGTGGGTTCATATTAGGCAGGAGTTTGGGCTGGTTGTTTGAGTGACACCTCAAAGATTGTTCCAGATAGGAAGCAAACGAAGACACCAAAGCCGCCGCGTCGTTTCTAGAGAAAGAACTATCAGAAGTCTGTGATGTAGTGTCTTGTGCCGTTTTTTCAGCTGAGTCAACAGGAGCAGTGTCTTGTATACCAGCGTCAGCTGGTAGCCACTGTAGTGCGACGTTCTGATGAATTTATTGGGCATCACTAGCAAGGCGGCTGAGATCCATTACTAGTTGGCCCTTCGCGTGGGGGGACTACTGAGACTGCAGCGCCGCTCGTGAGTCGGAGAATAACGCCCTAGAATCGCGTCTCTGATCTTTAATACTGTCACGGCAGAAAAGGAGTAAAGCAAAGAAAAAAGAGAAGTGAGGTGCAGGAGAATCATCCACCTTTTCTCTGATGAGGATGAGGTTGGCGCATCTGCTCTTCCGAACTTTCAATATAATCTTGTTCTTGATGAATTCTGCAAGAGTTGTCGACTGATTGCGAAGAACGGCAACACCTCTCATCAAATGTCTGCTTTTCTTAACTCCATTCTCTTCGCAAAACAGGCCGGTCGTTTCTGGACACTTTCGTTTCGATTTTGCATACGCTACTCGATTAGTTACTAAGGAAATCGTGAGGGTCTTCGTCTGCCAACATTCATTCGAGCAACACAATGTCGCTTCCCTGTGCTCCTACCAAGTACGAGCACTGCCCGCCATGGCTAAGTGCACGAGTGAAATTTTCTGTACTGAGGTCCGGTAATTCGCCTTGGCGACTCGCTCATATTGGTCGAGCTGATCCTCGACGTACTCAAAAGCACCGTCGTGAATGAAAAGTCTAAGCAACTCAAGTCTGCTCCGCAGTCACCCTTGAAGCGCCTGCAGTTGCCATTTCGTCAGACGGGCGGCTCGTCAGCTCGGGCAGTACCAGAATATTGCGCCAGTATTCAGAAACGCTCCTTGACTTGAACTTGACTTGCCACCGACTTCAACGCGTTTCGAACGTGCTGCCTTTATGCGGTGCCAAGGCAGCACAAACGCGTTTCAAACGCGCTCCCTGGAGGCGGTGGCAAGTTAAGTTCAAGTCAAGGAGCGTTTCTGGATACGGGGGTAAGTCTTTGCAGTCTAAGACTCTAGAAGTGGACAACAGCATCCACGGCAGGAGCTCCTTGCTGGCCCGGACTGAAGTGCCCTTCCGTGAAAGAGTCTGGAGCAACAGGCTCTGAAATAGAGCCCTTCTACCAATGTCTCAACGCGGAGAGAACAAAACACAGCAGCACGGTGCGACAAGCACAAGATCTGTATTCAGAGTTGACAAGACCACATGCGCCATATATTTTGCAGAACAGTGATGGAAGGTGGAGGGTTCAAGAATTTTTATCGTGCATATTGGTGTGTTTTCAACCCCCCTACACCCTGGTTAGGCCGGTTGCGTTGCCAGCTTTCAGTTGTGACGCGTTCACAGTGATGTATTCAGCTCAGTAGCTCTGGCGTATGTGCGGTGGCTCAAGAGGCAGAGATGGAAACGCATGCCAAAGTGACCTGCAGGCTTCGTTTGTACCCGTTTAGGGCGTCCTGAAACGTGGCCACTAGTATTTCATTGTCTGGTCCTGGCAGCACTCATGAGCTCTCATGCCTGCCGATGATTGTCACGCAACCGGGCGTCTGTCACCCACTAACAGCGCAGCAGCCGACGCGATGCGGCCTCCTCCACGAATGTGGTGATTTCCGGAATGTCGCCGCCGCCTCATGATGGGCGCCAGTGTGAGATACGGCCGCGTCACCGCAGCCCCGGCTTTAACTCGGTAGGCCTGCAGAGCCTGCTAGGCTCAGCCGCGTCTGGAGTAGTCCAGAAGAGCCCCGGCAACTTTTCGTGCTCCTCGCACGAAACGCACACACAATCTTGTATTTCTCCTCTGCGGCGTTCCTCTGGCAGCCGTCCCTGTACATCTTAGAAGATACTTATCCTATTGTCCAAATGTTCAGTACTTTACCCATTTCATAGGCCATTTCGACAGTCCGCACGGAGGTTGTGTTTTATTACAACATTTATTATCCAAGCATTTGATTTCTTTCCTTTTTTAGAAAATACGCAAAGCCGGCACGGGTTGGTACTCGGGTGAGTTATTTTTATCGTTGTCCTTGTAAATCACTGTTACTTTTGACGCTTGCATCCTGCTCAGAAGAAAACACCCGTCGTGACGGAAGTATGTATATGTGCATATACATATAGAGGGGGCCTCAGTCAAATCTAGGCTGTGTTTAAAAATATGCCGACGCCCTCTATGACGACGCGACAAAATGCCCGTTGTTGACTATTGCCTACAGTGTGTCACGCTATTTCTCTGTTCTACTTTATGCCTAGTTAGGCAAGGTTCATTGACCAAGTTCTCAAGCAATGAAGTTGGGCGAAAAACTGCAATGAGAAAGTTATAGATCGGTTTGCAAAACTTCCGCTCAGGCAGTTTGTAACTCTGCGTTCATTGAGTGTTAGCGTTTTGCTCCTTACTACAGATACACGAGAAATACAGAATTATACCACGTGAAATGGACCCGCCATGGTGGTCTATTTGTAATGGTGCCCTACTGCTGACCCGAAGGTCGCGGGATCGAGTCCCGACCGTGGCGGCCACAATTTTGGCGGAGGAGCAAAAGCTTGAGGTTCCAGTACTTAGTGCCGAAAAAGAAAGACGAAGAAACGCGCGGTGGCGCGCACTGCGAAAAAGAAGAGGAAAAAGAATGATGAGTGGTTCTCGCTCTTGTTTCGTCGCAGATCGCTAGCTTTCTTTGCTCTCTGGTGTCAAAAACCACAGTGCGGACACATCTACATCCTCGCACAAATCCAGGGGACCTTCTATTCGATTGCGTGGTGCTGTGGGCGGCGAGGACTGAAAACGGATTGTTGGTGGACTGCGTCGACCCTGGACCTCGATAGCTCATCTTATGGAGCGCCTCACGAAGAAGCGTTCAGCTCGACAAGCACAGATTACGAATAACCTACAGGAAGCATGTTTGCTACTGACAGATGCGGCTGTGGACGAGGCCAAGCGGACACGTATTTATTACATTTATCGACTAGTAACAGCGACCTTTTGAAACTTAACGATGAGCCCGATGAGCACTTCGCTGACGATGAGCTCAAAGTGGGGTATATAACTGCGGCAGACTACAACGACCAAGCCATCAGCATACTTGCCGAGATTCGCAGCAAAATCACCGTTGTGGGCGCGTGGACAGTACCGCGGCGACTTCTCCTCAGATCGCAACCCCAAGAGTTCCGGACGCTCTGTAGAAAATTGGCCCAGAACTGCCGAATCTTGACATGCATATTTAGTCAGCTTTATGGGAGCAGTTTGAGCACACCGTTCATCTTAACTACGCTTTGTCGATGTCGACAATGTTTTTCTCCTGACGGGATTATCTTGCGGGAGATGCGGCAGTGCGTTTTCCAGTTTTCCAACTTCCAAAGCATGTTACGCAGATGCCGTAATACGACTGAAGGAACCGTTTGGAAATCGAAAAAGAATAGAGCAACACCGCCTACCAGCGCTTCGCAATCTCCCTTATGTAGAGTCAGGAATCGGCGTTCGAGGCCTCAGGCAACATTATGATGCTGAGCAGCCCAGAATCCAATGTCTGACTGCATGAAACGTACGAGTGGTCACTTTCTCTGCAATGTTGATTCATATTCTACAATAGACTTTGCGATACGATATCGTTGCAGCATATACATGAGCAATGCGAAGCCGTGCTTTGAGAAAACACGGGTCTGACACGAATGGCTGAGATGGAGGATTGGTAGCTGCCGCATTGGAACCGGAATTAAAAGAGCTGCTCATGTTCATACGTCTTGAGCTAGACAGCGGGGAACAGTGTAAGCCGTTCGCACAACGACCTGTTGATGACCACGCGAAGAGAACTTGAGGCAGTAGCACCGCTTCTATACTGCACAGCGCATCATAATGCTGGAGCGAGTGTTTTTTCTGCAGATCAAATAAATATCGCACACGCGCCTGCAGCGCCAACCTCTCCATCGCTTCTAAGAAAGAAGTGTATGCTAATGATAACCGCTGCTCCAAATGCACATCACGTGGTCACCAGGCAAGGTATTGCGAAATCAAAGTCGCCCGCGGAGGTTTTCACGAAAGTCACGTATCAAGTATGTGCGAACCTCATTGCAGAAAAAAGCACGACAGCGAAAACTTCTCGACCAGCAAGGCTCAGGTAGCACAGCAGGGACATCGCATTCAGTAATGCTATGCGACGACAATTACACAAACGGTTGCACAAAGACAGACAGAGAAATGCACCTGCAGACTTTTCCCGCTTTTCTTGTTAACAGCGACATGTACAGATGAACCAGAAAGATCCTGGATAGTGGAAGTCAGAGATCATTCATCACAGATCTCGCTGAAAATGCAACTGCAGCTACTGGGAGAAACTCGAGTTGCATTCAACACGTTTGGCAGCGCATCCCAAGGTTCTGCGGAAATACGAAATGTTGTTCAAGTTCTTCTGTGTAGCCAACACTGTTCCGACATCTACGTCGTTCGACCAATTATCGCCGATTTATATGCAATGA
Source organism: Rhipicephalus sanguineus (assembly GCF_013339695.2). Lineage (NCBI taxonomy): Eukaryota > Metazoa > Arthropoda > Arachnida > Ixodida > Ixodidae > Rhipicephalus > Rhipicephalus sanguineus. The sequence goes on from NC_051179.1 coordinate 149,498,951, forward strand.
CATTCTTTAGCCAACAGATGATAGCCACCTTATGCAGAAGTTGCACCTTTGAGGCAAATTCGTTGCTGACGAAAATATTTTTTTTAAATGAAGACAGAGACCGCATCAGGTAGTTTATTGTATCTGACTATCTTTGGAACATTATGACCGGAGAAGTCATAACGCGCATATAAGTGCCACGGTTGGTCGCAATCAACATGGTGTTTGGGGCTTATTCGTCAAAGTGCCTCTCTTGACTGCGACACTGAACTCATAATCTGTGTTTTTTGAATGAATGAATGAATGAATGAATGTTCTTTATTGCACACATATTTTTTACAAAACAAGCACAAACTGTATGGCCCCATAGCCAAAGGCTAGTGCGGGTCCCATTGAAGTATACATAACGGAAACTGTAATACTTATAAATAAAATAAATAGAAGTAAAGAACTCAAATGTGATATTTTCATACAAGAAGTAATGTTTTTCTGCTAACAATAGTCGAAACGAGTGCGAGTCGAAACGATTAGCGACTTCGATTGCCGGAACGACTGGGGAATCTCGCAGATTCCCCAGTCGTTCCGGCAACTCGAAGCAGTGGGCATCACAGATTGTGGCGAACCACCCTTGCATGAGTGCACTTCACGCTTCCAAGGAATGATTCCAAAAAAATGGGAAATCTACAGTGGCACTACCTCGTAACGGTGATCCGAAAGAGCTACTTCGAAGAAACCATGACAACGCTTTCACACGTCCACGAAAACTAAAAAAAGGGCAATCGATAAAAGAAGGATTGGGTAAGCCATACGACACTTTCTTCCAGCAATACATGGAGCTAGGGCACGCTGAAGTGGCACCTGAGAACGCTACTGTCAATCGGGCTGTCTAATGTGCGCCTAGAATTTATAACAGAAGAATCTCTGACTACGAAGTTCCAAGTCGTGTTCGACGCATCATCACACGCTTAAAGGGGTCATGAAGCGAAAATGAAACTTCCCGGTTGCAATTTTCCCTGATTTAATACGGATTAGACATACCAGTTCCAAAATATTTCGGCACAATATCCATTCTGTAATTAATGACACCCATTTGAAATCACAGTTCTTTGGAGATCGCTAGCGACCATGCGCGACCGTCGGCCGCTAAAAGCACTAAAATGTGACGTCAGTGATACGTCATGTTAAGAGAAGTTACAAATAGAGCGTTCGCTTTATTTTGCTCTGAAGTAATATAATTATAGGATACTAGAAAAAGAAAAAGCAGCAGAGCTATTTTGGCGCTCTGAGTTCTAAGCTGTACAATCACAGTGAGTGATCTGCTCGGTTCCGCTTTCAAGTACATCCGGGCTCTTTCACGTGTGTATCCATGCCTTCCCGTCGGTTTGCTGGGCTCGGTCGGTGCAGTCAGTGCAGCGTCGCAAGTTGTGTTCTACTGTGTGTTCTCGGTGGCTTAGTCCTCGTTATGCCAACTGTGTGCGTCGTCAGACAGTGCCGCACAACTTATGATGCTACGAACCACGGTCAACTAAAACTCAAAAACATCGCTGCGTCGCCATGTTTTGTCAACGACAGAGACTTTTCATTGGCTGTCTTAAAATGACGTCAGCTACACAGTTGACTGGAACGTGAGCGGGGAAACCGAAATTGTCTTTTTTAGTAATTCAGCGACCCCAGACATCAAACGAGTCGATGTATAGTACTAAATGGACGGCCAGGATTCTGAATACACACGTAGTTGAAATTTTTTGGAGGACGTTTCACGACCCCTTTAAGGCATACCATCCCTCACCGAGTGCCTTCAAAATGCGGTGAGTCTTAATCCAGACCTTCATATGTTTGTCAATGCCAGCCTGAAAGCTTATGAAACATGCGTTACTACAAGCACAGCGCACCATGATTTGGCGAGTAGGAGCTCTACCAACGCCTTCTTGCTGGCACTCCGGCGCTTTTTTGGTTCGTGGAGGCCAGTAACACTGTCCTCCGATAACGCGATCCCATTTAGGGGAGCATCGCTATATGTACTGGCCATTCGAAGCATTATGAAGAGCTCTCCATTTGCATCGCCCCTGTCGACTCATCGAAGAGAGTCGAAGATTATTGGAGAGTCATTTCATAAGCTTGGTTGTAGAGTCATTTCATAAGCCTGGTTGTAGCGCGGCAAAGGCCGGGACGCCAGGAAGAACCGTACGACGACGCACAGCGCTGCGTGTCGTCCTACTTTTCTTTCTGGTGTCGTTGTCCTTTGCCGCGATACAACAAAGCTTATGAGACGACCCACTACCAACAAGTCTCCGTATCCAGACTTATTAGTGGGAGAGACTCATTCGATCACTCAAGGAGGTATGGTAGGGTAAATACTGTATGTTTGTTTTAGCGTATTGCTTTAGAAACTCGTGAAAATATTTACATAAAGTTTCATGTGCTCACAAAAGATGCCACTGGTCATAACGTGACGACTGTTCAGTGTCTAGGTTAGTTACCCTTTCTGTGGCCTACTCTGAAATTTTCAGGTGTGCTTAATTATTCAACGTACTTTTTTCTCTGCAAAAACAAAAAAGGAATGTAATGATACTAGGCAGTGCTATCCGAAATATTTATAGGTTACCTCTGAAATAAACAGATATGACATCATTGTTAAAGTTTTGTGAAAAAAATAATAACACCGCAAGCGCAAAGCGACAAGGGGACGTATTGCTTTGTAATTTTTTACAACATTATCCTTCTTACCAACAGCAATTTTTTTAGTTAGAAAACTTTGTGCCTAATGGTAGCACGTGGGTGAAAAGCTTCACTACAATAACATTATTCCTTTCTGCGCATATCTATATTACATTTGAGAAACTCCTGAAATACGAAGTTTTATGTGCGGATGATGCTTATGGTCACTCAAAATGCCCCCGGATAATATATTCTCGTGTTCTATTTTTTGGTGGTGTCCCTAAAGCTCCTCTTATATAATGTTCCTTTTTTCCGTCGCCTTTCCTTGCTCTCGACAAATCATAGAATTCTGTCCTGTCCTCAGGTTCTTTGTCCATCCTGTTGATGGTGATTTACAAAACACACCTGAAACAATTACAAGAGCTCCATAACAGATTTTATTGATTGTAGTAGGCGACAACATTGTTAGTAGCTGTCTGCGATGTGTCAGCATTCACAAATGTTCATTGAACTTGCTGCATGTTACACTTATAAGGATGCCAAACTATTTCGTCTCTCAGAAGCTTCTTTCAAATGTATTTCTCTCTTGCTACACCTTTTACACACAACAAAGCCTTGAAAGAAGGAGGTAATGGTAGGTCTGTGCTAATCTAATAGTCATATTCCTTGAGGGACACTCAAATACATAGCTGGCTGAATGACATCAACTCAATTAGGGTAGCATAGGAAGAGACAATATTTTGGCGAATTGATTTATTCACATGTTTTGTGCGAACTTTCGCATCTGGAGACAAGACCTCTGGCTTTGCCATGTTTCCAGAAACTGGCCTTGCAATTCTTTGTAGCATTTTAGAGCCAGATTGTGTGCAATGGAATCTCTATGTGCGCGCTTTTCAAGCAACATACTCACCGCGCTTTTCTGGGTAATATTTTTCAGAAGTACTTGGATTTTTTGAAACCTGGTTTTCAAATGCACTAATGTGTGCAAAATGTGCACCATAAATGTTGGTAAGGACGGGTACGTTCAATTTTTCATCTTTTTTGTGCTTATTACCTGCACATGTTTATTTCACGTGCTTCGCCGCACCTGATGACGTCGCATTAGGTACGCCTATAACCAGTGTTCTAGTCTCCGCACTTTTCTAGCTTTCTTTCAAAATGTATAGAAAGAAATAGTACTGAAACGCTAGAAGGCAGATTCTTGTACGTCTGCTAACAGTTAGGGAACCGATATGAGACTTCGCATATATAAAGTAGTACTTAAGGTGGTTTTTACTTTCATATGTATGAACTAAAGAACGACGAATTTCATGCCATTTATGAGCTTTGACGATCAAGGAAGAGAAGTAGCCATCGACCCCGCTCCCTACAGTGCGCAGTTATTTACAACGTGCGTACTGCAACGCAAACTGGTGCGAGACTACGAGACTACATTCTTCTCAAATGCTACACCAAGAAATTCATCTTGCATGATTGTTTGTGGGGTCAACACGGCGGCACATAACACGTTTTCTGTTCCAATAGCACAAAATAGTGCAGAATATTGCGGGCGAGTTCCCGCGAGGCATAGGTTGACAGAAACGTGCAGGTCTGAAGTGGTGCTTGAGGAAAGTAAAGGTCGCACTGTTTTCTACAGTCTCGTTCGAGCATGGCTCAGTACGATCGGGGAAGGGTTTTTGGGGTGACAAATAACGACAGGGAAGAGCGCTGGTAAATTGTGCTCATGATGGCCGTGTGCTTTTTGTGTATCATGGCGTGGGACTGCATTTTTAGTGTAAAAACATACAGCATTCTATCGTACTCCTGTATATTCATATCAACATGTATGCTTGAATTGTGTTGATATAATATTACCATATAACTACTGTGATCGCCATTGAGGGTGCCTGCGGCTTCGTCAAGCTGTCTGACATTTCCGGCCGCTTTTTCGTATTATTACGTTGTATTAATGAGTGTAGCACCAGTGGCGCACTCTGCCCGTAGGAGAGGCAGGTTCGAATGTCGTGACAGAATGATGGTTATCGTTTTCGCACAAAAGGGAGGTGAGCCGCGTCGTATCGAGAATCTCCATAATATCGAGCAATACAGAGGCATATTAACAGGTTAATTCGGCAAGCTCTTTTGCCTCCTCTAGCTTCTAGCTTAAAGTTCCTTAACAGTGGCCCGGAGGCTGTTACAAACTCACATTTTTTTCAGAAATGCCTAGTATCACTGGGAATGTTTAGCTGTACAAAGGCTACAATCGTCATATTGTGCAAAGGCTATCTTATTGTGCGGTCGAAACAGCAAACAATCCGTGCAATATGTTGTATTAAATGCTTTGTTAGTGAGTGAAATGAGAATATAATTCACGTGGCAGAAACTGTGCTGTATTCCGCATTGACGATACCTTCCATACATAATAAGTTGAAAAGATTGGCTTTGTAGGACAACAGCAAAACATTATATAGATGATTTACATAGTGACTTCGTATTAGGTATGCGACTGGGAATTGAGCTCCCCTGGTGCAAGCAAGCCTTGGTCTTCAGAAAAGGAGTTGCAGAAGCCGAACATCACTTTAAATGCGTAGCTGGAGCTTGTTAAATGGAAACATGCGGCCGTCGGATAAAACAGGGACGGTTGAAGCGGAAAGGGTGTTTCAAAAATGTCACGGAAGTGGTGCTTTCGTCCCGTTTCTATAATAGCTGATCGAATGAGGTGATGTAAAGATAACAATGTTTTTAAACCTATCACGCGTTAGTACTCTCGCTTCGATTCAAAGATGTGAGTGAGTGTCTTTATGCCTGCCGTATTCGCAGTCGGCAAGAAAACTTTTTGTGCCAATCACGATAAAGAGAGAACAGATTTCTCAGCGAAGGTTGAACAGTGTGCACGTGGTTGTTGCTACCTAAGTCACATTAAACTCGCCACCTCTGACAATGATTGGGGCAGGTCAATGCTGCCATGTAAATTTTGTCTCTTTCTTTCTTTGTTTCTTTATTTATTTCTTTTACGAAAGCACTACAATTCGAACTTACAACCTTCAGCAGTTTCTGCATGTTTCTTCCAGGGACGCCACGTTTAACTACCCACTGGCGCAGAGTGCCTTTATGCGTATTATCCGGAGGATTTTCACACTCATCTACGCAGATAAGCACCGGCGCCACCGCATATAGGTTTATGACGTTCGTTGTTTAAATGTCGCTTAAAGCACTCCCCCTGCCCGATAATACGTACGAACGGCTGTCATAAAGAAACTTGAGTGTTTTCTTAATTGGAAGCGTCGTCGTGCTTTACCGACAACTAGAATAATTCATTACATTTGAAGAAAACGTTCCACACATGCTATATTAGTCATCCGTATGGTATTGAAAGCTCCGTAGTTTCTTTGCAAACCAGTGCCTTCTCAACCGGTCGATGCTGACGAGCAAGAGATTTTAAAGACGATAGTCTTTCTTGGAATACTTAAACGGAGAAATTTTGGTCTTTCTGTCTGTTTGTCTTTCTGTTTGTCTGCACGTCACTCGATTCAGCCACTCGGCCAAAGTTGAACCACTTGCCCAAGGGCCAGCCATCTTGAACGGATGACGAATTTCACACTTGTGTACATTGTCGATCAAAAAGCAAACATTACGCATATCTGAGGCACAACATCACTAGGTAAGTATTATGTGGTGTGTTCCTTTAATAGAAAATGCATACATACGTAATTATAAAGACCCTAGTTTCTTAAGATGCGCTGAAAATGCGACCGTGCGTTAAACTTGGCTTCCTCCGTGCCCTCTGCACGAGCTCATTGTTGTGTTTCGGTTTAGGTTCTGTATTGCACTGTACAAATGCCATGGGGCGCCGCTCTGGCATTCCTGTTTTAGCCAGGCGACGTGTAAACAAAAGAGTGTGTGGAGAGTACTCGTTGAGTGCGGACGTTTCTTCTGCTTCAGCGCTTCGCGCCAAATCGCGTGTTCGGGCTGGCTGGCGTCCCCGCCGGTCGTGTTGGTCACCGCCGGTCTTCGCCTGCTGCTGCGCCGGAACCACCAGTCCGCAACACAGCACTCATGTTCCCGACGTATTCCCAGATGGCGTCCATATCTCACGCAGCGCCTCTTGTATCGCCTTTAGACGACATTTGCAGCGAAGCACGCAGATACGCGGCCAATGTTTTCTTTGTGGAGTCACGAAGTGCTCACTAAGCTTCTACAACATTTGCTAGTTCCTACGTAAAGAGTTGCGACGACTGTCTTACCCAAGTTCTTCTGAGATCCCTCGATGTTCGCATTCTTGGCTTTTTTATCCTCGGGGTTGGCGCACTCTCACTTGCCTGCTTTGTTCTTCCCGCGAACCCAGCACGTCAAGCACGCCTGGGGTTTGTATACGCTCATATTCAGACATATCCGCGGAAAAGCCTTCGTCGCCGTGCAAACTATGCTACTGATGGCAATTTCGGTGAACAGCATAGAATCCCGGTTCAATATATAATACCAATAAACACGCTTTAAATTATTATTTATTTATTTACAGAATACTGTCAACCCTCCTTGAGGGTTATTGCCTCCACAATCGAACAGTAAATCACGGAGCGCATTTGTATACCATTAGCTGTTGGCATGAAGATGTCCAACGCAGTCTGATAACATACATATCTTTTTTAAATCGTTCTGAAGAGCCAAGTATACACAAGTACAACATTTTATGTTTTGCAATCGCTCCTGGCGGTGTCGATATTCTGTGGCTTACGTAGGCTATGTTCCCATACCTTGCTTTGATCTCTAATTTAGGCACTACTTACGACGACTAAGATTCATTGTGCTGTCAAACATGATGAAACCTTGGACATCCAATTGCATGCCAACATTTGTGGTGCTGTCTGGCTGAGCATTACAAACTGCATATATAACCCACAGCCTCCTTCGACTCTCTACAGTTTAATCGGTAAGTATGTGCTCCTTCTACGACCGATTTCAACTTTGTCGGTCTGTTACAACAACCGCGCTCTTGAGGTTAGCGTAGCTTAACTGTTCTCATGGCTTTCCGACGGTTTCTCAGGTTCACCAAACCTGGAAATTACTTAAAAGAGACAGCTACATTATGTTGCGTTTAACTTTGAATTCGGAATTATGACTGCAGTTTGCGGGGTTTATCAGCAATTTTCATGTAATTGATGTGCATTATTATTTGTGTTGGCTTGTCCAAGTGTGAGGCAGTGACTGTACTAAGACGATTTACCTTACTTTCCGGCGCGAATACTTCCGATGATAATTTGTATGCTTCTGACTTCATATGTGTTAAGCAGTAGTTTGAGCTCCGTGTTTTTATCATTCTCATGACGGCCAGCGGAAAGACAACAGACAGAAGAGAAAAAAACAAGACACATGCGCTGTTCTGTTTAAATTCATCTTGTAATTCCTTGTCTTGAAAAGCAGTGTTTGAGATTGAGGTATAGCCGCCGTGACGCGACCAATCATTCCAGCATGCTGAATTACATGGTCCCGAAAGCAAATGCTCGAAAAAGCACACTTGAGTCAGTATAAAATAAAACCTTCATGGGAGAATTTTGTAGTTCCCTTTCAACTTGAATATTACTGCTAACGGTACTCTAACGCAAGCATAACACCTTGTGATGAGTGCTTTGCACTATCAAAGATTAAGACCTGCATTTGTAAAGTACCCCATCCTTTTTCCGACAAACTTTCAAAATCAGCTCCTCAAGTTTTTAAAAACCTCTTTAGAGGCTTCATACAGTCGACGTCGTAACTTTCTAAGGCTCTATAGAATGGCTAAACTCCGTTTGGCGATCTCTTCTTAGTGCGACAAGAAATCGCACGAAGTCTTACGTTTGTGATGTGTAAGTAAGGATCTCATCCGTTGACCGCGAACTGTAGGATAGAAAATAAACTGGTGTATTATTTCGCAACCTTTAAGCGGGCATTGTTTACATGCGCATTATTGTGTTGTCTCTCTTACCAGAAAAAAAGACCGCAAATGACGACCCTATTTTCTTTTGCGTTTCTCTCGCTCATATGGACGGCCTGCAGCACTGAAAAAAGTGAGTTTATAGCAGACGGTTTATTTTGAAACCATTTGTATCCCAACGCTACCGCCCATTACGCTGTGTTTTCTGAAATGCATGATTATTTCACGTAGTCTGAAGTACCAATCAAAAGTAATCGGAGGGTATAAACTCACAGTGGCTATTACTCTGCGTTTACGTGAGTATAGTGCGTCTACGTAGTGTATAGTGCGCGTGATAGTACGTGAAGGATCACGAGAAATCACGAGACCGTCGTTGTTGCCAGGCAAAGAAATATGGAACACATTCCCGTCATCTATGTCATCAAACGCATAAGAAAGAAGATACAGACACCTTGCAAAAAGCACCTTTAAGAATTCGGCGGATCCCACGTACTGTGGGAATCGATGTTATGCGAAGCATGCGCGGGATGGTGAGTGTGGCGTAATTTTTCACGTTGAGCGTGAAATGTGGAATGGTATACGCACATTCATATGTTGGAGAGTCGCATATGCATTATATAACCAGTTGTTTACAGTTGCGCGACGATGCCAACACCAACATGAGTGTTACCAACACCAGACGCGGTAAGCTGATATGTAGTGCTTATATATGAGTGGTGCATCACTCGGTGCATGGAGCTCAACATTATTAAATGTAAATCGATGCGCATTTCTCGTTTTAATACAACCTGCTCTACCTATGCATTAAATAACTGCCCTCTTAAATCCGTTAAAAGCTACCGTTATCTAGGTGTTCATATAACCAACGACCTCTCTTGGAAGCAGCACTTACAATACGTAACATCAAAAGCTAACCACTCATTAGGATATTTGAAAAGAAATTTTTCGATTGCGCCTGTCCCGTTAAAACGACTGCTATATACAACCTACGTCCGCCCCAAACTGGAATACGCCTCGTCCATTTGGGATCCTCATCATATCACGTTAATAATGAAATCGAATCAGTACAAAATCGCGCTGCTCGCTTCATACTGGCTAACTGTCATCACACTGCTAGTGTTACATTAACGAAGAGCACGTTTCATATCCCATTACTCTCTCTTCGCAGAAAGGAATCGCGCATTTCATTATTTCATAAAATCTATCACCACAACGCGCTCCTTCGCTCACTATGGATCCATCCGGCACCGTACCATTCAGGTCGCCATGATCACGTGCATAAAGTCAACGTACCTCGTCACAACACCATAGCATGTTCACAGTCATTCCTCCCTAAGACCTCAATCGATTGGAATAATCTACCTGCATCATTTGTAACCATCACCGACCCAATTCGTTTTAAGAATGCACTAATAGTAAACTTGCAATCGTGAATTGTACCAACGTGTATAACTATTATTGGTGTAGATTGGCTCTTCTGTGTATTCTTTGTGTATTGATTTCCATTGGCTGGTAATAAAGTATACTCTTTGTGTGTAACATTTACTATTATGATGTATTGTTATCTCCACTTTAATATGTTTAAGCAATTTTGTATTTATTTTGCTGTTGACCTGTATTTCCGCCCCTCCCCTCTACATCGTACATATGTACCCTGAGGGGTTCAAAAATAAAAATAAATAAATAAATATTCTTCAGCACTGGATAGCGCGAATCCGAACAGGACAAAGAAGGAACCCATATGCACAGGACAGGCGTTTCTCAAACTAAGCTTCATTCAGGAAAGTTCCTCTAGATATATACACAGCCGAGTGCCATGCGCGGGCTGTGTATGTAGGCGCATTGCACGTACGTTACAGTCACAGTTACAGTTGTTATGCTTATACTTGCCCATTATGGCGGAGAACGAACGTACCTTTCGCGAAACCGTGTGTATGTGTAGAAGGGGTTCTTTAAAGTTCTTGAACAAGGTCATCATCACCGTGATCCGTGAGTACCAGCAGGTGGACCGGACTTGTTAATCGGATCCGTTCGTGATCGCGGCTACGAGGAGTCGTAAGTGTAGTGCAGTGCGAGGTATAGTACAGCTGGTGTAAATCCTGGATGCCTCTTACGATGAAATGATCTATGATGTATCCTGTCCTGGACGTGGCAGCGAGGTCTTTTGGTGCCCCATCAACATCGAAGCCGTCTTTCACGCAGTATAAACGCCAGGCGTTGTTGGGTCTTGGTAAATAAACGTTGAAGTCACCGGTAATGATGAGAGGCCTCGTTCTCTCAGCAGATTTATTGTATGAAGCATTGACTCTTGTTTTCGCGTAATCCACGTGGTCCACGACGAGTGGATGGCAGTTGAGCGTCTTCCATGGGTGTTCTGTCTTCAGCTTCCTCACTTTCCTTGCGTCCGCTGCGGTGGTGTGCTCGGTTGCTGACCAGTGCTCGGTTGCTGACCCGAAGGTCGCGGTTTCGATCCCGGCCGCGGCGGTCGCATTTCGATGGAGGCAATGCTAGATGCCCGTGAACAGTGCGAATTCGGTACACGTTAAAGAATACCAGATGGTCACAATTTTCCGAGCCCTTAGCTACGGCATCTGTCATAATTGTATCGTGGTTTGGGGACATAAACGCCAACAATTCTTATTATTATCACTTTCCTTGCGTGTCAATGTGGGTGTTCGTGGTTATTGTGTTGGTTCACACTCTGTATCACCTGTGGCACATACCCCCATAACATGACCTCTGGTATACAGGTATGTGCCACATGTGACTGAGAGAAAGGCTTTCACGACGTACGCGACAGGTATTTTGCGTTACTCATGTCATGGCCAGTGAATCGTGTTCGCCATACACTGAACCCCTGCTTTGCCAATTTTGGTATATTACAAGTTATGGAGACAACCAGGAGAGCGCCCAGACGTAGGCGGCTAGATAGATAAATAGCTAGATAAATAGATAGATACATGGATACGAACGGTCAAAGTGCCTCAGGTTCGCTAAGGAATGCTTGGCATTTCATATATTAACCGTCAAAAACTCGCAGGGTCGCTTATGAATTCGCCAAAAACCACGTGAAGGCGAAGTAGGGATGACTATTTTACCGGGACAAACCCTATTGGGAAAAGACAAATGGTGGGCATGGTGGAAACCACCATCCAACATAATAGCGGATTAATGTAGTGGCTGGATGGTGGGTAGTGGCGGATGATGGACAAGGTGGGTGGATAGTGGACGGTGGCCGATGGTGGACAAGGTGGATGGATAGTGGACGGTGACTGACAAGGTGGGTGGATAGTAGGCAGTAGTTTAGGTGTGCGGACGGTGGATGGAAGCCTAGGTGGGTAGAAAGTCTGCTGTGTACAAGGTATGTGACAGGTACAGGGATATCGGGCATATAAGTCAAGGAACTATTTCCCTTTCAATGATCTTTCAGTTACATTTGAAAATGTATTTGCCTGTTACACAAGGCACACAGGTTAAGCACAGAAAACAAATTGTTAACTCCCAGCTTTCATTCCAAATGTGTTATCAGGCAAAACAGGCATCATAATACCGTGTTTGCACTAAGCAACAAACAGACTGGCTGAGTGAATAAGTTTATTCCCTTTTGTGCGTTTATTAAGTTTATAAGTTTATTCACTTTTCTACTACTAAAACCAAATCGGTCGCACAAGCCGTCGAGCACACCAAGTGACAAAAGATTGGTTGAGGGGTCGTGAAGAAACTAATCGCATATAATAATGTCAATAGCTGATAGCGAGTTTAAAAAGATGGAGTATATTTTGCGGAGTTCTCACTTTTCATAGCGTCCAAGCTTATCTTCAGCAAGCACAGACCGCTTACGATAAGTTACGTCAGGATAAGTTACGATAAGATACTCGTCAGGAAATATCGTTGGCACGTACGATGGGGACGACACATCCTTGGACGGCACACCCCCAACGAAATGTGCACTGCATATCTTTGAGTGCCGAGAGACCTCCCAGTTTGTACCCTCATGGCTGAAATGTACTGATTCCAGCGGCACAAAAAAGAAACCGCAGACCACGAGACGGCAGAGGGAGCGGGAACCAAACTGATTTTTTTCGTCGCACAGCCGTGATCCACTTCTGCCGCTGCCCAATGAAGCACGGACGAGTTGAGAACGGTGAAGTACGTCGTTCCCGCAGGGCACGACGTGTACCTGTTGGTACAACCGACGATGCAGCAGTTGATATCTGCGTCACAGAATACCTACAACTGCGTGCGAGCGGGCGCGGGAAAGCGTTCGCTTCTGCTCAAGCTCTCACCGACTGCCTTCTCTGACGGCCACGCGGTGGCGCGCCAGTCGCAGAGAACGGAGTGTATAGTGAGTCCTTGTTGCAAGTATGAGATGTTGTTGGGCTATTTGGATCATAGATACAGCAGACTCGTGCATGTATGTGAATGGCAAAGCTCGGGTAACGCATCTCCACGAAACGGATCATGACGAGTGGGCGAAGCTTTGGGTATCGTAGAGGTGAGTAACCAACCGTATGTTACCCGAGCATTGCCCTATATAACCTAAATAGAGTGACATAAAGTGACATAAACACTCGACAACAAAGCTAGGTCCTAAGGCCCATAATGTGTCCGTTGAGGTCGCCGACTAGTATAACGGGTTCGTGCTTGTAGGTGTTTGTATTATTTCGACACAATTATGATTGATATTAGTACATTGTTAAACCTATTGTTAAAACCATGCTTCTCTACGAAGTGAATAATGACGAGTGGTAGAGTAGGTGTGCAAGCACGGACGACAACGTGGAGAGACGGACAAGCCTCCACCTAAAGGTGCTTCGCCTTTAAAAAGTTAAGGGAAACAAGGAAGGCCACCCAGCTGTGCTCTTCCTTCAGGCTTGGCATCACTAGTGAGAAGCGGCCATAATGTTCAGCCATGCGGACGCCGCAAGGAAGAAGTGAAGACGCAGCTTGCTTCCTCGAGCAAAGCTCAGGGCAACGCGACCACTTTAGTCACGTGAACGACGCAAAGTGAAGGCGCAGCTCGCGAGGTGGAGGAGAAAAAAACTTCATTAGAGGTATAAACAGGGAGTATGTGCGGAGGTGGCCCGGAGGGGGCCACCACTCACAACCACTAGGTGGGCTCCTCATTACAGCAGCCCATTGGCGATCGCCACGACTCGAGCTCGGTCGACCAGGGCCTTCTGGCTCGCCAGGTCGGAACAGCCGAGCAAGACTGACTCCCAGTCCTCGCGGGTTGGGTTTGGTTTCGGGGCGAAGTTCGGGGTTGACTGGCATGCCCACACCATGCGCAAGACGACCGAAGACTTCTCCGCACAGTACGGGCACTTTCCTGCACAGGCAGGATCAAAATGTTTTAAAACTGCCGGGCACAGCAGTGTTTTGGTGTAAATGCGGAGGTGTGTGCCTTCCTCCACCTTTGTAAGGCCCTTGCAGGGCTTAGGATAAATTGCTTGGACGCATTGGTATTTTCTCAATACGTTAAGGCTGGATTGGGTTCGGGATCCATTTCGGAAGGGTCTGAAGGTGTTGCCCGGAGACTCATCGCGCGGGCAGCGACGTCTGCCGTCTCTTTGCCTTCGAGGCCCATATTAGCTGGAGCGCATATGTTCACCCGGGAAGCGGGAGCCCCGACATAATTGCTATCTTGAAGGATGCGATACGCAAGGTGAGGAGCGTACAGCTGCTCAATATTACTGCAGGCCCCTCTCGAGTCGGTAATGATGACGCGCGAGTCCTGGTGTGCGGCAGCTACCGCGATGGCGACCTCCTCCGCATGCGTTATATTTTGTGCCCTGATATTAGGCCGTTCACCGCGACGTTTTGGTGGGCGACTGTAGCCGTGTACCAACCCCCATGGTGAGGGCCGGAGGCGTCCACGTAAAAAATACCGTGTTTGTTCCCATAGTGGCGAGCCAGTGCCTCCGCCCGCGCAAGGCACCTGCCCCTGTCGTCGTCACGTGTCATGTCGGCCGGAAGAGGGCGCACGTGCAGGGTGTATCTCCAGACTTCTGGGATGCGTACACGCTCTTCCGTGAATGTTGGGTGGTGGATGTGTAGTCGGGCTAATAGGCGGCGTCCCGACGTCGGCCTTGACAGTCTTGTGTATTGGTTGGTCAAGTGCGCTCCCGGAGCTCTGCGAAAGTGTTTACCATCCCCAGGCCCATAAGGCGCTGGTTGGAAGTGGTTATCGGGAGATCGAGGGCACGCTTGTACAGCTTCCTGGGAATCAACTCGAGGGCGTTCTCGTTAAACTTGCGCAGGTGGAGGTAAGGAGCCGAGTAGAGGACTCGACTGGTCACGAATGCATGCGCCAGCGGCAAGGCGTCCTTCCAACGTAACCCCCGCGTTAGATGGAAACCCGGTGGACCATCCGGCCCACTTTACGCAATTCGGCCAATGTTGTGTCGGCTCTGCAATGTGCGTGTATAAACAGACCCCGTACTCTGATCTCATGGTGTTCTAGGACGGGTCCGCTTTTTAAGGACAGTTCGATTTCGGTAGTGCACTTTGATGACGGGCGGATGTGCACAAATTCCGATTTCGTCGGGGAGCATTGAAGGCCGCAGCGGCGGGCGTAGCCGTCCACGATCTGTGCCGCTTGCCGCAGGTTGGCCTCGATGTCTCCTACCGATCTGTGTTTAGCCCAGATGGTAATTTCGTTGGCATACAGCTCGTGCTGTGTCCCTTCAACATTCCCCAGCTGAGCCGGGACTTTCATAATTCCCAGATTGAATCGCAGGGTGGAAAGGACCGAGCCCTGCGGGGTACCTCTCGTGCCTTATTGGTAGGGTCCGTCTTCTTCATCATGTATTCGGATATACGACTGCCGGTTAGAGAATTGCCTCATATACTGAAACGTGTTGTGTCCACAGTTGGGTTGGGAGAGGTGCGTCAGAATTATGTCATGTGTGACAATGTCGAAAGACCCTTTCAAATCGAGGGCGAGTACCACCTTATCATTGAGGGGGTAATCGACAGGATTTAAAGTTTTGTTGTGTAATTGAAGCAGGACATCCTGCGCGGACCGGTGCGAAGGGAACCCGAACATGGTGTCTGAATACGTTTTGGTTTACCAAAAACTTGGACAGACGATCACGCACCATAGTAGCCATCAGCTATCCAGCACAAGACGTTAGGGAGATGGGGCAGATGTTGCTTATGGCTTTGCCGGCTTTAGGAATGAAAGTGACCAGGGCGGTCTTACATTCGATGTGGAGGGGTCTCTCACCAAGCTAGATTGATTCTTTGTATGCGAGGAGTGCGTCGTAGTGCCGGGACGGGAATGTTGGCAAGTAGTTTTACTGTTATTTGTTCTCTACCGGTGGAGAAATTATGTTAGAAAAACTGGCCACCCTGTATACGAAGTGTTTCTCGACGGGGAGGATACGAGAATCTTGGAAGAATGCCAACATCATCTTGATCCATAAGAAAGGGGACGTCAAGGACCTGAAAAATTACAGGCCCATCAGCTTACTGTCCGTTGTCTACAAGCTATTTATAAAAGTAATTGCTAACAGAATTAATACGACATTAGAGTTCAGTCAACCAATGGACCGGGCAGGATTTCGTACAGGCTTGTCAACATTAGACCATATTCATACTATCAATCAGGTGATAGAGAAATGCGCGGAATACAACCAACCCCTATACATAGCCTTCATAGATTACGAGAAGGCATTTGATTCCGTGGAGACATCAACAGTCATGCAGGCACTGCGGAGTCAGGGCATCGCGAAGCCTATATAAACATAATGGAAGAAATCTATAGCGGATCCACAGCCACTATAGTCCTCCATAAAGAAAGCGACAGAATCCCAATAAAGAAGGGCGTACGGCAGGGAGATATGATCTCTCCAATGCTATTCACCACGTGTTTACAGGATGTTTTCAGGGCCCTAGATTGAGAAGAATTAGGGAGATGAGTTAATGGAGAGTATCTCAGTAACCTGCGATTCGCTGATGACATTGCATTGATGAGTAACGCGGGAGGCGAAATACAGCTCATGATTACTGAACTGGATACGGAAAGTAGAAGAGTAGGTGTGAAAATTAATATGCATAAGACTAAACTAATGTGGAACAATCTTGGCAGAGACCAGCGCTTTGCGATAAGTCGCGAGACACTGGAGGTTGTAAAGGAGTATGTCTACTTAGGACAGGTAGTAACCGCGGAGCCGAACCATGAGAGTGAAATAACTAGAATAAGGATGGGATGAGGATCATTCGGCAAGCATTATCAAATCATGAATGGTAGTCTACCACTATTCCTCAAGAGGAAGGTATATAACAGCTGCATCTTACCGGTACTTACCTACGGAGCAGAAACCTGGAGACTTACAAAGAGGGTTCAACTTAAATTGAGGACGACGCAGCGAGCGATGGAAAGGAAAATGATAGTTGTAACCTTAAGACCGGAAGAGAGCAGAGTGGGTCAGGGAACAAACGGGGGTTAAGGATATCGTAGTTGAAATCAAGAAGAAGAAATGGATATGGGCTGGGCACGTAGCATGTCGGCGGATAACCGGTGGTCATTAAGGGTAACTGAGTGGATTCCAAGAGATGGCAAACGCGTGAGGGGGAGACAGAAAATTAGGTGGGTAGATGAGAATAAGAAGTTTGTAGGTATAACGTGGCAGCTGAAAGCACAGGACCGGGTTGATTGGCGGAACATGGGAGAGGCCTTTGCCCTGCAGTGGGCGTAGACAGGTTGATGATGATGATCATGGTTCTCTACCCGGCGCCGTTCCTCGCTTCATTTTAGTGAGGGCCGCTTCAGGTCATGGAGGCGGAACGGCTGATCCAGCTCTGCGTTCTCGGAACCTGCATACGAGTACACTCGCCCCCGGGGGTCAAGTTGTACACATAGGTATTCATCCAGTAGTCTGCATGCTAATTTTGAGGTGCCTCCGTCGACGCCATGGATAGCTCGTTGGAGATGTTTTTGTGCCTCGGCTCTGGATTGGGTTAGATCGATGAAGGCGCGACAGACGCCATGTGCTCCGGCTGGACATTTGTCTAGCAGCCGTGTTGCATCGGTCCACGGAATCCGAGTGGGCGAGTTGGGCCGCGTACTCTGCCGCTCGTTGGGTGAGCTCAGCAATGGAAATTTTGAGCTTCCGATGGTGTGTGACGGCACCATCTGCAGACGAGGCTGTGCCGCGCCTCGGAGAGGTGCAGGAGGTGGTTGTGCACCCCCGTCATGACCTGCGAGAGTTGAACTCGAGTTTATGTTCTACGAAGGTGTGTAACCAATTCTTGTGACCAAGCGCGGTAACCACTTTCGTGGATAAAGGCAGAATTAGAGTAGTTTAACCAAATTTTGTACAGTCTGGTAGGCGGGCTTGGGCGTGCGGTCTTGCCATTGGTTTGGTTCAGACGGTGGTGTTAAGCATGTAGTGGTCACTGCCGAGGGTTTCCTAGGTGCTGGCCAAATCTCCGTGTCTAACGCTCTTGGTGGAGGTATGGTCCGGACACGTGTCCTGAGTCACGGAGTTACCCAACCGCCTTGGATGTGCAGGGTCAGTGTCAAGAGTGAGGCCCAGCGTGGACGCAAGTTCCGCTAGCTTGCGCGTGCACTTCTCTTCACGCTCGTACACCCAGAGTGTGCAGTGAGCGTGGAGATTACTCACGATTACTAGGGGGTCCCTGCCCGCAGCCTTCAGGGCGCGACTGAAGATGGCTGCGAAAGTTACATTTGTAAGGTTTGGAGAACAATAGATATTGGATATATGTAATGATGCATTTTGTTTCTTAAGCAGAAGGAGGGTGACCATCACATGGGAATATTCAGTATTGTTTTACAAATCAACTTCGTTGGCTGTATAATTTTTGTGCACGAATATACAGAAAGAGGAGTCCTGTTGGAACGTGACATAACTTGTAAGGCTAGCGCCGCTCCCCGGCTCCTGGAGGTTAAACCATGCCGGAAGTGAAGTGAACCTTGAGAGGTAAAGCCGGAGGTGAGCCCACTTGACGGGGGAATAGAATCCCCGGCAGTTCCATTGAGTAATTTGTGCAGGGGTGGCCGAATTGTTACGGGTAGAGCTGCTAATTTGAGGGCTGCCCGCCATGGTCATTGAAGTGAAAGAGTGATTGTAGGTATGCAGCTGCGGAACCAGCACTCGCGGGGAGGGGGACATCCTCAATTCCGGAGAGCGAGCAGCTATCTTCGTCTTCTACTCCAGTTTCAATGGCGTGACGCGAAGTTTTGGGATAACGGCCGGACACGTCTTTGATGAGACCGCCTGTTCGTCGGATGCTACGTGATGATTATGCTATGCGCTGTGCGACGATAGCGGGAATATTTCGGTAATTTAAGCGTTAGTGGAGGCGATTGCAGCGGAAACTTGATTTTCTAAGGCATTGAGACGGGCGTTCATGCTGGCCTCTAGACAGGCCTCAAGTGCGGCTTCCGCGCTCAGTACTGCCCTGGGTGCCACGGGCTCACTCTCCATAGCCTCGGTTGCGGGGGCGAGGGGGAGTGGTTGGCTGTTTTGACTGCGATTATAGAAGCGCGATCTTTTTTTTAGCAGCATCTCAATTTGACCGTCGAGAGCTGCTATCTCGGTTTGCTCGGCATTGCGTGCCGCAGGGGAGAGAGGAGGGGGCAGCCCTAAAGCCCCTTGATTTTGAAAGTAGCGACACTCTCCTCCGCGCGCGCGTTTTCCTCCTCAATTCTCCTCGGATTTCCCCCCTCCCCTGGCCCGCGCAGTGCGCACGGCACGCTGAACCCTTCACTGGCTCGCCGCAGCCGCATTCGAATCGCTGCGCGCGCTTGTTTATTCGGTCCCTTGAAGCAATAAATGAGAATCTGTCCCTTAAAAGCCGTAGTTACAAAAGTGGGCTTCCGATAGAACATAATGACAAATACAATTTTTAAGATGCTGCGTTAAATAGAAGCGGATGCGCTTCGAAAAAGGAATTGAGTATACCAACTGGCGACAGAGCGGTTTACTTCACCGTCGCCGCCTCGGCTGTCCGTAACGCGGAGGCGTATTAAGCGCATATAATGTAAGCAGCATAAAGTATAGTCGAGAATTTCGTTCCTAATTGTTGTCTTGATGAGCTCAAAGAAGGTAGCCAGGAAGAAATGTGGTGGTTTACTTAAATTGAATTGGTCGAAATAAGAGTGCGCGAAGCCTTTTTGTGCCAATGCTGCTGTCAGACACGTACGCACGCACATATATACACACGCGATACAGGAACGCACGCGCGCACATACACACACATACACACTCTCACACACACGCGATGAAGACACACACACGCACATATTGCCACGCCCACTTCTTGTCTTGTTTTGATGTATTCGGGTTTGACCGGCAGGGACGGTTATCAACGCTCGACGCTGTCCGCGAACCATTGTTCGAGAAGCTTCACGTCTATAGTAGATCGTTCTGTTAAGATTGCGCCCCGCACGCGAATGTTCCAGCTTTGTCTAGAGATAACGCCGCCACCAGCGATATTGCTGGAAAGTTCGATACCGCCTGTATAAAAGCCGACGCGATTGACCGCTTGTCAGTTGATCGACGGACGACGCCCTGTTCGCCGCTATCATTGTACAGCGTGTATTGCTGTAGCGCTAGTTCTCATTTTCCGGCCACAAGTTCGGCCAAATAAACAGTTTCATCCTGCAAACGCCGACTGCTGTCTTCGTGGACGTCACGACCACGTGACATCTGGTGGAGGTGCTGCTTCTTCCATGATCCGGACGCCCCCGCGAAGCGCTGACCCAAGTCCAAGCCGCGAGGAGGACGACAGCAAAGAATACCCGGATCGTCGAACAAGCCGCAGGCAGAAGGGACTGCAGCCAGAGCACGGGCTCCTTCCCGAACAAACCAGGCAGCCCAAGGTACCAACATCGTCCGAGAGGAAATACAGCAATCTCTGGGCACCCCCGAGTCAGCGCAGCCACAGCCGCAAGCAGTGAGCTATGCCGCTGCAGCTCGACGCAACGCCCCCTCTCCTCGCCCACGTCAAGACGCCGCGCCACCCCAGCAGTTCCGCCGCCAGGCGCCACCGCCGCCGCCACCGACGTCATACCGCCCGCCAGCCGGCCAGCTACACACGCCGAGAAAGACCGACGTTTGGCGCACCCCCGACCACCGCCCACTCTGCTACCATTGCGGGGAAGCTGGCCACACTTACCGCCGCTGCCAGTACCGACAGATGGGACTGCGTGGGTTCGCCATCGACGCGCCGCGTCCACAGCGAGGGGAAAGACCACACGACATCGCCGACTACCTCGCGGGAACGCAATGGACGCCCCGACAACCTTCCCGTTCGCTGTCGCCAGGCCGCTACGTCTCCCCCCAACGCCGACCATACAGTGGCCCAACGCGAGGCCGGTCACCCAGCCCGTATCCGGAAAACTAAGGGCAGCAACCGATGGAGGTGCGGTTGCTGTACGACGAAATACCGAACATCCTCCGCCGCCGACGACAACGCCGCAGCGACATCTAAAGAACGCGCCGCAAGCCGAACGAAGCCCTGACGTCGAAACTTCACGGCCCGAAGAAGACCTGACGACACAACCACGAAGCAGCAGGACAAACCGACGTAGCCGTGATCCGACGCCGCGACCAAATCGAAACGGTAGGCGACGAACGAGTGACCTCGACGTTCTCATCGACGGCCACAACGTCACCGCTCTCGTCGATACTGGAGCCGACTATTCCGTCATCAGTGGACCGTTCGCGACGAAGCTGAAGAAAGTCAAGACCGCCTGGGAAGGCCCCGAAATCCGCACAGCGGGAGGTCACCTAGTAACGCCGGCAGGAATCTGCACAGCGAGGGTCTCCATCAACAACCGGATTTATCCCGGAAGCTTTGTAGTCCTTCAGCATTGCTCCCGAGATGTCATCCTTGGTATGGACTTCTTAGGCCTTCATGGTGCAGTCATCGACCTCAGATCGAAGTCGATAACACTATCTACAGAAAAAGCATTACCGCGGTACACGCCGCCAGGGAAGCATGCCTTGAATGTGCTGGCAGACCAAGTCACCATTCCCCCTCGCTCCAGCCTCATCATTTCCGTCGGCTCTCAGAAAGTAGCAGACCTGGAAGGCGTCATTGAAGGCGACTAGCACCAGTTGATTAACCGCGAGATTTGCGTCGCAAGAGGAATAGCAGAGTTGCGGGGAGGCAAAGCAACAGTGATGCTCAGAAATTTTAGCAACGAGTATAAGCACGTAAACAAAGGTACGACAGTCGCCTACATCGAAGAAATCACGGCTACGTCGATGGCTTTCGCCATCGCCGATTCTTCCGAGCCAACACCGACGAACCAAGCTTCTCAACCAGTTTTCGACGTTAATCCTAGCCTTCCGAAGCATAAACAAGAACAGCTCAAAACCCTGCTCTTGAAATACAGGGACTGCTTTTCGTCATCGTCAAGAATCCGCCAGACCCCAGTCGCAAAACATCGCATCATAACAGAGGAAAATGCCAGGCCACTCCGGCAGAGCCCGTACAGAGTTTCAACGCGAGAACGCGATTCCATAAAGAAACAAGTCGACGAAATGCTACGCGACGACATCATCCAGCCGTCGAAGAGTCCACGGGCGTTACCCGTGGTGTTAGTGAAGAAGAAAGACGGAACCCTACGCTTCTGCGTCGATTATCGCCGCCTGAACAAAATCACGAAGAAGGACGTCTACCCTCTCCCACGGATAGACGACACCCTGGATCGACTCTACAACGCGAGGTACTTTTCGTCGATGGACCTCAAAACCGGCTATTGGCAAATCGAAGTCGACGAGAGAGACCGAGAGAAGACTGCCTTTATAACACCAGACGGCCTCTTCGAGTTCAAGGTTATGCCCTTTGGTCTTTGCTCGGCACCTGCGACGTTCCAGCGCGTTATGGACACCGTGCTGGCTGGACTGAAGTGGCAGACTTGCCTTGTGTACTTGGACGACGTCATTGTGTTTGCCTCAAGCTTCGACGAACACCTCCGGCGCCTTGACACTGTACTACAAGCAATCAAGACTTCTGGCCGCACCTTGAAGCCTGAAAAGTGCCGCTTTGCATACGAGGAGCTGCTGTTTTTGGGTCACGTGATCAGCAAGGGTGGCGTTCGCCCAGACCCGCGGAAAACAGCTGCCATCGCTGCCTTCCCGCCCCCCACCGACACGAAAGCCGTGCGCCGTTTTCTCGGCTTGTGCGCCTACTACAGGCGCTTTGTCAAGGAATTTTCACGAATCGCCGAACCGCTAACTCACCTCACGAAGACCGACGTGCCATTCAAGTGGGAAACGGCGCAAATCGAAGCATTTGAAGAACTGAAACGACGCCTTCAGATGCCTCCTATACTAGCACATTTCGACGAATACGCCGATACGGAAATCCACACCGACGCAAGCAGCGTAGCACTCGGCGCCGTCCTTGAGCAGAAGACTGACGGGCAGGAAAGGGTCATCAGTTATGCTAGCCGGTCGCTATCAAAGGCAGAAACGAACTATTCCACAACAGAAAAGGAGTGCCTAGCGATCATCTGGGCTGCATCCAAGTTTCGCCCCTACCTCTACGGCAGGCCCTTCAAAGTTGTGAGCGACCACCACGCATTGTGTTGGCTAGCTAACTTGAAGGACCCTTCAGGTCGCCTCGCACAGTGGAGCATACGACTTCAAGAATTCGACATTACCGTCGTTTACAAGTCCGGAAGGAAACACTCCGACGCTGACTGCCTGTCTCGCGCCCCCGTCGACCCACCGCCGCAGGACGACAAGGAGGACGACTCCTTCTTGGGAATCATAAGTGCCGACGACTTCGCCGAACGACAGCGAACGCATCCAGAACTCAGGGGCCTTGTGGAATACCTCGAGGGCAGGACCACCGTTGTTCCGAAGGTATTCACGCGGGGACTGGCGTCATTTTTCTTGCGCAACGGTGTTCTCCTAAAGAAGAACTTCTCACCGCTTCGAGCCGATTGCCTTCTCGTGGTACCCTCGATATTGCGGCCAGAGGTCCTCCAGGCTCTGCACGACGACCCGACGGCTGGACACCTGGGTGTTTCTCGCACGCTAGCAAGAATACAGGAGAAGTACTACTGGCCGCGCCTTTCCGCCGACGTCACTCGTTACGTGAAGACCTGCCGGGACTGTCAGCGACGCAAGACACCGCCCACTAGGCCAGCCGGACTTCCGCAGCCTATCGAGCCACCTCGACGGCCGTTCCAGCAAATCGGGATGGACTTACTGGGGCCGTTCCCGACGTCCAATACCGGAAACAAATGGATCGTCGTAGCTACAGACTACCTCACCCGCTACGCCGAGACGAGGGCCCTGCCTAGAGGCAGTGCCGCCGAGGTAGCGAAGTTCTTCGTTGAGAACATCGTCGTGCGTCATGGCGCCCCAGAAGTTCTCTACACCGACAGAGGTACGGTGTTTACTGCTGACCTAACTCAGGCTATACTGAGATACAGCCAAACAAGCCACCGCCGGACCACAGCGTACCACCCACAGACAAATGGCCTAACCGAGCGGCTAAACAAGACCATCGCCGACATGTTGGCCATGTATGTCGACGTCGAACACAAGACGTGGGATGCCATCCTTCCGTATGTGTCCTTCGCATACAACACGGCCGTCCAAGAAACGACGCAGATGACGCCGTACAAGTTGGTCTACGGAAGGAGCCCGGCGACGACGCTCGACGCCATGCTACCCAACGTCACCGACGAAGAAAACCTCGATGCCGCCGCTTACTTACAACGTGTTGAAGAAGCTCGACAGCTCGCCCGCCTGCGCATCAAGACGCAGCAGCACACCGACAGCCGTCGCTACAATCTTCGACGACGCTTCGCGGAATACCAGCCCGGCGACCGTGTTTGGGTCTGGACGCCGATACGCCGACGTGGGCTTAGCGAAAAACTCCTTCGGCGATACTTCGGGCCATACAAGGTTCTTCGACGCCTCGGCGCTCTTGACTACGAGGTGATCCCGGACGGCATTACGAACTCCCAGAGACGCCGCACACGACCTGAAGTCGTCCATGTCGTGCGCCTTAAGCCGTTTTTTTTTGCGCGTTAGCGAACCTGGGGACTCTATTTTTCTGCCTTTGTTATAGTAATTTATTTTTGTATGCACTTATTTTTTTTCTCTCTTCTATGTTCTTTCACAAGCATCGGGACGATGCTTTTTCAGAGGGGGGCAATGCCACGCCCACTTCTTGTCTTGTTTTGATGTATTCGGGTTTCACCGGCAGGGACGGTTATCAACGCTCGACGCTGTCCGCGAAGCATTGTTCGAGAAGCTTCACGTCTATAGTAGGTCCTTCTGTTAAGATTGCGCCCCGCACGCGAATGTTCCAGCTTTGTCCAGAGATAACGCCGCCACCAGCGATATTGCTGGAAAGTTCGATACCGCCTGTATAAAAGCCGACGCGATTGACCGCTTGTCAGTTGATCGACGGACGACGCCCTGTTCGCCGCTATCATTGTACAGCTTGTATTGCTGTAGCGCTAGTTCTCATTTTCCGGCCACAAGTTCGGCCAAACAAACAGTTTCATCCTGCAAACGCCGACTGCTGTCTTCGTGGACGTCACGACCACGTGACAATATACACACGTGCGCACACGCAAAACACGCACATACATACCCACGCACGTACACACGCGATACAGACACACACGCACACACATACACACGCACAAGACAGGCAAGAACGAAGGCCCATACAGACACGCGCGATACAGACACGCACGCATATACATGCACACGCGATACAGACATGCACGCACATACATACATACGCACGCAATACAGGCACGCACGCCCGTACATACATACACACGTACATACATACACACGCGATACATACACACGCGGGTACAGTCGCGATAAGATACGCACGCACACACATACACATGCGTGAATATACACAAGCGCACGCACGGACAGGCGCACACATACACACAGATACGTGCGCACACGCACATACACACGCGCCAGTAAAGACATGCGCAAACGCACGCAGGATCATACATGCGCACACACCTACGTGCGCGCACGCACACACAGGCGCGAAGACATACACAAACGCACGCACACGATGGCGCACACATACATAAACCTACGAACACGCAGGCGCACACATGGACTCACACATGCACCTACACACGCAAGCGCACACATGCACATATACAAACACGCATGCACCCGCACACACACGCCTGGAGGGTTCATGGCGTGCGCGAGCAACTAAAAGCGCGCGAAGTTAGCTTGCGCGCGCTTTTCGTGACGTCAGGGTTACCTGACTGGGAGGCATCGCGCGTCGCAGCCACTCAGCGTTGCGGTTGCGCCGGCTCCACGAAAGAGAGGGTGAAAAAAGAGGAAGTTGACGGTGCGGCGAGGGCGCGGCGGCGTGGATAAAACAGCGCCGCTACTTTCCAACATCAAGGGGCTTTAGGCAGCCCTGCCCGTACCGCTAACCTGTGCTGCGTGTTCTCCAGCGTTGGTCCGGGCCCTGGCCTCGCCGCGTGGTGGCGTCGTCGATAGTTTTCCCGTGCCGCCATGTGGTGGCTCCGTAGGTGGTCGCTTGCCGACTTCTGTAGATGGCACTGGCTTCTCGGTGTTTCTGTCGTCCCTGCTAGGTGACTCACCGGGGGAGCCAAGATGGCGGCCCTTTTTCTTGGTTGCCGATTTCTTTTTTGTCCCGCCCTTCGGGGCGAGCATCTTGTGTGTTCGGAATTTTGCCGCACACTCCCGCGAGATTGTTGCGTGTCCACCGCCGCACACCGAGCATCGCTGAACACACTCGTGAGGGACCCGCACTCTCTCCACAAGCGTTGCTTGTTGACCGCAGAGTCCGCACGTGTTGGGCTGCGTGTTGGGGCAGGCATCCGCTCGGTGGCCGACAGCCCCACACAGGCCGCAGGCTGGAATTGTCCGGTAGTAGTTTTGCACTGGGATGAGCACGTTTCACAGTGAAAAAAAAACGCGGTTTCACCTTCCTGGCGAACGTGACCCAAGCTTTGCTAGAGGAGCCGAATTTCCTCACCTCTACTATGGTGCTTTCTCTCCATTGCATCTGCCCTCGAAGCGATTCAGTGGTGTCCGAGTTGCTGGCGATGATGACGCCGTGGCACACATCACCTTCGTCTTGTCGAACGTGTCCGTGTAGTGTATCACCCCATGCTCGGTATTGACAGAAAACTCCCCGAGGAGCCGGTCTGCCGAGGCCGGGTTCGGGGTGTGGATCAATACGAGGTTTTGGTCACGGGACGGCAGAACCGTAACAGACTTTGCCAGCTCAGGCCCAAGGTATGCCGTAGCGGTTCTCCGAAAAGGCTTGGTGCAGTGACATATGTTCGCGTAGCTTGAGCACGACCACGAAGTCGTCCGAGCCCGGACTTGGAAATAGGCGAGGCTTCCCGTTGGTAATAGCCTTGCCTTTGCGTCCCGCAGCGCGCGATGCAGGAGGTTGCGTCTTGCCGGACGGCGTGCCGGAGGCCGGGATGGCGTTGGGCGCCGCGGCCTTGGCTTGAACGAACGCGCGACGCGCCACCGCTTCGTTGAGGGAATGGTGCCGCAAATTCGCGATAGCAGATTTTTCGTCTTGACAGGTTGCAGTTGTTGTCCAGGCGATGCCTTCGGCAACGTAACCCCTCAGGAAAGGCGCGTGGGCCGTCATGTTACCTCGGGAGGCGGGTTCCACGCAGCCGGGCTCCGGCGTCACCCCCGTCATGGGGTGTACTTCGGCCGTTCTTTAAAAGTGTGCCCACCTGGTGAAACTTGGTTTCAAGTGGTCCAGATGGTTTGCTGCGTCAAATTACGTCGGTCTTGTTGGAGTGCAGAGGATTGAGCCGTGGTTCCAGCCGGCTTTTTGTTGAAGGTCACCTGCTTATGAAACATATAAGTGCGCGGCCTGTATTTCTGAGAGAGCAATGTTCCTGCAATAAATAATTACATAAACAAATAAGGAAGTAAATAAATAAATAAATAATTAAGAAAACCCGAGACTACGGGGTAATTTTGCCTGTTGCACCATACGGGACCCTTACATCGTATTCAGAGAACGGATGTAATATTTATATTTAGAAATTTTCCCTGTTTGGCTCTCCCTCTGATTGAATGCAAGTGAATAAGATTGCTTATTACAGGCATGAACGCAAAAATCTAGATTAGAATTTCTTTATCAACTTTTCAGTAACGTACTAGTTCCAATTCTCTCTCCCTATTTGACACCCCTAAACTAAAAAGCCCACCTGACACCACGAACAAAATGCTCTAACCCCATTTGCGGCTGGCACTGACCTACTTAAGTTTTCATATTTCTCGCGAACCATTAGTGTATGGAACTGCATACCAATACAAGTGATGAGACTGCAAAATAACGTTATTCATCCTTTGTTGTTTTTGTCTTGAATTGCTGCTGTTTCTTATTTGTATTGACCACCCTGCTTGCGCCACGAGTCCGCAGTATTGAATAAATAAAATAAATAGATACAGACCTAAGAAAGTAATATGATAGGGGTTTTCATGCCAAAAACAACGACTTGAATATGAGGCACGCCGTACGGCGCCGGAAATTTCGACCATCCAGTTTTCTTTAAGATGCACTGACATCGCGCAGTACGCGGGTCTCTTGCATTTAGCCTCCATGTAAATGCGACCGACGCGGCCGGGATCGAACCCTCGGCCTTCGGATCAGCAGCCGAGCACCGTAACCGCTACACCTTCGCGGCGGATATGCAGGGCTGCACATGCTGAGGGATTAAAGGGAAGTGCATCCACGATTAGCCAATGTGCGAATGTGCTGATTAGGCAATGTGCAGATTTTTTCTGCGACCCTAATGAGTGCACATGGATATTTTCAATTTTAGCGCGGAAAACAGCAGCAGTGGAGGCACTCGTTTTTGTGGAATGGAATCACCATCTACGGTTAAAACGAAAGCCCACTCGGCTATTCACGTTTATTCCTTCTGTTCACCCCAACGGATATATCACCCTTAGTATTATTACACCACTTCTAGAACCAAACGTATTATACCCGAATGATTCATCTCGTATAAGCGTGCGGTCGTAAGGTGTGCCCCACAAGGACAACAAGTGTCAATGCTAAATCTAACAGCCAAGGGAGAAATGAACGATTGCCGTAAAGCTTAGCATATTTCCCTACTCAAACTATATTTTCAGCGCAAATACGCTAATGCTTATTGCGTGTGACGCGTATCTTGTGCCTCGGCTCTTGAGTGTAAGATCCTAGGCCTAGAGAATACGATTTCGGCCTTTCACACAGAAGTCCCTACTGAAACGTTCCGTATGCCATTCCAATAATTCCATATGTTTCCATACGGAATCCGTATGTTTTCCGTATATTTTCCGTATGTTTTCCATATATTTCCGTAAGAATCTTACGGAAACATACGGAATTATTGGAATGGCATACGGAACGTTTCAGTAGGGGTATAAAATGAATGTTAAGTTCCTCACTCAGTGTGTCTTTTTCAGAACGTGAGCAAGGGTGCGTTGTAGTGTGGTGCCCGGCTATTCAAGGGCCGGACTTAAACAAATATGTTGATGTTAAGGCAGATGATCCAGGTGAGTGTGCGTAGTGTTTAAACGAAAATCATCGACATTTTCTCAGGAGCCTCTCCTAACGGAAGCCTGAAATTGCAAGAACTGTTGCACATATTGCAGGATTGCTCTGCTATTTGCACGCTTACGTTTTAAGGCGAAAGCCTGATATCGCCATGTCTCCAGGTCGCGTTATGAGGTACGGAAACACGGAGCGGGTGTTCTGAGAGAAAGCAACACAGTGCAGTCTGAATGTTGAGGGAAAGAGCAGTGCGGCGCTGAGAGGGGGGGGGGGTGAGGAGGGTCAGTACACTTTCAGGCAAAAGGGTGTGAAAAGGGTGTGTAGTTCGTCCCTTTGGGGACTAATGGGGCTGCTACAAACATTAACCTCTTTAAGAACTACAAACGTTAACCTCTTTAAGAACTAATTGTGTGCGTGTGTGTTCCCCTCTCTTTCTCTCTTTCTTTACTCTTCTTTCAATCTCTCCTATCCCTTCCCCCTGTACAGGGTAGCATACCGGTTATGCCAAACTGGTTAACATCCCTGTCTTTCCTCTCTCCCGTTTTCCTTCCGTCCTTCCTTTAAGAACTAACGGCACCGGTTCTAACAGTTAGTCCCCACAGACCACCTCAATGGAGTAACATTTAGTCCTCACATTTATACATTACTGGCCAACCGTTAGACCCCAGAGATCACCTCAATGAATTAGCATTTAGTCCTCATATTTACGCCTCACGGGACAACTGTTAGTCCCTACAGATCACCTAAATGGACTAATATTTGGCCCTCACATTTACACCTTTCCGGGCAACCGTTAGTCCTTGGTAGGTCCACTCAAATACTCCATTCGGATGAACTTGTTATCCCCAGGGATGACTTTCTACAGTTCGTCTCCCCAAGGCTTAATACGTTTTAGCGTGTTTCTTTCAGCAGTGGGCAGCAAATGCAGCGGAAAAGAACGCGCGAAGAAATATTTAGTCATGCATGTGCCACTGTTTTCGCAGCCAATGCGACAACGAAAAACAAAAGTGAGAGAATGAAACGTTACCTTTTTCTCTATACATATAAAGTTTCTGCTTTCTTTCATTGAATTCACTGAAAAATGTTAAATACAGGTCCAGCCGCGTTCTCATATCTCATACAGTCTTTTTCATGAAGCCGCTCCAACGGAAGCGAGAGATGACATCGCATTGTACGCGCCAGCGCACAAAGCATTCTGCTCGTTGTCGACAACGGCTGCGCTCTGCAAAGCAGAAAAATATTGCAAATAGTCAGCGACACGTCACAGAGAGGATGAGGACGCACGCACATGGCAAATACGAGCAAGGTGAAATAAAACTCACATCTAAAATATGGCATGTAAATAATTTCACCGTGATGTCATACATCATAAAAGACGCATTTCATGCCACATAGCGCGATAGTTCAAGTGCTGCAGCCGTAGCCATCACGCCGAGGCGCCGCCAATCACCGTGCCGGCAACGAGCCCTCGAGTTTCCCGCGAGCGGCGTCCCAGAGCTCCAGAAAGCGTGTCGGGCGCCGCAGCCTCCAGCGAATCTCGAGCAGAAGGGCGAGCGAACGCGGAGCCCCACCACGAACGGCACCGAGCTGCTTGCGAGCTAGCGTGAGGAAGCCGACGGTAATGGCGAGCAATTTCAGCAAAGCTTCTCGAGCGAGCAGGAGTACAGCGAGCGAACGCGGGGCCGCTGCCACGAACGGTGCCAGGATGCTTGTGAGTGAACGAAGGGGACGCCGAAGGTAACGGCGTCCAATTTCCACCAAATTCATCGAGCGAACGGCAGTACAGCGAGCGAAAGCGGGGTCGCTGCCACGAACGGCGGTGAACTGCTTGCGAACGAGCGTCGAGGAAGCTGTTAATAACAGAAAACAGAGCGCGCGCTAGAAGAAGAGGGAGACGAGAAACGGCGGGTGGCACGCGAAGCTTTGGTTTTGTGACGGGAATAAACGGCAGCGTTGGGACGCGCTGCTCTATATCTTCAGGCGTATTATCCTTAAACCCGGTTTATATTAGAACGAAGTCTTCGGATTTTACACTGGTGCCGAAACCCGACCCGGTTTTCGTGGGGGACCATGGAACGCCTGCGAAGCATGAGAGCAGCTCGGCGGCGACACAGCACTAAGATCATCAATGAAGTCGGCGACCTTCTAGCTTCGAATGAGTTCGATCTGGCCGGACTTCGCAGCATTCTTCAGCGACTGGAGAAAAGTACCGACGAGCTCGTCAAGGCCAACGAAGCACTGCACGCAGAGATGACTGATGACGAGGTGCTTGCGGACTTCGACTCTGTGCTAGAGTACGAGGACCGAGCTGCAGGGTGTGTTGGCCCTCTACGACATCACATACAGGAGCTAGCTCTCCGATCTTCTGTGCCATCAAGGCCCAACGGTGAGTTGCCAACCGACTCTTCTCTGTCGAGTCAAGCATCCCCGAGAGAAACTTCCGTCGACACCGGAGCTCTGTCGAGTCAAGCAGCCCCGAGAGAACCTTCAGTCTTCACCGAAGCAAGGCTTCCTAAGCTGGACCTAACGAGGTTCGATGGGTCTCCTACGAAATGGCTTTCCTTTTGGGACCTCTTTCGCCACTCCGTGCACGAGAACCCGCGCCTTAACAACGTCGATCGGTTTCACTACCTCCGGTCTCTTCTTGACGGCCCGGCGGCAAAGGCTATTGCAGGCATACTGACAACGGACAATAGTTACGAGGACGCCATCTCCACCTTGAAGGAGCGTTTCGGAGACGTGCGAAATATTGAGCAGAGACACCTCGAAAACCTTCGCACTCTACGTCCCGTCACTACGTCGGCGAACGCTAGTGCGCTCAGAAGCCTTTACGACATTGTCCAAGTGAACATAAGGGGACTCAAAGGCCTCGGCGTCTCGGAGTCGAAATACGCTGCCATGCTGTGCGAGGTGCTGATGAAATCGATTCCACAAGACATAATGATGGCATATTACCGACGGCGGCGACTTGAAGCGTCAAGTGCGAACAACCCGCCGAGCTCAGAAGAACTTCAGCAATTGCTCAAGTACCTTCGCATTGAGGTCGAGTGCAGGGAGCAGACCACCTACCAGCGACGGGTGTCATACAGCAGTGAACAGCAGACTTCCGGCAGCCGTAAGAATCTGCCAACTGCATCAGCTGCAGTCCTCAATAACAGTGGCTTAACGAAGGAGGAGGCATGCCTTTTCTGCCAGAAGTCACATTTAACGCTGGATTGCGACGCATCGATTCCTGACTCGGAGAAAAAGCGTCTTCTGTCGACAACTGGCTGCTTCTTCAGGTGTACAACCAAGGGACATCGGGCAAGAGACTGTCGACGTAAGGTGAGCTGCTCGTATTGCCAAGAAAGACACGCTTCTTCGATGTGTTCCAGAAAGAATGCTAAAGCTGCTCACATAACGACGATACCGCAACAAGCAACGAGCAGTACTTCCATGTACGCTGTGTCAGATGGAAATAGGCGGAGTAACCTTGGTACCATACTTTTGCAAACATTCAGAGGATGGATAAAGGGCGCAAAAGGTTCCTGCTATATAAGAGGCATTCTGGATAATGGTAGCCAGCGCACTTTCATTAAAGAAGACGTGTCAAGAAAAATGAACCTCAAGGTGCTAGGAGAAATTGACATTAACGTCAACGTGTTTGGAAACAAACGTGGAGGTCCAAGTACGCGTCGACGACTATTTGAAGTAACCTTACAAAGCCTGTACGATGGTGTTCAGCATGTCATTGAAGCAATAGAGATACAGCACATCTGTCAAGTCGTTGTTTAAGTACCCCAAGACCATGAATTCATCAAAGGGTTACATAATCGCGGTCGACGATTGGCTGATGCTCTTTGCTTTCCGCATATTCCACAAGAAGAAGGCATTAGCTTATTAATTGGCTCAGACCAATTGTGGAAGATCCTTGGAAGAGACATCGCTTGGCATGATAATCACAAAGGTCTTCTTTCAATTGAAACTGCACTGGGTTGGACATTCCAAGGACCCCTTGACAACGATGATACCATTCATCCACACACAAACTCAAACGTTTGTGTACTTCGGACGAATTGCTGCATGAACGATGAACTGATGCTGCAGGAACGCGTAGGCTCAGAGCTGCAGAAGTTTTGGCAACTTGAAAGCTTAGGGATCACAGATGCGGATGAACCATCCTCCCATGATAAGAAGGTTTTGAAAGCTTTCAACGAAACCATTGAGTTGCGCGATCAACGATACGAGGTCTATCTGCCTTGGAAGGAACTGCCATCAGACCTACGTGATAATCGTGCGTTAGCTGTCAAACGACTTCGCTGCCTACTTCATCGGCTATCTCAGAGCAAAGAAGTTCTGCTCAACTATGATGCGGCAGTCAGACAGTATATTAAGGATGGTCATGCGGAACCGGTTCCCCTCGTCGAGGATGCGACCACCACAAAATACTACATGCCCGACCGAGAAGTAATAAGAGAATCGTCCACCACGACGAAACTCCGAGTGGTCTTCGATGCGTCGTCCCATGCCACGGGAATGACTTCGCTAAATGACCACATAGAAAAGGACCCCAACCTCAGCAACGACGTGTTGAAGATGCTGCTGCGCTTTCGCCAGCATCAGTTCGGAGTCGCGGCTGACGTCCAGAAAGCTTTCTTGCAGATTGGAATCAAGCCGTGTGATAGAGACGCCCTGAGATTCATTTGGTTTGAGAGAACACCAACAGGAGTACATGACATGAATGGCGTTCGCGATTACCGCATGACTCGCGTGCCCTTTGGCACTACGGCAAGCCCTTTTTTACTGAGTGCGACACTGCAGTACCACTTCCAGTGCGTATCAGGAGAGTATCGCCGAACAGCAGAGAAGTTGGCGAGTTGCTTCTATGTGGACGACATGGTCACCAGTGTAGCTACCACATCGGGCGCCAGCGAATTATACGATCATGCCACAGAAATATTCGTCAAGGCGGGAATTAAGTTGCAGAAGTGGGCAACTAACTGCACTGACATAGAAAACCGCATAGAACAGCCGGACCACATGAAGACACTCGGACTACTGTGGAACACCAGATCAGACAAGCTAAGCGTGAACGTCGACCCTGTTCTTGAACGTCTCCCACGAGCTAAGCCTACGAAAGGGGTCATCTTGCAGACCTCCGCTCGCCTGTTCGACCGTCTCGGTCTTGCAGCTCCATTTCTTATCCGCGCTCTTTCAGCGTATTTGGCAGCTACAACTCGACTGGGATTGCGAAATTCCAAATCAACTTGCTCAAGAGTGGGATATGTGGTGCAGAGAAGTCTGTGATGTCAAGACTCTTTCAGTACCCAGGTTTTGTTTGTCAATAGCGACTTGGATTATGAGCTCCACGTATTTACAGACGCAAGCAAGGCCGCCTACGGTGCTGTAGCTTATCTGCGGCACAACCACGATGAAGCACCTGTGGAGATGGTCATGGCGAAAGCCCGAGTAGCTCCCATAAAACAGCTTTCACTTCCACGGCTTGAGCTTATTGGAGCTTTAATGGGTGCCCGACTAGCGAAGTTCATAACTGACACACTGGCAATCCCTTCTTCCAAATGCTATTTTTGGACTGATTCAACGGTGGCGCTTGGTTGGATCCGAGGCGTCCCTTCAATGTGGCAAGAGTTTGTCAAAAACAGGGTCACAGAAATCCAAGGTATTACTGACTCTTCCCAATGGAATCATTGTTCTGGAAAAGAAAACCCCGCGGACCTAGTTTCCCGAGGCACGTCGATAAAGTCACTGATTGGCAGCGAAATTTGGTGGCGAGGACCGCCTTGGTTGGCAAGACGCAATGAATGGCCCAAGCATCCAACTCCTGTAAAAGATGATGTAAAAGAGGATTTGGCAGTAGACACCGTAACGCTCTATGCATCCTCGACATCGATGGACACTGTTTTCGACCTATCAAGACATAGTTCTTGGTTGCGGGTACCTAGAGTTACGGCTTGGATATTGAGGTTCGTCGCTGCCTGCCGTGCCCGGCCAACTCCTCAAGGACACCTAACGACTGAGGAGCTTGCCGCTTCTGAAAGGTACTGGCTGTCCGTTACCCAAAAGCTACGATTCGGCATTGAATTAGCAGCCCTCCGGGCAGGACGAGATCTCCCCAACGCGTCGACCATTCGGGATTTGCACGCCTTTCTTGCTGAGGAGGATGGCTTGCTGCGAATTGAAACGAGACTTCGGAACGTCGTGTACCACGAAGGCATCAAGCACCCGATCCTGCTTCCCGGTAACCACATCGCCACTGAACTCACCGCAACGGGCTTGCACCGGAGGCTCCTTCACGCAGGAGTCGCAACAACCATCGCAGAACTTCGAGAGCGCTTCTGGGTGACGAAGGGGAAGCAGTGCGTGAAAAGAGTGATCGGGTGGTGTACTTGGTGCGCGCGATTAAGGGTGAAACCTTGGACGGCTCCGATGGCGGCGCTACCTGCTGACCGAGTGAATGTGTCCAAACTATTTGACATTGCTGGTGTAGATTTTATTGGACCAGTGTACCTGAAGAGTGAGCCGGCACAAAAATCCTACATCGTACTGTTCACTTGCGCGGTAGTACGTGCTATTCATCTGGAGGTTGTCTTGCGCTCAACAGCCGACAGTTTCTTGGAAGCTTTTCGGCGTTTCATTGCACGTCGTGGACTTCCGTCAGTGATCTACTCTGACAATGATCTGTGCTTTAAACGTGCTTCTCACGAACTTCGTGTTGTATATGACACTATTCGGGGAAGTGAGGTTGGGAATTATCTGTCTGCTCATAGCGTTACGTGGAAATTCTCTGCTGACCGCGCTCCTTGGTGGGGAGGATTTTGGGAGCGTATGGTGAGGTCAGTGAAAGAAAACTGGAGGAGAGCTCTAGGGAGGTCACTTCTAGATTATGGTCAAATGGGCACGGTCCTAGCAGAAATTGAAGCCATCATTAACAGTAGACCTCCGACGTATTCATATCCTGCCCCAGAGGAACCAAAAGTCTTGACACCTGCCCATTTCTTGCATGGCAAGCGACTGACGGCACTTCCTGACTTACAAACTGTAGCCGTGGTACCTAGCTCCCATACTGAGCTACTTAAAGCATGGATACAGAGACAAAAGATGCAAAAAGACTTCTGGAATCGCTGGTACAAGGAATATTTATTACTCCTTAGAAGCGCCCATAATAGGCCAGTGGTGGACATCACTAGTACTGCTGAAGGCAATATAGTCATATTGCATGATGATGCCTTGCCCAAGTTGTGTTGGAAGCTCGCAGGTGTTTTGAAGAACATTACAGGAAACGACGGCATTGCGCGTGCATGTCGCCTAAAGCTAGCCGACGGCAAAGTAATCACGCGGCCTATACAACATTTATGTTGCCTCGAAATGCACCCGTAGCAATTCGTGGGCCGGGAGTGTTAATAACAGCAAACAGAGCGCGCGCTAGAAGAAGAGGGAGACGAGAAACGGCGGGTGGCACGCGAAGCTTTGGTTTTTTGACGGGAATAAACGGCAGCGTTGGGACGCGCTGCTCTATATCTTCTGGCGTATTATCCTTAAACCCGGTTTATATTAGAACGAAGTCTTCGGATTTTACAGAAGCCGACGGTAATGTCGACCAATTTCCGCAGAGTTCCGAGGTGCAGCTTAAGTCGGCTAGCTAAAGCACCCGCCAGCCCATGCGGGTGCACTTCAAGCGCGCGGCATGCAATCGAGCTCGTCGCCAACGACCGCACAGCGTTTTGAACTTGTCGCAAAATAGCAGGCGAAGTCTCTGCCTAATATTGCGAGCTCACAGCTCATCACCATGGCGAATGATTGGTGAGCGACCGTCAGGGCGGCCGACGCCAATGGCGGTCAATATCCTGGCGTTCACAAAGCACAGGCGAGTTGTCGCGCAAGCCGACCCTCGCGGTACATTTCGTGCGCGCGATATGCAACACGCTGGAGTCCGTTACCCGCAATCGCTATAAGTTTCGCCCACGCGATAGGTACGGCTTAATAAAGAGCGATCACTTACTTGTGAAAGAATCCAGCGCCGATTTCTGGCCTGAGTCAGATTTAAATCATGGATCCGATAGGCCTACTGTCTTCTCGGCCGCCATTACCAGCCGGTGGCGACGCAGTGCTGTGACTACGCCGGACATATACAGCGGGGCTTCGCGACGTGTCGAGACCAGCTCCAGACTTCATGGGTGCGGCGATACGCAAAAGCAGCACAACACGCTCATCCACGCATACGTGTATATGAAAGCACCGAGGCGTAGTTTCTAGATCGGCGATCTCTCCTAGTGCGACACAACTGCCAACACGCCAGCACAAACACAAGTGGGAAGACTGGCCCGAGTGAGGAGGTTGGTTACTTCCGTTGACAACGGTTTGCACACGCAACGCATCTCTGCACGCGGCCTGCATCTCCCGCGTGGTTCATCCCTTTGGAGACGAACTGGTTTGCACACGGCACGCATCCCTCTGCGCTTGCTCCTCACGGTGTATCCGTTCATCCCGCTCGCCTATTGGGCTTCGTTACTCCTCTTTTGGGTAATTTTGCCTTAGAGTGTCACTGAGCCAGGGCTTAGAGTCAGGGGGGGGGGGGGCAGGGCGGCCGGCTCCCTCTACAAAGTTTTTAAGGAGAGGCCCGACCCCCCCCCCCCCCTTCGGCAGGTCAGCTCTAGGTATGCAGCCCCGATTTGATAAGCGCTGGAACTTATAATTTTACCCTTAGTAATTTGTGCGGGGAAATTATAACTCCCCAATTTTCCGAATAATCATTTAACCGCGATCATTAGTTTCACGTGGCGTCTGCAAAACACAAGAAACAAGAACTGAATGCACTTCGCCGAGACACTGCATACCACAGGTTATCACCCTGTTCGAATAAGCTCCTTGGCACAGCGTACTGTTTCACGAGGCACCTGAGCGTGGAGCTACCTCATCGCGAATCCGTGAAGGTTGACCTTGTAGATTCCCAGTGAATTTTCGTTCCTTTAGTTTTGCATTACGAGCCTGGTATAACGGTAGATACACATGCATGTTGCCTACTTTTTATGCATGTAGGTGCGAAAGAAATATAGCGTTGTCGTGCCTGGGGTTCTCAATACAGTGAGTGTTCTGCGTTGCAGCTGGTTATCCGCTTTCAGATACATATATATATATATATATATATATATATATATATATATATATATATATATATATATATATATATATATATATAAGTGCCCCCCTGCCCCTTTTAATGAAAGGTCCCTTTGAGCCCTGAGCTGAGCAGTATGGATGCTGACGGAATGCTCGGTGACCACTCTCCCCGTAGGCGCACCCATCGAGGCGTCGTAGTTCTGGAAAAGTCGGCACAACGCTCGCAGCCCGCTCGCGCCCCTTCGCCGCGTCTGCTCACAGCTGTATGCAACATCGCGGAGTGACGACGAACCAGACCCTAGCCGCGGGCGGGGAAGTACGCTCAAGAAAGTTTAAAAAAGATGCTGGAGTGGAAGCTCTCGCATAGCCCTTCCGGCTGAAGTGAAGCGTGCATTTCACCACCGTTTAACTCGAGAACATGCTTTTTTCGGATGGTGCCCGCTTACAGATAATGTTTGTTCACTCAGTTAATGTAAACGCTAGGTTAATTCTGAAGTTACACATTCTTGTTCTCGATGAAAGTAACGCATCGAGACCGGCATTGATGATTCGATCTTAAATAGAATTTACCAATACATCCAGGTATCTTTAGGAAACCAG
This sequence comes from Rhipicephalus sanguineus, assembly GCF_013339695.2. Lineage (NCBI taxonomy): Eukaryota > Metazoa > Arthropoda > Arachnida > Ixodida > Ixodidae > Rhipicephalus > Rhipicephalus sanguineus. Next base: position 149,537,736 of record NC_051179.1, read on the forward strand.
TAACGCAAAGACCCACATTGAGCAGTATGCGTTCAGAAAAATTTGCCCTATTACACTTGTGGGGTGTGAGAGGTAAACGTTCCTTTTTTCCTCGCAGAACGCCAACGTTGTGCCCTGCCCCTAGTAAGTTGGTGGCAGCTGCCGCTATCATAGGGGAGGGGGGGGGGGTGTATGGCTTTACTCTTGAGGCACAATTTTCTCTCCAGCAACTTTTAACACGAAAATGTTTTATGCCGGGGTCCACCAAAACTTTCATGACGCATTTCCGTCACGGAAATACGTCAGGAAAATGAACGGCATCAGATGGAAAAGAAAAAGCTACGATGGCTGGCGGGCGTTTAGCCCACTGAGCTACCGCCAAACACTTAACGGAGGCTGCATGAACGCGCCTTTTATCTTTCACACTTTCCTTTCGCAGTGCTATTGTATGGATGGCTGCTATGAGCATTCCCCTTATAATGGGGTGTTGACATGTCTCTCATCAGGCTCGAAAAAAAGAAAAACGTGCCCTTGCTACAACCGTCCCATTCGGCGCGTTTTCAATAAAAGTGCACTTTCGTCAAAGCTTTAACACACCACGAGGTGGTGGGTTTAGCACACGCCTCGCTCATATCATCAATCTATATCGAAAAATATCTCTCCGACGCTCGTCTATACTCGCCGACAACTTTTCTTGGCATTGAAGCGAAGGCTACAGAGCCACAATGCACGTATCCTACCGCTAATGAATGTAGTCCCACAATTGCGTCCGTATTTTCTGCGTGAGATATATAAAATGCTCCTTCATTTTCTACATGTAGCTTTTTGTGACGGAACGCAGCGCACACAAGCGAGATATCTGCATTTCTTTTACTTTATACGTTGACATTTCGCGTTTTTGCGTGCGCGAAATAGTCGCGCCTTTTACCCGTACCTTAGACGCTAAGCAGCGTTTGCGTCGAAGTGCAACGCTAGCCATCACACTCCACGGCGTTACGAGACGCGCGCCAAACCTGACTACTACGCGTAGCAGTACATACGCAGACGCTCCGCCCCCGTAGCATGGGATGAACTTATCAGAACTCCCGGCCGGGAGAAACAGCTGGCCATCGTTTCCTGGGCCGAAAGAGTAGCTTCCCGCGTGGAGCCACCCTGAGGCGTCAGTTGACTCTTAGTCAAATAAAGTTGATACCACCACCACGACCACCTAGCTTTCCCTTCAGTGCCAAGAAAAAAATGGGGGACGCTTAAGCTTCGCCTTTAAGAGTTGAACGCAATAGCGATATCCTGCCCCTAGTGTGCACTTCGAACACTACGAGTGTTGAACCGATTGCGCGCACTAAGGTGTGCGCCTTATGTAATGGGTAGCATGCATTAAACCAGGAGCAATTATGCGCGAGAAACTTTTTCGAAGTTGCGATGATACCCACTACGTGGTCTTAAGGGAATACGCGCAGTAATGTGTGTGCCTTTTGTAATGGGTGGCTGTCTTTAAACCACCAAGTCGTTATGATATTGGCATGGTGTGACGCCCGATGGCAATGTACGCCTGTACCACGCAATATTCCTGCGATATTACATCTCGTACTATGATACCTGTATACAGGACGCGTATTTTTGGGAAGCATGAAAGTTACATTTAGCGCAGCTCTAAACAGAGGCGTGGCTGTGTGGTAGAACACCTGCTTGCCACGCAGACGGCCTGCGTTCGATTCTCACTCGGACCCAACATTTTTATTATTTATTTTATTTCCAGTTTTTTCGATTTTTCGGTCACGGAGAAGATGATGATTTTTCGCTCACAACCAACGGCGCCGACGCCGACGGCGGAATTTCTGCGATACGAGCTCTTTAACGCTATCGCGTTAAAAGTTGTCGGCGAGTATAGCTGTCACAGCGCGTTCCCCGCTCGCCCAGTGAAAATTAACGGCCAGGCTAGAGGGAAGACACGACGCGCGTAGCGTTTCTCTTCGCGTTTCACGACGCTTTGAAAGAGTGCATATGTGTCAGTGTCTAGTATGTGCATGTTAATGCCATATTTGCGCGGAATTCACCATATGCGGTGTTCACGTATATGTCAAGAAATTCAGCTACCGCGAAGGTTAAACCATAATCATGGGCGTTATATGTGCCACTAGGCGTCAACGTGGGTGCGTCCACACAAAGCGGTGCTGTATCTGCGAAACAACAGTAGACATTGTACGAGCTCTCATATACTAATGCAGTATAAACAATCAACTACTTCTGTGACGACACGTTTCACTTTCGTGTTATACCGATACCTATGACAGAGGGATCAGCCATATTTTTTAGACCTCCTTGAGTACGCCACGGCGGAAAAAGCCAGTGCAGCTAAAAGCGCCGGTCGTCGAAAGCGCCGCCGGGAGGAAGGACAGCGTTCGTAAGTTAGCTGGTCAGCAGAAAGATAACAGCAGGTCATCTGCACGCAGAATATAATATAATTGTACATCGTTTAAACTGTAACACTAAATTACCCAATTGGAGTACGAGATAATTGAAGAATTTTTTTTTCAGCTGGACTGAAAGTAACTTTCATGCTTCCCATAAATACGCGTCGTGTATACGGGTGTCACAGTACGAGATGTAATATCGCAGTAATATCGCGTGGTACAAGCGTACATTGCCATAGGGCGTCACACCATGTCAATATCATGACGACTTGGTGGTTTAAAGACAGCCACCTAGTACAAAAGGCACGCACATTACTGCGCGTTTTCCGTTAAGACCACGTTGTGGGTGTATCGTAACTTCGAAAAAGTTTCTCGCGCATAATTTCTCCTGGTTTAGACCATGATACCCATTACATAAGGCACACACCTTAGTGCGCGCATTCTGTTAAACACTCGTGGTGTTCGAAGTACGCACTAGCGGCAGGATATCGCTATCGCGTTCAACTCTTAAAGGCGAAGCTTAAGCGTCCCCCAATTTTTTCTGTTAAGGCCACGTAGTGGGTGCACCGCAACTTCGAAAAACGTTTCTCGCGCATAATTGCTCGTGGTTTAAAGCATGCTACCCATTACATAAGGCACACACCTTAGTGCGTTGCATTCTGTTACACACAGGTAATGGGTGCACTGATACTTCGAAAAAAAATGTCACGCGCACAGACGTTATCTCACGCCACCGGGCTCGTGACACGCTTGTGAGGGATTCTGTGTCGACTACAAGCGCCAACCACACTGCGGTGCCTTCCTTATCGGCGAGTTTTGGTGGGATAGAGAAGGCAGACTGAGCAAGCAGGCACCAAAGCTCGGAGTGCTGCGGCTATGCGACCACACTGTACTTTGTCAATTACATCGCATCAATGCGCAATCTGAACTTCTCGAGTAACAACATACAATAAGAAGTATGTACGAAGTAGTCTATTTACGCACTGGGGGTGGATATCGCTATCGTGTTCAACTCTTAAAGGCGAAGTTTAAGCGTCCCCAATTTTTAGTCTACACCAAGTTAAAGAGGCGATCACGAGAACGCCTACCGTAGGCGGCTAGATAGATAGATAGATAGATAGATAGATAGATAGATAGATAGATAGATAGATAGATAGATAGATAGATAGATAGATAGATAGATAGATAGATAGATAGATAGATAGATAGATAGATAGATAGATACGTTCTAAGTGTTTAGGGTTTGCTAAGAAATTCTTCGGATTTAAAAACAATTATTATATGAGAACAAGAAAGAATGTAATCAAATATTATTTCATCTATGTTTTTTTTTTTTTTTTACAGTTCTGCAGGACCTGAAAATGTAGAAACCACCACCACCCCTCAGCTTCAGGAAACAGAAACTGAAAACACTGAAGCAAAAGTACCTGAACAAAATCGCCATTGGGTAAGTCCCTTATGGGCTTTTACAAGCAACGGCATTTATTGTACTTGCCAGTTAACCTTTAAAAAAACGATGTACCTTACAGGAGGTTTTCAGGGCGCTAGATTGGAAAGAGTTAGGGATACGAGTTAATAGAAAGTACCTTAGTAACCTGAGATTCGCTGTTGACATTTCATTGATGGGTGATTCCACGTAAGATCGAACAAACGATGGCTGGTCGACCTCTCAAATCTATTTCAAAATTTTATATATTATTGCCTGATGAGTGGAAAGAAGAGATCCGCAATTTGTTTTGCCGCCAAAAATTTTTTCGAACCACAGGAAATCAATAATGACGAAGAGGTGGAGTGGAGCGCTCATCCGCTCTGCTGTTTTGGCCAACTTTCGTTATGAATTGCACAAAATGTATTAAAGTTAGGTAGCTGAAATTTATTTACCTAAATATATGCATGTTTGTGCTTCTGCTCAGGTATTTTTAGTTTTTATGTGTAGAGTAGATGTTTTTATAAAAAACCTCAAAAATGGCCCAATCGGCAAAATTTTCTTTACTTTGAAGGTCTTTATCTCAAAAAAGCCTTGCAGCAGAGGTACAAAAATTTCGCATTACGTTCTTCGCATGCGTATCTACCAAACTGCCAAATCTTGTATTTATATAACTTTTCACTAAAGAGATATGATCGGGCTAAATTCAAGAAAACACCGAACAATGAAAATTTCTGACGACAATTAAAAAAAACCCCATTTTTTAAATTTCTCAAACTTTGTCCACTTATTCTCCTCCACATCAGCTTTCACAATCATTAAGAACATGTTGCATAATGTCGTTGCACTAATAGTTACGGCCCCTCCAATGAGACCCTTAGGCATGGATGGGCAATTCCGACTTCTTGCCCAGCAAGTGTATAAAATGCAGGCAGGATTGAATTTCTTTTTATTAAAAGGTCAGCAGGTACCTAAAAAGGTGTCGCCGGCACTGAAGACGTTAACTTTGAAAATGTTTGGTCACTGCAGCGGCCACGAGCGCGGAGCTACCGAGTAGGCGCGCGCGCACCCGAGATGCTCGTTGTAAGAGACGGCGCAGTGAGAGCTTGTTGTCGCGTCCTCAGACCGATTGAGTTCGAAACAGCAACACTTCTCGGGTGACTTGAACGCACGTGCACTGGAGCTTCGCTATTCTATCCGCCCTCTGTTTGCATCTCAGCTAGGCGCTGATAACACGGCGGAGATGGAAGCAACTCTATAAGGGAGCTATGAGCGCTCGCTTCACGCACGCTGCTGCCACAGAAACTGCGCTGCGCCAGTTGCGATCAGTGGAAAGCATGAACGTGGCGCTCCAGTGGCAAAGCAAAAATATGGATTGTCAAAGGAAAGAAAAGCAAAACTATCGGTAACCGGATGCGCTTGTCTATATTAGATGTCGGCAGCAGACGGTGTGAACTGGCTGCCCGTTCGGTGCGCTGTTCACACTTCATTCGGCGCGGATAGTTCTTGTGCTTTGCTCTTTCTCTACTCCTCCTGTGCGTCTCATGACGAGAAAGTATAGCTCTGAATGAGTCTATTGTGGAGACAATAGAAGCTTAAAGGAGTGCTTACACGAATTTTAAAAAATTTCGGATTGTTGCTCTAAATAAAAATACTGGTGTCGAGAAACGTAAAACGACTATTGTGGTGCCTGGGAATGCATCCTATATATTTTAATTAGCGCCATCTTAAAAAGACACTTTCGGTTTCGATATCGAGGGGGTGGCTTCTCAGTGGCATTTCATAGCAGTGCGACGTCACGGAGATACAGAAATTCGCGATGTACTAGCGGGAAATCCGTCATCTGCTCGTGGTGCAATAGACAACGATGAGTGAATTGTCGTCCAGTGATCCTGACAGTGATTTCTACGATTTAGGCTGCATGCAGGACGAAGAACTCGCGAACTCGGAGGAACTGTCTTGACTTGTCGGGATAATGTCCTTGCAGTGTGCCTGGCTTGCAAATGCGCAGCGACGAAAACTTCAAAGTCAAATTAAAATATTTTATACGTGTTCTCCGACTCCAGTGTGTGGACAGCGTGGACACTGCATACCAACGAAGCAAAAAATGTCCCTTTTGCGATGTCTCAAAATCGTGTCAGTACTCCTTTAATTATTGCAAAGAAGCCAAAATTTCGCAGAGTTACCGACCTAGACATAACTGCTTTGAAGGAAGGTTTAACGCCCGAAAGATCAGTGACTGTCAGTGAGACGGACTACTTGTGCTACGCGTGCTTTTGCTACCACTGCAATGAAAGATCTTCACGGAACGCACAGTTTAACGATGACATTGTCATGCCCCCTGAAAAAGAAATCGACGCAATTAACCATATCACTGCGACTACCGGTGCACGTGCGTTCAAGTCACCCGAGAGGTGTTGCTGTTTCGAACTCAATCGGTCTGAGGACGCGAGAACGAGCTCTCACTGCGCCGTCTCTTACAACGAGCATCTCGGGTGCGCGCGCGCCTACTCGGTAGCTCCGCGCTCGTGGCCGCTGCAGTGACCAAATATTTTCAAAATTAACGTCTTCAGTGCCGGCGACACCTTTTTAGGTACCTGCTGACCTTTTAATAAAAAGAAATTCAATCCTGCCTGCATTTTATACACTTGCTGGGCAAGAAGTCGGAATTGCCCATCCTTGCCTAAGGGTCTCATTGGAGGGGCCGTAACTATTAGTGCAACGACATTATGCAACATGTTTTTAATGATTGTGAAAGCTGATGTGGAGGAGAATAAGTGGACAAAGTTTAAGAAATTTAAAAAATGGGTTTTTTTTTAATTGTCGTCAGAAATTTTCATTGTTCGGTGTTTTCTTGAAATTAGCCCGGCCATATCTCTTTACTGAAAAGCTATATAAATACAAGATTTGGCAGTTTGGTAGATACGCATGCGAAGAACGTAATGCGGAATTTTCGTACCTCTGCTACCAGGTATTTTTGAGATAAAGACCTTCAAAGTAAAGAAAATTTTGCCGATTGGGCCATTTCTGAGGTTTTTTATAAAAACATCTATACTACACATAAAAACTAAAAATACCTGAGCAGAAGCAAAAACATGCATATAGTTAGGTAAATAAATTTCAGCTACCTAACTTTAATATATTTTGTGCAATTCATAACGAAAGTTGGCCAAAACAGCAGAGCGGATGAGCGCTCCACTCCACCTCTTCGTCATTATTTATTTGGCTGATAACGATGATGATGATGATGATGTAGCTTACAGGCCATACCAGACAGAAGTCCAACTATGTCTGAAATTTTGATTGCAGTGCCTGCTACCACTGTCTCCAAACCAAGATCGTGCAATCATCTATATTTTTCATATAGTGCGCAACTTATCACTTCACATTCCAACGCGATTGAACACTCATAAGCATTTAATTAAGAAAGAATGCTCACCACTTAATATCGCTGCCTAGGCGCGCATGTATAACGAGACAGCAAGAGAAGTCGTTTACTGCAGAAGAATGGGGCAGTGGCTCTGAGTGCACTTTTGTTATTCTAGGAGAGGAGGCAGAGCTCATTCATTGCGTGCATGAACACTGCTTGCCAGACGTTTCTGTTCTTCGTGCGCATATCTGTCCATCTCTCTCTGAATTTCCTTTCGGCTACGGCAGCTACGCTCATTATGCTCTTGCTGACCTTACTGACATTCACTGCTTGTTTATGACGTGAAAATCTATTTTACTGCTACCATTGTATGCATTTCTATATTTCATATGCGTTGCTTCGTGAGCTGTCGTCTTTTGTCCCCCAAAAGGACAAGCGACAAAGGAAAAAACGCAGAGGGAGTTCTGGTTTCGGTTGTTTACAGGCCGTCAAGAGTTCCCCTGACTGCAGGGACAGTAGCGGCTCCACAGCGACAAGGAATGGAAGAGGATGCATGGTAAGTTTTGTTGAAATTTTTCGAGGAGAGCGCGCCTTGGGTGTTATAAATTTTAGGCTACACGGCTTCTTGGTTCCGTTCGCAAACACTCCTCACCGTGAGTGCACTCCAGGACAAAAAAGAGTATGTGAACTCTTTTCGAAGAGTTCTGACTTGTCAGGTATACGGCTATCGTAAAGAGGCACGTTAACTCTCTTGTTGGGTCGGAGTCGGCGTGCTCTAGGAGAGTACCTTGACCCCCTTATGAAGAGTCACGTGACTCTTACCTGACGAATGACATTACCACTCCTGAGAGAGTGAGAATACTCTTGCCGCTAACATTATTAAGTGGGTGAAATGACACACACCGAAGCGTCAAGCTATTCTGCAACTGTTTTAAAGTACTCAATTGACTCATGCTCTATAGTGTAGCGCGACTACTGTTGTAAATTGGGAAGTGTTAATTTTAATGAAGTCGAATAATAATTGCCGTCGTGCCCAGTGACTGCAAAAAAAAAAAAACATGGCTGATTCCTCGATTATAGCATTCGGTATAACACAAAAGTGAAACGTCTCTTCACAGAAGTGGTGCTTATTATGCAGTGAAATAGGTGACCTTCTACAATGTCTATTCGTGTTCGGCAGCTATAGCACCGTTTGACGTGGATGCACCCATGCAGACGCCTAGTGACATGTCTCCATCGCGACGACTAACACCCATGATCATGATTAAACCGTTGTGGTGGCTCAAGTTGTGGACATACATTTAGACACATCGAATCGTGAATCCCGCGTAAAGATTACATCAACAAGCCCGTAATCAACACTGGTACCCGATATGCACTTCTTCAAAACGTCGTCAATTAAGGCGAGAAACGGCACAGTGTGGGCTTTCAAGTAATCTGTAACCGACGCCTGTACTTATGCATACACTTCCACACAGCGCTTCAGCAACACGGGACGCAGAGGTTCGTAGCATGAACCCCGAACGTTTGCATCCCGCTGCCCTCTGCCTCGCTCCACCAATGCATCACATTCGCCCGTCGAAATCGTGTCCTATCTGCAACGCGCATTACAGCAGTTTTGTCAGTCGCTCCTCTCGCAATCCAGGAAGTCGGCGGCGGAGAAGTTCCGTTGCTGCATGTGGAAGCTACACTACTCTGATGAGCCGGCGCACACTAGCACGAAGCGAAAAGTAAAGAACGTAACTGCGTCAAGGATGTCTCGCCGACACAGCGCGCCAGTGTCCCTCGCTGGTATCGAGACGCTTTAAAGGGACACTAAAGATCAAAACGATTTTTCTCATATTAGTAAAGTACTCTTTCGCGATACCAAAAACAGCACGCTTGCGGCGAGAAGACGCTTAGTAAGAGAGAAAACGCGCATAAACAAAATGTAGTTGGCGAGGCCACCTTGAAGTTTCCGCACCATTCGCCGTGACGTCACATGACTTCACGGGGCCTGCTAGAAACTAAGTAGTTTCTAGTAAAAAAGAAGTACATTATACTCGGAGGGGGCCATAGACTCAACATACCAAGTTTCGGGTAATTTTGTTGAGCGTATGGCGCCAAAATACTGTAAATACACTTTGAAATCCATGACGTCATGCGGAAAGATTTCAGCGCGAAATTTAAAAATGAAACTTTGAACTTCGTTTCCTCCTCTAATATTGAACCTATAATGGCGAACTTGACGACATTAGAGTACTCAGAGTACAATTTATCGATCTAAACCGATTCATTGTTTCTCTTTAGTGTTCCTTTAATCATGACCTCCGATACCGCGCGCAATCTCGGGGTAAGCGCTAGGAAGTGTGGATCGTGACGCATTACTTCTTTTCACCTCTCACAGACGGCGGCACCACCCCGCTCTGCCTCGCCTACATACACCGCCAACAGAGAGCACCGTGCGAGAAAGAACGTGTGAAAGATATAAGGCGCGTTCGTGAAGCGTCCAGCATCTTCCACGGTGTCATAGTTGGTTGAGCGTCGCGCGCTTACCATCGCAGCTGCAAGTCCATTGGTTCGATTCCCAGCGGCAGATCTTTTTCTTGGTTTTTTTTTCTATCTTACCCATTGGCGCCCATTTTATCACCGTGATATCCTGTTAGGCAAGTACTTGGTGGACCCCGGCATGAAACACTTTTGTGTAAAAAGAATAGTTCATGCGTAGCAATATTTTAATAAATTTGTCAAAATAACACAGCTTTTTCAGCAGAGTACTATAGGAAGCGCGAAAAGATGGTCTGCGATTTCCAATTAAGTATTTGAGGGTGACCTCATTTACATGTTTTTGTTAGTATTACACCAAACTAAAGAGTGTGAATATGATATGCATGGTGTTCTATGCTACAAGGAAAACTGGAGAAATCGGCATCATGTTTCCTTATTTATTCGTTATGGTTATGAATAAATCAAAACGTAGTTTTTGCTGGAGGCATCGGACATGCGAATGTTGCCGCTCCTGTTCAGCGTAAGGAGCCATGAAAAATTGTATATGGAAAGCAGGACGCGATATTTTAATGAAAAAACGGAACTGTAGTAAGAGTTTGCAAAACTCTGCACAATAAGACATCTGCACAGACATTATCAAGGCTCACAACAAAACAACAAATCCAAACAGACATGGAAAGGGATAATGTATTTTCCGTCATCGAGCAAAACACAACTTGCAAATCGTAGCTTTTGTAACACGCCACATGGTAACAAACTTGCAGCAGAAGATGATGTTAGCCTTCTTTAAACAACAAACGAAAAGCGAAATTGGTTTAGGCTTCATTGCGTTGGCACCACTCACCTATTTTCCACCGTCCTCTTGTCCAACGAAAAGGAGTGTGCAGCGAGTGCCTCGTTGACAGCGCGAATGGTGCTGATGATCGTCAAACACCGCACCGAGACGGGGGAGAAAACAAAAAGAAGCACACACACACAGCGCTAACACGCTCTGTATGTACCTCACGTTCAGTATGTACAAACTGACCAGGTAACAGACCACAGCGGCATCTTCGTTTCTACGAGCGTGGCTTTCCACTGATGTCCAGAGACGGGAGAAGCGATGCGGGATCCTGGGGATAACCAACACAGGCAGAATATTAATGGAATTTAAAACAACCCTTGGAGCAACACACTGTAACTCTACACACATATGGGACGAGTTTTTTGTTTAAATAATTTCTCAAAGAAAAGAAACTTTCACATAATAGAAAGAGTGAATATTGTTTTGCAAGAAAAAAAGGTAACGCACGAATGAAAGCATTTCTTTTCTGAGAACTCTCTTCAAAATTTGCTCCCAGTATAAGCCTGGCGCTGCGCCGGCATATTCTGACACTCAAGCGCATCTTCCGGCACTCAGGGGCACGCCGTAAGCGATTATTGACCACGTGTTTCGGAAACGTAACAAATCCTTAAATACTCGGGTAAACTCATGCGAGTTTGAGCGCCTGAACAACACCATGCGCGTGCGGACGCCGTGTACGCTCAGATCGGACATATATGCTTAAATCAGTGGCGCAGCCAGGCGGTGGCACACAGAGATTGTGCCCACTATGCTAATCCCGCGCAACCCCCCTTCCCAAATTTTTTCGCCATGGCATACAGAGCACCAAACGACACTCGACCACATCCGCCCGCCCAGCCCCACTTCACATGAAGGAGGTGCCCCTCCCCCCCTTCCGGAAACAAAATTTTCCCTACACCCCTGGCTAGAATCACTGCTCATAGTTCCCACAGTGCATGTACACTCACTCGATTCTGTTATAACGCCGAACGTCATCGCAGATATAGGCAAACCACGGAAACAGCTAACAGAAACCATGAGAAAAGAGTGCACGGCGGCGGGCCATACAACGTGCGCCGTCGATAATCTAGCCTTAGAGCCCTTCGCCTTCCCGGCGAGGGGAGTCCAATTTAACTGACTGTCGCGTACGTGCTGGAGGCCTTGTACTATATGTGCAGCTCAAGCTACCGTATTTAAATCGAGAAAGACCATTATGCTTGGTCAGTGCCTCCTCTATAAATTTCAGTGCCTGGTAGAACACCTTCTCGCGGCCGTCGGCGCTTGCGTTTCCCCCGCCCAACGCGACTGCGTGGTGGCGCTGTGCAAATAGGGTCAGGCGCTGAGCCGGTAGTGCTGGTGCGGGCGCGGCCTAGTGAGCTTGTTTGCCTTGCTGTGCCTTGACACGTGCTGTTGTGTTTAGCGAGTTCAATGCGATGGAATAATTTTTTTATCCTTTGTCGTGACCACGTAGCTTGCATGAATTGCGATGTCGTGCTGCTTCGTGCCGCTGTGCAAGTCGGACGAAAAAAAGAAAGTGCCTGGACTGTATCGACCTGGCCAGCTCATTTTTGTCCTCGATATTTTGCGAGCTTTTGCAGACGGTGCGCTCAAAGACAACCCGTCTTTGCCAAAGCCACTCAGTACCTTGACAAAGCACACAGTTCCAGCCATCTGTGCATCGAGGCTCCTTAAATGACAGAGTGATGGCAGCTATGACCACAGGGTGCGACTCGTGAACCTCATATGTATTTACTTTCTCAGGCCACTCCTCTCGAACTATGCATTTAATGTGACTGACAAGCAGGATGCTTGCAAATATTTCGCGAGGAAGCCACTTTCAAAGAAGTATGTAAGGATTTGAGAAAGGTTGTGTCCTTGTGTATCATATGCGATATTTTATTTGTCAACAAATATTTTCATTGCAAGCCATCTTATGTAGCGCTGTGAGAAATATTTTCTTGTGCAGTTTATGATATTTTTTTCTTGTCAGAAAATGTTTTAACCTTCCGCCATAGTATGCATGGCTCTGAAAAAATAGTTTTGTGCAATTTATGATCTTTTTTCTTGTCAGCAAATGTCTCAATCTTAGGCCAATATATGTATGGCTGTGAAAAATTGTTTCCTTGTGCAGGTAACTTTTCTTTTATTGTCACCAAATGTTTCACTATTAGGCCAATGGATGTAAGGGTGTGAAAATCATTGTGTGTGCAATTTTATATTTCTTTTTTTTGCACGCAACTGTTTTAATAGCGGGCCAGTACATGTAAAACTGCGAAAAAAGGTTGCTTTCTTCCAATAAAAAATTTTTCCTTGTCACCTGGTGATTTAATCCTAGGCAGCAGGTTGGACCCTGGACAGAGAAACAGCACGCCTTTTTCTTCACGTTGGGGTAATATTTCACGAGATATTTTGAATTGGGACAAAAAATTGGTCCAGTTGGATTTGGTTAATGGTGGAACGTAGATTGATTTTGAATCGGGTTTTGTATAAGCTTGCTCTGCGGCCGAGCGTCAATTCAGCAACAGCGGGATTTGCCAAGTCTTGTGTTTGTTGCGAGCGAGCTCAAGAGCTTAGCGGTCGAGTAGGCCTTGCTTCTACCAATCATTGTCTGCATCTCAAGATACCCTGAAGTCAAGAAAATCGTGAAACGAAACTAGCAGGCACACCTACGCAAGTGATGCGCGGGCAGCGAGCGAAAGCGGCGAAAGACCGCGAAACCCTGTTTGGGTGCCGGCGCCTGGCGGTGAACGGTTGCATTAGCGCCGACGGTCGCGCCTTTTGTTCTCCTCCTCGTCCACCAGGCACAGAAAGTTATAGAGGAGGCACTGGCTTCGTGTGTTTAAGTGTTCTGCGCGCATCCTTTTTAACACGGAATTGTTTTATGCAGGGGACCACCGCGGCTCCACTCACGTATTTCCGTCACAGATGCCACGTGTTGCTTCAAAAAAAAAAAAAAGCAAAATGTGAGGTAAAATAGAAGAACTTTAACAGTGAGCATAGTTATTTGCAGCGCCCCCACCCGCAATTCAACAAAAACGTAAGGTGTGGCCTGCGAGATTTTTGCAAATACGAAACTCGAAACAAGATTTCACATTGCACGTTACTTTTTCTAGCAATACGTAGCAACAGAAGCTAGTTTTAGAAAACAAAAGAAAATCAACACAGCTATAAAAGGTGACACTAAGTATAAAAACCCACCATGTACAGCTGCGATTGGAACCTGGGTCTTTCGAGTGAGAAGCGGGCATTCTACCCCTGCACCACTTTGGCAGAGCCACGTGCGACTCTTAAAAGACGACACATTGCAGACTACCGATCTCAGCGCAACAAGCGGATTTACCCTGTTTCGGCTTCGCTTTCTGTACATTGGTGCTTCGGCCGTTCCGACCACTTTCATGTTCTAGTACAACTATAGCATTAAAAGCTTCGCTGTCAATAAGGGTGGCTAGGCGTTTTCTTCTGCGCATGGAAAACACGTCCTATTTCCCAGACTTTTCCATAGCGACTATGGCCCCCTTTCTTCCAGGGCCGCATAATTTAGCAATACCAGTCATAGACGACGAGGCTGGTTGCCTGCTGCAACTTGTTGTAGACATGCAGTACACTGCTGGGATTGACCACATCACATAGGCTTCGAAATTCTGACAACGCCAGTGATAACTTCTTATTTATAGGCCACTTTGTCTGAAGCACTACAGAATATTGCTGAATGCGCGTAGAAATAAAAAAAAACGAACATCGAACGCACCTAAGGCAAGGCGATCTTCCTATTGGCGGCGGCCGTTGCACTTCTTCGTTGCCATAAAGAAGCATGCGACGCAATTAAACCGACCTAGGGCACGATGCCTTAGTGCCTGGTAACTGCTTAATAATAAAGTGATGATTTGCAAGGGATGATACGCAATAATTTTTACTTGCACCAGATTATTAGGCATGAAACATACAGTGCCTCAACATGATGAGCTTTGGTCAATATTTAGCTTTAGTGCCTCTACCGCTTCCAAATTACTGACTTATTGATTTCAACACTTATTGTTGCTGTGATTAACAAAAAGAGAAACAAAAGATGCTGATGCGTCGGCTTTGTAGTACTTGTAAAAATGACTAAAAATCAGTCCAATTCGGCAGAGCGCTTCATCACCAAGCACATTGTGAGAGACTGCAGCTGTAGTCACTATTCTCTAGTGAGTTAACGCAGTCTTTTTGGAAGAAACTGCGAGATTTTGATGATGGTTCTTACGGTATTTTACTCTTTGTATTAGTAGTTTTTTTTTTGTAGCAACGTAAATTTCAGCTCCCACCAGTATGTTCATATCGCTTGTAAGAGGCACGGAATTTTCTTTTCCCAAAAAAGTTGTCACGAGGACGAATAGAGCAATGCCGTGCTCGAACGTTATTTTTATGAAGTACAGTGAAAACTCGGTCTCTGTAACGCCTACGTCATCTGCCATTGGGATCTGGATTCCGTCTGCCAATGTCGCCATTTCTGCTACTCTCAGTCAGTGTACTTTATCTACAGCCGCCGAACTGGCTGCACTCCGGGCTTCCCTGGCAGGGATTCCCTGGCAGGTACCCATAGGGTTCAATGCGATCATGGCCCACCGTCATATTTACACTGACGGCTCTGTAACGCCTACGTCATCTGTCATTGGGGTCTGGATTCCGTCTGCCAATGTCACCATTTCTGCCACTCTCAGTCAGTGTAATTCATCTACAGCCACCGAACTGGCTGCACTACGGGCTTCCCTGGCAGGGATTCCCTGGCAGGTACCCATAGGGTTCAATGCGATCATGGCCCACCGTCATATTTACACTGACGGCTCTGTAACGCCTACGTCATCTGTCATTGGGGTCTGGATTCCGTCTGCCAATGTCACCATTTCTGCCACTCTCAGTCAGTGTAATTCATCTACAGCCACCGAACTGGCTGCACTACGGGCTTCCCTGGCAGGGATTCCCTGGCAGGTACCCATAGGGTTCAATGCGATCATGGCCCACCGTCATATTTACACTGACGGCTCTGTAACGCCTACGTCATCTGTCATTGGGGTCTGGATTCCGTCTGCCAATGTCACCATTTCTGCCACTCTCAGTCAGTGTAATTCATCTACAGCCGCCGAACTGGCTGCACTCCGGGCTTCCCTGGCAGGGATTCCCTGGCAGGTACCCATAGGGTTCAATGCGATCATGGCCCACCGTCATATTTACACTGACGGCTCTGTAACGCCTACGTCATCTGTCATTGGGGTCTGGATTCCGTCTGCCAATGTCACCATTTCTGCCACTCTCAGTCAGTGTAATTCATCTACAGCCACCGAACTGGCTGCACTACGGGCTTCCCTGGCAGGGATTCCCTGGCAGGTACCCATAGGGTTCAATGCGATCATGGCCCACCGTCATATTTACACTGACGGCTCTGTAACGCCTACGTCATCTGTCATTGGGGTCTGGATTCCGTCTGCCAATGTCACCATTTCTGCCACTCTCAGTCAGTGTAATTCATCTACAGCCACCGAACTGGCTGCACTACGGGCTGCTTTTAATTTCATCGTGGACCAGACAGCCGAGCCTTGGGTCATCTTCACCGACTCAAGATCGGCGCTGCAGTCTCTGAAGTCCCCAAGCACGCAGGAACAGTTCGTAATGGACATTAAATGCCTATGCAAGAAAGCCTGCGAATCGAATCACCGCATTGTTCTACTGTGGATACCTGCCCACTGCGGAATACAAGGCAACGTCCATGCTGATGACGCTGCCAAAGCTGGACATGACGCCTCGAGAGAAATGATTAAAATACCTTTCTCGAGAAAAGACGCGGCGACACTCGTATCTGCACATGCTTGGCGCTTCCAGCGATCCCTCTGGACAGATGCCACTCACCAGTATGGGCCTCTTTACAAAATTGATCCATCGTGTGCCTTCGATATGCCGCGAGACCTCAACACACACGAGGAAACATGCTTGCATCGCATCTGACTAAACGTCGCCTACACTCATTACTTCAAGAACAAAATCAAGCTGTCGGACTCGCCGTTGTGCGTTCAATGTAACGTCCTAGAAGACCTGAAACACGTTCTCTGCGAATGCAGGCGATACGCAACAGAAAGACGATCTCTGAAGGCGGCCTTGCACTATGAACAGGACTCGTGTTTAGAACTGCGGCAAATTCTGGGCCCATGGCAAAACAGCACCTGTGCGTTACGTGCAACGAAAGCTCTGCTGACTTTCTTGCGGGCCACAAGCCTGACTGAAACTCTGTAAACAGTGTAGTCTATGTATGTGTGTGTGGTTATCAGTGTATATATCATAATCATTACCCTGGAGCACCAGGGGTAGCATGCCAGGCGAATAGCCAGGCAAACACCTCCAGCTTTTCATTAAAACATTTATCCCTCTCTCTCTATCCGAAATACCGAAACTAACCTGGCACCAGACTTGATTTGACAAAGTTTCTTTCTGAAATAATTGAGCGAAAAAAAAAGCGTTGATTTCTTTCTAATCTTGGCGCGAACAGGTTCTTCACTGAGCGTCCGTGCTTAAGCTCTCGCAGACAAATATGTAACCACGCTAGGCGGAACCCTAGTTCTATTATGACATGACTCAAAGCCGCGCCAGAGAACATCTACCACTTTAGAGAACGGAAACTGTACCTTTGGCTGTAGTACGGAAATAAGGGTAGCGGCGGCGTACCGAACTGCAATAGAGCGAGGAGAGATGGCGCTGCAAGTACTATCATCATCATTAGACAAACGCATTTTTGCGGTTGGTTCGCCCTGGTCGCGCTACTGCGCTTTTTGCTGCCTGTGGTATTTTGTTCTTGGTCGTTGCTAAATCGCGGCTCGCGTGTGTAATAGTTATCGCCAGGTGACCAAAGAGGCCTCGACTGGCAAAAACAGCGTCAATCAAGTAAGGTTTGCATCGTTTATTGTGAGTCCCCAAGGTAGTACAAGCAATGTATACAGTCAGGTCCAAGCAAAACAAGTCACTCATACACGTCGAAAGCTTTCAGCTGACAAATATCTGCATATAACTGAACACCGAGATCGCTGAAAGAACGTTGCTCTCATTGTGTTGCGGCGTCCGAGTTTAACAGCCGCTTGCCAGGTTGTGTTGATCTTTGAGTGCATGGTGGTGGAGTCGGAAACGAAACATGCGCTACGCCGAGAGATAGCTAGCGCAGTGAGAGCTATGTAGTTTTTATAAATTTGTTACGTGAACTTCCTGTTACGTGAATTTGTTACGTGAACTTACTGCATCTTTCTCGCTCTGCGATGTCACCTTGAATGCGTTACAAATAAGGAATATCGCGTTGTGTCTACAGGGTAGGCGCGAATTTCTCGGCGAAATTCTCGGCCTTGAAGCTATACCATACGTATTACATATTCAGGTAATAGGTGGAAGAAAATATTGCAGGCTCGTTTTGTTCCTCGTTATAGTTCAGTTACACAGTTTCTACAGCTACAATTTCTTGGCGCTAGTAGTAATCGGACTGCTGAGTGTGCAGCGTAGATGAATGCTAAAGAAACAGAGACATAAGGCGAGTGCTTACAGACTCCAGAAGCACATTCTCAGAAAATAAGCTTTAGGCATGCAGTGTACATCTTTGTTGGTGTTCGCACGGAACACTAAACAACTGCTCAGCCACGAGCACAATCTCTATATCACATAGACATGTCGATAGAACTTGAGCACTATATTGCAAGCAAACACTCACGAAATGAACTGGTAGGTCATGATGTGAACCTGTGCCAATGCTGGATAAATAAAGGTCATGTATATATTGCATACTTGTTATTGTGTTATTTACTTTTTCAATATATTTGGGCTTGGAAGCTCAAGTATGTATTCTCCCTGCTACTTTTGGAATAATAGCTCCGGCCTGAAATACTGCCACATGCGCTTTCTTTGTATGTTTTATGTTATTGGCCAATTGCACGTGTAGTTACTGCGTTGCGCAAACCGTGTCAGAATGTCTGGGAATATACACATTATTTTAGGATCTTCTGTTAGGCTGGAGTGCGCAATCGCGAACAGCTGATTGTATTCTCCAACTGACGCAGTAATAGTGCTCGAATGTTCGATGCCGCAGGTATAAATGCCGACGCGCCTTGCCACAGATCAGTTTATCGACGGCCGACGCTCTGTTCGCCGCTATCAGTGTGCAGTGTGTATAGCTGTAGTTTGACTTTTCGTTTCCCGGCCACAAGTTCGGCCAAATAAAAAGTTTCATCTTGGACGTATCGACTGCTGCTTTCGTCGACGTCACGACCCCGTGACAATACGTAAAATCTTGTAGTGTGGCTGTGGATAAGTCTAAGTTCATGTATGTTTTGAATTACCTCTTCGATTTCGTACGTTTTTTCGTGACAGTGTGTTCACAGACTTTCACTTCATAGTGGTATGTGCTACAACTGTGACATGTTAATTTAATCAAACAGCAGAAGTATGTGTGCTCAAACAAATTTGGGACGTTTCTCTGCTATAAAGAAAAACACTACCATATTCACTGAACACAATCTCACTCATCACGACAACGTAAACATGCTTGGTGAAGCTGTGCTGGAAGTGCTCGTCACACTTGTAATTTGTTTATTAGCTGTAAGTAATTTGAAGGAGCGCATTGAACATATGTGCAAAGCAGGCAGGCACGTAGCCAGAATTTTTTTTCGGGGGGGGGGGGGGGGGGGCCAAGGCCTAATTATTCGAAAGAAAGCCTTTTCATGGCAAAAAGAAAAAAAATTGCCCGGGAACATAAAAGGATGGACGAATTTCGGGGGGGGGGGCCGAGCCCCCCCCCCCTTGCCTACGTGCCTGGTGCAAAGGCTAATGTATATGAGCACGGCCTTGTAAAGCTTTGTCGTAACTTTTTGTAAACATCTATGATCTAAACGCTGTTAATTAACGCAAAACAGTTTTGAGCGTAGTTTGTAAACTGTCTCATAAGGCACAACTAAATGTTGCATTTATATTGCGCGGAGGCTGTATTTTCGATGGAGGCGAAAATGTTTGAGGCCCGTGTACTTAGATTTAAGTGCACGTTAAAGAACCCCAGGCGGTCGTAATTTCCAGAGCCCTCCACTACGGCATCCCTCATAATCATATCGTGGTTTTGGGACGGTAAACCCCAGATATTATTAGATGTTGGAAAGACTGTTAATTTCCCTCACTGCCGTGATGTTCGTTTTCTAATGCGATTTATAATTAAAAAAACTACGTTTCGAGACCCGTTCGGTCTCTTAATTTTTTAAATTAAGAAGACTAAAGATAATGTGGCTGGAGGGTCTTTTTATTCTTATAATCTTGCCCAGCCAGACAGACTTCTATATATTTACCTTTAAATTTATAATTTCTGATGATTCACATGCAAAGCATGATATGATTATGAGTCATACAGTAGTGGGCAACTCTAGATTGATTCTAACTGCCTGGATTTAAACAAACGCAGTTGTAGCCTTGAAGAAGACAAGACTGCATTTCGAAACATTTGCTCCAGCGACACCTCTTGTTAATAAATTTTTCGTTTCTTCAAGCTTCCGTCTTTCCCTGAACTTCAGACGCAGATCTAAGCACACGAGTGTCTTTGCATTTCGCCCCCAATGAAATGTGACCACAGTGGCTGGGTATAAAACCTGCGTCGTTGAGCTCAGCAGTGCCACGTAACGTAACTAATGCACGGAGCTAGTGTTCAATTTGAACGCTATTGCGGTGTAGATTGCATGACACAGTAGACAGCTAATGCTTGTGGACGATTGTAGGCTCCCCTCCACGAGATGCCTGGTAAACCATTCACAAATACAGCATTGCAAGCGTGAGGTTGAAGATGACCTGTTGTAGCGGACGTTCACATGTTTCGCCGCACTTGCAGAGTGGACATTCGGGGGTAGTCACCCTGTTGTTGCCTGGCAATCCTGGAAAAACAAGTAATGACATCACAAGATATTGATAAGCATAATCAATGAATATTAAACTTTGCAAAAGTAAACATATAAACATAGTGAACAAAAACAGCGGTTTGTTATACATATATGTAAACGTACCTTATAATGCATGTTGTATCACTCGGGCTAGCTTCTTTACAAGGCGTGTCATGTAACAGGTGCCTTGCTCATTGCACACAGCTGTTTCCTTGTCAGGCCAGGAGGCTACAGCAGAAAAAAAAATTCTGATTATAGTGGCGGTTTTTTATCACACTAAAGTGAAAATACACTCATAATTATGTGAAGCTTTTGTTACACTAAATGTGTAGTAAAAATAACCTAAACTGACAACAGGAGAAATGAGACCTCTAAACCTGGCTTCTCAAATGCGACTCCGGCAAACTATAACTCATATGTTTTTTGCACTGATATACAGGCTGGTTACTAAGATACATGCGAGGCGTTGGTGAAGCAGTTGCCTTTCTTTATTGCAGCGGCCTGGTTAATGTTAACCGAACGATAAACTCGGCAACTCGCTCCCACGTGAAACCACGCCGCAAGGAACGCACGTTTTCTCATACAGAGTATGGCGTTGAAAAATTGAATATTGCAGTGCGTCTCCTCCGTGTGACACCCACGCAAAGCCATTGGTAAAAAAAAAAACTGGAGCAATGGGTTTTTACTCACCGGTCCGTACATTCTCGGGCTTGAAACGAGTGTCATCCGGTGAAAGCTTCAACGGTCCCTTCGTTCCCCTGATGCCAGCTGAATGCACTTCGCGAAAGCATTTTAACGAGTCAAAACGAACAGAACAAAAGCGAGTGTGTCGGCAGGCAGTGGCTCGAAACATTTACAGCGAAACGAAACAGCGCGAGACCCATCGCAATGCACCGCGAACCGTTACCTGCCGCTGTATATTTTGAAATGAAGATAATGATGCCGATAGGCTGCTGACAACTACGAGTCTGTTGGAGCAAAAACTACTACAAAAGACTGATGACGCGGTAACTGGCAAGGCAAGGCCACTTCGTATAAACAGCAATTTGTTTTATTGAAGTGTAACGGTAAGCAAACAACTAAACTTCCTTATTTCAGGAATATTTTGATTTGAAGTTTGGCCCCGACGAGGGCGCCCCTACATAAAAAGTGAAATAGCGCGAATGGCGGCCTCCACAAGGCCGCCATGTTATCCTAACGCAGAGGTTAGTCGATCCACTCCCGATGTTTAAAGCTGGAATTCGCCGCGGTTGATTTTTTCGCCCTCTGCGGCGATCGCTGGAACTTGAGACTTTCCGGGGCCTGGCCGCGCCATGCGCGGAGTAATGGACTAAGCAGTCAGTAGCGCTCTTACGGACAAGATTTCCTTAGGGGAGGCGGTGGTTCATTGTCCCTGCAAATGCTCCCACTAGAACACTGCGGTACTGGCTGTCCTCGTTTAATGGTTGATGCGACAGATGGCACTGGTCGTATTTTCGGAACTTTCTAGCTCGGCCTGCTCGCACAATCACTGCATTATATAACCGCCATTTTTGCATGTCGGGAGCGTGTCATAGCTTTATGTGACCGTCTACCTGGCCTGCATCGTCCGGACATAGCAGGCTCGTGCCACCTCGTGGCCACCTCTTGCTGGGCCACCTCTTGCACTTTTCGCATGCACAGGAATCGGTTAGAGGCAAATACAATGCCGCGGTAGCTTTTTGGTGCAATGTTGGATTTCCGAGGACCGAAAATGCCCTTCTCGATTTAAGAAAATAATTCGAGAGTGGTCATCACTGCGTTAAATCGAGTTTAACTGTAATGAGTGATCGTCCCTGGCACTGCCTTGCTCATTCCGGGTGAAATGACCCCGCAATAAATCTTTCGCAGAATTGCTTATTTGCACATCAAAAGCTGTTTCCGCAAGCATCATGTTTCTTTTTTGAAATATATTTCAGCTGCACCCGCGTAACAGGCAGGACCATGTTGACGGGGCTCCTTGCGTTCTCGGAATTTGCAGAAACGGATGGTGTATGTATGAAGGTGTCTCTATATGCTCAGGAAGCTAAGGACAACCGAAACAGAGTTATGAACAAATAAATGAATTAACGTTCATAAAGGACAATAGTTGCATTACGACGAAATGTTCATTATCTTCCTGCAGCAGTAGTTCGAGCAGTAGAAATTACTGCTACACCTGCGATTTATTTATCTGAGTTCATTGATCAAAGCAATGTTGTACGTGTCTTCATTGCCTTGTTGTTTCACTTCAATGCAGCATTATTGGTGCCTTCGCGACTGCTGAATTCACAGCCACATGCGGATGAATGTTTTCTTTTACAAAGGCAGGGGGCGTCTAACACTACAATTGTAGTTGATTAAGCTGATGAATTCTTATGCACTAATAACAATAACACTGTAACGGCGGCAAGGAACGCCGCAGATTAAAGAAGATGAAGATCGACTATTAGATGGAAAACAGGACGGAGCGAGTGTTTTTATTCGAATGAAATCAATGGGATCATAACAACAGAATCTCTTGTGAAAGCTATATAATTTTTTTTTCGTGCGAATCAGATGGTATTCTACGCCGTCGTATGAAGTGTCTTTCGTCGTTTGTGCTGCAACTAAATCAATAATAATAATAATAATATCTGGGGTTTAACGTCCCAAAACCACGATATGATTATGAGAGACGCCGTAGTGGAGGCAGACACCGCCACGGTGGTCTAGTGGTTATGGCGCTCGACTGCTGACCCGAAGGTCGCGGGATCGAATCCCGGCCGCGGCGGCTGCATTTTCGATGGAGGCGAAAATGTTTGAGGCCCGTGTACTTAGATTTAGGTGCACGTTAAAGAACCCCAGGTGGTCGAACTAAATCAATCTTAGCATTATGTTTGAACGAATGACTACCACACGTTCGGAGTTCTTTAAGCTTTAAATTGATCACCTCGCGGTAACCTGCACAATTCTGAGGACAAGTATAGAGAGGACACGGTGCGAGCGCCTCTCTATAAGAAAGGAAATAGGGTACTTTTAGAGCTTTTTATAACTCTCCACAGATAGCGTTATGTCGCATCTGAACAGTGCTGTAACAATACGCATGCCTCTAACATATTACGGAAATCGAGACATATGATCAATGTCTTGTCCCCAGTTCAATGTAGGCTGCAATAGCTCTGCATATTGGCCGCGAGATCTAGCAGAGTCGGCACCAAGCGGCGAGCGGACGAAACCCCGTGATTTTGATGGCTCCTTGCGTCGTCTGCTAGCCACACCGTGTTCGCATGTGTGTGTACATCATGCACGTCTTCAGACTACAGCTTATTCCGTTGGGCTAGCACAGTATCCAATGCTTATACGTGTGCCTAAACGATATTCATAAGCATTTTGCCTTACGAGACTACTATGCGTTCCAATAAGTGAGTACATGCACGTGTCGGTATGGCGCTAGGTCTAACCATCGTAACGTCCATTTGCCAAAATCATTTCAACGTGGGTACCACTTTGTCGTTCAAACACATGACATAGTGCATTTGGCGTCGCCCGGGTCCAAGGGCTTCAAGTCGTCACCTGACGCCATCATCATCGACGGAGAGTGGGACGGGACAGGGGTTAATCCCGTCTTCGCCCCGCCTCGCCCGGACTTTTAATAAAGTTTATTCACTCACTAAATGTCGAGGTGTGAATGCCGAATTTTCGCGACACCATCTCGTGAAGTGCTTGAAGTGTTCGCGATTTGGAAATCCTTGTATACCGCAAAGCATGAATTAGCGTTTGCAGAGGCCGGTCAGCGGTAAAAAAGTCCTGAAGCCACGCATTTCTACAAAAGTCGCACATAGGTGTGCGCAGAGGGAGGGCAGGGGGCGCCCCCCCCCCCTTAGTCACCTAAGAAGAGGGGGGCGCAAAGTCTGCGCCATACTTTGACCTAATAGGGCGGGAGCGGGGCGCCGCACGAACCTCCCCCCCCCCCCCTTCCCTCGAAGGGGAACCGTGCGCAAGCCTATAAGCCTATGCAAACAGAAATGCAGAATGGACCAAGTTCTACTGCATCTGATTACACAGAAATACAGGCTCTCTATTTTTGTAGCCCCTAAAGCAAGAAGTAAATACTTAATTCACTCAGCGCGCAACACTATCTATATTGTGGTATAGGCAAAACACAATTTAAACACGTGCAAATAACGCGAGAAAAAACATCGAGCACAGTGCAAAACACGAATGTGAGTGAAGGCCAGTACACCAATGATTGACACATTGTGCTTCACTCACGCGTAATATGAACGTTAGTCCGGTTTCGTGCATTTATGTGGCAATGGAGGGCGCATACATCGCAATTAGGCTGCACTCAACGCGCTTTATTCGCCGACAATCGACTAAAACCGCCTACGCCTAAGCGCGGCTGCGTACATTTGTATATGCGCCCCCGACCGCCTATCCACACAAACGCGGGGACGGTGCTGCCACTGATAGCCCGATCATGCGGCGAATATAACCCAACGAAGTTGTGGAATACCTCACAATCTTTGTGCTTAAATAACTGGAATGGGCGAAAAGCTACATCAGGTGATGAAACCCCGACAGTTAATGAAAAGATTTTCTAAGGCAAGCTGCTTTCTGCATTCGATATATTCCTTTATTCACATCCACTTATCAGTTATTCTTGGCGCTAGTGTATTTGTTTTACCTTGTGGCCTTTGGTCTTGTACGTTACATACATACCCCTCCCCAGCGAAGCAGTATTGCCGACGCGGACATTATGCACATCACGGTAGATGAGTAGCCATAGAGACATATTGATGAGTTTTCTCTTCTTTAGGTACCTAGTAAGCGCTAAATATATCGCTATCTGGGTCATTCCACGCCAACTGTCCCAGTCGGCGCGCCCGACGAAAATCAGTTTCTCTGAAAAAATCTCAGAAAATTACACACACATATACATTAGTAATACAGGAAAGAAGGTGACTCTTAAGGGCTCGTTTTTTCTTTGTTAGACACAATATTAGTGCGAACTAACAGACAACAATGCCACGGAAAGTATAGGGGGTGTTATTTCCAGTAATCAAGATGTAAATGTGAAGAAAGTAAAGTGGACGAAAAGATGACTTGCCGCCGCCTGGGACCGAACCTGCGACCTTCGAATAACGCTGCTGATAACGCTTCGAATAACGCTTCCGGCGGCAAGTTATCTTTTCGTCCACTTTACTTTCTTCACATTTATATCTTAATTACTGGAAATAACACCCCCTATACTTTCTTTGGCATTATTGTCTGTTAGTTCTCATTATTATCATTAGTAATACAGTATTTTCCCAAAATAATTTGAGCGGCAAAAAAATTTTGGGCACGTGAGCACCATTTGAACTTCACCATATGTTGGAAAACCAGGTACGAAAAAAAAAATTCGCTATAAATCGACCGTTCCAGCATACTTTCCACATTTGCTTTTTCGCGTTTTTCGAGCATTGTGATTTCATTATAGGGCAGTTCCTTGTAGGAGGAGGAATAAACATTACTATGAACCAGCAATTTACGTTCCTTGGCCTAGGCCTCCCACGTGGGGACGTCGAGGTCTTGCCCCTTCGCTGCCTCGCGGGATTGCTGGATGGCCCATAGCTGATCGTCGAGGTGGGAGCTAAGCAGGGCAGCACACCAGCTTTATATTTTTTACTCCTTAGCGCGTAGATAAAGTTGAGTAAATTGTCGTGTTTTCGGGAATTTTTTTACAAATGACAATCTTCGATCAAATACAGAAAATATTTTTAGAAAACGCTCCATAAAAGGTACTCTCTGCTAAATTTTTTTGTTTTGCCTGTGTACGGGCTATAGGCTCTAAAATTAAATCCTGAACTTTGCAAAAACACTACGTTGGCCTATGTTGAGACGCCTGTAGCACCCTAAGGTGTTCCAAGAAAAAATAAGGGGAAAATCGCATACGATTGAGGTTCATAAACACTTTGTCCAGAGAAAGTTTACTCTAAGTAGTTTCTGTTTTAGTTGAGAAAAAACATTTTGAAGTTGAGTGCAACCATTGCGTTGTTTTGTGTAGGGAAAATACAGACCAATTGAATTTGCTGCATAAAAGAGGTAGAGTGTATTCTTAGCACATGCTTTTCAGTTTCTTTTGTTAGTACGTTATATTGTTTATTACATATCAAGGTGATATAAAATAGAGGTAAAAATATAACAATGCCATTGGCTCAGATATGCCACAATTCCCCCAATAATGAATCGCGTTGCTTACTGCATTGCTTACGCACACCGGAGACGGCGGCGACGGCGTACAACTACGCCACAAAAATAATCTGTTAGTGTGATATAATAACAGCTGTAAAACTGTATGTTACCAGACTGATAAATCCTACTTTAACCAAAAATCTGCTGCCCGCAACCACCCAAATTAGGATGTCAAAAATAGCTTGGCATATTCCTTCCGTATAGGGTCGCGGACGACGTACAGAAAGCGTGAATATACGCACCTCGTCTCATCATGCGCTCTCCCTTGCGGAATGCATAGATGAACTTCGTATGAGTCCGCTTTAAGCGTCCACGCTCACGCCTCCTTTCTCCGGTTTGCATGAATGCTCACACCACGGTGTTAGAATAGTTTAGGTGGAGCGACGGCGCATTCGAATGAGGAGAAATCGGGGACCTCTTTCCCTTTCTTGCCGAAAGGAGGCGCGCGCGGGACGGTGGCCACCTGGCTATACCCAGCACAAACCTGACGCTTCTAACATTCGGTGTTTTAGCGTGTTTAGCAATATCGCAAGACCCTGTGAGGATTGTGTGGTATTGTAATATCATATACATAAGTTAGATATAAAGACTTAGTAGTGTTTTATGCATGACGGTTCGGCATGCGGCGTGAGACTCATAAACACCACCTTCGGCCTAGGCGATCGTGCCCGCATTTGTCTACAAATGTAAATCTGCAGTTGTGTGACGCGTGTTGAATTAACCCTTCATTTGCCCTCGAAAGATTAATTAATGTATTTGCGGTCAGCGTCATATAAAGAGCAGGTGTCATGTTAAAGGGCATTTTGCATATGAGATCAAGTGAGCCTTCAGAATCTTTTACTACGAACCACTTATTTGCAAATCCCTAAACATTTGCGAGAAGACGGATGCTTTCATGTAATGGAATAAAAAAAAAACTCTATTTAGGTCTTTCGGGGCGTGCACTAGCAGGTGACGCGCCGCTCCCACGTCAGACAATACAGAATTGAAAGAGAATGCAATGAAGTGGGCGACAGCTTGTGGCCGATGACTACGAAGCCGCTCTTTGACATATTCAAAATAAATAGACTGCAAGATATATACGTTATGGTGCGCCAAGAATTTTATCACAGTATTGGCACGATCTGCGAATTTTACATATTTTTGCCTGAAAAAGCTGCTTTAGCTCGAGTATTGTATGGTGCGGCTAAATGATACGAAAGAATGTTTCCTCACAGGAACGTTTCCTTTTAAATAGCGCTTCCCATGATTTCGTGACAAATCGCGCATCAAAATGTTTTTCACAAACAAAATTTGTTGTTTGCAACTCGAGATTTTTCCGTAGAATAGCAGTGGCCACATTCTCAAGCGGTCACTATCCTTCGGAGCAGCGAAAAAGGAAATTTTCTGCGTGCACGATTTGTAGCCCGAGATGCATCGCCGCAAAGAGCACTTCTTGCCCATCTGGACAATATAAGTTCTGTAAATAAGGACACGATGAACAAGGATAAGCTATTTCAAATAGGCTAGCATTTAGGCGGCAGGCGTTTCGACTGGCGAACGTATGTGCACGAATGGGGCCTCGTCTGGTTTGGCGCGTTAGTTTTAACGGGTCAGACAGTGACGTCACGGAATATGGTGTCACTCTCAATTCTTGTCATTCCCGAAAGGAGAAACTGGAAAGCAAATGGTTAGGACGCTGAAAAGGAAACGGGAACGACAATTTCACGTTTGTGCACCCAGAGCAGGGCACAAAGTTCTACTTCTGCTACTGCAACAAACAGCATGTCTGTGACGAATAACGAGAGGCAGAATCAGAATGGCACATGGTGAGTCATGATGGATTGGTCGGTAAACGGACGTTAACCTTCACTACCACGCGCCAGCCAGCACGTGTAAACGTTGCAGTGGCGGCTGAACTACTAACACCGTGGGCGGCTGCCAGAATCCATGCTATATGGTGCATGCACAACGACAACCCATGAAAGGAATTTCTAACCTACCATTGTCAAATGTGTTGCTTTCTTCTTACAAGCATCATATAGAGAGACGTCAACCTCCCTCACCCCCGCTTTCTTTTTCAGGGAATACCTTTTTCTTTTTGACTAACCCAGTTCGGGTCCGCCACGGTGGACCAGTGTCTAAGGTGCTCGGCTGCTGACCCGAAGGTCGTGGGCACGGTGTTCCGTTGTCGTGGGTTCGATTCCGGCCGCGGCGGTCGCATTTCGGTAGAGGCGAAATGGTAGAGGCCTGTGCGATGTCAGTGCACGTTAAAGAACACCAGATGGTCGAAATTTCCGGAGCCCTCCACTACGGCGTCTCTCATAATCATATCGTGGTTTTGGGACGTAAAACACCAGAGTTTATTATTAATCTAGTTTGTCGCGGCTGCCTCAACCAATTTGCCACGGTGGCCTTATTTGTGCACGGTGCTAAAATATTTTTGAAATTCGTGTTTACCTGTAAACTCATTATCGCTGTTCGCAGAAGCTGTATTTGCTATGTATTTCCATCTGTTGGCTACCGCCACTGAATTTCTTGATGTTGTGCATTTACTTTCAAATCAGATTGATATGTGCGGTTACCCTGATAAAAAAGGAACGGCCAGCAGTCGAAGAGTTGTCGCAAATGCAAAGCGACGCGGCCCCCACTGAAGCGGCTGACCTGAAGCCTCGATACACCCAGCGCAGCCTGTCGGAAAAATCGCGAAGCGTGTCCCCATGTTCGGCGAGGAGGCTGCGCGGCGGAGGCGGAACGTCGGTACACCTAACCTATTCTAACACCGTGGCTCACACTTAACTTATTTTGACGCCCAATGATTCTGAGTGCCCCTTGCAATAAGCAACGCGATACATTATTGGGGGAATTGTGGCGCCTAAGTCGATGACATTTTTGTATTCTTACCTCTTTTTTTTATCACTTTCGTATGTAATCAACAATAGAACGTACTAATAAAAGAAACTGAAAATCATTTGCTAAGAATACACTATACCTCTTTTTTATGCAGCAAATTCAGTTGGCTTGTATTTCCCCACAGCAAAACAATGCAATGGTGGAACTCAGCTTCAAAAATTCTCTTCTCAACCAAAAAAAGAAGCTACTTTGAATAAACTTTCTCTGGACAAAGTCTTTATGATTCTCAATCGTATGCGCCTTTCCGCCTATTTTTTTCTTGGACCACCTTAGGGCGCTACAGGCATCTCAACATAGGCTGATGTAGCATTTTCGCCAAGTGCAGAATTTAATTTTAGAAGCCTATGGGCCGTACGCAGGCAAAACAAAAAAAAAAATATAGCAGATAGTACGTTTTATGGAGAGTTTTATAAATATAATTTCTGCATTTGATCGATAATTGTCTTTTGTAAAAAATTCCCAATAAACACGGCCATTTACTCAACACTTCCTATGCTGTAAGGAGTAAAAAGTATAAAGCTCCTATAAGGAACTGCCCTATAATGAAATCACGATGCTCCAAAAACACAAAATGCAAGTGTTGAAAGAATGCCTGGAATGGTCGATTTATAGCGAGCTTTTTTTTTGCACCTGCTTTTTTTTTCGTACCTGAGTGCAAATGGCGCTCACGTGCCCAAAAATTTTTTCCCGCTCATTTTCTTTTGGGAAAATACTGTATTACTAATGTCTATATGTGTGTAATTTTATGAGATTTTTGTAGAGAAATTGATTTTTATCGAGCGCCCCGACTGGGACAGTTGGCGTGGAATGAGCCATCTCTTAAATAGCAGGCTTTTGATATCGAAAGAGAAGAGTGATAGCAAATGCAAAATTGGTCACGTGATGCCTAATAGTTTTTGTTGAACATCGGTACGAAGACTAATTCACTTTAACAGAAACTATTGGTCGTGTCCTTCCGTGGCAAATTGACTGGAATCGGAGTCCGCGTGTCTGATGCTCCGCAGCAGGAGGACGTCCATTTGTTTGCACGTTTTGTGGACGAACCTCGTGGGGGCGGACAATTTCATGCCATCCCTGATGATGACTGAGATAGCCGTCCACCGCGAGTCCTCGATCATCGCGGGCTAACGATTGCGTTCACATCCGGCAACCTCCTGAATAAGATCAGTGTCATACGGGACAAATTTTTGGTTGAAGCAGATATGTGAAGCAGGCCACAAACACAAAACTAGCCATAGTCGCATCGTTTTAATCCTACTGCCCAGTGCAGGGTAGCATACCGGATACGAACTTCTGGTTAACCTCCCTGCCTTTCTCTGCCCTTTCTCTCTCTCTCTCTACTGCCTAGCCAGATAACTAAAAAAACTATCAATAATCCATCCTCTAGGAAAGGCTGTAATACGTGTCAGCCAATAAGCATTGAAGGCACTTCATACGCTCTCAAAAAAAGAAAAAAAAACGAAGGGCTTTTTTATTAAGCGATGTTGATTTTGCAGAGTATCATTGAACTTGAAAGAGTAATTCAGAGGTCTCAAAGACGCGGCTCACGGACCTATCGCTAGAGGCACGCGGCTTCAAAAGCAATAAAGCGTTGTGACGTGCGAGCTGTGACTTGTGGCTAAGCGGCATTCGCATTATTTTCTCGCCTTTTCCGATTCATACCGCTGTTCGGTTAAGCTGCAGAGACAGGACTGGTCTCGAGTATTTTTTTTGTGAGACAACACATGCGGTCACCATGTGTTGAAACATAGCTGTGCAGCAAAACCTCTATATTTAAGAATTGACGTCCAGACATTAGTCATCCTGGAAATCGGTATAGATTTCGGTGACGCTTAATCTCCTTAGAATTGGTATAGAATCGGTGACGCTTAATCTCCTTCAGAAATGACTCATATACGCCATATAGAAAGAGCGGTCTTCGCAATGAAAAAGTTATGTGACATCTTCTTCAAGCTCTCTCGCCCCCCCCCCCCCCCCCCCACACACACACAACACACACGCAGAAAAACGCCGACCTACCTCATTGTCGTATTCCTTGCGAGGCTAAATTTCGTGACGGCGGTCTTCCAATTAGGGTGAGTTTGAGACCCCTGGTGTAATTATTTGGCTCAATTATCTCGTCGGAATCGCTCTTAAGCAAGCTAGAACTTTGGCTTCATTGTTCGGAACTTGTTAATTAAAATCTACAGTTGGAACAGATGTCTACTTGACACGATGACTGGTACGAAATCGGCAGACATATTTTATAAATCTGATGCTTAAGGTTTTTAATATATGTAATATACGCGACAACCAATATGAGAAGATGGGTTTTCCCTGATATTCCAATGACTGCTATTGACTTTTGTTGAATGTGCATCCAAAGACTCTGGTACAAACCCGCCGAAGCGTTTGAAATTACAACTTCTGTGCGACAGCAATATATCATGAATTTGTATACATTCAAAGAGGCCAACTTAAATCAATGCCTGAAGAGAAGGGCAACATACGGTAGTAGCATGCATTTCAATTATGTAAACAGTGGCGCAGATTGCCTGCCCTTTAGTATTTGGTGCAGGCGGAGTGTTTTCGAACAAGCAAGATAGGACGTATCGCGATAAAGAATGTGCAGTCAACGTCAGTGACGAGGGCAGATCGCAATCACATTTAGTGAAGGCGGGGCATTTCGTTGCACTACGAGATTTGTTGAAGAAGAAGCTGTATCTTCAACACATGCGTTTCACATCACATGCTTGTGCGACAGTAGATTTATTAAAGCACGCCAGCTTGTCAAGGGACTGAGTAAATCCGTGAAAGAGGAAGCAACGACGTACCCCCTTTTTTATGAAGGTGGACCACGCCTGCATATATTGGAGGCTTGTGTCTTTCATCCGCTCGGTGTAAGGTGGCTCTGATGATATCAGTGGTACGCCGAACAGCATGTCCAAATCAGGAAAAGGCATCTCGACCACATCGCTTGGATATGGATCCTGGCGAACATGCAACGATGAGCACGCAACATATGTGTGCAAAGATTGTAATAATCGCCGAAATATTCCTGCAGAACTGCCTAATAAACATCAAGCATGTAATGTTAAGGTATTTATCGAGAATATTATAAGGATGGAGCTTTTGATCCGTGTTTGTCTACTTGTATGTCGTCTCGCTCTCTTTGTCTTGATGCCTTGCTCTGCTAACTTAGCCACCAGTCTTAAGCAACAGCCAAATTTCTGCTTTTTCTATGTTTCTTTTAAAGTAGCGATGAAAGCGTATATAAATGCTTAAGGTGACCATCTTGCATTATTTCATAAATAAGATTCGTGAACGGAAATTCATTCCTCGCCAACTTATCGCGAGGAAAACCGCTGGTACACAAGGTGGCTGCGCTAATATACTGCCAAATTTCACTGCACTGCGCAAGCACTGCGGCAAGCACGTTGTAGAAGGCATTCTGAAAGCACATGTGCAGCGCTCCGATTGTTGAGTGAATGTATCCGCTCTCTATAAGCAAATATTCATACAACTTTGCAATTTTCAGGAATGGCTCTGTTTACCATTATACGCTGCTTTAACGACCTACCCATTTCCTCGGCGAGACACACAATTACGGACGTGCGAAATTGCGAGGGCATTTGCAAACAAGAAAGGGTGTGTTTAAAACCATTAGCTGGTCGCATAGGTTTCGCTGGGAACGAGAAAGTAATGTTAATTTGCGCAATTTAGCAAGGAAAAAATGCACTATAGCACGAGTGGTGTCTCAAAACTGAGTCACATGGTGGCAATAGAAACCAATCACTCGTTTGGTCCCGACTTATTCAGGAAACGTTCGAGTGAGATTGCAATGAGCACAGTTCACGGATATCTCATCAGGCGTTAGGCGATCGCGTGTTACAGTATTTCGCTGATAGCAACAAAATGCGCTGGCGTGTTATTTCCCGCAGGCTCAACTGTTCCACGGGCTCTTCTGGAGTGTGTAAGACGTGCATGGTGGATGAACTTTTCTTGATATGCGATGCTCTATTTCGACATTCACTGCCACTTTTTCTGTACGCTAGCTTCTTTCCCGAACTCTCGTCCGGCAAATTAAGGCGAAACTGCGCGAAGTAGAGTCTAGGCGTCTTTTGGCGTTCTTTTTTTGTTGCTGTTGTTGTTTGTTTTTCTTGCGAAATCACTACAATACGAATTCACATCCATCTTGATAGGAAGCGCGCAACGTTTATTGGAGGACAAGTTCCTATTGTAAAAGTTGTGCGCTTCCTTCCAAGATGGATCCATACGAACTTGCCCCAGATAATTGTTTATTTAATTTACATCCTTCAGCAGTTTCTCCACGTCTTCCAGAGACGCCATGTGTAACTACCTACTGGCGCAGAGTGCACTTATCAGCGGAGATTCACAATCATCAATACCATAAGCGCCGCCGCCACCGCATGTAAGTTTATGACGTTCGTTGCTTAAATGTCACTTAAAGCACTTCCGCTGCACGATAATACGTACGAACGGCTGCCGTAAAAATACTTAGGTCTTTCCTTAATTGCAAGCATCGTCATATTTACCGACAGCTGGAATAATTCATTACACTTGAGGATAACTTTACACACATGCTGTATTAGTCATCCGTATGTTGTTGAATGCTCCGCAGTTTTTTGGCAACCAGTACCACGCCATCTGGTCGGCGCTGACGAGCAAGACATTTTTTTTCTGTGGAGTCACCGAGTGCTCGGTAAGCTTGTACAACATTTGCTAGTTTGTACGTAAACGCTTGCGACGATTGCCTTACCCAAGTTTTTCTGAAATCGTGGATATCCGCATTCTTGGCTTTTTAGCCTCGTGGTTGGCGCGCTCTCACATGGCCTGCTTTACTGCTCCCGCGATACCAGCACCTCGGGTGCGCTAGGGGTTTCAATACGCTGATAATTAGACATATCCGTGTAAAAGCGTTCGTCGCGGTGCAAACTATGCTACTGATGACAATTTCCGTGAACAGCATAGGATCTCGGTTCAGTACGTAATACAAAGAAACACACTTTTAATGTCTCCACAATCGTAAAGTAAACCACGGAGCGCATTTCTATACGATTTCTAGACAACACAGTCCGATCACATGAATTTTTTTAAAAACATCATTCTGAAGAGCCAAGTATAAATAAACATAACATTGGCGGTAGTGCAGTCGCTTCAGGCGGTGTAGATCTTGTGTGGCTTATGTAGGATGTGTTCACATACCTTTGTTTCATGTCTAATTTAGACATCACTTACGACGGCTAACATGAATTATGCTGTGAAACATGATGAAACCCTGGACATACAATTGTAAGCCAATAGTTCTGGTACTCTCTCCGGCTGAGCATTAATAATTTTCATATAAAACGCACAGCCTCCCTGAACTCTCTAGAATTGGTAAGTGTGAGCTCCTTCTACGACCGATTTTTACTTCGTTCGGCTGTTCCGGCCATCGACGACTGGAGGTTACCATAGCTTAAGTTAACTGCCCTAATGGATTTCCGGCGGTTTATGAGTGAACAACAAACCTCAGAATTACCTAATAGTTACCGCAGCATCATGCTGTGCTTAACTGTAAATTCCGAATTATGATTTCAGTCTTTGACGTTTGTCAGCTATGTTCATATAATTCAGGTGCAATAACATTTGTGATGGATTGTTTAAGTGTGAGGTAGTGACTGTACTGAAGTAAGACTGAAAGTGGAGCTAGTTGTTACATATTCATCTTGAGAAGCTTTTAGCGCAAACTAGGACAGAGACACAGAAGGAGGGATCATCTTGCATCAGTCACCCGTCATTAACGATTTCTAACAAAGAAGTTTCGCTCCGAAAGGAAAGGAGTTAACAGTAGATACGGGGAGATAGTGCCTTGGTTTGCACCGTTGACCGTGCGCATGTGCCGCGAGTGACGTAGTCCGAGTATATATGTTTTCTTCTGGCCTAATAGCGCCTTCAGCTCATAGTAGCGCTTGTGTTGTTCCCTCCCTCTGTGTCCCTGTCCCAGTTTGCGCTAAAAGCTTCTCAAAGTGACTGTACTTACATGATACACCTTACTTTCGCCGCCAATGCAGGCGATGGCATTTCGCTTCTGACTGCATATATAATAAGCAGGAGCTTGAGTTAAGCGTTTTTATCGTTCTCACGACGGCAATCATAGGCAAGACAACAGACAGAAGAAGGTACAAGACACAGGTGCTGTCCTGTCTGCATTCATCTTGTAATTCTTTGTTTTCAAAAGGAGTGCTTGACATTGAGGTATA
The DNA here is from genome assembly GCF_013339695.2 of Rhipicephalus sanguineus. Lineage (NCBI taxonomy): Eukaryota > Metazoa > Arthropoda > Arachnida > Ixodida > Ixodidae > Rhipicephalus > Rhipicephalus sanguineus. Next base: position 149,573,496 of record NC_051179.1, read on the forward strand.
GCCGCCCTGACGTGACCGATCATTGCAGCATGATAGATTACATGGGCCCGAAAGCAAATGCCAAGAAAAGCTCACTTGTGTCAGCATAAAATAAGATTTTCTTGGGAGGGTTTTGCAGTTCCCATTCAACTTGAATATTACGGCGAACGCTACTCTAACGCAAGCATAACACCGTGCGATGAGTACTTTGTACTATCAAAGATTGAGACCTGCGTTTGGAAAGCGCCCCATGTTTTTCCCACAAACTTTCCAAATCAGTTTCTCAGGTTTTCAGAAACCTCTTTAAAGGTTTTAAACAATCGACGGTGTAGCTTTGTTAGGCTCTATAGAATGACCAAACTCAGTTTGGGGATCTCTTCTGAGTGGGAAAAGAACCTCGCACGAAGTCTTACGCTTGCGATGTGTAAGTAAGGATCTCATCGGTTGAGCGCGAACTGCAAGATTACAAAATAAACTGGTGTATTATTTCGCAACGTTTAACCGGGCACTGCTTACATGCGCATTACTCTGTTGTCTTTCTTACCAGAAAAAAGAAGACCGCAAATGACGACCCTCTTTTCGTTTGCGTTTCTATCGCTGATATGGATGGCACGTACGACTGAAAAAAGTGAGTTTATAGCAAAGTGTTTATTTGAAAATCATTCGTATCCCGACGCTATCACCCATTACGCTGTGTTTTCTGAAATGCGTGATTATTTCACGTAGCCTGATGTTCCAATCAAAGGTGATCGGAGGGAAGGAACCCACAGTGGCTATTACTCTGCCTCTACGTGAGTATAGTGCGTCTACGTAGTGTACAGTGCGTGTCAGGGCTGGGCAGAGATACTCAGAAAAGTATTCCGGAATACAACATCGAAATACATGAATTGGAAGCCTAAAATACAGATACTGAGATACATTTGCCTTTACCGTAACGGGATATTTCGGAGATACTTTTGCAATAAGACGAAAAAAGTATTCCGGAATACAGTTACAGCGATACAGATACTGAAATACTTTTTTTATTTCAAGGATGCTCATACTACGCAAAGACACTTATTAGTGCAGCATGATTGTAAATAAAGTTACAGCGCATCGAAACGTTCAGTTCATTTATTTATTTATTACAGTACCCCCAGCGCCATTAAGGCATTGCAGGGGAGGGGTGTTGACAAAGTACATAATTAGTAATAATGACATAATTACAAGTATCAATTGCAGTAAAAATGCACTATTTCGCAGCAACAGTAACAAGGATTGGACATCAAAATCGACATACTTGGTGACAACACCAGTGAATTGAGAAAAAGCGCGCATTTATTTTGAAGATCTGCTTTGCTGAGAAGGTTGCTGTGTAGGCTTCTCAATTGAGCTGTCTTCTAACAGCCTCGATTCAGCCTCAGCACAAGACTCACGAAAGAAAGAAAGTCTGTCTACCGCTGAAGGTGAGCACAACTTCGTGTTATAGTGAATAAATACCGCCTTCATAGCCGGATTGCCCTGCAGCGTGGCGATATCTCTTCTCGGGCCATTTAGATACTGAAACACTTCCCCCCTCACTTGGGTTGTTCTGACTGTTCAGAATCCGAAGTCGGTTCCCATCTTCGGAATCCTCAGCCGTCTGACCCTGTCGGCTTCAATGAAGCTTTCACCACCACCGACGCTACCAGCGCCCATTTCAGAAAGCCGCAACAGGCGAAGTCGGCTCCGGCGGTGGGAGAGCCTGCTACCACAAAAGACCGTTTCACGCATGTAATCAATTAGGAACGCACCCTGACATTGGAGAGGTGGCTGAAAGCGCGTCAAAGATAGCGATCTTCTAGTCACTTCCGCCGCGACTACGGGAACTGCTTTGGGAAGTGCCGCTGCTTTGAAAACTGAACGCACGCGAAGCATTGAAAAGCCTGTTCCAAGGCGGTATCCGCGCGGGGGGGTCGCGAATTAATGGCTTGCCACCCGAAAAAAATTAGACGTGCTGCACTGACCTTGAGAGACAGCGACTTTCGTCGGCAGAGGCCGACAACACTGCCCCGCGATTCTGCCGTCTGCGGCGTCGCGCGCTTTACCACATAGACCATTCTGTGCTTGAGGGGAAACCATCGCCGCCCTATCTGTCGGCGACCGGCGGCGCGCCTGTGCTTGTCTTGACACAAAAAAGAAAACAAAAACGTAATTCCCGCATTGGAAACACCCCTCAACTCATTTCCGACACAAAAAAAAACAATGTAACGAGGTACCCGTGTCCCGTATAGTATCGCGATACAGGCGATACATCGTAAATGTATTTCACTACTGAGATACAAATACATTTTTCAAATGTATCTCTATACAGAAATACAGATACTCAAAAGTATTTCTGAAATACTATCGCGATACTCTTGTATTGCGATACTGCACAGCCCTGGTGCGTGTGATAGTACGTCAAGAATCAGGAGACCGTCGTTGTTGGTATGCCAGACAAAAAAGTATAGAACAGCTTCCCGTCATCTATGTCATGAAAGTTGTCATCAAACTTCCCGTCATCTATGACACAGACACCTTGAAAAAAAACAACCTTTAATAAATTAACCATCAAAAACTCGCAAGGTCCCTTGTGAATTCACCAAAAACCACGCGAAGGCGAAAACCAGTATGGTTGGTTGTTTTACCGGGCCAAATATGCCACGCGATAGTCGCTTTATATTTAGGAGCTTGCTCCTTATGCTCGCGCGTTGTCCGTTGTCGGTGGCGTGTACATTGATTTTCATTGGTCCCGCGAGAGGCGCAGCTGCACTCTATCCGATGATTTCTAGAATGCTCACTAGATGGCGCGCCGCCGTTCGAGACGGCGCACACCACGCTCGGCGCATGCGTTAGTTAGACAGGTGACCGCTAGAGGGCCGCGCCTCTCGTCTAGCGCTCGCGTTTCGCGCGCTCTTTTTCTCTTCGCCGGGGGCTCATTCAGTGAACAGTCTTCACTGTCGCTCCGCAGCATAAACCAGCACCGCAGCCAAGGCAGCAGCGCGGCGGGCTCGCCGTCAAGACCCTGCGGTGAGAGCCCGGGAGCTCGAAGCGAAGAGGGCTAATGTAAATTAACAACGTTGTCACGACTATATATAATGGTAGATGAATATGTACGGAGGATTCGCGGGTTACCCGATCATATCCGACCAAACTCCTCTAACATGATTCTCTTCGTGGATATGGCGGCAATTTTTTTAACAGCCAAGCTGTTTAAGGTGTCGGTAAGTTGTGCTCCGTCGTCCGAAACTCCATAGGTGGGTATGCGCCCCATGAATTGAGCAAGCCCCACTACCGCGTACAGCAGCTGCGAGCGTTAGACGAAAGCTCAGCTTGGTGAAGTGGGTCACGTAAAGCACGTGAAAGTTAGAGAAAGTAAGAAAAAGATACAAAGAAAGAGAAAAATAGAGAAAAAAGAAAAAAGAAATAAAGTACAGAGAGAGAAAGAGAGAAGAAAAGAAAGAAAAAGAGAGAGAAAGAAGGCGATAGAATGAATGAAACAGAGAGAAACTGCGAGAAATAAAGGGAATAAACACATAAAAGATAGCAAGACATAGAAAGATAGAGATAGAAAGAAACAGACATGGAAAAATGATAGAAAAAAAGGTGCACAGATAGATGCAGAGACAAAGTGAAGGAAGTAGGAAGACACCGAAAGAAAGATAAAGCTATAGAAAGAGACAGACACAAAAAAGAGATAGAAGCAACAGAGTGCAAGACAGAAACAGAAAAAAAGAGAGAAATGAAGAGAAACAAAAAAGACAGAAAAAAGCAGACAGCGAGAAGGAGAGGGAAGCAAAGGAAATAAAGATAGAAAGAGCGAGAATGAGAAATAAATTGATAGAGACAGAAAGAAAGAAACTTCTACAAAAAAAGATACAAGAAAGAGAAAGACAGAAAAAAATGAAGAGAAAGAAAGAGAAAGACAGAAAAAATCGCCGCATGATGAGTGGGCGAAGCACTTCGGATCGTTCGGTGTCACCATAAATCACCCGTGCCATTGCCCACTCGCGCATGTATGTGAGTGACAAAGCTCGGGTAACGCATCTCCACGAAGTGAATAATGAGGAGTGGGCGAAGCTTTGGGTATCGTATGGGTGAGTAACCGTACGTTACCCGCAGCGTTGCCTCATATAACGTAAACAGAGTGACATAAAGTGACACAAACAGTTGACGACAAGGCTAGGTACTAAGGTCCATAATGTCTACCTTGAAGTCGCCGACTAGTATAAAGGGTTTGTGCTTGTAGGTGTTTTGTAATATTTCGTCAAAATTATGATTGATATTAGTATATTTTTAAACCTATTGTTAAAACCATGCAACTCTACGAAGTGAATAATGACGAGTGGCCGAGTAGGTGTGTAAGCACGAACGACAACGTGGACGGACGGACAAGCCTCCACCTTAGGGTGCTTCGCCCCTAAAAATAAAGAGAAACAAGGAAGGCCACCCAGCTGCGCTCTTCCTTCAGGCTTGGCACCACTAGTGCGAAGCTGCCTTAAATTTCAGTCATGCGGACACCGCAAGGAAAAAGTGAAGACGCAGCTTGCCGCCTCAAGCAAAGCTCAGGGGAACGCTACCACTTTAGTCACAGTGAACACTGCAAAGTGAACGCGCAGCTCGCGGGGCATAGGAGGAAAAAACTTTAATAGAGGTATATACAGGGAGTAAGTGTCAGGTGGCCTGGAAGGGGCCACCCATCAAAACCACTAGGTGGGCTTCTCATTACAGGAGTACATTGGCTTTCGCCGCGAATCGAGCTCGGTCGACCAGGGCCTTCTGGCTCGCCAGGTCGGAACAGCCGAGCAGGGCTGCTTCCCAGCCTTCACGGGTGGGGTGTGGCTTCGGTGCGAGGTAGGAGGCTGACTGGCATGTCGACACTATGTGGAACATGTCCGAAGACTTCTCCGCACAGTACGGGTATTTTCCTGTACAGGCACGATGAAAATGTTTTAAAACTGCCGCGTACAGCAGAGGATTGTGCTTTCATCTACCTTTGTAAGGCCCTTACAGGGTTTAGGATAAATTGCGTGCGTGGCCGAATTGATACAATTGAGTAATCTCCCGATGCGTTAAGGCCGGATTGGATTCGGGATCCATTTCAGAAGGGTCTGAAGGCATTGCCCGGAGAGTCAGCGCGCGAGAAGCGGTGCCTGCCGTTTCGTTGCCTTCAAGACCCATATGAGCTGGAGCCCATATGATCATCCGGGACGCGGGGGCCCCGACGTAATTGCTATCTTGAAGGATGCGATACGCAAGGTGAGGAGCGTGCCTGTGTTCAATATTAGGGGCGAAGCTTCTTATGACATCAACTGGTCGGTCGTCGCTCCATCCGGCGTTCCCCCGCCGTCGCGTCTCCCGCATCATTCAATAGACGGCGCTGTCCCTTAGAGATGCATGCAAACTGCAGTTGGGTGACGATATACTAGATGGCGCTGTCCCATAGAGATGTGTGCAATATGGCGGTTGGGTGAATGCACGCTAGATGGCGTTTTTAGATGTGAAGCATCTTATTGGCCGCGAGATCGAGCGGAGTCGCCACCTTGCGGCTTCTGACTGAACCACGCCTTGTGCAGATTGCTCCATGCGACGTCTGCTAGCCACGTTGTGTTTGCATGTGCGCGTACGTCATGCAGGTCCTCAAAAGGCGGTTTGTTCCGTTGCGTTAGTGCAACTTTAACCGCTCGTACGTATGCCTAACGCGACGTAAAGAAGCATTTGGCCTTGATAGGCTGTATATGTACTACAATAAGATCTGTGAATGCACTTGTCAAGAGTGCTGTGTGTGGTCGTCGTACCCTCCATTCACGAGAGTCATATCAGCGTAGGTGCCGCTCTGTGGTCCAAGAGCATTGCAAAGTGCACTTGGCGTTGCCCTAAAGATGAGAAATATTAAATCTCATGTGAATATAGCCTTTTAGCGGCTCAGTGGGAAAAGAAAGGGCTCTCATGCACTTGCGGGTTGTGGTTAGGTGTATAACTTCGGGACTGTCGTTTATAGGTTACGCGACGAGCTCTAGTTGTGTATGGTCCTGGTCTCACTACACAAAAATATTTCTGTCAAGTCACGTCTGAAACTTCGGTACGTAAATTGTCCCCTAAAAAGACAAGAAAATGGAATGTACGGAAACCGCAAAACTGAGTTGCCTTGCGCAATTTTAACATGTGGCGAAATTTACACCAAAACACCCGTGTAGTTAGATTAAGGTACGCGTTAAAGAGCCCCGATGGTCAAATTTAATCCATACGGCGTACTTTACATTTATGTCGTAGTAATTTCACGCGAAGCCGCATCCTTTTTGCTCTGCACTATCTTGAACGTTTGTGTTGCGTTGTAATAGATTGACCGAAGCGGACATTATTCGCGTGAAAAAACGTACTTTGGTCCCGTGAAATAACCGGTCCTTTGTTCCATTACTGTCGTGCAAGTAATTACACGAAGAAAGTTCCGCGCTGTACAGTTACCTTTGGGCACTGTTACTAGAATAAAAACAAGCGTGTGCGTGTTAAATGCTTCTGTAGCGTTAAAGCGCTGTCAGCCACGTAGCTTTCCTCAGTAAACCTATCAAATGTCCTACATTGTAGAACTGAATAAGAAATGCGGATGAACATTTGAGCACGCAGTGCACAAAGTGCTATTTGATCTCATCGTGCAGAAATACGGACTTTCTTTTTGTCGGGGGGTATCCAGATGAACAAGAAGTAAAGACTTAATTCAGTCGCGCTACAGCAGTGCGTAGTAGGTGGAACACAAGCTGAACATGTACAAATAAAGCAAGAAAACGTCATCCATTGCGAAAACGCCGACTGTTGCCGAAGGAGAGCAACCCCGTTCGTTGGCAGAATACGCTCCTCTCACAAGTAATAGTAATGTTCGGCGCGCTTCGTGCTTTAATTCGGGAATGAAGAGCGTACATATTACCAGAAAGCTGCAGTCAACGCATTTTATTTGCCGGAAATCTGGTCAAATCGCTCACAACGAAGCGCTGTTGTGTGCGTTTGTATACGCGCCGACGACCGCCTATCCACACTGGCGCGGCGACAGTGGTGCCACCTGTAGCCCGATCCCGCGGCGAATAGCGGAGTTAAATCCGGTGGTGGTGTGCGGCGTGACCACCCATAATGCGCATGGGCAAGCCCTCTCCACACACCTCCTCTCCTTCTCCACCTCCCCTCCCCCCTTCTCCACTACCACTCTCCACTTTGCCTCTCTCCCCTTCCCTCACCACTCCCCCTCTGAAACGCGGCCTCTACATGCCGAAACGCTGCTTCGCATCGCCTCATGGTCCCCTTTAGCGGTAGATGGTGTGATTTTTGACCTCCAAGGTAGTGCCTTGTGAGATTTCTCCTGTGCGTGCTTAAACAATAATAATTCACAGCGTACATGTAAAATTAAAGTGAACTAAAGTCGCCATGACTCTCATCGACCCTTGAGTATAAACGCGCCCGATCTCACGTCATTGATGATGTACTGGGCAGAATTCACGGAAGATTCACATATGGCGCGTGTCATTGGTGGAAGGCAATCGTTCGATTTTGTGCGGCGACGTACGCTAGGGGGACCGTTGTAATAAAATCCGCTCGCTGTTGGCGTCTTTTCACTTTCGCTCAGAGTATTCACGGTTTACGGATGATTCCCTCCGGAGCTTCGCCCCACTCATCATCATTCACCCCGTGGATATGCTCTGGATAGTTTTTTATTTCTATTGACCACCCTGTTTGGGCCGTGAGTACGCAGTATTGAATAAATAAAATAAACATATACAGGCTCAATAAAGTAATAAGATAGCGGTTTTCATGCCAGAAACCACGACATGAATGTGAGGCACGCCGTAGTGTAGGACGCTGGAAATTTTAAGTATCTGGTGTTCTTTAACGCGCGCTGACATCGCCCAGTACACGGGTCTTTTGCACTTAGCCTCTATCGTATAGCGACCGCCGCGGCCGGGATCAAACCCGCGGCCTTCGGGTCAGCAGCCGAGCACTGTAACTGCTACACCATCGCGGCGGATATGCAGGGCTGCATACGCTGAGGGATTAAGGCGGAGTGCTTCCACAATTAGCCAATGTGCAAATGGGCTCATTAGGCAATGTGGTGATTTTTTTGCGACACTATTGAGAGCTCAGGCATATTTTCAATTTTAGCGCGGGTAACACCAGCAATGGAGGCACTCGTTTTTCTTGAATGGGATCACCATCTACGGTTAAGACGGAAGCCCAGTCAGGTAATCACGTTTATTCCTTCTCTTCACCCCAAGGACATATCACCCTTATTATTATTAGACCATTTCCAGAACGAAACGTAATATATCCGAAGGATTCATCTCGCAGTAGCGTGCGGTCGTAATGTGTGCCCCACAATGACAACAAGTATCAATGCTAAATTTAAAAGCCAGGGGAGAAATGAACGATTGCCGTAAAGCTTAACATATTTACCTACTCAGACTATATTGCCACGCCGACTTCTTGTTTCATTTTGACGTATTCAGGTTTGACCCGCAAGGACGGTTAGCAACGCTCGACGCTGACCGCGCAGCAGTGTTCCAGAAGCTTCGCGATTGTAGTAGATAATTTTGTTAAAATTGCGCACATGACGCGAATAGTCAAGATTATTCCAGATCTTGCGCGGCCACCAGTGATAAGGCTGGAAAGTGCGATGCATGATGCATAATAGACGGCGCGTCCCAGCTATCACCAGTTTTATCGACGGCCGACAATCTGTTCGCCGCTATCAGTGTACAGTGTGTATTGCTGTAGTTTGACTTTCCTTTTCCCGGCCACAAGGTCGGCCAAATAAAAGAGTTTCACCCTCGACACGCCGACTGCTGCCTTCGTCTACGTCGCGACCCCGTGAAACCTGGTGGAGGTGTTTCCCGGTCCATATACCGAACGTCCCCCTCCAGCCGTGAGCCAAACCCACGCCGCGAAGAAGATACCGACCCCGTCAGCGACAGTCGAGCCAGCCGTAGACTGAAAGGACTACCCCCCCCCCCTCCAATGCGGACCCCTACAGGACAAGTCAAATGCCACGGCGACAGACAACAGGCACGATGACGACCGCAGCGTGCCCTGCCTCGGTAGGGATGCAGCCGCCCAGGGAGCCGCCGACATTCCGTGGTTCACCATGTGAAGATCCCGTAACCTGGCTGGAGACGTTCGAAAGGGTCGCGACATTTACCCACTGGAACGCCGACGACAATCTGCGCCACCTGTACTTCTAACTGGAGGAAGCAGCAAGGACATGGCTAGAGAACCTGGAGTCCACACTTGAAACCTGGGACCTCTTTCGTAGCGCTTTTTGGAGACGTTAACGAACATCGTCCGAATGGAAAGGGCCGCAACTTTGCTGGAGGCACGGGTGCAACTCCCGAACGAAAACGTGACCATCTGCGCAGAATAAATGACACGGCTGTTCCGCCACGCTGACCCCAACATGTCTGAAAAGAAGAAGGTTCGTTTCCTCATGCGAGGAGTAAAGGTACAGCTCTTCGCTGGACTTATGATGAATCCACCGATTACCGTGCACGAATTTCTCTTGGATGCAACAACAATAGTAAAGACGCTGGAAGTGCGAAGCCGCCAGTACAACCGCCGCTTGATCCCAGCGGTTCAAGCCGTCGGGCTTGACGATCTGCGCGAGACCATAGGGGCCGTTGTGCGTGAAGAACTTCGTCAAATGTTCCCGCCGTGCCAGCCTCAAGTTGCCTTGATCGCAGACATCGTCCGAGAGGAAATCCATCAGTCGCTTGCACCCCCGAGTCAGTGCAGCCGCAGCTGCAAGCAATGAGGTATGCTGCTGCAGCCCGACGCAACGCCCTCCCTCCTCGCCCACGTCAAGACGCCGCACCACCCCAACAGTTCCGCCGCCACAACCGACGTCATGCCGTCTGCCAGCCGGCCAGCGATACACGCCGAGGAAGACTGAGGTTTGGCGCGGTCCCGACCACCGCCAACTCTGCTACCATTGCGGAGAAGCTTGTCATACCTACCGCCCCTGCGAGTACCGACAGATGGGACTGCGTATCTTCGCCATTGACGCGCCGCGTCCACAGCGGGGTGAACGACCGCGCGACATCGCCGACTGCCTCGCTGGGGCGCAATGGGCAACCCGACAACCTTAATAATTATAATTAATATCTGGGACGTAGCGTCCCAAAACCACGATATGATTATGAGAGACGCCCCAGTGGAGGGCTCCGGAAATTTGGACCATCTGGGGTTTATTAACGTGCACCTAAATATAGGTACACGGGCCTCAAACATTTTCCTCTTCATCGAAAATACAGCCGCCCCGGCCGGGATTCGATCCCGCGATCTTCGGGTCAGCAGTCGAGCGACATAATCAATAGACTACCGAGCGCGGGCACCCGACAACCTAGCCCCTATCCGGAAAACTAAGGACAGCAACCGATGGAGGCGTGGTTGCTGTACGACGAAACATCCAAGATCCTCCGCTGCCGACAGCAACGCCGCGACGAAATCTAAAGAACACTGCAAGCCGAAGGCAGCTCTGACGTCGAAACTTCGCGTCCCGAAGAAGACCTGACGACGCAACGCGGAAGCAGCGGAGCAAACCGACACAGCCGTGATCCGATGCCGCGACCTAACCAAAGTTCAAGACGACGGATTAGCGACCTCGACGTACTATTCGACGGCCACAGCGTCACCACTCTCGTCGACACTGGGGCCGACTATTCCGTCGTCAGTGGACCGTTCGCCGCAAAATTGAAGGAAGTTGGGACTGCTTGGCAAGGCCCCTATATCCAGACCGCTGGAGGCCATCTAATAACGCCGGCGGGAGTCTGCACGGAAAGAGTCACCACCAATAACCGGACCTATCCTTCGAGCTTTGTAAGCTTACAACATTGCTCAAGGGATGTGAAACTTGGGATGGACTTCCTAAGTCACCACGGCGCCGTCATCGATCTGAGGTCTGAGTCTTACTAACGTCAGAAATAGCGCTGCCGCCACACACAACACCAGGGAAACCCGCATTGAATGTGATAGAAGAGCACGTCACCATTCCGCCTCTCTCCAGCATCATCATTTCCGTCAGCACCGATGAACCGCAGACTTTGAAGGCGTCATCGAGAGCGATCAGCACCTACTTCTGAACCGTCAGATTTGCGTCGGAAGAGGCATAGCCGCGCTGCGTGATGGCAAAGCAAAGGTAGTGCTGACAAATTGCAGCCACGAATATAGGGATGTCAACATTGGTACGACGGCCGCCTACATCAACGAATTCGTCGACGCCAGCAGGGCTTTCGCCTTCTCTGGTGCTACAGAACCCTCTTTGACGGATCGAGGAACCCTACCAGATTTCGACGTCAACCCGAGCCTCCCGAAGCGCAAGCAAGGCCAACTGAAAGCCCTGCTGCTGCATTTCAAGGACTGCTTCTCGTCGTCGTGAAGAATTCGACAGACCCCAGTCGCGAAACATCGCATCATAACCGAAGAAAGTGCCCAACCAATCCAACAGAGGCCGTACCGAGTTTCGACGCAAGAACGTGAGACCATCAAGAAACAGGTCGACGAAATGCTACGCGACGACATCATCCAGCCGTCCAAGAGTCCGTGGGCGTCACCTGTGGTGTTAGGGAGGAAGAAGGATGGAAACCTACGTTTTAAATGCGAAGCATTTCTTAGCGAACTTCTGCGACTTTGAACGTATCTATCTATCTATCTATCTATCTATCTATCTATCTATCTATCTATCTATCTATCTATCTATCTATCTATCTATCTATCTATCTATCTATCTATCTATCTAGCCGCCTACAACTTTGTGCTCTCCTGGCCGTTTCGTTAATCAGATGTACACCAAAAATGGTGTGTCATAACATGGCCTTATTACGAACATAAATGACAGGTCATATCATGAAAATCATGACACGCATGTCATGAACAGCGTGATTTACATTCCACGACCTTAGGCTCTTGCGGCCGTTCCGTTAATTTCATATACACCAAAATTGGTACGGCGTAACAAGAATTCATGAAGAACATGACTGGTCCTAACATACAAATCATGACGCGCATGTCATGTGCAGCATGATTTACATGACATGGTCCCTGGGCGCTCGCGGCCGTTCAAAAGAAGGGATATATATACGAAAACTGGTATGACGAGATATTTCTGTATGACGAACATGATTGACACGTGGTAACATGAAAATCACGACATGTATGTCATGTATGACATGAATTACATGCCACTCTCATGGCGCACTCGCGGTCGTTTCGCTAGATTGATATACACCGAAATTGGTATTGTGCTATGTGAATGTATGAAGAATATGAATAACAGGTCGTAGCATGAAAACCATGATATCCATGACATGTATGTCATGATTTACATGCCACGCTCATGGTGCATTTGCGGCCGTTTCGCTTGCATGATATACACCAAAATTGGTATTGCGCAACACGACCGTACGACGAACGTAAGTGAGAAGTGGTAACATGAAAATCATGACATGCAAGTCATGTACAACCTGATTTACATGCCACGCTCATGGTGCGCTAGCGGCCGTTTCAGTAGATTGATATACACAAAAATTGGTATTGCGCGAAGTGACTGTATGAAGAACATGAATAACAGTTGGTAAGATGAAAACCATGATATGCATGTCATGTATGTCATGATTTACATGCCACGCTCATGATGCATTCGCGGCCGCTTCGCTAGCTTGATGTACACCAAAATTGGTATTGCGCGCAGCGACTGTATGACGAACGTAAATGAGACATGGTAACATGATAATCATGACATGCATGACATGTGCGGCATGATTTACATGTCATGCTCATGGCGCACTCGTGGCCGTTTCGCTTGCTTGATATGCACCAACATTGGTTTTGTGCTATGTGACTGTATGAAGAACATGAATAACAGGTGCTGGCATGAAAACCATGATATCTATGACATGTATGTCATGATTTACATTCCTCGCTCATGGTGCACTTGCGGCCGTTTCGCTTACATATATACACCAAAATTCGTATTGCGCGACACGACCGTATGACGAACCAACACGAAAATCATGACATGCAAGTCATGTACGACCTGATTTACATACCACGCTCATGGTGCGCTAGCGGCCTTTTCAGTAGATTGATATACACCAAAATTGGTATTGCGCGAAGTAACTGTATGAAGAACATGAGTAACAGTTGATAAGATGAAAACCATGACATGCATGTCATGTGTGTCATGATTTACATGCCACGCTCATGATGCATTCGCGGCCGCTTCGCTAGCTTGATGTATTTGGTATTGCGCGCAGCGACTGCGTAACGAACGTAAATGAGAGGTGGTAACATGGAAACATGACATGCAGGTCATGTACGACATCATTTGCAAGCCACACTCATGATACATTCGCAGCCGTTTTCCTAGCTTGATATATACCAAAATTGGTATTGCGCGACGCGACTGTATGACGAACATGAATAACAGGTGGTAACATGAAAAACGTGACATGATGTCGCGTATGTCATGATTTACATGCCGCGCTCATGGTGTATTCGCGGCCGTTTCGCTAGCTTGATATACACCAAAATTTGTATTGCGCGAAGCGACTGTATGACGAACGTAATGAAAGGGGTTAACATAAAAATCATGACATGCATGTCATGTATGGCATGATTTACATGCTATACTCGTGGTGCACTCGCGGCCATTTCGCTCGTTTGATATACACCAAAATTGATATTGCGCGATGTGACTGTATGACGAACATTAATGACATGCGAATAATGTTATGCATGTCATGTACGGTATGATTTACATGCCACTGTCATGGTGTGCTTCCGGTCGTTTTGTTAACTGGATATATACCAAAATTGGTATGGCACGACACGAGTGCGTGATGAACATAAGCGACAGGTCATGCATTGTATATACCAGAATATGCGTTTCATTGGCATGGTGTATACTAGATTGTGCATGCATGCATGCATGGCAAACATGCAATATATGGTGGACTAGATGCCATGGCATGAATGATTTCATTTGGCTCAAAGACAAACAAGGCGATGTATGCAGCTCTTTGCTGGCTGCTTCGCATTACATCGATTCCCACAGTGCGTGGGATCTGCCGAAATTTTTTTAAATGCGAAGTATCTCTTGCTCGGGGGTATGTAACGCGGCGTGGTAATCCGCATGCGGCGTAGTAGTCCGCACTCACACTACGCATGCGCGACTCTCCTCCTTCCCTCTCTCCAACAGCTGCGCGTTACTCTCTCCACTTCTCTACCAGCACCGGCTTGCTATTCGCCTGCGTTCTGGCTTCTGCTCTCACGGCGCATACGCTACTCTCCTCCTCTAGTCTCCTCTCTTTCAAGTGGTAGAGCGCTGCGCGCGTTCAGTCCAGCGCTTGCCTCGTTTGGCTCCTCTGAAATGCGGGCTCGACATGCCCGAATTCTCTCCGGCGCAGCGCCGCGATGAGGGCCAGCGCATGCGCGACCCCTCCCCCTCTCTCTCCTCTCCTACGGTGATAATTAACGGCCAGGCAAGAGAGAACACACGACGCGCGTAGTGTTCCTCTTCGCGTTCCACGACGCGAGGTCGGCAGCATGCCCAGCGAAAGCCAACGGAACGCGATCGCGCAAGTGATCCGGCGTCGCATCGCCTCATGGTCCCTTTTAGCGGGAGATGGTGTAATTTTTTTGTTCAGGCGTCGACTATCGTCGCCTGAACAAGGCCGCGAAAAAGGACGTATACCCTCTCTCACAAATAGACGACGCCCTAGATCGACTCCACAACACCAAGTACTTTTCGTCTATGGATCCCAAGACCGGCTACTGGCAAATCGAAGGCAAAAGATTGTCTTCATAACACCAGACGGCCTGTTCGAGTTCAAGGTAATGCCCTTCGTTCTTTGCTCGGCACCTGCGACTTTGCAACGTGTCATGGATACAATATTGGCTGGCTTGAAGTGGCAGACGTGCATGGTATACTTGGACGACGTCGTTGTGTTTGCATCAAGCTCTGACGAACACCTCCGGCGCCTTGAAGCTGCACTTCCAGCAATCAAGACCTCCGGACTCACCTTAAAGCCTGAAAAGTGCCGCTTCGCGTACAAAGAGCTCTTCTTTTTGGGTAACGTGATCAGCAGGGATGGCGTTCGCCCAGACCCGCGGAAAACAGCTGCCATCGCTGCCTTCCCGCCACCCACCGACAAGAAGGCTGTATGCCGATTTCTCGGCTTGTGCGCCTACTACAGACGCTTCGTCAAGGAATTTTCGCGAAGAGCCGAGCCTCTAATGTACCTCACTAAGACCGACGTGCCAGTCAAGTGGAAAACGGCACAAAACGAAGCATTTCAAGAACTTAAACGACGCATTCAGATGCCTCTGATACTAGCACATTTCGACGAGTACCCCGATACGGAAATCCACACCGGCGCAAGCAGCGTAGGACTCTGCGCCGTCTTTGTGCAAAAGACTGACGGGCTGGAAAAGGTCATCAGTTAAGCTAGCCGGTCGCTATCAAAGATAGAAAGCTACTATTCCACAAAACAAAAGGAGTGCCTGGCCATTGTCTGGGCTACATTGAAGTTTCGCCCCCACCTCTACGGCCGGCCCTTCAAAGTTGTGAGCGACCACCACGCCTTGTGTTGGCTAGCTAAGTTGAAGGACCCTTCAGGTCGCCTGGCAAGGTGGAGCCTGCGACTTCAAGAATTCGACATTACCGTCGTTAACAAGTCCGGAAGAAAACACTCCGACGCTGACTGCCTGTCTCCCACCCCCGTCGACCCGCCGCCACAGGACGACCATGAGGATGACTGTTTCTTGGGAACCATCGACTTTGCCGAACGACAGCGAGCGGACCCAGAACTCAGGGGCATTGTGGAATACCTCGAGGGCAGCAGCGCCGTTGTTCCGAAGGTATTCAAGCGAGGAATGGCGTCGTTTTCCTTGCGAGACGGCGTTCTCCTGAAGAACTTCTCGCCCCTTCGAACAAACTACATTTTCCAGGTGCCTTCAGAATTGAGACCAGAAGTCCTTCAGGCCCTATGCGATGACCCGACGGCTGGCCACCTTCATGTTTCCCGCACGCTCGCAAGTATACGAGAACTGTTAAGTTCTACTGGCCGCGCCTTGTTGCCGACATCACTCGCTACGTAAGGACACGCCGAGACTGCCAGCGACGCAAGAAACCGCCGACATGACCAGCAGACTTTCTTCATCCATTCGAGCCAACTCGCCGACCGTTCGGTATATACCTACTGGGGCCGTTCCCTACGTCGACTTCTGGAAATAAATGGATCGACATCGATACTGGCTACTTCAACCGCTACGCTGAAACAAGGACCTTACCTAGAGGCAGTGCCGCCGAGGTAGCGAAGTTCTTCGTTGTAGACATCGTCCTGCGTCATGGTGCCCCAGAGGTCCTCATCACCGACAAAGGTACGGTCTTTACTGCGGAGCTAACTCAGGCGATCTTGAGATACAGCCACACAAGCCACCGCCGGACCACCGCCTACCACCCTCAGACCAACGACCTTAATGAGCGTCTAAATAAGACCATCGCCGACATGCTGGCCATGTACAGGGTCGACCACATCTAAGCTGAACACCTCATTAGTATTCAAACCGGTAAAACTAGAACCCGTTATAGAACGTCTAATCAAGGTGTCGACAAACGCAGTAATGATTTTCCGAATTATGTATTAAACAACAGGTTCAATGAGGTCTTGAATACTAATGAGGTGTTCAGCTTAAATGTGGACGACTCTGTACGTCAACCTCGAGCACAAGACGTATGATGCCATCCTTCCGTACATGACCTTCGCATATAACACGACAGTACAAGAAATGGCGCAGCTGTCGCCGTACAAGTTGCCCTATGGAAGGAGCCCGGCAACGACGCTCGACGCAGTTGCTGCCAGCTACCACCGACGAAGACAATGTCGACGTCGCCACGTATTTGCAACCGGCCGAAGAAGCTCGACAGCTCGCCTGCCAGCGTATCAAAAACCAGCAGAGGATTGACTGTAACCTTTGGCGACGCCACATGGAGTAGCTGCCCGGTGACCGTGTGTGGGTCAGGACACCGATACGCCGACGTGGACTCAGTGAAAAGCTCCTTCGGCGATACTTCGGGCCATACAAGGTGCTACGACGGCTCGGTGCACTGGACTACGAGGTTTCTCCGGATGACGTCACAAACTCTCAGCGGCGCAGCGCATGACCTGAAGTCGTTCATGTCGTGCGCGTGAAGCCATTTCTGAGGGCTCTGCGTTTGCTTGCTCCACTGTTCTTCTGAGTTACATGCATTTTTTTACTTCCATGTTCTGTTTTACGCACCGGGACGATGCTTTCTCAGAGGGGGCATTGCCACGGCCGCTTCTTGTTTCATATTGATGTATTCGAGCTTCACACGCAAGGACGGTTGGCAACGCTTGACGCTGACCGCGAAGAAGTGTTCGAGAAGCTTCGCGATTGTAGTATATCATTTTCTTAATATTGCGCACATCACCCGAATATTCAAGATTATTCCGGAGCTTGCGTGACCACCAGTGATAAGGCTGGAAACTTCGATGCATGATGAATAAAAGACGGCGCGTCCCAGCGATCATCAGTTTTATTGACGGCCAACGCTCTGTTCGCCGCTATCAGTGTAGAGCGTGTATTGCTGTAGTTTGACTCATTTTCCCGGCCACAAGCTTGGCCTAATAAAAGAGTTTCATCCTCGACACGCCGACTGCTGCCTTCGCCGACGTCACGACCCCGTGACATTATTTCCATCGCTTAACGTACGCTGATGCTTACTGCGTATGACGCGCATCTTCTGCCTCGGCTCTTGAGTGTAAGGTCATAGGCTTTGATAATACGATTTTTCCCCTTAACACAGAAATTTTAAAGAAATGTCAAGTTCCTCATTCACTGTGTCTTTTGCAGAATCTCAGCAAGGATGCATTGTGGAGTGGTGCCCGGCTTTTAAAGAGCCGCACTTAAACAAGTACATTGATGTTAACGCAGAGGATCCAGGTGAGTGTGCGTAGTGTTTAAAAGAAAATCAGTGACATGTACACAGCAGCCTCTCCTAAACGAAGCATGAAATTCCAAGAACTGTTGCACATATTGCAGGATTCCTATGGTATTTTCACGCTTACGTTTTAAGGCGATAGCCTGATACCTCCATGTTTCCAGGGCGCGTTATGAAATACACAGACACGGAGTGCGTGTTGTGAGGGAAAGCAACGCAGTGCTGTCTTAGTGTCGAGGGAAAAAGCAGTGTCGCGCTGAGGGGGAGGAGAGGAATGTAAGCAGCTAAGCCGTAGGGATGCTGACGGAATGCGCGGTGGCGGTGGTGTAGATAGGGGGGTTAATGTCAGCGGCGGGACTCGTGGAACATTCTGGTTCGGGTGGCTCGATGTCCGCTCTCCCGGTAGGCACGGCGCTTATCGAGGCGTCTTAGTTCTGGAAAGGCCGGCACGACGCTAGCAGCCCTCTCGCGCCCCTTTGCCGCGTGTGCTCACAGGTTTATGCAACATCGCCGAGTAACGAAAAACCAGGCCCTAGTCACAGGCGGGGAAGTGCGCCCAGGAGGTTTAAAAAAATGAAGTGGAAGCTCTCGCATAGCCCTTCCGGTTACAGTGAAGCCACCGTTTGCCCGCCCTTTACTTCGGAAACATGTTCTTTTCGTGTGGTACCCGCTTACAAATAAAGTTGTTTTTGTTCACTGAGTTAATGTACATGCTCGGTTAATTCTAAACTAACAGATTGTTCTTCTCCATGAAAGTAACATATCGGGATCCGTATTGATGATTTGACCTTCAATGCAATTTGCCAAGGCTTGAGGTATTTTTAGGAAACTGAGCACTATGCATCGAAAACAATTTGCGACATTAAACTTGTAGGGCGTGGGAGGAAAACGCTCTTTTGTCGCTGAACACTAACGTTGTGCCCTGCCCCTACTAAGTTGGTGGCATCATGGGGGGGGGGGGGGAAAGGGGGGTATACGTTCACTCCTGAGGCACAATTTTCTCGCCAGCAATTTTTTTAGACCTCCTTGAGTACGCCACGGCGAAAAAAGCCAGTGCAGCTAACTAAAAAGGCCGGTCGTCGTAAGTGCCACCGGGAGGAAGGACAGCGTTCGTCAGAAACTTAGCTGGCCAGCAGAAAGATAAATAGCTGGTCAAAAGGTCCAGCCGGGCATTCGCCTTCACGTTTATAGAATCTTCTAAGCGTCCGTATTTTTTTCTGAACAAGTAAACGTGTAGAGATTGTCAGCTGTCCGCGAAATTTTGTAAGTACGACTGTTGCTGCGTTGTGGTAAATTTGCATCTACACGCCGAATATAATGTAATTGTAGATCGTTTAAACTGAAACACCAAAGTGACCGATTGAAGTACGAGATAATTCAAGATTTTTTTCAGTAATTTCATATCCCAGTTCCCGCCTTACACAGAGAAAGCGAAGAGTAAAATAGGAGTACCCACAAGGGCGTCACACCATGTTACTTGCATAAGGAGTTGATGGTTTAAAGCCGGCCATTGCAAAAAGCCAAACATTACTGCGCGTATTACCTTACGAACACGCAGTGGGTGCATCGCAACTTCGAAAAAGTATCACGCGCATAATTGCTCCTGGTTTAAAGCATGCTGCCCATTACCTAAGGCACACACCTTAGCGTGCGCATTCTGTTACACCCACGAAATGGGTATACTTCGAAAAAAATAATGCCCCCACCTCCCCGAAGGGAATCGTGAGGAAATGCGAATGCATTTCTTGCGCCGAGAATACACGGCGTAGTAATTTTAATGGCGTAAAGCTGGACACATCGACGCGCTCAAGTGTTTCCCTTTTGGGCTTCTCTTTCAACGAACGCTTCCTACGTGCGTTCGTAATCACCTCAGGGATGTTGCCACCGCCTTCAATGCAGCACAAACGCGTTTAGAACGCGCTGTTTTCAGGCTGTGCCAAGGCAGCACAAACGCTACAAACGCGTTTCAAACGCACTGCATTGACGCAGTGGCGCAGGGAGGAGAGAGAGCGAACGGCGAGAGGAGCGGCGAAGCACTGCACCTACCCTCTCCTACACTCTACACACGCGGGAGCTCCGCCGAGCTCCCGCGATGCGAGCGCCCTCACACGCCAGAGCGCGCTCCTCCTCTGCACTCACTCTCCGCTACTCCGCCCGCACCACCTGCTCCGGTTGCTAGGGGCGAGGATAAGCGCGCGCGCCCGCAGCTGTTGCTATGGGAGAGGGAGTGAGAGCGGAGAGGCGCGCGGACAACGGCGGATGCCTGACATAGCCCGACTAAGAAATGCATTCGCATTTAAAAATGTCACGCGCACAGAGGTTCTCTCACGCCACGGGGCTCTTGACACGTTTGTGATGGATTCTGTGTCGTGTACAAGCGCCAACCACACTGTGGTGTCTTCCTCATCGGCGAGTTTTGGTGGTGCATTAGTGTCCAGTGGGGCACGACATCGAGGGCGGCCACGCAAGACGGAGGCAGAGAAAGCAGACACCAAATCTTGGCGTCTTGCTGCTATGCGGCCAATTTTACTTCGTCAATTACATTGCAGTAATGCACAATCTGAACTTCTCGAGTAACAACATACAATAATAAGTACGCACTAAGTGGTCGTAGCACGCACTAGGGGCAGGAATTCGCTATGGCGTTCAAGTCTTAAAGGCGAAACTTAAGCATCCCCCAATTTTTGGTCTACACCAAGTTAAGGAGGCGATCACGAGTGCGCGCAGACGTGGGCGGCTGGCTGGCTGGCTAGACAGGCAGATAGATAGATAGATAGATAGATAGATAGATAGATAGATAGATAGATAGATAGATAGATAGATAGATAGATAGATAGATAGATAGATAGATAGATAGATAGATAAGCTCAAAGTGTCTAGGGTTTGCTAAGAAATGCTGCGGATTTCAAAGCAGTTAAAATACTATAGGCACAAGAAACAATGTAATAAAATATCATTTCATCTATGGTTTTTTACAGATGCTGCAGGTCTTGAAAATGTAGAAACCACCACCCCTAAGGTTGAGGAAACAGAAACTGAAAGCACTAAAGGAAATGTACCGGGAAAAAATCGCCATTGGGTAAGTCGCTTATGGGCTTTAACAAGCAACAGCATTTATTTTACGTGCCAATTAACTTTTAACTTTTAACTTTGAAAAAACGATGTACCTTACAGGAGGTTACAGCAAGAAAAGCCAGGAATACGAGTTAATAGAGAGTACCTTAGTAACTTGCGATTCGCTGATGACATTGCATTGCTGAGTAACTCAGGGACGAACTGCAACTCATTATTACTCAAGTGTACCAGGAAAGCAGAACGGTAGGCCTAAAAATTAATATGCAGAAAATTAAAGTAATGTACAACAGTCTCGGAAGAGAACAGCGCTTTGCGATAGGTAGCGAGGCTCTGAATTTGTAAAGGAATACGTCTACTTAGGACAGGTAGTGACCGCGGAGCCGAACCATGAGACTAAAGTAACTAGGAGACTAAGGATGGGATGGAGCACATGCGGCAAGCACTCTCACATAATGAATGTTAGGTTGTCACTATACATCGATTGGAAGGTACACAACAACTGCATCTTACCGGTACTCACATACGAAGCAGAAAACTTACAAAGAGTTCAGCTGAACCTGAGTACGACGCCGCGAGCAATGGAAAGAAAAATAATAGGTGTAACCTTAAGGGACAAGGAAAGAGCAGAGTGGGTCATGAACGAAACGGGTGTTAAGGACATCTTCATCGAAATAAAGAAGAAGAAATGGACGTGCGCAAGGCATGTAGCGCGTAGGCAAGATAACCGCTGGTCATTAAGAGTTACCGAGTGGATTCTAAGAGAAGGCAAATGCGCTAGGCGGAGACAATGTTGGGTGGGCAGATGAGATTAAGAAGCTTTAAGTTATAACGTGGCCGCGGCAAGCACAGGACCGGTCAATTGGCGGAACATGGGAGTGCCCTTTGCCCTGAGTGGGTGCAGTCCGGCTGTTGATGGTGATGATGTAGCTTACGGGCTATACCAGGCAGAAGTCCAACTATGTCTGAAATTACATGATTGCAGTGCCTGCTAGCACTGCCTCCAAACCAAGAATATGCATTCATCTATATTTTTCATATAGTGCCAAACTTATCACTTGACAATCCAACGCGACTGAACTTTATTAAGTAGTTAATTAAGAAAGAATGCTCACCATTTAATATCGCTGCCTAGGCTCACGTGTATAACGAGAGAGAAAGAGAAGTCGTTAATTGCAGAAGAATGGGGCAGAGACTCTGAGTGCATTTTCTGTTATGATAACAGAGGAGGCAGAGCTCATTCATCGCGTGACTGAACACTGCTTGCCAGTCGTTTATGTTCTTCGTGCACATGTCTATCTCTCTCTGAATGTCACTTCGGCTACGGCAGCTGCGTTCATTATACCCTTGCTGACCTTACTGACATATACTGCTTGTTTATGACGTGAAACTCTTTTTAGCTTCACTTTCTTCTGTTCTCTACGCCCCTTTTTCACGAAATGTATTTTGCGACACAGTCAAGGTGTACCTAAGCAATGGGAGCACCAACTCGTCCAAAAAGAAGTGGCTGTGAAAATCTATTGTACTGATATCATTGTGTGCAATTCTATATTTCATATGCGATGCTTTATGAGCTGTCGTCCTTTGTCTCTAAAAAGCACAAGCGACAAAGAAAAAGACGCAGAGTAAGTTTTCTTTCGGTTGTTTACAGGCCCTTAAGGGTTCCCCTGAATGCACGGACAGTAGGGGCTCCAGAACGAGAATGAACGGAAAAGGATGCATGGTAAGTTGTGTTGAAAATTTTCGAGGAAAGCGTGCCTTGGGTGTTATAAATTTCAAGCAACTCGGCTTCTTGGTTCCGTTCGCAAATAGTCCTCACCGTAGGTGCACTCTAAGAAAAAAAAAGAGCATGTGGACTCTTTACGAAGAGTTCTCATTTGCCACGTATGCGACTCTCTTGAAGAGGCACGTTAATTCTCTTGTTAGGTCAGAGTCGGCGCGCTCTAGGAGAGTATCTTGGCCCTCTTATGAAGACTCAAATGCCTCTCATCTGAAGGACCACATTACCACTCCTGAGGCAGTCAGAATGCTCTTGGCGGTAACACTCCTAAGTGGGTCAAATGGCGCACACCGAAGCGTCAAGCTATTCTAGAATTATATTAAGGTACTCAAGTGACTCATGCTCTATAGTGTTGCGCGGCTACTGTTGGAAATAATACATGCTACAAGATAAGTAATCATTTCATTGAAGTTCGATAATAGTTGCCGTCGTGCCCAGTGACTCTAATAAACAATAGTTCAACTTTACCATTATTTTAATAAATTTGTTAAAATAACACAATTTTCCAGCAGTGCAATATAGGAAGCGCGAAAAGATGGCCTGCGATTTCCAACTAAATAGTTGAGGGTGACCTCATTTTCATGTTTTTTGCTAGTATTACAGCAAACTAAAGAGTGTGACTGTGATGTGCATGGCGTCATATGCTACAACATAAACCGCAGAAATCGGCATCGTGTTCGTTTATTATTCGTTTATTAGTACCTCAAGGGTCCCGAGGGACATTACATGAGGGGAGACCATATTTATTTTCCATATTTCCATATTTATTATTTATGATTATGAATAAATCAAAAATAGTGATGTCTGGAGTCATCAGACTTGTGACTTGGTACGTTGCCGCTCCTCTTCAACGTGAGTAGCCATGAAAAATGGTATATGAAAAACAGGACACGATATTGTAATGAGAAAACAGCATTGTAGTAGCATTTTGCAAAACTCTGCACAATAAGAGATCCGCACAGACATAGTAAAGGCTCACAACAAAACAACAAATGCAAAAAGACATGGAACGAAATAGTGTGTTTTCCGTTATCGAGCAAAACACAACTTGCAAATAGTAGCTTTTGTAAAATGCCGCTTGGTAACGAACTTGCAGCAGAAGTTGATGTTGGCCTTCCTTAAACAACAAACGAAAAACGAAATCCGTTTAGGCTCCCTTGCGTTGGTGCCACTCACATATTTTCCTCCGTCCTCTTTTCCAACCAAAAAGAGTGTGGAGCGAGTGCCTCGTTGACAGAGCGAACGGTGCTGATGAGCGTGAAACAGCGCGCCGAGACGGGACAGAGAACGAAAAGAAGCACACATACACAGCGCTAACACGCTCTGTATGTACCTCACGCTCAGCATGCACCAACTGGCCCGGCAACAGTCAGTGTTGCTGAGGAATTTCAGGAACCCGAGTGGTCAGGTGACAGACCATTGCGGCACCTTCGTGTCTACGAGCGTGGCTTTCCACTGAAGTCAAAAGGCGGGAGAAGGCGATGCGGGATCCTGGGTAAAACCAACACACGCAGTCTGATTATGTGAATTTAAAACAACCATTGGAGCAACACACTGTAACTCTACACAAATATGGCACGAGTGTTTTGATTTAAATAATTTCTCAAAGAAAACTAACTTTCACATAAAAGAAGGCGTGAAGATCCTTTTGCAAAAAGCACAGGCAACGCAGGAGTGAAAGCACTCCTTTTCTGAGAAATTTCTTCAAAATTTGCTCACGGAATAAGCCTGTCTTTGCGCCGGCATATTCTGACACCCAAGAGCATCTTCCGGCAGTCAGGGGCACGCCGTGAGCGCCTATTTACCACGTGTTCCAGAAACGTCGCCAATCCTCAAAGGCTCGGGTAAACGCATGCGAGTGCGAGCGCCCTAACGACTCCAAGAGCGCGCGGACTCCATGTAAGTTGAGACCGGACATGTCATATGCTAAAATCAGTGGCGTAGCCAGGCGGTGGCACACAGAGCCTGTGCCCAGTCTGCCAATCCCGTGCACCCCCACCCCCTTCCCCCGAATATTATTTCGCCATGGCATACACAGCACAAAATGACACTCGAACACACCGGCCCGCCCAGCGAAAACTTCAATCAATCAATCCATCAGTCTTTATTGCCAACATTTCATTACAATCTTTTGTGGGGTCCTTCAGGCGAAAAGCTGTTGTAAACAGCTTGAAAGTACCTGAAGGCCCTTTATGACAGCACTATAGACAGTGTACAACAAAATAATGTATATAAGCGTACATGGTTTGTATTAATGAAAACATATAAGAAATAAGTTCGTGTACAACAATAAAGTCATTGAAATATAAAGAGCAGTAAAACAACGCAACTTCATTTCACAAGAAAAACTAGAATAAATAGTATAAGTATACCAGAAAGAGTTCAAAGTGAGCGATACATTACTAACAGTGTAATAGATTCACGCACTTGTTTTCACACACAGGCGTCATGGATCAGTGGAAAACAAAAATGCCGTTTCATTTCAACATCAAGAAGGTGCTCGCCCCCCCTCCCCCTTCCGGAAAGAAAAGTTTTGCCTACGCCCCTGGCTACAATTACTGTTCATAGTTCCCATAGTGCGCGAACACTCACTCGATTCCGTTATAACGCCGAACGTCATAGCACATGCAGGCAAAACATGGAAGCAGCAAACAGAAACTACGGGAAAAGAGCGCACGGCCGCGGTCCCAACAACGTGCGCCGTCGATATTGAAGCCTAAGAGCTTTTCACCTTCCCGGCGAGGCGAGTCCAATTTAACTGACTGTTGCGTACGTGCTGGAAGCATCGTACTAAATGTGCACCTCAAACTACCGTCTTTAAATCAACAAAAACCATTGTGTTTAGCGCGTTTAAGTGTTCTTCACACAAGCTTTGTTTGCGTTTTCACGCGTGGACGTACGTGGCACAATCAATATCGATGCATTATTAGGACTTACGCGAAAGCGCACCAGAAAACGGCGTCGTATAGCTTCAGCCGTGTCAACTGCTTAATAGGCAGTTTAACTAGCGCATCCACAACAGCCCCGCCGACACAGGCTGCCTTTGGCAATGGCTGGCAGCCTACCTCCGCAGAGCTGCTGTAGACGCCCAGCTAAAGCTGTATAATTAGTGCCTACGAAAGCAGTACACTCACCATTAACAGGCGCACGTTGTCCGTGTCCGCAGCTCCATAAATACGGCGCCCCTCAAGAGTCTTTTCAAGCACGGAGCCTCTGCGTACAATATGGCGTGACCGCAACCGAAGATGAGCGTGCTTTCTCGAATACAAAGCTACAAGACGCGCAACGCACACCAAGAGACAGGGAAGACTGAGAGAGGAGGCGCCGTCAGAGCAGTTTTATCATTCGGTGACTCAACGCAATAGGCGGCGGACAAACACCGTTGGTGCATGTGGAAGCTCCACTACTCTGACAAAGAGCCCTCAAAGGATAACACGACACAAAACGCGAAACCCTTAACTGCGTCTACGGCTACTCATTGCTGTCAGTACGGCCAGCGTTCCTTCACTTGCACCGAGGCGCCCGAACTGCGTCCTCACCGGATCGCTCCCTATCGGCGCTCGTTAGGGCCATGACGCTGTACTTCATTTCGGTGCTCACAAACGGCGACACCTCCCCGCCAACCAAGAGCACCGTGCGAGAGAGAATCTGTGAGAGGTATAAGACCCGTTTGTGGAGTCTCGTTCATGCGCGTTTGTAGCGCAGTGGATAGAACGCCCGGTACCTATCGGCGGGGACAGAGAGGTTGTGGATTCGATTCCCAGGTAATTCGCACCAATGAAAACTTTTCCTTCTGGTTTTTCTTAGTCTTCCGTTAGTGTGCGTTTTGCCAAAGTCATGTCCCTCGCGCATATACGTCAGAGAAACCTTGGCGTACCCCGGCGAAAAACGCCTTCGTGTCAAATTGTGAAGCCAGTCTCACGCAGTGAAAACTGCCGAAACAGCGAAGCGCTCTCGTGCCAACTACCACTGCCGCTCGCGACGACCAGCTTCTTCTGCGGGCGTACGAGGAATCCTGCCAGTCTTAAACCGCTGCTCTTACGGCAAATTTGCTCTTCAGAAGCGAAAAGAGAAGGAAAACGCCAGAGCGACCGCAAAACCATGATCGCTCACGTCGAACACGTTCACCTTTGTTGTGTGCCTAATATGCCGCACCTGGCCGCCTGCGCAATTTCTAGAATTTATTCCACATTGCCCCTTTTCTTAGCACTTCATTTCGAACCGAATTCAAGGTATGCATGCAAATCGCGGAAAAGAAGTAGTCTACGCTTTTGCAAACCGTTGTTTTAGGAGATACACCAGCAAAAAATACATGAGCTGACTCGCCAGCAACGGCGGTGGCCCATTTGCCCGGCTGTGCAAAGGCGAGATACGTTGGGGCACGCCGACTCGCTGCTGCTGCACCTTCTGCAAATTCCACTTTCCTCGGCAATCTTTATCAAATCAAGCTACTGAGGAAATCGTCCTTTCAGAGGCAGTGAGTGTGGCGCGGGTAGTTTACGATTGCGCCGATGCGACGCACCGCCATGTTGTATTTGCGTCCGGATGTTTACATCACGCGGTTTATAAAGCTAGTGCAGTCAAAGCACGATTTCCCGTGAAGCACAAAGGCATTTCGCTGTCGCGTGAGGAGAAAATTTGATCTCTGACTGATTTTTCGCGTCGGGCTCGTGGCGTGGTTTTCCGATAGCTGAGGCGGCGAGGGGAGCGTAGATTTTGGTGCACGTTAAAGAACGTCAGGTGGTCAAAATTCCCGGAACCCTCCACTACGGCGTCTCTCATAATTATATCGTGGTTTTGGGACATTAAACCCCAGCAATTATTATTAGTGAGGCGAGCGAATTTCTGTTGAATTTTTCTGTTTCTGCCCCTTTCGAGGGCAAGTGTGTTTGCGCCTTTATACTCATAGCCGTCTTCACCGCACCTTTCCTCCTCGCAGCCAGCGCGGCTTCTCATTAGTCACGTCCTCCCCCGATCACCTCTCACTTCCACCATCTGGGCACCTTCCTTTACCTGAGTTACGCAATGACAAATGCGAAGGGTATAGTAGAGTGTACTGGAACAAGGGACCGCTTGGAACGAGCTTGGAAAAGTGAAGCGTTAACAGAGTCAATCCGCTTGTAGCGATGCGATCGGTAGTCTGTAGTGTGTCTTGTCTTAAGAGTTTCGCGCGGATCCGCCGAAGTGGTGCAGGGGTAGAATGCCCGCTTCCCACTCAAAAGGCCCGGGTCCATATCACATCTGTAGATGGTGGGTTTTTATTCTTAGTGTCACCTTTTCTACCTGTACTGGTTTTCTTTTGTTCTTAAAACTAGCTTCAGTTCCTACGTGTTGCTTCAAAAAGTAACGCAAAATGTGAAGTAAAATAGAACAAATTTGTCAGTGAGCATAGTTATTTGCAGCGCCACCACCCGGGATTCAACAAAAACGTAAAGTATGGCCTCCGAGATTTTTACGAATATGAAACTCAAAACGAGATAAGTATGTGGCGACACACTGCGCACAAACCGGCGCAGCCTCCGCCTCGTGACTAGCTAGCCCGGCGTGACACGGCTGCATGCTGCACCACGCCTCCGATAAGGGACAGCGCCACCGCAGCGTCACCGGAGGCTTACGTTACCGACAGTGGCTATAAAGCCAAGCTGCCATGCTCGGAATTCACCATTCCTTCGCTACCCGACCGAGCGCAGCGTCGGTGTGCTCGCCCCGCTGCTCCTACTTTGTTAATAAACAGTTGTTATGTTTTATATTGGGATGCGTCCTTCCATCGACACGGCATCCCACATCTGGTGACCCGGAAACCATCTAGTGCACCATCTATACAGACCACAAGCCCCTTACCTACACCTTTTCTCAACGTCGCGACAAACTCCCGCCTGTACAGTAGAACCAACTCTCGTTCATCGCACAGTTCACCACCGACATCCAACATGTCGGCGGGAAAGACAACGCGGTCACCGACGCGCTTTCACATGTAGCAGCCATCAGCTGGGTGCCGATAACAGCGGACGTTCTCGCCGAGGCTCAGACTACAGACTAGAGCACTGCACGGGCCGTGATTCTCCGCCCGGGCCCGGCCCGGGCCCGGGACTCGTTCATATTTACCCGCCCGAGCCCGGCCCGGCGACTCAAAGCGAGACCCGGGCCCGGCCCGAACCCGAGAAAAAATTTCGCCTACCCGGTCCGGCCCGGCCCGACCCCAGATCGGGCGCGACAGAGGCCCGAGCCAATAATCTAGGTGGTGTTGCCTGAACACACAATCGACCGCAAGGGCGTTTTAGGCGGCAATTATCTACGCATGCTTAGAGCATGCTTCACTAGCAAGTGTACTTTAACCTATGGTACTTTCTTGTAAAAAAGTGCTGGCTCACCCTGGAAACAGTTGAGAGGACATACTGGGTACGATGAACGCTTGTTCGGCTGTGGTATACTGTACCTAGTTTTCTAGGACTACAATAGGGATCATCAAGAGCGTTTTGTAGCAGATATTGTAGGAAGAAAAGTGATTTCCAGTATGCGTCCGGTTTTGATAAGGAGCGAATAAAAAGAGAGGGGACAGAGAACAGAACGCTCTCTTCACTTTGTTTTTTGCACTCTCTATTGAAATTTAAATGGGCACGAAAGTGAAACAATGAATCGGCTTAGATTGATAAATGGTACTCTGAGAAATCTAATGTCGTTAGTTTCACCAATAGAGATTCATTATTAAAGGAGACAATCAAGATCAATATTTCATTTTTAAATTTCGCGACAAAATCTCACATGTGACAACAGGGATTTCAAAGCGTATTTTTCGTATTTTGGCGACTTTGCCTAGTCGAAATTTCCTGAAGCTTCGTATGTTAAGTCTATGCCCCCCCCCCCCCCCCTCGGAAGACAATGCACATTCATTTTTACCGGTTAGAAAATGCGTACGATCTAGCGGACGCCGTCACAATCTATGACGCGTTTGATGCGGGAATTTCACGGTGGCGTTACTAGCCGTAATTTCTTTTTGCACGTTTTCGCGCTTCCCTTGCGTCTTCTCGCGGCAGGCGTGGTGATTTTGGAATTGTGAAAGAGTAATTTGCTAATACGCCAACAATCGTTTCCTCCTTTTAATGTCCCTTTAAAGCATGCTGTAACGACAAGTGCACCCTTCTGGATGTGCAGCATATATATTCATCATAGTAGCACCATAGTCCCTCAATAGTAGCACCATAGTCCCTCAATACTTTTATGGTAGCACGTTGCCAATGAAGAGAAGTACAGGAAAACATTCAAACTTATTAGATTTGTTGCAAATACACTAACCCAGATTATAATGAACTGCGAGCAGCACGTGGACTGTGGAAATACAGTGAAACCTCGGTGATGCAAATCTGACAGGACCACCAAAAATATTCGTATCATCCGAAATTCGTATCACCAGGAAGTATGGAAAATTATCATGCGACAAAAGAAAGCTGGCGTACATTTTCTTTTATTGCTTTTCAGCGCCGCAGCAACGTCTGGAAGAACCCGAAATGATTGTCAGTTAAGTTTTTAGATGTTGGCAATCATACCAGCACTCGTAAATATACGGCCCGTACGCGCGTATTTAATTAATGAAGCAGGTGCGTTGCGACCCAGCCCCCTCCATATTTTAGTATGCTTTTTTTGCATGACACTGGAGTACTGCAGCGAAAGTAACAAACGAAGCGCTTTGACGCGACGGGTCAAGGCCACAGAATTACAGAACCACGGTCCTATGTTATGATTTTGTTACCGCGGAGGTGTTGGGAATGTTTTTGGGGAGATTTACGGCCGTGCCCGCACAAGTGCGACCTCAACAGTCGCGCATGTTGACATTCATGTTGTCTTTCATGTCTGATGCACGAGGCAGGCATGTGTAAACACAGTAAAACGACAGCAGCCCGCGTCGACGCTCTAAAAATAAGTACGCCATCTCCCGCTAAAGGGGACCATGAGGCGATGCGAAGCCGGAGCACTTGCATAATCGCGTTCCGTTAGCGTTCGCTGGACATGCTACCGACCTCGCGTCGTGGAACGCGAAGAGGAACATTACGCGCGTCATGTCTTCCCTCTAGCCTGGCCGTTAATTCTCACAGAGCGTGCGGGGAACGCGGTCGACAGGCGCGCGAGAGAGAGGCAGCGTAGGAGAAAAAGAGAGAGGGAGAGGGGACGCGCATGCGCTGGCCCTCATCGCGGCGCTGCGAAGGAGAGAACTTCGGCATGTCGAGCCCGCATTTCAGAGGACCCAACCTGGACTGAACGCGCGCAGCGCTCTACCACTTGAAGAGAGGAGACTAGAGGAGGAGAGTAGCGTATGCGCCGTGAGAGCTGAAGCGAGAACGCAGGAGAAGCGCAGGCATGTGCTGGTAGAGAAGTGGAGAAAGTAACGCGCAGCTGTTGGGAAGAGGGAAGGAGGAGAGTTGCGGATGCATAGTGTGAGTGCGGACTACTACGCCGCATGACATTCCCCCGAGCAAGAGATGCTTCGGATCTAAAAAAGCATAGCGCTATTGTCCTCTGTAATCTAAACGCGAAGGCACACGGAGGCACATAAGAACCTCAAAGGTTCGCGCACAAAATCTCGGAGGCCCTGACGCGTCTCTGAAGGTTTATTCTGACCGTAAGAAAAGTGTTTTTTTTACACCGTGATTCTGACGATTTGGTGGTGCGGCGTGCATGCCCACGCTTGTGTTCCCGCACTCGCACGTGCTTGGCGCGCACAGCACCTCTTCGTACCTGGGCGGTAGCGTAAGTTCGTATCAAACGTCGCTGGGGGAAAATCGGTTCGCAACAACCGTACTCCACTACATTGCAGGCCAATGGGCCTTGGCCGGGACCAACGAAAAATTCGCATCACCCTGAAATTCGTATGAGCTGTGATCGTATCACCGAGGTTTCACTGTACGTATAAGAAGCCGAATGGAAAAAAGCAACTATTTGTCATAGCATCTTTTTCATATACCACACCACTGCTATTATATACAGTTTATAAATTTTTGTGACAAAGTTTATAGTTTATTTGTTCGCATTTATTGTACAAAAAAATCAAACTATAAAGAGGTTCCACTTAAGCACACCATGCGCCGTTGCACCACATGTCCTGCCGCGCTGAAGTTTCTTGCACTGCTTGTGCTAGCTGTAGGGGCGCACATCTGCCTTGGGCAATGTGAAGGCGTCGGCAGTCGTAGTTCTTCAATTCCACCAGTGGAGCAAATTTAGGATGTCTTTTTGGACCTCTGCAGAATGAAAATAGCTGTCCAGCTGATCCCTTCATTTCTCTTCCCGAACGTTATGTCACTCTTCAATATAATCTATAAATGTCTCTGAGGGCTTCTCCTTGCACTTTTTAGCAGTGTTTGTCATGCACGGCTTGCACAGGGCTCTTTCTCTCATATTATAATGGTGTATGCCTTCCTAACGATGTTGTACCGGTAGAAGGTGACCTACGCTGGTAAGACTACACTGGTAGGACTGGCAATAGGTGGACGAAGTGATCCCGATCTATTTTCGGGGTTCATTCCAGCTTGGTAATAAAGGTGTGAATACGCTTTTTGTCGTTTACTCATTGGATGCATATGATTCGAGGTAAGGGGACATCCCCCGGCATGGAATTCGTGATTCTTATTTCAAGCCAATATTAATGAGCACTAACAGGTAATAATGCCAAGGAAAGTATAGGGGATGTTTTTAGTAGTAAATGTATGGTAAATGTGAAGAAAGAAAAGTGAACGAAAAGATAGCTTGCCGCGGGCAGGGACCGAACCTGCGAACTTCGAATAACGCGTCCGATGCTCTACCAACTGAGCTACCGCGGAGGCCATCCCTCCGTCCACTTTATAGGGTACATATGTACATTTAAACGTGGGAGCGTCAGTCAGCGCCGCCAGTAGCCATGGCGGCGCTGACTGACGGAAAAAAGGAAAAAAAACAGTAGCCGTCATGGCTACTGGTGGCGCTGACTGACGCTCCCACGTTTAAATGTACATATGCACCCTATAATGTGGACGGAGGGGTGGCCTCCGCGGTAGCTCAGTTGGTAGAGCATCGGACGCGTTATTGGAAGGTCGCAGCTTCGGTCCCTGCCCGCGGCAAGCTATGTTTTCGTCCACTTTTCTTTCTTCACATTTACCTTACATTTACTACTAAAAACATCCCCTATACTTTCCTTGGTATTATTGTCTGTTAGTGCTCATTAATATTGTGTATAACAAAGAAATCGAGCCCTTAAAATTAACACTTCTTTTCTTATTTCAAGCCCGATATTTCGTCAAGGTAATATACTTTGCCTTTAAATATGAATATGCATGTTTAATGGACTTATGCTATTCCTGCACATTCCAACGCTGTTGTGGCAGTGTCATGTAGCTCTCGCACTATATAGTGCAGGGCAGGCCCGTAGCTAGGAAGGGTGCCAGCCCCCCCCCCCCCCCCCCCCGCCCTGAAGTTTTGATGACACATGGTGTTTTATCGAAAATAAATAATGAAAATAGGCGTTTTTCTCGAATAGTCAAGGCTTTCAGCAAGTGCCCCCCCCCCCCACCCCCGAAAGAAATTCCTGGCTACGGGCCTGTGCAGGGGTCTCGAACACCCGGCCCGCGAACCTCTGGCTAGCGGCCTGCGGCCCGCACATGGCTGTCTTCGTCCCTTTTTTTTTTCCTTTATAAGTACGTTCTTGAGCTGCACAGGCACGCAGGTCTAAAGCATTTTTTTCGTGAGGCACCACCAGCAGCCACCATGCGTTGATACATAACCGTGAAACAAAACTGTGTTGCAGAATTGGCGTCCAGAGTTTAGTCATTTTGGAGATAGCTATCGATATATTAGTGGACACTTGCCGCCAAATACCCTTCAGAAATGACCTATATATGAAATCTAAAAAAGGCCTTTAAAATTTCAATGTTAGCTGACGTCTGCTAGAACCTATTCTTCCCTCCCCACCCTCGTCCACTCCTACCTTCGTCACTATACTGGCCTTTGCGTAAGTAAATTTTCGTGAATGCGGCCCGTTAGCTGAGGAGAGCTTGAGGCCCCTGATATAGCGGAACAAGACGAACGCTCATATGTTAACAATGTGGGCACACAAAGCAAGCTCAGCATGTCCATCTCGCGTCACATGACCTCTGGGAGCCTAGACGGAGCCACGGAAAAAGAATGTCTTTATAGGGATTTTATGCTTTGAGACTCCGCGCAGCATTTTCGCTTTAGTGGAGGGCTGGAACTTGCAAGAACGCTTGCCCGTCTTGGGGCTCCGCGATCGCACTTGCGATAATAAGTTATAGCTATAAAATAATTATATTACATTTACCACTGCGATTACAGAATAATATTTGGGATATAAATAATAACGAATGCAAATAAAGCAGGGAATCGCGATATGTTAGCTATATAAGCGCCTGGTCTATTTACTTTCAGTTCGCTCGTTTAAGATAAATCAATAGCTCCGTATGCAAGAAGCGAAAGAAGATCACTAGTTGTCGCTCATAAAACTTCGCCAAATAGCTTGACCCACATAAAAAAAAGAATCGTTTCATCGAGATAAAACGTGACACGTATTATGTACGCGCAACGTATGAGGAACACACTTGAAGGGACAGACACTTCAAGATAAGAAAATTCGGGTGCCGACGCCACCTTGAAAATCGTTCAACAAACACCATGACGTCATAGCTTCTGACGGCGTCTGCTGGGATCTACGTACGGTTCCTAGTCGGTAAAAATGAAGTACATTTACTTCTGAGAGGGCCATGCCAAGTTTCAAGAAGTTTCGTTGAACCAATGACCCAAAAATACTACATATACAGTTTGAAATCCGTGACGTCAAGCGCGGAGCTTGCGGCGCGAGATTTAAAAATGGAACTTTGCCCTTGATTTTCTCCTTATGAAACTAATTACGTTCGAGTTCTCAGTGTACACTTTATCAGTCTTAACTGATTCGTGGTATCACTTTAGTGTCCCTTTATGAACTGAGCAGAGTCCAAGCCCGGCCCGACCCGAGCCCGCCACCTCAAACCCGGGCCCGGCCCTAAGCCCGGAGCTTCATACCCGAGCCCGGCCCGGGCCCGCCGTGAAAACTGCTTTACCCGACCCACGGGCCGGGCCGGGCCCGGGTTTTCGGGTAGGCCCGAGCCCGTGCAGTGCTCTACTACAGACGCCGAACTGCAGGAACTTCTCAAGGGCAGGTCCTCACTACAGCTGCAACAAGTCCCCATTCCAGGGTCGACAACCACAATCTGTTGCGACATGTCGAAAGGACGAAGCAGACCCTATGTGCCCCTGTCCCATCGCCGTGGTCTTTTCAACCAGCTCCACAACCTCAGCCATCCCGGCATACGCGCCTCTACACGCCTCGTGGCTGACCGCTATGTCTGGCCCTCCATGCAGCGGGATTCTCGCACCTGCGCGCGCTCCTGCATTCAATGCCAACGCGCTAAAGTCATCAGGCACGTCACGTCACCACTCGGAACATTCTCTCAGCCCTCCGCTCGACATCATAGGACCATTTCACCCGGCCGGACCCTGTCGCTTCTGCCTCACCGCCATCGACCGGTAGACTCGATGGCCCGAGGCATGGCCTCTCGAGGGAATCACCGCGGAAAACGTCGCCTCGGCCTTCTTCACCGGCTGGATTGCTCGTTTCGGCGCCCCCCGCCGTGTAACCACCGACCAAGGACGACAGTTCGAGTCGCACCTTTTCAGGCTCCTCGGGCTGACCATCGGTTTTGAACGCTTGATGACCACCAGTTACCACCCCTGCGCCAACGGAATTGTCGAGCGTTTCCACCGACAGTTCAAAGCAGCCATTATGTGCGACCCGGACTCAACCTGGCTTGAGGCCATCCCAGCCGTCATCCTCGGTCTTCGCGCCACCTTCAAGCCGGACATCCACGCTACACCAGCAGAGCTCGTCTACGGGGAACCACTCCGTCTTCCAGGTGAATTTCTCGCTGCACTGCCATCCAGCACTACGACGTCAGATCCCACCGACTTCGTCGCCCGGCTCCGACGCACCATCGCCGCCTTAAGCCCGTCACCTGCCGCCCACCACAGCAAGCCTACACCTTTCGTGTTCAAGGAGCTAGCATCGTGCACGCACGCTTTCCTGTGCGACGACACCGTCCGCAGGCCTTTCCACCCACCCTACTGCGGACCCTACCTGATCGTCCATCGCGACGACAAATACATCACGCTGCGCCTGAACGGGAACGACGTCCGCGTCTCGATTGACCTGCTCAAGCCCGCATACATCGCTGCGAGCGAACCGGGCAGCGCCACTCCATCGACAGGCATCTATCCGCAGCCGCCGACGTCGCAGCCCGCTCCTTTCACGACACGCTCTGGACGTCTGGTACGCCTCCCGGATTTCTACAGACCCCGAGGGCTCTGCACTCCGCGGTGGGGGGGGGGGGGGGGGGGGGCTTCTGTGGCGAGACACTGCGCACAAACCGGCGCAGCCTTCGCCTCGTGACTAGCTAGCCCGGCGTGACACGGCTCCATGCTGCACCACGCCTCCGATAAGAGACAGTGCCACCGCAGCGTCACCGGGGGCTTACGTCACTGACCGTGGCTATAAGCCCAAGCTGCCAAGCTCGAAATTCACCATTCCTTCGCTACCCGACCGAGCGCAGCGTCGGCATGCTCGCCCCGCTGCTGCTACTTCGTTAATAAACAATTGATACGTTTTATGTTGGGATGCGTCTTTCCATGGAGACGGCATCCCACAAGTATAATGGTTTATACCTTCGTCAGGTATATGCCGATTTTCTTTTGTGATTAGCTATAATATGAAATAACTAAGCCAAATAATTAATTCTTGCATGCGAAATTTGTAGAATAGTTCTACGTGTAGCACAGAAGTAGAAATCGCGGAATCCGAGGCGCATACACATTTGCTGTGATGTGTGCGATGGTATCACATATATTGCCGCCACCTCCAGAGAAGCGGATGCAAGGGACTGGAAAACGCCCGAATTGCCATTGCAACCGCGACGAACTGCGCCTCCCATGGCCGGGATTTTCACGCGCCTCCCGGGGCGGTTGTTGCCGCTTGGCTCAATCTTC
Organism: Rhipicephalus sanguineus; assembly: GCF_013339695.2. Lineage (NCBI taxonomy): Eukaryota > Metazoa > Arthropoda > Arachnida > Ixodida > Ixodidae > Rhipicephalus > Rhipicephalus sanguineus. Next base: position 149,610,374 of record NC_051179.1, read on the forward strand.
TCCTCAAATACTTCATTCTCGATAATTATAAGCGTATAGGACAATTCGTGCTAAACGCTACTATTTCAACAAGTTTCCACCAGCGCATATTTGCTATGTACTTAAGAACGCCAACCAATTGTAACGATGAAACCCGACCACGAACGCGCAGATTAAAGAAATTGCTGACTGAACTTCTTGCATAGCTTTCCACCATTTGACCAGTAGACGTGGAAGAGGAGCGAGCTGATTGGCTGAGAGGATAAATTTGGCCGCTTTTCGACATTTTGAAGCCGTTACATAAGCCGTTACGAAAAAGAAAAACCAGCGCTGGCCTTTTCAAAATGCGCAGCGCTGGATGGGGGTCGTGGCAACCTTCCCAGACTTTTCCATAGCGACCATGTCCCCCCTTTCTTTCCGGGCCGCATAATTTAGCAAACCCAGTCAAAGAGGCCGAGGCTAGTTGCCTGCTGCAATTTGTTGTAGAGATGCGGCCCACTGTTGGGATTGACCACATCACATACGCTTCCAAATTCTGACAATGCCAGTGATGATTTTTTCGTTTGTACACACTTTGTCGCAAACACTACGGAACATTTCTGCATGCACGTAGAAATAAGAAGAAATCGAAAAACGAACATCGAACGCACCTAAAGCAAGGCGATCTTCCTATTGGCCACGGTCCTTCTTTGTTGCTACAAACAAGCATGCGACGCAATGGAACCGACCTAGGGCACGACGCCTTAGTGCCTGGCAACTGCTTAGTAATAAAGTGATGATTTGAAAGTGATGTTAGACAATTATTTTTACATGCACCGGATTATTAGGCATGAAACATGCAGTGCCTGAACATGACGAGCTTTGGTCAGTATTTAACTTTAGTGCCTCTACACACTTATAGAATTCAGCACTTATTGCTGATGTGATTACCAAAGAGAGAAACAAAAGATGCTGGTGTGTTGGCTTTGTAGCCCTTGCACAAATGACTGGAAATCGTTCCGATTCGGCAGAGTACTGCACTACCAAGAACATTGTGAGAGACTGCAGCTGTAGTCACTGCGCTCTAATGAGTTAACGCGGTCTCTTTGAAAGAAACTACGAGATTTCGATAGTGGTCCTTAGACTAATGTCCTCTTGTTATTATTATTATTATTATTATTATTATTATTATTATTATTATTATTATTATTATTATTATTATTATTATTTCGTGCAACAACGTAGACTTCTGCTCCCCCCAGTATTTTCATATCGCTGTAAGGGATACGGAATTTTCTTTCCCTATAAAAGTGGTCACGAGCACGAATAGCGCATTGCGAGGCTCGAAAGTTAATTTTATGAAGTACAGTTAAAACTCGGTCTAAAGAAACCCGATTTTACGAAGTTTCCAACTTAGCGAAGAAATTTCGATTCCCTGTTAGGTACCCATAGGGTTCAGTGCGATCATCAATTCGAAATACCGAAACTAACGTGGTACCAAACTCGCTTTGACAAAGTTTCGTTCCGAAATAATTCACCGAAAAAAAAAGCGTTGATTTTTTTCTAATTTTGGCGCAGATGGGCTCTTCATTGAGTGTCCTTGCTAAAGCTATCGCAGAAAAACATGCAACCATGCTAGGCAGAACCCTAGTTCTATTTTGACGGGACTCCAAGCCGCGCCATGCGCGGAGCAGTGGACTTAGCAGTCAGTAGCGCTCTTACCGACAGGATGACGTTAAGGGAAGGCGGTGGTTTATTGTTCCTGTAAACATAGTTTCGCACAGTATTACCTAGAGGGAAATTTGGCGCCACCGTCTATGCGAATTTCTTAAAGGGGTCATGAAGCACCCCTTGGGCTGATTGAAAAAACACATCCTGCGGAAAGCTGACACGGCTATGAACTGCTCTGCCAAATATTACAGTCGTGCGCGCCGCGTAATGGCCACAAGCGGAGCGCGAAGTTGCCGTTTCCCCAGGCACCCTCTTTTCAAACAGAGGCCGGTTCTCACTCTCGTCGGTGGGCGGGGCGTCTGTCCGCTGTACGTCGCAGAGACATAGCACGCTTATTGGCCGATAGCCGACGTAAATCGAGAGCGGCGTTCGGATCAGATGCGCTTCTTGCCGCGGGGTGCCGTCACTTGCCGGCGCCCTCCTCAGTACACGGTATCCGCACTCGCGCAAGCGAATCACAGCGGGAGAGCGATCGCGTTTCATGACGCGCGCTGGCGTAACTTCTTTCCCCCATGCCATCCCTCCCTGTCTAGCTTCCAGTGCGCTCGTCGGCACGAGAAAAGAGAGAAAGCGCTGGGAGCGTGCGCCAAACCCCCGTAACTCCGCTGATTCTTGACGGATTCGAGAAATTTTTGCGGCAATCGATTCGGGAGGCAGTACACTCCGATATTGAGGCCATTAGATCATTACTTGGAAAAGTGGTTCATGACCCCTTTAAGGGGCGCCGTTGCCGCGATGGGAATGACGGTATATGTCTCTGCGAGGCTTCGGCTGAAAAGCGGATACGGCTACGCAAATAAAGCTTTTCCAAAACAAAGCTTTTATAATGGATCTCATCCACGCGTATTATATGCTAGAATAAAAGTCCACCCACCTTTACGGCATAACCAAACAGCCAAACAAAGAAACAGACGATGAGCAGTCACAGAGTGAACGCTGGCTTTGTCTTCTGCCTTCCACATTTAGCGGGCGTTCGTTACTTTTACGCTTCGCAAAATTGTACATCGGCGCATAAGTTTAGAAAGCTAAATAAAACTCGTTTCTGTGCAGTGATAAAAAAAGAAATAGCTTACTACGTGCTCCTTCAGTACGAAGTCAACCACTTTGACGAAGGAACGCGTTGAAGCCAGACGCTTCTTCGAAGTGTCGGGGCTCTTCGTGAACGATACCAATCCGAGCCAAGTTCGAAGCTTACATATACCGTCACTCACATGCATACAACAGCTCACTAGCGCCAGATTTCCCTCTGGGTAATTGTGAAAAACATTATGCCTGTAAATGCTCCCACGAGAAGACTGCGGTGCTTGCTCTTCTTATTTCCAGGTTTATGTGACAGATGGCACTGGTCGTCTTTTCGGAACTTTCTCGCTCGACCTGCTAGCACAATCTTTGCCTTCGTTCCTCGCCCTTTTTGCATGTCGGCAGCTTGTAATAGCTTCATGTGACCGTCTACCTGGCCTGCATCGTCCGGACATAGCAAGCTTGTGGCCGGGTCACCTCGAAGAATTTTCGCACGCATATGAATTGGTTAGATGCAAATACAATGCCGCGGTAGCTTTTTGCTGCAATGTTGGATTTACAAGAACCGAAAATCCGCTTCTCGGTTTTAAAAAATAATTCGACCTTGATCATCGCTTTGATAAATCGAGTTTCAACTGCGCTGAAAGGTCGTCCATCGCACTGTCTTGCTTATTTGGGGTGAAATTATCCCGCAATAAATCGTTCGCGCGATTGCCTATTTGCACATCAAAACCTGTTTCTGCTGGCGTCATGTTTCTTTTTTTTTATATTCCAGCTGCACCCGCGTAGGCAGGACCATGTTGACGGTACTCGTTGCGTTCTCGGAGTCTGCAGAAACGGATGGTGTGTTTATCAAGGCATCTCTATATGCTCAGGAAGCTAACGACCACCGTACGGAGTTATGGAGAAACAAATGAAATAACGTTCATAAAACAACTGTTGTCAGGCGTATAAAATGCCTTTTGCCTCTGTTCCTTTTTCTTGTATAACAAGAAAATAAAAGATACAACAACAACAACAACATTACGACGAAATGTTCAGTTTCTTCGTGCAGCAGTAGTGCGAGCAGTAGAAATTACCGCTACACCCGTGATTTATTTATGTGATTGCATTCATCAAAACAAAATTGTACGTGAAATAATTGCGTTCTTGTTGTTCCACCTCAATACAGCATTATGGGTGTCTTCGTGACTGCTGAATGCACAGCTATGTGCGGACGAATGTTTTCTTTTGTATAGGTAGGGGGCGTCTAACACTAAAATTGTAGTTGATAAAGCTGATGAATTCTCATGCCCTAATAACAATAACATTGTAAAGTTGGCAAAGAACGCCGCAGATTAAAGAAGACGAAGATCGACTATTGGATGAAAAATGGGACGAAGCGAGTGTTTTTCTTCGAATGAAATCAATGCGATCATAACAGATTTTCTTTCGGTATGTACAGCTCTTACCGCTTATGATAACTCACGAGATTTAATGACATACGGCCCATTACTATCGCCACAGCTGGTGCTCCTAGAATTTTGTTTTTGTGAGGTCGAGGTTTGTGTGGGTTACAATTAAATGCAATGATTTATTCCTTAGCGCGAGCATCGCTGGTTGGCCCAGTAACTTGAGTACTTCCGCTACCCTTACAAAAATGGACATTGACGGTCTTTAAACGTTTAACCAACGATCTACGAACTTTAATGAGGGGCTATGGACTTTCACGTTCTATTAACATACCGTTAAAAGAAAGTTGATTTACTTTAGTTTAAAGTCAATTTCTTTAAAGAAAGTTGCTTTACTTTAGTTTAAAGACAATTTCTCTAAAGAATGTGAAAATAATGTTTGTTAAAAAGATCTCAGTGGCGTAGCCACGGGAGGTGTGCCGGGGGTTTCAACCCCCCCGCCCTCCCGCTCCCCAAGCATTGCAATGTCCCCACGCCAGTGGCGTAGCCAGGGGGTGGCACATCGGGCCCGTGCCCCCCCCCCTCGAAATGTTTTTTTCTCCGATGGGATAGAGCTCACAAAATCACACTCGACCACACCTACCTGCCCGGACCCAATGTCGGATCAAGGGCGTACACCCGCCCCCCCCTCCCCCCCCAAAAAAAGAAATTTCTGCCTACGCCACTGCCCCACGCACCGCAACTTTTACATCTTGGATTTTGTACGGGCTCATATACAAACAGACGTAAAGGTCGTCGACCCATCCCCCTCCCCCCCCGTCCCTGAAAAAAAAAGAAGCTGTGGTATACGCCCTTGGTGACGGTCATGTTCTTATTTCATTGTCATCAATTGTACATTCTGTCTGTGATTGTGCATTTATATATATATATATATATATATATATATATATATATATATATATATATATATATATATATATATATATATATATATATATATATAAAGAAACTGTGGTATACGCCCTTGGTGACGGTCATGTTCTTATTTCATTGTCATCAATTATGTATGTATATATATATATATATATATATATATATATATATATATATATATGCCCATGGATCTATATAATAATGTATAATCTACGTACATTCAGTGCATGATAATATTACACTGCACATTCCACTCCTGTACGTAATAGCCCTACAACAGGGCTGACAGTATTAATAAATGAAAAGGAATGAGATGATCCATGCGGCAGCCGCGACCGGGATTCGATCCCGTGACCTTCGGGTCAACAGTCGAGCACCATAATCATTGGACCGCGGCAGATATATATATCGTCTCATAATATATGCACGCACGCACGCACGCACGCACGCACGCACACACACACACACACACACACACACACACACACACACACACACACACACACACGTACACACACACAAATGACGTGGAAAGTTTTCATGCACCGTGCTCAGGCCCCGAGTATTTTGTTTCTCGTACCATTGTCTGAATAAAATTTGTTTTTGGTATCTATTGATTTTGACATAAGGACAATGAATCATTACATTAAAATCTCGCGTGTATACGTGTGCACCAATTGAATAACTTTAACTCAGGAGATATATACGTTTTGTAGAAATTATTAGCGTTCTTGCTCACTTGTTCAAAATAACGTTCCCTGTAGCTGCACCAGACATTGGAAATTTCGCGCGCTTACATTTCAATTTTCCTTCATTTTTTGCAAATGTCGAGACATTGTACGCATGAAATATATTTTGTATTTACATAAATGTTTTTTTTAAGTATTTAGAAGCAAGAATGAATATTTTTAGTTAGGATTAAAAAATAATGGTGCACGAATGCGGACCCTTTGACGTCTGCGGGACTGAAGACTACTTTGCTTGTTTGTTGCTCATCGGGTCCATGCCGCTTCCCAAAGGGCCGAGTTTGAAGTTGAATTTTCTCTTGTGTGAATGGTGCTTGTGCTCTGTGCTCGTGTTGTGGGTTCTGCCAGTGCTGCTTACTACGAAGACTCAAGCGAAGACCTGCTGCTTCATATCGTTGAGCCGTCGCCGAACGAAAACAGGTACGTGAACGTTGCTGCTGTCAGCGCTTTGTTAACACCGTGAGCGGGATAATAACGCTGTTAACTATGTTTTTCTTCACTAGTAGACGATAAGTGGGCTTTTGTTAACGTAGCGAGCCTGTTGGTGTGTATCATTTCATCAGGATCAAGGCAAAGTTGTGTGATGTTAAGTGTAGGAGAACTTTTGTTTTGTTTGGAGTGTAAATCAAGTGTGCGCATGCGCGGCTGTGTTTCGGCGGGGGATTTGAACAGAGTTGTGGTGGCGCTCTCCTCTGTCGGCAGTGGTGTTTGAAGGGGGGGGGGGGGGGCTGCTCGCGATGAATCACTATTTTTGTTTAATAATTGTATGGCGGGGACGGCGCCTGCGTGTAGGCGTCGACCGTGTCTAAAGCGCGTACGCTTGAGTATGTTACTAATTCATGGTGAATTTTCTAGCGCACAAAACGAACAAGGTCGGAAAAGAATGACGTGGTGTCCACGTTGTTTTTTCCCCCGTCCTAATTCGTTTTGAGCGCTAAAAAGTGAACGTGTCCCAGATAGTTCCATATGCTGCGCGTCTCCTTTTCAACAGCTACAAGATCTTTATGTGACTACTACCAGAGACGTGTTTTCCTTGCGTGTGACCAAACGTGTGTATGTGTATGCATCCGCAAAGGCACGTATTTACCGTGATATTCGTGTTAATGCGCGTGCTTGCACTTATGCTTAGGTGTTAATACAGCCAGTTTAGTTGAATTCGGACCGACGTTTTAATTCACCCGCAACATAGGTACCTTAGGTTGCCTGATGCGGCCGGCACCCGTGCCTGTTGAACCGTTAGTTAAGGTTGAACTGTAGTCGAACGGATCCTTGTCTATGTGCGGCCGAATAGCCGTATCTTAACTGTGCAAGCGCTAGGTTGAGCATTAGGGCTTGCCTTCGAGCACAATTTATTTGATTCTGCTTGTTTCCACCATATTTATCTTTAATGATTTTGTTCTGGTTATTAAAATTGTATGCGCGTCGCCCCGCTTTGGCGTCAAAACTTCGCTAAATACCTTTACGTGTACGAACATTATAAAACACAGTTTGTAGCACCACCTCCGACATTTTCTGATGATGACAAGGCTACCGGTCTGTCGGATATAGTAAATTCTCTAGGCATACTCTACAGATGTTAAAGTGGTCTGTGGTATGTGCAGCATATGAATATTTTATTTATTGGTGAAAACTCAATAACGTTATGCATACTTCACGGTACGCATGCGTAAGTCATGCATGTGTTGCTGCTCAAATGTAAAATTAGGCAATGTATTTATGTGAGCACACAACAGATCTAGATTGCCTTTTTTCAAGATGTTGGCATTGGAACAATTATACAACTTCAAACATCAGTTTCACCGAATGCTTATTGTGTATTGCTAAATTGCAGTCAGTAGCTCCCTGGATTCTGGGTGCCGGCGGCTGCTAAAGCTTGCGTGCTTTATTGTGATGCTATGTGGTTCAAGATTGATGCCTTGTAAGTCTTAGCATTTCCACCTTTTTCCCCATACGGCCTGTGCTGCTTTGGTGATGAGTATTGCCTTTTTTAGCCAACCGGAATCATGGAAACTAATAACCACAATTTGGCAGTACACAATAGTAATTTAGCAAACTGAATTTCTGACATTATATAATCGTCCCATTGTGAGCATCCTGAATAAAGCTACAATAGTTGTATTTACAAGTTAACACGTAATTTAATTTTAGATGTTACCTGCAATGGATGCATGATGAATGTGCATACCGTCATGTATGTGCAGTGGTATTGTGCTTTTGTGCAATAAATAAAATTTCATATGATGCATATTGCATTGCATTCCCTTTAAGAAACACATCATATCAGTGTCATAGTATATCTACAGAAATACAAAGGTACCTGTGTGGATGCACTCATGCACACTTTTCGCCACAAGAACAGAATTTACCGACAGCAACCAATGACATTACTCACACACAGAATTTAACTTTCAATTACACGTGGTCAACACATTCAGCTCAAAGGGGGCATCTTTGCCTGAGAGCTGTAGCTTTGCGTATGATAAAGTTCAGATCTTTGATATCAAATGTATAAAAAGTTCTGCCACCATAGGCTTTTTGTTGCATTTATTCTTCAGCATGCCCTTCTTGCATTTATCATTGTGTGGAGTCAGATTTTACTGAATATGTTGGCTGTGCACTGCATTTATACCCACTGTTATGACTGGCAGTCGGTGGCGACGCGCCGACCATGAGATTGGACGGGCGATGCGTTCTCACACTGCTAGAACATCTGCATCCTTCCTAGAAACGGAATCCCCGGGACGGCAAGCGATCGACAATGGGAAGAAACTCGACCTAATAGAGGGACGGCCAAGTTGGAGAAGTTTCCACAATGGGCCACCAGGGTTTGGATTGGGTACTGCCGGGGCCACCTGACCGGTATGTTTTGACAGGAGTCGCCGCAGACCCTTTTCTGCCTTCGGGGAAGAGTCCGAGGAACAATCCCGAGGAACCTGTTGCCTTGCTTCCCCCACAAGCGTGCCGTCGCCGGACCCTTGCTGTTTCAAGAGTGCAACGACCCCTCAGCAACAGTGAAATGGACTGTGCCATGGTGGGTGGGGTCGTGTGTGTGATTGGTGGTTATCAAAAAGGAGGAGCCAGCCTGAGGGGTTAAAACGATGTTGCTAAGTGAGAAATGGGGCTCTGAGCCCTCGGTAACAGGCTCATCCAATTCGCTCGTCGCTGAACTCTGACCTTGTCACGATGTAATTGAGTGTACGAAAAGTGCCATTAAACGTGTTCTTGTTTTCCCATCTTGCTAGCATCAGTTCCTCAACTCGGAGACTCGACTACGCTACCAAACGGAGTCCGGGTACGACGCTGCCCTATCGTAGCAACAACATGGTTGCCGAGAAGGGACGGATCTAAATACTGGTCGCAACAACTGGTTGCAGCGGTGGGATGGATCCAAATACCCAGGCGCGACGGAGAGCAGCGGGGTCCGAGTCGTCAAAGTCGAAAGGCCAGTGTACGGCGAGTAACAAAGCACCGCGCGCAGGCGAGCACAAAAGGAGAAGGAACACGGCGTCCCCCCCCCCCCCCCCCCCGTTTCTGGCATTCCATTCGCCTTCCTGAGGGGAGCCGACCGAGGTGCCGAAGGAAGTGTGACGGTAGAGTGCAGCTGTTGGCTCGTGCATGTTGTGGCCTCTGGCGAGCTAGAAAGCCGGCAGGACCGCGACCCCATCGGGTACGATTCAAGCGAATCTAATTGAGAAAGGGGGAACGGTCATTTTGAGTAATTTTGCGCGGGCATGTAACATGATGTAAATCGTTTTTTTGGAGAGCAGACTTCATTAATTTTAACTTCGTAAGTTATGAGAGGCGGTATGAGGTTTCGAAAGAAAAAAAAGCCGCATAGAAATGAAGTCTAAAAGAAAGGAGAACGTTCAGGTCGAGTAATTTTGCTCGTGCGTGCAAATTAGGGTTACTCATGGTTTTGTTAGGAATCTAGAATTCAGCCAGTTTAATTTTGTGTGTTATGAGATGCGATGCAAAGTTTTACCGCGCAGTAGTAAAGGGCTGAATAGAGCCTCGAAGTTCCTTAATCATTAGGATGAACTTCTGATGAAGGTGTTTTTAGCACGAAAACTGTAATTTTTCTAGTTTTGAAAGGTTTATGTGCGATATCGTATGCGTTCACGTTCACGTCGACTTGGGGTGAATAAGCATTTGAGGAGAGATATCAGCATCAGTTTGCGTAATGAGTTTGGCACTGAGCGGTGCAGTTTTCGTTACGCGCTAGTTGGATTGACAGGCATTTGTGCAAGGTTTTAGCATAAAACCATTGTAAATGTTTGAGGTGCTTTTGAAGTGTATTGCACCTGGGGTTATTTTTTTTTGTTGTACAATGTGTGTTGGTTTTAATGTAAGGAACAGCTTTTAGAAGAACTTAGAGGGATTAGGTGAGCGGTTAATAGTACTTTGTGTTTTGCAACGCTTTAGGAATAAGAGTAATTGAAGCGCTCAGGAGAGCTCAGTAGTATTATCAGAGGCGTTGGCATGTGCAGGTAAATTTAACCGAACGAACCTGTTAGAAGGCAGTATTTATCCCCTTCTGTTTAGTTCTTTGAAAAATTATTGATCGAGTGATCACGTGAGCGGGTCATTAGGCTTTTCCTAACATTGATAGGTGAGCGATCGTTCAGAGAGGTATGAGACAAGTTCGAACCTTGTGTTAGGTTTCTGACTGTAAAGGATGAGAAGATCGTTTTGCAAGTGCAATCGTAGACTATTTAGGTCACGGCGTAGGCCTAGGTTTCAGGAAACCTGGTGGGCTTAAGCGCTCAGCAGTAGCAGACTAACTGCGGCCCGAAACAAAGACGGAAGAAAGGGCGTTTTCGGGCTCGCTGGAATGCAATCATTGCATCCGAGTGTATTGGTTGGCCACACCTTGACCGATGTTCTTTGCGGGACAGAACAGGCGAAAGTAGTTTAAGATGAAAAGAAGGAAGCTGTCTTCTTTAAGCGCGAAGGTGGTACTGATTAACCGTCCGGTTTTGCGAGTTCACGATTACGACGAGAATTCACGGTCCAGAGTTATGTGAGTGATCGAGGCCTAGGTGCCGTTCAATGTCAGACGGATGACGAAGGTAATGAACATCCCGTGCTCTACTTGAACCGAAATTTGAACTCTCGCGAGATGGCGTACTGCGCTTCAGAAAGGGAGTGCGCTTGCATTGAGTGGGCCATTCATTCGTTGCAGTGTTATCTCAGAGGCGTCAAATTCAGCGTAGAGACGGACCATTATCCCCTTGCCGGGTTGCAAACCGCGATATCAAAGAACAGTCACCTTCTGAGGTGGAGTTTGATTTTTAGGCAATATCTTTTCGACATTGAGGATGAGAGGGGCAAAATTTGAGTGGAAACGCTGACGCGCTTAGCCGCTCTTTCTAAGCGATTCTGGGGTGCTCTTCCCAATGGCTCGAAATTGATATTTGAGTTTTTTTTTTGTTTTTTTCGTGCAACTATTTGTGTAATTGAGTAACGTAGCACATTTGGCTTCTCAGCATAAGGGAGTCCTGAGAGTTGTGAGTGTGAGCTTTTCGTATAAAGCTAGTAATGAAAGTTTGTTTGCCAACCTTCTTTTGGCCTGGTTTACTCAGAGGCGGCCGAGTGCTTGCTCTGCATGTGGTTGAGTTTCAGAGAGGCCGAAGAATTGGGCTGCAAGTGACCCGACAATGCTTCAAGCGAAGACGAGCTTTGGGCATTCAACGGTGGCGGTTTCCGTCAACCCTTCGAGCAGCAGCGGTGGCTGCTACCCTCCGTTTCTCCACTGGCGAGGGAGGAGGCTGTTATGACTGGCAGTCGGTGGCGACGCGCTGACCATGAGAATGGGCGGGCGATGCGTTCTCACACTGCTAGAACACCTGCATCCTTCCTAGAAACGGAATCCCCGGGACGGCAAGCGATCGACAATGGGAAGAAACTCGACCTAATAGAGGGACGGCCAAGTTGGAGAAGTTTCCACATTGGGCCACCAGGGTTTGGATTGGGTACTGCCGGGGCCACCTGACCGGTATGTTTTGACAGGAGTCGCCGCAGACCCTTTTCTGCCTTCGGGGAAGAGTCCGAGGCACAATCCCGAGGAACCTGTTGCCTTGCTTCCCCCACAAGCGTGCCGTCGCCGGACCCTTGCTTTTCAAGAGTGCAACGACCCCTCAGCAACAGTGAAATGGACTGTGCCATGGTGGGTGGGGTCGTGTGTGTGATTGGTGGTTATCAAGAAGGAGGAGCCAGCCTGAGGGGTTAAAACGACGGTGCTAAGTGAGAAATGGGGCTCTGAGCCCTCGGTAACAGGCTCATCCAATTCGCTCGTCGCTGAACTCTGACCTTGTCACGATGTAATTGAGTGTACGAAAAGTGCCAGTAAACGTGTTATTGTTTTCCCATCTTGCTAGCATCAGTTCCTCAACTCGGAGACGCGACTACGCTACCAAACGGAGTCCGGGTACAACGATGCCCTATCGTAGCAACAACATGGTTGCCGAGAAGGGACGGACCTAATACCGGTCGCAACAACTGGTTGCAGCGGTGGGATGGATCCAAATACCCGGGCACGACACCACACAGAACTAAGAAACGTCCAGCATGACGGCAGCATACTGTATGTTACACCCTTTCTTGGGAAACTTAGGTCATTACTCCTGTTTTTGTTTTAGGCTTCTGGGTATGAATCTACTGTAGAGAAGGAACACCGTGGCTCCACTTCTGTCGAAGGAACTAGAGTCGCCTGGGCAGCTGAAGACGGATTGTGCAATCAGCAGTGAAGAGCTGTGATCTTGTAATGTGCAAGTGTATGAACAGTCACGTTAAGTTAATCTAACACCAATTACATTACCTTGTCAAATTTTGTGATTTTGTAATGCGCAAGTTTATACACAGTTACATAGAGTGAGCTGTAAATAAGCCTTGGGCAAGTTTGAGATCATGCAGTTTGGCAGTTTTTACAGCACATACATTTTACAAATATTATCACTCTCTTACTTTTCTTTCCTTTTTTTTCAGTTGTGTATCTGCACTGTCAACAGCGTCAATATGCTTTTTTAACTTCTGATGCATCTAATGCAAATTTTTATGGTTCCAGATAGTTTACTTGTTAACTACTATGTATGAGGGGAAGTCAAGAAGTAAAGGCACATTTGAGAAACGGTACACTTATTGTAATGATAGAAAACTGAAGCATGCATTATTTTTGCTACATTACCTGCCTGCACTTCAACGCACTTTGTGGAACGTTTCACAAGTTTCTTGATTCCGTCAGAAAAAAGAAGTTTTTTGGTTGCACCTGTAACCAGTTTTGCACAGCATCATGACTTCTGCGTCAATAGCGAATCTTCTTCCCCCGAGTGCTTCTTTCAATGGTCCAAACGTATAAAAATCGCTTGGAGCCAGGTTTGGACTGTGTAGTGGGTGTTCCAAAAATTCAAAACCCAACTTTATTGTTTTGGCAGTCCGCTTGGCAGAATGTGGCCGAGCATTATCTTGCGGCAGGATGACACCTTTTCGCAGTTTTCCATGACATTTGGATCTGATTGGAGGTTTCAGTTTGGTTCGCAACACATCACATTAGTTCACACTTCACAGTTTCGCCTCTTGGGGTGAAATGAACGGCTAGAACACCATCCTTGTTCCAGAATAGTGTTAGCATATTCTTATAAGCTCATGGTTCACGTTCAGATTCCTTAAATTCAGGTGACGAGTGTTTCTAAATTATACTCGCAGCGTTACCGTCTGGTTTGTGATGATGTACCCAAGTTTCATATACAACAACAATTTGCTCTAAAAAAATCCCGTCTCCCTCACGACGATAACGGGTGAAATATTTTTGAGAGATGTCAAAACTTTGTGCCTTATGATGTGCTGATAATTCATTTGGGACCCATCTTGCACACACACTAGAAAAATTTAGCCTGTTTTGTAAGATGGAATACGGTGAACCAAAAGTGATATCTAAAGTATTTGCGATTTCGTCCGCTGTGAGTCGTCTGTTTTCCGTCACGATACCCAAACGTTGATGGTCTGCTCGATCTTTCTACGTCACATAAAATTATTCCATGTTCGACACGCACTATCGATTCAGAGATCTTGCTTCGTGATAAACAAATGTCACCATAACGTACTTGCATTCGACGAATAATTTCTGCAGGTTTAACACCTTCCGCAGAGAAAAGCGAATCACTGCCCTCATTTCGTCCCTGGTGAAGATCGACAATGGGACTGCCATGTTTAACGGTCTACTACACTCTGACTAAAGTGGAAATAAGAGTGGCACATTCCAGAGAAGTGTTGCGGACGACGCTGATCCAGTGCTGAATACTATACTCGGCGACAACTTATCTTGACAGTGGAGCCAAGGCTACGGATCCGGGGCTTCCACACATTCGTGTGGCTCCTCAAGTAGTACAGCAACTTGCGGCTGATTCCGGTTTTGCTTGCTCGCATCATTCACGCGTTTAAAAAAAACATATACAGAAGAAATGTGAATGGGAGAGACATTTTGATTGTTCAGTGTACGTTTTAGCGTTATATTACCAGTATATTTTTCTTGGAGAACTAAACAATGCGTTTGCGGCCGCACACTGACTCATTACGTCATGGACACCTTGTTTACTTCGGAAAACGGACATGCTGAAAAGGTGGTGCTGTCTATGAAATGGAAAGAACTGGACGACATTCTTGCAAAGTGAGCAATAACTGTATTTTACCTATGACTTTCCGCCACTGTTTCAGTCTCATAATAAATAAAGTAGCATTTATTTCAGCAAGGCAAATGAGAAAATTATCAGCAAACTAAAGTACTATTTTTTAGCGCAGTAGCAGGCATGCGTTTCGGTTCTGTGGCTTCCACAGTGCTGTCAAGAAAAGTTGTCGCCGAGTGTAGCAGTGTTTACAAACCCTAGTGGGAGAGATAGCAAAAGTCGCTTTACTTTTTGACTTCCCCTCGTATATATACACCTGCTTCTCTTACAAGTAATTTTATTTATGCAAGTGATCGTTTCCTTAGTATTGTCCTTCTGCCACGCTGTAGGCAGTTTACATATTAAGTACCTTTTTCGAATTTCTGTGCTCTATCAAGACACTAATATTTATAGATGTAAACACATGTTGTGCTAAAAAATAAACATTTTTTGAAAGTTGTGTTCACTTATTTTGGTCAGTTGGACAGGAACTTTGCTAACATGCGTCACAACTTCACTCACTAACTTCAGGCATCACTATATTACTCAGATGTGCTGGCACACTGTCAAAATATTTCCTCTGTGAACATTTGTGGACTTTACATATAATTTAATATTTACAGTAAACTTGGTGTGCCTAACACAATTTTAAGCATGTGGTGTGTTGAAGAACTACATTATGAAAAGCTTTATTGCACATTACAGCAATATTTATTAGAGCTACATTTCCTGCTTGAGATCATCCCACTTTGCGACGCTGGCCATGCGTAAGTGCAGGCCCTTCCGTAACGCAAGCCAGGGTGACTACGGCATGCATCACGGAAGGGCCTGCGTTTACATTCGGCCGCTCTCCTAAAGTAAGAGTAATCTCCATTAGGCAAGATGCATCAACCAAGCTTCAATGACCAATAGTCAAAGAAACATTGGTAACAGGTATTTAGGACGCTTAAAAACAGTGTAATTTTCAATCTAACGTTCCGTTAGCGTCTATTGAAAGTCATAAAGGAAATTTCAATTCATTATCGGAGGCCAATAGTCGTCTAAATGTTGGTTGCTGGTATATAAGACGTTTAAAAACGGTCAAACAACTTTCAATTGAACGTTCCTTTAGCGTCTATTGAAAGTTATTAAGGAAATGTCTATTGGTCATCGGTGGCCAATAGTCGACGGAATGTTGGTTGCTGGTATATAACACGGTCTAACGACTTTCAATATACCGTCGCGAGGTTCTATCGACTTTTCCGAATAAACTGTCTATTGACGGTTGGTACAAATTTTTGTAAGGGTAGAGAAACATTGAACAGCGATAAGATATAGAAAATGAGCAATTTGTGCAGATATGATGGAAACTGAACTTGCAGGACGCTTGCGTGTCGCCTTAAAAATTTGAACGCGATAGGTTAATCGGGCCCCGTGTGCATCGCCTTCTCAATTGCTAGCCCCCCTTCGGTTCTCGGTCCATGTCTCAACCGTACCGTAAGGAAACGAACGACTGTGCGCGTAACTTTGGCTGTTTCAAAGTATGCCAGAATGCCTATTGCAAATGCAGTTGTTAACTGCCCATTACGCCATAATTATTCCTTTTGCGAATCAGCGAAGGGCCTTATACGAATCCGTAAAGAAACACGCGATATACGCAGCTGTTCACTTTGTTCTTGCTTTTGCTGCTGATGATGAT
The DNA here is from genome assembly GCF_013339695.2 of Rhipicephalus sanguineus. NCBI lineage: Eukaryota > Metazoa > Arthropoda > Arachnida > Ixodida > Ixodidae > Rhipicephalus > Rhipicephalus sanguineus. Next base: position 149,626,488 of record NC_051179.1, read on the forward strand.
TAAATATATCTGAGCGCTTTGTAATGGGTGGACCTATAAAATGCCCACTCGTTCCGCAATTGACATGTTTTGACGCCTGGCGCGATTCTACAATCTGTTACGCAATATTATATGCGTTAAGGAGACTCCTTCGACTACATGGCATTCATAGACAGTTTTTTTCCGAAGCAGTCTCAGGAAATGGCATGGCTCTGCGGTAGAAAGCCGGCTTGCCACGAAGGCGGCCTGGGTTCGATTCTCATTCCAACGTGAATATTCTTACGACTTATCTTAATTGCATCTTTCTGGATTTTTCGGTAACGGACAAGATGAGGATTTTTCGCTCACAGCCAACGACGCCGTCACCGACGACGACACTGACGCCGGCGCCGACACCGGAATTTCTGCGAAACTTCAGCAAAAGACGACACAACGATGGCACAAAAAAACTGATTTCATTATTCACACCCTGGTGCAACCGGATCATCGCCAGTGGGCTATTGCTCATCCTTAACTGCCATTTCTAACATGAAATCACTGCAATGCAAGATTGCATCTGAATGGTTGCCAACTAAATTGGTAAAAGAGTTGCAGTTCTTATACAACTGTAAGGTATCAAGGCACAAGGTAGGTCAAGCATTCTCAGCGAGACGCGCGTGTGAAAGCTATGGAATGTTTTTTTTGCGAATTCGATGGTATTGTACGCTGTCGTATGAAGTGTCTTTCATATTTTGAACTGCAACTAAATCCTTGTTAGCATTATGTTTGAGCGAATGACTACCAACACGTGTTCGTAGTTCTTTAAGCTTTAAATTGCTCACCTCGCGCTAAACTGCACAATTCTGAGGATACGTATAGACGACATGGTGCGAGCGCCTCTCTCTTAGAAAGGAAATAGGGACATCTAAAATTTTTATAACTCTGCACAGATAGCGTTGTGTCGATTTTGAACACTGGGATAACAATACGCATGCCTCTAGCATATTACGGAAATCGAGACATATGCTCTGTGATGCTGCAATAGCTCTGCATATACAGTCGAACCCCTCAATAACGAAATCGCCGGAAAAGAGAGTTTTGTTCGTTATTGGGAGAATTTCGTTGTCGTGAAAATAGAAAAACACGCACCCCAATTACTTCGCACGACCATATTTATTTAAAGAAGTCGCTTGTCTTGCTCCATTTCACGTTGCTTTGAAGGAGCTTGACGGCGACATCACAGTTTAATAAGTTTTGCACTGCTTCGTCGTAGTTCTGGGCACCGAGGAAAGAGCGAATGTTTTCAAAAGCATCAAGACCTTCGCGCGAAGTTACTTGCCTTTCTTGCGCTTTGTTGCTTTCCTCTCTCTCGTCGTCAATCTCGTATTCTTTGCGCACACTTTTGATGATAGCGTCGTCGCTGAACTTTTCGTGCATGATCTGATCGGCGTCAGCACAAAAAGGGTCGTGCAGTTCAACAGCCTTTTAACTTGAGGCTATAACCATCATCCTCATCGGTCACATTGTTATCGTTATCATCCGACCAAATGTAAACAGCAATGGTCACACCGATATCTATTGGCGGAAACATATATGCCCGACCGGTCCAATAAGCTGTGCTGCAATTTTCGAACTTGGTTTACAACAAGTTCATAGGTTAAAAAAGCAAATGTTGCGGATTACTTTCTGACACCTTCGTTATTCCGGAACTGCTTTTTAAAATCTCTTTCTTGTCAAGAAGGGGCAAATGCATAGAACTCTATGGACGTTCGCCGGGGACGCCAGATTTCTTTGTTGTCGCAAAAATTTTGTTCTTGAGGAACTTCGTTATGGAGGGGTCAAACTGTGTATCCCAACGTAGTTGTGGAATGCTACAGAATCTTTATGTGCTTAAATGTTTGCAATGGGCGCAAAGCTACATCAAATGATGAAACCCCGAGAATTAATGAAAAGATTTGATCGGGCAAGTTAATTTCTCCATTCAATATTTTCCTTTATTCCCATCCACTCATCAGTTATTCTTGACGCTACTGTACTTTTTTTACCTTGGGGCGTTTGGTCTTGTACTTTGCATATATAGCGCTCACCAGTGAAGCTGTATTGCCGATGTGGACATTATGCACATCAGGGTAGATTAGTAGCCATCGAGACATATTGATGAGTTTCCTCTTTTTTGTGAGCCTAGCAACGCTAAATATATTGCTATCTCTTTAAATAGCAATCTTTGGTATCAAAAGAGGAGAGCCAGATGAAACATTGGTCACGTGATACCTAATATTTTTTTCTTGAACGTCGGTATGAAGACAAATTCACATTGATAGAAACTATCGGTCGTGTCCTTCCGTGCCAAATTCACTGGAATCAGAGTCCGGATGTCTGATGCTCTGCTGAAGGAGTGCGTCGATTTGTTCGCACGTCTTGTGGACGAACCTCGTGGGGGCGGACAACTTCATGCCATCCTTGATGATGACCGAGATCGCCGTCCACCGCGAGTCCTCGATCATCACAGGCCAAGGATTGCCGTTCACGTTCGGCAACCTCCTGAATAAGATCAGAGTGCCATACGGGATAAATGTTCTGGTGGAAATAGACATGTGACGCAGGCCACAAACACACAACTAGTCATCGTCGCATCATTGTCATTATATTGCCTAGTCAGATAGCTCAACGAAGCCATCTTTCAATAACTCCCTCCTCTAGGAAAGGCTGCAATACGTCTCAGCCAGTAAGCATGGAAGACACGTCATACGCTCTCAAAAAGAGTGAAGGGCTGTTTTATTAAAGGATGCTGATTCTTCAGAGTATCTTTGAACTTTAAAGAGCGTAATTCAGGGGTCTCAAAGACCCGTTCTGAGAACCTTTCGCTAGCGGCTCGCGGCTTCGCAAGCAATAAAGCTTTGAGACTTCTGGCTAAGCGGAATGATCATTATTTTTCTCGCCTACTGCGATTAATACCACTTGTTCGGGTAAGCTGCGGCGTCGGGACTGGTCTGGAGCATTTTTTGGGAGGCAATCTATGCTGTCACCATGTGTTCAAACCTAGCAGTGCAAGAAAATATCTATATTTAAGAATCGGCGTCCAGTTCTCAGTCAGTCTTGAAATCGGTAAAGATATGTTTCTCGAATCTTGACGCCAAATCTCCGCTAGAAATATACGCCATATACCCATATTTTCATATACGTCATATAGAAAAGGCGTTCTCTCAAATGGAAATGTTATGTGACATTTTCTTCAATCTCTCTCCCTGTCCCCCCACCCCCCTCACGCACCGACCAACATCATTGTCGCAGCCCTTGCGAGACTAAATTTTGTGATTGCGGTTCGCTAACCGAGGCACGTTTCAGGCCCCTGGCGTAACTATTTGACTCGTTTATTTCGTCGGAATGGCTCTTAAAGCAAAGCTACAAATTTCGCTTCATTGTCCGGAATTTGTGAATTAAAATCTACAGTTGGAACGGATGTCCACTTGACATAATGACTGGTACGCAATGAGCAGAAAATATTTTACAATTATGATGCGTAACTTTTATATATATATATATAATATACGTGGCAACCAATATGAGAAGATGGGTTATCGGGGAATATTCCAATGACTGCTATTGACTTTTGTTGAATGTGCATCCAAAGACTCTGGTACAAACCCGCCGAAGCGTTTGAAATTACAACTTCTGTGCGACAGCAATATTTCGTATGAGTTTGTATGCCTTCAAAAAGGCGAACCTAAATCAATACCCTAGGAGAAGAGCAGCATACGCTAGTAGCATGCATTTCGATTATGTAAAGAGTAGCGCAGATTGCCTGCCTTTTGGTATTTGGTGCGCACGGAGTGCTTTCGAACCAGCAAGATAATACGTATCGCGATAAAGAAAGTTCAATGAACGTCAGTGACGAGGGCATATCGCAATCACATTTAGTGAAGGCGGGGTTTCGTTGGACTGCGAGATTTGTTGAAGACGAAGCTGTACCTTCAAAATACACGTTTCACGGCATCACATGCTAGTGCGAAAGTAGCTTTATTGTTAAGCACGCAAGCTTGTCAAGGGACTGAGTAAATCCGTGAAAGAGGAAGCAACGACGTACCCTTTTTTTATGAAGGTGGACCACACCTTCATGTATTGGAGGCTTGTTTCTTTCATCCGCTCGGGGTAAGGTGGGTCTGATGATATCAGTGGCACGCCGAACAGCATGTCCAAATCAGGAAAAGGCATCTCGACCACATCGCTTGGATATGGATCCTGGTGAACATGCAACGGTGAGCATGCATCAAGTGTACAAAGATTCCAGTAATCGCCGAAATATTCCTGCAGAACGGCGTAACAAACACCAAGCATTTATTGTTAAGGTATATGACGAGATTATTATAAGTGCGGGGCTTTTCATCCGTGTTTGTCTCCTTGTATGTCGCCTGGCTCTCTTAGTGTTGTGGCCTTGCTCTGCTACCTAAAGCATCAGTCATAACCAACACCTAAATTCCTGCTGTTTCTGTGTTTCTTTTGAAGTGGCAATGTAAGCTTGTATAAGTATTTGAGGTGACCATTTTGCCTTCTTTCTTCTCAATGATGTGACTTCATTTGGTCCACAAGTTTGCGTTGAAAACACAAAACACGATCCACAGTTTTTTGTACCAAGTGCCCGACATTCTCGCAATTTGCACTGAATAACTCTCTGAGGGCAATTTACAAACGTAGAAAACTGAACTGCTTATCAATTTAGGTTTCTGACACTTACTGTTGGTACATGAATAATTAATGGTTTGCACTTGCGTTATCATGAAACAGAATGCCATGCTAATAAGTGGGCCCGTAATGAAAGCAAGTAAAACAACAGTAAGAATTTTGCGTACTCATATCTTCCACAATTCTTCACAAAAATGCTGTTGCACTGCTTGAAAAAAAAATGCGGGTGCTGTTTTCAGGGTGCATGACACATAACCTATAGTCGAAACATTAACCGCAGTTTTACTTGCTCTTTCATATGTCGTTAAAACAAATATTCCTGCCCCTCTCATAACTGGTACTCACACGCAACAGCGAGATTTACACTTACGTCGTCATCGTAAACAAAACCGTATATCGTGGCGTGCATGACACGGTACAGATCGCCGAGCTGCTCAATAGGGCAACGGATCAAAAGATCCTCCAGAAATCTCGGCCAAATATCGCTGCTTTGGACAGTGTCTCTGCGCAGTTTGTCGAAGATCGCAGCGAGGCCCGTGAAGTTGAAGTACTCCTGGAGTCTTGTAAGCGTGTCTTCCTGCGTGGTGCATTAGAGTGACACTGTGAATAAAACTGTGTCACGCGAGAATGAAACAACAAATGAAATCGACTGAGTAAAAGGTACCCACAATGGTGATTTGAAATTTTGACTTATATCGTGTGTTTGCGTTTTGCATAGCCTATATTAGATTACCCATTGGAAATATGGTTTACTGCTCCCAGTCCTATAGAAACAAGTTCGAACGAAAATGTAGCGATAGACTTATCATCCTAATCTAAAGAAAAAAAAAATATTCTTTCAAAATGGAACGGGACAATGAAATTTCTGTGCACGAAAACAGAGTTAGCCGCAATTTACGGGTGTGGAGCACGACAGATGGTGGGGCGAATAAATTACGACGTTTTTTGCGAGTCAATGCTTCACGTGCACATTATATTTCAACAATTATGAGCATCATGTTAGTTTTCGTGCAATGAGAACGTCGTCTAGTAGACACAACATGTTCCGTCGAAGCTCCAAGATTGTTCCCCGTTTATAAATTTGCGTAGACTCTCGCGCTCTCGCATCGTTTGATGTGAAATCGTTTTTACGCAACATGTTTCACCTCCATCTAGCAACAATGATTTACGTTACTGAGTTTCGAGATCGTGTTGCTGCGTGGCAGTGGAAATGCAGAACATTGTTTAGGTTTTAAAGTTAGTTGATTTTCTAATGTATAGACCTGAAAAACTAACACATAATTGATACTTGCGTCGTAGGAATCGGCATACCACGAAGTGAAACGCGTCTTCACAGAAATACTTGGCTATTCGTTGTAAATTGATACATCAGAGCTTGCGCATTGATTATTGGTGTTTCAGAGCTATAGCATCGTTTACCGTGGATGCACCGACACTGAAGCATGGTGGCTGATTTCCATCCCGATTATTAACTTCCGTGATCTTGATTAAACCTTTGTGGTAGTTGAAGTAGTTAACATACACCTGGACAGAGCGTATGGCGAACCTCACACAAAAATGGCGTCAACAAGCGCATAATAAACACTGATACTCGATATGTACTTATTCAAAGCGTCGTCATTTCAGGAGAGAAACGGCAATGTGTATGCTGCCCAGTCAAACGTTAACCTACCCCTCTGATAATGCATACGCCGCCACACAGCGCTTCAGGAACGCGAGAGGCAGAGCTCGTAGCTTGTGTCGTGAAGGCTCGAAGGCTCGAAGGCGTTCTATTTACCGCTGTCATCTCTCTCGCGGAGATGGTACGAGATATACAAGGCGCGTTGTTAAAGCCACATGTATGTGTGTTAGTCGTGCAGTGGGTTGATCACCCGGTGCCTATCTCCGCGGACCGATAGCTCACGTGTTCGACTCCAGGTCATCCGCGTCAAGGTTTTCTTTGTCACGTGTTCGTGTGTGTTTTACCAACGTCATTTTCGTGGCGGAAATGACGTGAGTGAAATAATGGTGGACCCCGGCACAAAAGACAGTCGTGTTAAAAAGCTGCGTTGCAGATACAATGTGCTTGAGTGACCGCTTCTCGGTGGCAGGCCCGCAGCCAGAAACTTCTTTCTTGGGGAGGGGGGGGGGCACTTGAACACCTATCTTCATTATTTATTTTTCGTAAAAACACCTCCTTCACAAAAATTTCGTGGGAGGCCGGGCCCCTAGCCCCCTCACCCCCTGGCTACGGGGCTGCTCGGTGAACACCGCAGCTGAGGAGAATAACGACTGTGCATGCAACATTGGCCGTTTTGAAATCTCCTCGATCGCCTACTGCACGCACATTTGCGAAGTGCCCACTACGCCATACTTCATACTTCTGCGAATGCGCGATGTACCCACTACGCATCTGTAACGCAATTACACACCAAACGCAAAGAATAAGCGGTCCAATTGGATATTTCAGACGGCTTTACGTTTTTCGTGACCATGTTCTGCTGCGACGCGCCTTTTTTAAAAAATGCCACGTGAGCATCCGGTCTATTGTGACAGGGATGGCGGATTTCCTGCGCACCCAGTGCGCTCAGTTTTGGTTTCGCCAGATCGGGGCCTTAAATTTTTGTGATAATTGTCTGAAATTACGAGCGTTTTTCGCAATTTTCAGAAATTGGAATGCCATAATTTGTCACGTCCTACAGCTTTTCCATATAAACAACGGCCCTAAAGATAATAAATAAAAAGTTAACAGAGTGTTATTAATTGCTTATTTAAATGTAACTTAAGTAAGGGGCGGCAAAGTTTTCCGCCTCGGCGTAGAGTTCGTTTAAGAAGACGACAGGGGCCCTACTGTCATAGCATTTTTATAAAATATCTGTATTGCTTGTATAACAAAAACACCTTTTAAATATATATATATATATATATATATATATATATATATATATATATATATATATACACATATATATGAAAACCATTCAAAATCGAGTCGTTGGACGCAAATGTGTAGATGGAGCTATTTTGCAACTCTCCATTCCTGGGAACATTGTGAATGTTTATGACAGTATGTTCCGTACATCGGAAGTACCACTGGTGACGTCCCTGGCGATGTCGTGAAAAAAGTCGGAAGCTAGCCTTCTTCCTTGACCGGCCACGTAGCCCACCAGGATATCGATGCCGTCGTGCTGCTTCGGTTCTGCCGCAAGAAGAGTGGCCGGCGGTCCTAGGAGACGCTGCGATGCCAGATCAAACAGCTTCGAGGCGTCAGCCATGTCCAGGCATTCACCCGATGCTGGTCCGCATCCAAGTGCCTTCTCCACGAGGTACGCCCGAAACGGAGCATACCTTGAATGACAGTTGAAGGGTCGGCGTTAGCTTTTCTGTATTACGCTAGTCATTGTCGTGTTCTAGACTCTCGGCAACCAAACCAGCGGACGCCTGTGAAATCTGCAAGAAACCCCAGTATTTCAGAGATGTAACCGTAATTCGCGCTTAACATAACTTTTTCTGAATTTTCAATCATAAGGGTCATTTTACCCTAACTTACAAGCCAGAGCGTCCATAATCACCAGTGGGCAAAATGAAACATCAGTCCCTACAGGTGTGTTAGAACATGAGCTACAGCTCTAGCACAACTTCCCTTATAGCCGCCCAGTGTATTTAGACCACATTACCAACCGTTACTGCCTGTGACTGACTCGAATGCGTTCCGTTTAATTTCATACATACCAAGAGATTAACGTAACCGTAAGAAACATGGTGGTGAAACTAACCTCCATTTACACTACTCCAGGCATCAAACATCACATATAGCTCAGGACATGAGGCACCCTAAATATGACATAACCAGAGTGGGACTTTGAAATCCTAGCGAAATCGAAGCAATAATTCACTCTTGGCATTATAACATGGTGTTTACGCAGTTAACGGTGAGAATTCTCAAAGAAATTGCGCTACCTTGAAACCTAAGGAAGAAGGGAATCAAGCGATGCTCCTCCAAAACACCCTACGCACCTACAGACGTTGCAGATGGTTATTATAATAGAATAGCGTGTTCCTTCAACCGCAAGAAAAACATTATTCATGGATTATAAAGTTAATTATAGCTTAGATTCTCAATATGCCAGACTAGCCTTCAATGATGAGCTGCGCAAAGTGATTGACTTTTTGTTAATTTCCCAGACTACTGGCTGCCTAGAGCAGTTTTGTTACGGTACATAGGGAAGGTGTTATTATTTCAGAAACTTGAATAGACGACAGGAACGATACAAGCAGGAAAAACCTGACGCTCAACTTGGCCCTACAGTTAAATACTCACAGCGATCACGACCAGTTTATCAGCTGCGCATGCGTGGACGATATGGTGGCATTTCCTTCGTATCAGGACGCTGCCAGAAGTTCAGTGTTCGTGCTGTATCGTCCTGGTATTCGTGCTTACGTTTGCTCACTTTGATCAATCCGCGAGGCATTCATTAGGTGTATATACTCCTAATATTGTTTGGGATTTATGTTCGTTACAAGTAGCTGTCCCGCCGCCGTGGTATAGTAGTTGCGGTGCTCCGATGCTGACACGAAAGTCGCGGGTTCGATCCTCACCACGGCGGTCGCATTTCGGTGGAGGCGAAATACTACTGGCTTGTCTACTAAGCGATGTCGGTGCACGTTAATGAGCACCAGATGGACGAAATTTCCATAGCCCTACACTACGGCACACCTTATAATCATATCGTAGTTTTGGCACGTAAAACCTCAGATGTTTCAATCAATCAATCAATCAATCAATCACTCAATCAATCAATCAATCAATCAATCAATCATTTATTTAACTTGCCCAGGAACAACCGTAAAGACTTTGTGCAGGCGCACGCAGAAATAAAACAACAAATAATGAACTATACAATGCAGACAGTCTTCAGCAGAAAATAAAAAGAGCAATAACGCATAGACAAGAAGAAATCAACGGAATAGGGGAAGAATACAATAAGAAAATACGAGTAATATTGAAAGGGAATGCAAAATAATATTGCATATATAGAACTATGTGGAAGCTGGCTGAAAGACGGAGAAGGTAAGTATTTGTACATTGTGCAAAACTATGTCAACACAGTGCAACGCTCCGATGAAAACAGTGACTGTCAACTATGAAAAACGTCAAGATCAAGAAAATTAACATTACAGACACCTTGTATTCTGTGAACACTAGAGTGTTGGAAGAAGCAGGCAGGTGCATTAAACGGTCTATTCTCTCTGGTTAACTTACGCGGAATTCAAAAATTAACACAACTAAGAAGTACAGGACAGGATATAATACCGTGAAAGAGCTTGTAAAGCAATCCCGCGACTTTCGATCCCGCGACTTTCGGGCCAGCAGTTACTCAGCACTGGTCCACTAATAATGAAGAATACAACAGTTAGCCCAACAAAAGGGTATGTCCCACAGAAATTCGTGCGGCCCATCGGAAAACTGTCATCATCATAAACGGGTGTGTGCCACGAAAATTAGGTAAATCCCACTACTCACCACTGGTTCACTCAAAAAGAAGAAGGCAATAGTTAGCCCAAGACTAGGGAACAGGAAAAGCAATGGCGGCTACGAGAAGACCCCGAAGCGATGGAAGACCTACGCGAACGACGACCTGCCCGTAGATCTATGAGAGGTGCGAAGGGTTGGTTTCAGCAAGAGTTTGTCTCTAGTTGGACATCCATGTCGTGTCTGTGACTTTATTAGAGGTGCGAGCGCTTGGTTTCAGCGCGAGTTTCTGTCTCTGGAGTTTGGACATCCGTGTCGTGTCTGTCACTGTATGTGGCTTAACTCGAACCTCTCTGCGCTCAGCATCAACGTAGAAACCACCTAGCATCACCTAGCTAAAGCCTAGCAAAGACCTAGAACAAACTTATAAACCCTCATCCACCTAGCTAAGGCCTAGAAACAACGCAGAATCAACCAGATTAGTCTTTAGAATCGTCCAGTTTCGCTCTTTCAAGGCTTTCACTGCTTAATGCTTAGTGCAAGCTTCGATAATTTTTATCAGACCACCGTGCTTCCGAAAGACACATGGGAGACAACGGTCGTTCTTTTAAGAGAGGAGACTGCCGCATCCTTTTGTGAGCGAGCCGTTGATAGAATCACTGATGGTTATAAATTAAACGCCTTTTTCTACATCGACGATTGCGACGTTTAAGTCAGTTGTTTGAAGACCACGTTTCACACCTGAATGAAATTCCTTTAAGGTTTCAGGAAGCGGATATTAAGTTCAAACCACAAGACTGCGTAATGTGCATGGCAGTCAAGTACCGTTCTCGCAGTGTGATCAAAGTGCGTTATGCTGATCCATCGAAGGTGGCGGCTCTACAGAAGTGCTGGGCTTCTCGTTTCTTTGTTAAGAAAACAGCGCGACAGAAAAAAAATGAAGTAATCTTTGCCACATGAACACAAATGTCTTTTCACTTTCGTTTTTTTCTGTCGAACCGTTTCTTTTAAAAGCGCATCTGTACCAACTCGTCCAACTGTCAGTCCTAATTCTCAATTCATACAGTAACTGTAATTATTCATCAGGCTTTCGTCGTATTCCTGGATGCTTATTCCTAATTGCAGTGCTATTGCCTAATTTGTTCGATATTTCGTAGAGATGGACTCTTGTAAATAATCCCCCCCCCCTCACCAACACCCTGTCGACGACGGTTGGATTGGCTCCCCGCCCCTCCTTCCAAGGGCCAATCAAGAACGTTCCCCTCTGTATACAGACCCCGCTTCGCTCATCTAAGAAATACATTTGAACAGAAAAAAAATATTTCTTTAGTGATCTGCGAGTTCCTACTCAGAAACGACATACAAGAGCTGTCATGCTTAAAACTGACTCAATGTCGCAGGAAAATATATTCAACTTAATTGTTAATTAGAACGGACGCTTCAGTGTATACATGCAACTCTCCTAAAGTACGAAGACTTCATCGTGAGCTAAACTACCATGCCACAAGTACTCACCGAGGTAGCTTGTATTGTTTCCGAAGAATATAATGACGCTGCAGGCGTCGGTAATGCACGGTGTACTTAGGATATTTTCGCAGCTAATTGATGCGGCACTGAAGTCTCACCTTTGCAGCGGTGACCCACCGTGAAGTAGGACACGCTTGATGATGTCACGAACGTTTTCGCGGTTCGAAAGCACCATCTCGCCAACGGTCCACGCTCCACCTCCAGCGCCCAGCAAGCTTATCTCGCTAGTGTTGCCACCGAAATACTTGATGTTGTGCCACGTCCACTTGATTGCAAGCATCTGGTCTGACAGCGACAGCAATGGAACTTCTTGTGGCTGATCCTCTGCAAAAGGTGTCACGCACATGTTCGTGTTTCCTTTAGGCAACCCAATGCGGAACACGAAAATTCACCTGGCGTTGACATTTTGCGTCATGGTTTCTACACACACTTTTCCGCCATACTGCAGGCCTGAAATATTCTATTTAGCTCAGCCCTGCGATAGGAAAAAATATCCACTTCATGCTGGTTGCTTCAGTAAAGGTAAGAACTGTAGATGATGAAAAGTCTCAGTACAAACACGAATGCTTGCGATTTAATTGCATATGACTGAAATTTATTCAGGCACTGACTAAGCCCTTGGTTAGCACTCACCTTGTGAAAATTTCAGAAAAGAACGAAAGAAGATGAGGGTCTGATAAAATGAGTGTGCTATGGTCTCGTTTTACCAAGATGTGGCCATATTCCAAAGGTGTGACCAATTTTGGAATGTTCCGTACGCCTTCTCGAAAACCAATTCGCACAATCTTTCCATTGCTTATCTGCTACCTTACGGTTATCTTTAATTATCCATATGTACGTGATGCAATAGTTCACTGTGTGCTGCTGTTTGCAGAGCCTGAGGTACAATTAAGATAGTTACTTGAGATAGTTACTTCAATATAGCGGCTCGAGTTAATTCCAGAACTTGTGTAACAATACGTGTGTAACAGAAGCATGCCACCGCCAAATGTAGGTAGCTTCCAGGCTCTGATTTAAGCGCTTTTGGTAAATGTCAGAAGGCAAATATCATCTCTGAGGGCTCGCTTCTCAAGCGTAATGGGCTACTCCTCCCTCACATTCTTCGTGATATTTTCCGTGTGTAACTTTGAAAGAATGCAACATTCTACCATAAACGCACACGCGTTATGCGCCACCTTTCGATACATTCCTTAACCTTATATTTATGCTCGTTTCTTTCTGCATAGGTCTTATATTTATCGTCTTTTCTTTCATTGACTGGAAACACCATTTTCATGGTAAAGAATGCATTACGTTCTCGTTAAGGTCACTTCCGATGAATGTGATGTGAATGAATAAACGTTCACAATGTCATCATATCAGGTTTCATTTTTTTCACAGCACTTTTGACAAGGCCATGTTTTCACACGCAACTGCTTCCTTAGAGACCATTGACTATAGATTCCCTAGCGGAAGCCCTCAAGCTAGAGGAATGTGCAATAAATGGAAAAACAGTAGTTGGTCTAGCGACACGAAGTTACACAGGAAGTTCAATAAAATTCGTCAAAGGCTTTCGAATTATGTATCTATACAGGTTCAAATAAATAAATAAATAAATAAATAAATAAATAAATGAATAAATACAATTTCGCGCTTATCGCGCCCGAGAGTCACAGTAGCACACATCGTAACAATCAGTCCCATCCTGTCATATTATAGTATCTTGGCATTATCGGTAAGAAAAAAGTCACAGTTTTGCAGCAACGGCGAAGCAATGAATGCGATAGCAATAAATTGGAATGTAACGCGAAGAACAGAAACAGCTCAATATTGCCAGCGCTCGAGCCCAAAGGACGCACGAAAATAACGCACACAGGACGAGCGTGAACTAATCCGTCACAGCTCGACACTTGAAGCGCACTGCTCAAACATAAAGGAGGACGCACGAAACGAACGAACAGGTACACACAAGACGAGTGCGAACAAATTGTCACAGTTGTTACTTATTTCTGTTTGAACAGCGTGCTCCTTTCGCAAACGCGGCCGCTGCAGCGAGTGAAGCGAAGTACCCTACCGGTCGCCCCTTCTTTCCTCGAGATAAGCGCACGAAAGCGACCACGCCCTGTAGGGAGAAGAGAAACGGCGTTCGCAGGAGCGGGGCGACGATCTTTAAAGCGCGCCACACGCGCGCACATCGCACCATCTATGTGACCACTAAGAAAGAATGCTGAAGTGGATGGTGTATATAAATAGCTCGCCGTTAGCAGGCTGTAAGATGGTGCTGTCGTGGCCTAACGTCTAACGCCGCGCGCTGCAAAGCGAGAGGTCGCCCGTTGCATACCGCGCGTCGGATGGAATTTCTTAATTATTTTTCTTCGTGGCTTTTCTATATATATACATACTTATACATATACGGTGATTGACGGCGGCGGCGGCGACGGGGACGGACATTTTCCAGCCGAGACTGTCCATATAATTGCTATCGCAATAAAAAAAAAATGAGACGACCCGCACACAGATGCGTAAAGTTCTATTTGGGATTCCATTTAAATATCACGCGAAAAAGAAACGTGATAATACGTGGAATATTATTAGGCGGAATATTTTTGTAAATATTACGTTGTAGTGCGCGAAATCCACAACATATCGGCTTTGCATTGCTCCTAATGATATAATAACCTTGGCTTTACTTCCTTTTCACTATTTCTAAGAAAAGAATTCCGTGACCTAATCGACGGCGCATCGAGAAAGCTCAAACAAAGCTTCTAAATTTACTAATGGTGTGTCTTTTTGTAGCATTCGTGCCCGAGAATAAAGTGTTTTATGGTAAGCCCTCTTTGTACCCAAAAACGAAAAGAAAAAGCACTTTTTTCTCCTCGAAATACGAGCGATGTAAAAACAACCGTCGCGCCCCTCGCTTGATGAGAGGCAACATGGAAGTAAAATATTAACTCACGGATATTCTACTGTACGAATCCTGCCAGGTATTCAGCAAATAACGTACGATTTTCTTCGGGTTTCCCTTTGAGAAAACACGGGATAGACTACGGGAACAAATGGTTTTGCGCACCGCTTTTATATAAATTTGACGAAACATCAAATGTCTGCGACTCGTCAAGTTATACTCAAGAGTAGTGCGAATACGCCTACGACCGTTACGTTTGCTATGCACGTCATCACCCTGTAGCCTGCAGTTTGGGACGACTCAACTGACGTCTCTACTTTAATATTAGGTCGGACCACGAGCTATCTTTTACACGCCAGTGTACTCGGCGTGCCTGGTAAGCACGCCATATGCGCACAACTACTCAGTTTCCCCGAGGAATTCGAACCACCTAGCGCTTGGCACAAAGCTAAAAATCTGGCATAGACTAGTATTGGCTGAGTGCTTCGCGTGAAATTGATTCCCACAATGCGTGGGATCAGCTGGATTTTCTTTCACTCTATGTCTCCATATAAGAAATGTTGCCCTATGGAGCCGCAGTCTTCCCGTGCTAACAGAGCTGGAAGTCACATTTCACAGGCATGAGAGGCAACGTGAAGCGTTTGTTCATCTGTCTTTGCGCCCTATGCAGCACGCCAGGGCTATGACAACAAGTTCTCGATGTCATCCAGTGAGATGCGTTCGTCTGTTACCCGCGTGAAGCAACGCTAGTTCATTTGATCAGCATGGTTGGGTTGTTGGTGCAACAGCCAACAAAGCTACTAACATGCTTACATCGTGTAGTTATCTAAGACAGCAAATAGCGCTTCCTAGTTTCCGGAAAAAACTGTGACTTTCGCAGCAAAAAATAGCATGCAAAAAACGTCTTTAACCTTTCAATGGTACAGCGAGAGGTCCGAGCCGGAAATTTGGCGCCACAATCACCACGCCGCCCAGGCTTGACAGCAGCGCTCCGTTGTACCAGTCGGCTCCCCCTTGACCAAACCCCACGCTGAAAAGCACCACGACGACGGAGGCTGAAGCATGGCATACGTCGCTCGTGTAGTCGCATGGCGGGACAGGGCTCCATATGTTAAGGTATAGGCAGTCTTCGCTGTACCAAGGCTTGGATACTTCTCCGTACAATTGTGACTTCGGCCATGTGGTGTTTGAGCCGTTTTCAACCACTTGCATGCACCTGTGCAAAAATACAATATGCGCAGCCGAGTAGGCTTTGAATTCTGAATACCTGCTTGCTGGCAAACATACATCTTCGGACAAATATACCCATAAGAGGGGAAACACGGCGAATGGCAATATGATTATATATGCTTATCGCTTGCATTCACCCTGTTTCTTGGCTTTCAGAGATGTTTCGTTCAAAGTGGTATCCTGGCCACGAGTGCTGAAACGTCAGTCGAGTCGAGATAAATGGGTACTGAAATCAAAACTACCACTTTTTTCACAAGTATGGGAACAAATTGGAAAGCTCAGTGAAACCATATTTCTGGATCAGTAGGAGGCACTTGTCGAACATCAGTACGATTTTTGCAAGATGAGTCAACAGAGGAGCCAATAGTGAGCGTAAAAGTAGAAATGATTCATAATTTCGAAAAGAAGTTATATACTGTCGGTGTTTTCCTTTACTTCAGCAAAGCTTTTGATTCTCTAAAGCATCACACACTGCATCAATCTGTATCAATATCTTAATTTATATGGAATTATAGGGGCTACATTAAATCTTATGAATAATGATATATTTTTCAGATAGATTTGAACTAGTGAGCCATAACAGCATTTGCTCAGAGTTCAAGGAAATAAAGTTTGGTGTACCCCATAGGTCCAGAATGGGTAATTTGTTTTTTTTTTCATTTATATTAACGATGTTGTAAGTACGCCGCTTACACCTAAAATGATCCTCCATGCCGACTATACCAGTTTGTTTTTCTCTGGACATAATTTAACTGTCCTGGAAACAGTGTCAAATTATGTGATACAAAAGTTGATAATTTGGTTTTCTCTCAACCAACTTCAACTAAATGTTTGCAAAACTAAATACATTGTCTTTATACCGTTTTCATTTTTGCGTGATTGAACGGGAATTGAATTCAGGTTAATGGGAGTATTTTTCGAAAAATATTTGAACTGTGCTCCTCACATCAAAAAAAAATTACCTATTAGCATTTTCAGGTCTCACCGAACCCTTCCTAAAATCAGGCATCTGATTCAGACTTGGTGCAAACGTAAGTTGTGATATTCAGTCATACATTCTCAACTATACCACTGCTCATTGATCTGGAACGCAACAAGCACAACACATTTATGTAAGCTGACAGCCCTAAAACAAGTCATCCAAAAGCCTCGGATGGCTTTATCGCACAGCAGAGCTCCTCTAAAAAATTACACCATTTCCCGCTAAAGGGGACCATGAGGCGATGCGAAGCCGGAGCACTTGCACGATCGCGTTTCGTTGGCGTTCGTTGGGCATGCTACCGACCTCGCGAAGAGGAACGCTACGCGCGTCTTGTCTTCCCTCTAGCCTGGCCGTTAATTCTCACAGGGCGAGCGGGGAACGCGGTCGACAGGCGTGCGAGAGGGGGGCAGCGTAGGAGAGGAGAGAGAGGGGGAGGGGACGCGCATGCGCTGGTGCTCATTGCGGCGTTGCGCAGAGAGAATTTCGGCATGTCTAGCCCGCGTTTCAGAGGAAGATTGGAAAGGGGGAGGGGAGAGGGAAAGTGGAGAGGAGGAGGGGAAGTGGAGAGGGAGGAGAGGAAGTGGAGAGGGGGAGAGGGGGAGTGGAGAGGGTATGCGCATGCGAAGTAAGGGTGGTCACGCCGCACACCACCACCACCACCACCGGATTGAACTCCGCCATAAGATACTTCACATCTAAAAAATGAGGCACTAAATGTTGATTAGCTTACAAGCTCAAGTTATAGTAACGAACTTACACCATGAAATGTAGAAAAAATGTAATATTTTACACACATACTTAACTAATCGCATGCAATATACTATAACATACAACCATTTGATGTTCCGCTCTGTAGAACCAAACATGTAACTAAACAACATAAATACATAACACCTACATTTCTAAATCAACACCCGCAAGTTCTAACTAAGGTGAACGCCTCTTTTTAAACGTATTGTTAAATCATATTTGTTGTCTTGTGCACCTGCATATTATAAGCAAGACATCAAACAGTCTGTGGTTTACGATGTTCCTAAAAAACTTGACTGAATTGGTTTTCACGTGGGCGTTATGAAGTGCAGCTAATGGCGATACCAAGCGTTTTTCTCCCCCTTCATTGCGTCCGCCTTTTTTGTATCATTTCTTAATGAGTGCTCACGCAATTGTTGAACAGTGCATGGGTGCAGAGCCATTGCCAGGCAGTCTAATCTGCCCTTAGCCAAAGAAATAAATGAAAATGAAGTACATGTAAGTGTAAGATTTAACGGATCGCGCTACCCCACGTTTGAGCTTCTAGCTACGCACAATTCTAATAATCCGCAAAAAACACAATTGGGTTATATCTGCACTCGACTGCGATTTCTTGTGCAAGATCTAGTTCATAGAAGGTCATTCTTGGGTTGCTAACCTTTTCAATGCACCCGTGGCAATTACAGCTCACATTTTTTTCCAATGCCATCGCGACACTTGCGCGCGGATGTCATGCACGAATGTAACTGTTGCTTGTTCTGTAATAATTTACTTGGAAGATATTATGAATGAGTTGAGGATAAGCAGCTTGTTGATTTACTTAAGTCTCTATACAATTTGCCTCAAGGGATGTGGCGAAGAGCAGCAGCGTGACTAACACGGTCGAGCCACGTGCACCAACAGGCTGCACATCAATCACTCAAAATGGTGCTAACATAAATAATGCTGCACAAAATCAAGTGCACATATTTGCAGTTAACAGTGACTGGCGTTTGAAATTCACAGTTTAAAAAAATGCGCTAATGAGGAGCACTCGTCGAAGTTAACGACAAGGAGAAAAGTCTAAACACGTACATACTAAACATGCCAGTCAATCCAAACTCTATGAACACGGGCCGTGAAACTCTTCTGTGATCAAAGCAACCAGACATATCCGTGTCACTGTCCTTCTAATTCTTAAGTGCCTCCTACCGCTTCTGAATATACGCAAAAGGCTGAAGTAAACACTGCATGAACTTGTTGCAATGATAATCTGCTGATACGTGAAAAACCGCTTGGTGGCTTAATATTACACTGGTAAGATAGGTGGCTTAATTGGTGGCTTAATATTACACAAGTAGCACTGGTAAAACAATATTCCTTCGGAGAGTGTTTATATTTGCATTTTAATAGGTGGTGCGCAGTTGCATGTGAACTCGGGCAGCGGTAGTCAATTCGGAGTTCCAAGAATTTATGACACCCACCGGACGCCTGGGAACTGCGGGACGATATGGTTGAGCCGCAGCCGATCGGCGGGACCTGCGCGTTGAAACCTGGCGGGCTTTGAGGCGTACGGGAGGCCCAGGTAGTGAAACACGTTATTTTCCATGACCCTGCGCAGTTCGCCACTGACGAGTCCCATCTCGGTGCGTACGCGCACGATGGTGCCCGTACTCAAGGCGTTGACCAAGAAGTATGCGAACAGCGTCAAGAACAGCGCGAACAGGCCAGCGTACGTCAGTTGGCACACTTTCTCGGCGCGTTCTCTGCGCATGAAAACGAAGCGAATGACTTCAAACCCACCTACAAGAACACTGAAATTAAATTATTGATTATAATCGACGCTTTATTTCGCACTTGGCAATAAAAGACTCTCAACTCACTCACCACATATGGCGGAGAGGCAGGGCAGCAGAAGTACATACACATTAAAAAATTTTTAACAATACAGTGAACCCCTTCACACCCCATTGCATTACCTTCGCTTACCTAACTAATCAAATCACTATCTCAGGGAATATTCCCAATATTGTAACGTTTTCGTGACGATGAAGAAGACTCCGGAAAAACTTGGAAATGCGTAACTCTTTATTTGGCCGTACTTGTGGCCGAGAAACGGAAAGTGAAACTGCAAGCAAGGCACGCTGTATACTGATAGCGGCGCACAGAGCGTCGGCCGTCGATTATCTGATGATCGCTGTGATGCGCCGTCTTTTATACATCATGCATCGAACTTTCCAGCCTTATCACTGGTGGTCGCGCAAGCTCTGGAATAATCTTGACTATTCGTGTCACGTGCGCAATCTTAACAAAATGATCTACTACAATCGCGAGGCTTCTCGAACCCTGCAGCACGGTTAGCGTCGAGCGTCGCAACCGCCCTTGCGGATCAAACCCGAAACATCAAAATAATACAAAAAGCGGGCGTGGCAATATAAAGTAACCGTTAATTTTTTTAAGAAAAATGTGACGTTTACTATTAAAAAAAGGCAGTTATCTCTACTCTCACATGTTCCTGGAGTTCTAGAGCCAGTGTTGAAACGGTTGACCGTTATCTGGCGATTGAACGTTGCATGGTTTTTATCGACGTGGTCAACGCAAGGGTCGCTGCCATTATAATTAGATGACTAAATTTTATTTCACCAGGACTGCGACACTGAAAGCCACTATGTTAAACAATATATCCGACGATAGAACGACACATGTAAAGTAAGATAAAGCGAAGATGACGGCACGGACAGCCCTTCTAAATCAAGTATGTAAGCCAGAGGAAAGTGCTTAAGGTAAATACACGGCATTGTGAATAGCAAATACACGGCATTGTTACTTCTTATCTGTATTTACGCAAACAGAACAGGCTTTTATGCTGTCGAACATAAATGGTTGATCGATTTTTTCGCATAAACACAGATATTACACGTTGTTCTCTAACATTGGCGTATAAGCAAGAAATTTCATTTCCCAAATTCACAACGCACCAGTAAATTCATAACATGACCAATTGTTAGAATTTCAAAGGTAGAAGTATGCTCTTGAACTATCAAGGCATAGGAGTATGTGAGAACTGAGTATCATTTTTCCTCCAAAGTCACTTGCACATACAAGCAGTGCCAGACACGCCACAGTTAGAGGCGCAGTTTCAGTGAAACGACTGCCGTGTGCTCCAGCCTACACTGTCGTCAAGTCTCAGTTTCTAGTGCGACGAATGAGGAGCTGTAGGAAGAAACGAAGTTCACAAATAAAGAAGTACGCAGTCTGCCTAGGTAACCTCTACAGTCGTAAGCGGATTGTATGCGCCTTCTCTTTCCTGCTTATGTTTTAAAAGCTTAACAACTAGAACTATGACGTCATCTAATGCATATTCACATCCGTTATGATGCTGGTGACTTAACTTTCTAGCTTAGGCTACGGAAAGTAGTGGTAGTCCATATATACCCGAAGGCATGCACACTTACCGTTCGTATATTCGAATTAGGTAACTGACTCCACGCGACCTGTCTTCAGACTCTCCCCACATCCTGCAGCCATACAATATGAAAAAAAAAAAAAACATTTGTTACAGCTCCTAGAAACAAGCATTGTCACTGTTGCCGTAGCACATGTCCCGCCTCTCAGATAGGCGAGTACTTGGGCAGTACGCCTCGGTATACAATTACGAGCGGTAGTATTATGTTTACGACGGAAGTTAATGATCTCCTTGGTCAAGACATCTTTTCTCGCTCTTGCAAGGCTCTGCGTTGTTATTATGGCAATGATTATCATCAATGTCAGGAGCAGTCGTGGCTTAGCTTTTATGACACCTGTGTGACCATGGTTTTCTTATTTTGGCTTTGATGTTATGTATTCACTAGGTGGAAGTCATCTTAAGCCTCTTATACTGGATTTGTCCCCCCAAACACACTTCTGCAGTGTTATCTACCTCGAAATTTACGAAAAATCTTTTTTTTTGCTCTAACAGGTCATCTCTTTTTCTTCCTTCATTAATGGACCAACTCACCCAAGCATCCCTTTTATTATTATTGAAAATTCACAGCATATGCGGATAACAGTGAATATTTCCTTCTGAACGCTGCATGAACGTATAGTCTGGTCAGTAACGACTTCTCAGACCCGGGGCAAGACACCACAATGTGAGGCCATGGGTGCCATCTCGGTGCGGGCGTCTGCATTTCGATGGGTCGGCGAGGCAAGAATATTCGTTCGCTCAGTTCCACACTTTCGCTGAGTGAAACCAGGAGGTCAAAATTGATCCATAGCCCCTGGCTACGTGATGTACTTTGTAATCATAAGTTGATAATCACACGCTAAACCTCAGAATATATTTATGACAACACTGAAATTCGAAGTGTGCGCTGGAATTAATTTTTGCTGTTTAGCCGATCCTACAAGGCTGTCTGCACTAAAAAGGGCTGTGCTTAGTTGAACAATACGTCATGGCAGTAGACCACTTCTAATTGCTTCAATGAGTACGCTTGTGTAGGGCATGTTTTTATAGTAATCTTGACGAAGCGATAACATTGTCTCACCGCCTCCACCAGCCGCGTATTCCTGTTAGCGTGGTGCTTTCCGTAGTTTTGCGGCGGTATAGGCTAGAGCTGTGGCGGGACCTTTGTTTTGGTGAAGTAGACCTTGACGGAGACCTGTTGGGCATATCCATCACGGTCGACGACTCACTGCACGAATAAAGACAGACGACCGACGCAATGTTTATATCTTACACCTTATTTTAAAATTAAAAGAATTGCCTAGCCAAACCACTCAAAAGACAAGTGTGCCTCAGAAAATAGGTAATGCTCGCTCATCCTTATCACCTCAATGCACGGTAGGCACATAAAAATTTAAGTTGTCATGGAATAAGTACGGAAATTTCTGCTGGCGCTTTGTTGTCTTCTTCCCGTCAGTGATGTGTGCAGGGCAGGCACGGGCTCTGGCATGCGAAAACAATGCGACGAAGGACGGTGGTGGCATGAATTCTGTGACGTCTAGAGCTGACACGAAGATTTAAAGGTGCAACGTAATGACTATTTTGAATCATTTATTTTTATAGGGCACCTAAACAACCTCTGAAAATACAAACTCTCGCGTGGCTTTCCCAGTGTTTTCGGGACATTTCATTCCATCGGCAGTCCGTTCACGTGACGTCATGAGGAAATAAGCTCTCAGTTGGTCCATACACTAGTTGCAAATTCTTTCCAACCCTGCTTTCTCATGCAGTCGCACGACCGTCTTGCCTTGCTTCGCATGACTATCGTGAGTGGTTAAGTGACTTCACTTCGTATTGTGCATTTTCGACTGCTCAAGCGGAGCGTGAAATCCTGCTGAAAAGCGCAAAATTGTGATATGCTCAACGCTTACTAAAGCGTATTTTTTTATACAGAAATAAGTAGTGATGAGGATATAGCGCTTGTAGTGAAGGTGACAAAAAAAAAACGCTCTCGTCCTTCAACTCCTAAATTTTATAGGTATGTCGCCACCTTTCTGTAAAGTTTTGTTTTTCATTTTGACCTTTACAATTTTATTTCAAAATAGGCCTATAAAGGATCGTTTTAAGCGATGTTCATATGCAGAAATAAGTGAAAAGATCAGAATGGGATTTGTTATTGACAAAACATTGCCCAAACTCAGCCTTTACGCGAACAGTCATAACTTGGAAAATGAGCGCCGCAATTATAAACTTTTTGGCACAAAGGTAGCCAACTTAACACACTGTGCAATGAACAAGGACTATTTGCCATTTGATGAATGGGAATCAAGTTACAGTAAAAATACCAACGTAAACAGAAAAATTGGTGATCTTTTTCTGCAATGCTTGAAAGAAAGCATTTTTACATAAAAACTTACCAATCGTTTTCATTGATCCTAGTTCATTGCACAAGTCAGTAATAAAGGAACGCGCATACAAAGTTCATTGGAAAATATTTATTGCTTTTAACTTTACAACTGTTCGCGCAACAAAAAATTGCAAAAAATCAAGTTTTGAGAAAAACGAGTTTAAGGTTTTCCAATGCTTGTACAAACAGGGTGATGATGCTCTAAACAGTTCAAATCCACCAAGCTCGTAGCTAAGGCCCTCCTTTGATGTCATGAGCTCTTTTTTGGCTTTTGTTGCTGCCCATCTTTTTATTCGGTGTTGTTTTGCTTCGCCAGTCGACTGACGCTGGGCATTCCTTACAGGGTATTGGTCCCTAGTGTAGCGTGCCACGATAGTGTGATGGCCAGGTTCGATGCCTGCTTCTCTCAAAATAGCTGCCACACTTCTATTACCATCATAAAAATGACAAACTACGCGGCAATAACAGAAGTAGCATGAAGCGCGCGCATAGTAAACAATAGAGGCTCTCCTAGCTTCACGCGTCCCTTTTACGGATATATAAAGCTACGTTTGAAAAAAACAAAGAGTTACAAAGTTGTCTTTAAATAAGTTTACACTTATCAAACCAAAACATAACAAAAAATTACAACATTTGCCGCTGATACCCGCTAACCTAACAGTTTATGTGACCCCACAACACTAGTTTCAATTTCGCAACCGTTCACCACATGTTCGAAAATTGGTTATAACTTCGGAACTAAGCAAGATAGAAACATAATTCTTTCGGCAAAATATTTTTGAATGTTTGGGACTTCTTGGAATCTACAAATTAATAAATTTGTTTTTTGAAAAAATGCGTTTTGAAACGTGGCGACATAGCCTAAATACCTGACATGCCTCCTTGAGGCATTGTGCAAGGGGGGCAGTACAAAAAAAAGTGAACTTTCGTAGTACTTTTATAATAAAATAATCATGAACAGCAGTCATCTGCCAGGTCATTTGATAAGAGTTTGAGTACAATTTAATTAATGGTTAATGCAGCAACGTTAAAGAAAACGGTCAACAACACTAGCAAAGATAAAACACATAATAGGGAAATAATCGTCTAGTCAAGCAAAATTGAAATGTTATAAAATATTACGGCTCCCATAGAAAAAAAAAAGAAAAAAAGCGACACTACGGTGCTATACAATAAAAAATTACAAAAATTGGGGGACGCTTAAGCTTCGCCTTTAAGAGTTGAACGCGATAGCGATATCTTGCCCCTAGTGTGCACTTCGAACACTACGAGTGTTTAACCGAATGCGCGCACTAAGGTGTGTGCCTTATGTAATGGGTAGCATGCTTTAAACCAGGAGCAATTATGCGCGAGAAACTTTTTCGAAGTTGCGGTGCGCCCACTACGTGGTCTTAAGGGAATACGAGCAGTAATGTGTGTGCCTTTTTTAATGGGTGGCTGTCTTTAAACCACCAAGTCGTTGTGATATTGACGTGGTGTGACGCCCAATGGCAATGTACGCCTATACCACGCGATATTACTGCGATATTACATCTCGTACTATGAGACCTGTATACAGGACGCGTATATTTGGGAAGCATGAAAGTTACATTTAGTGCAGCTCTAAGCAGAGGCGTGGCTGTGTGGTAGAACATCTGCTTGCCACGCAGACGGCCTGGGTTTGATTCTCACTCGGACCCAACATTTTTATTATTTATTTTATTTCCAGCTATTTCGATTTTTCGGTCACGAACAAGGTGATGATTTTTCGCTCACAACCAACGGCGCCGACGCCGACGGCGGAATTTCTGCGATATGAGCTCTTTAACGCTATCGCGTTAAAATGTTACAACAGCACAGAGAGCACACTGCGATAATTGCAAATATGTTTACACTTCGTTATCCGATAACTGGTCAATGCGTCGCGAATGCATCAATGTTTGTCAGAGATGCGTTGCTACCCGGCAGGGAATTCCATCATCGCACTTCATGTGGAAGCGCAGAGCAGTCGAATGCGCGTAATAATCCGTACATACGGGTATAGCTAAAATGATTATGAAGGCTGTGTGACGTGGAGTAGGGTCGTTTCAAGCAATCTAGTGTTGCTCGAGATGAATGAATTTGTGAAACAGTGTCAGCAAGGAAATGTCACGGCGAGTACTCATAAATTGCAGTGAAAGGTTAACTTCGATTTGCGTAACACTAGAGTAAGAGCTGTCATCGTTAGTATAAAGGGGCTTGCCCTGCTCTGAAATCGTTCTGGAATGTCAATAAGGTACTTCTGGTAAGGGGGGGTGCGAACATTAGAAGGAGCATTTCTTAAGTTTCGTTGCAAGTAACCCAAGGATTTGGACGCGTTGGTTGAAATCGAGCTTATGCGCTCTGACCAAGAAATATTTGAAGTGAATATAATGCCTAGGTACTTATATTGTGTAGCGATTGCAACAGAGTCTTCATTGATATTTTAGGAATTCAGTGAAGGAGTAGGCCTCCGAGTAAATGACAATACTTTACATTTTGACGTATTCAATGCCATTAGCCATTTACTGCTCTAGGCGCCCTTTAATGCTTCTTTAATGGAAGAGCAGAGCTTGCTGTTGTTCTGGGTGACATTCGACTTTGCTACTTTGCCGCTGCAACGGCTATTTGATGTGAGAAAACGCTTGGTCTAAAATCAGAACTGTGGATTATGTGTGCTTTACACTTACCCTCATTGTGCAAATATACGTAACGGATACAGGGAGTGTTACATAGATATATCATGCAGCGCTTCGAACGTGTTACAAAATGCAGGCTTGTAGCGCAGTTATCGTGGCGTGAATTACTGTACACCGATAACAAGCTACACGGCTGTGCATTCATCCTTCGTACCCCGTTCTTTGGCTCTACTCTAACGACACGAGCGCGGACTTCGCGGCAATCACCTTTCTTGCTTTTCGACGATGGTAGTAGCATGCATAGGGCGATTCCTGCAAAAGATTCAAGAGATACATGTTTGCACGTCGGGCACATTGTTTTCTACGTGACTCTGTTCATGGCTGGACATACTCACTCGCTGCAGACGACGAGGGGTTGTTCACGGGGCTTCGGTGACCTGAAAAAAAAAATATTGTCGCTTTGGCTCACACAAAACACTTCTTACTGCTATGTGACGGCACCGATATCCGTATAATTTAATGTAATGCTGCGGAGGTCAGATGAAACGTTGGATAGGCAGCCTCAATGTAAATACGTCGAAAAGGAATGATTGCTTTTCTCAGCAGTAAAAACAGCGATTGCAATCGCATGCGTTACATGTGAGAGAACAAGATGAGAGCAGTGCCGACAGGTACGCTTAGTATCGTCTTGGTTATCAAGCAGTTTCTGTGTTGTTTATCTGTAATTTCTCTCCAGTAGACGTCGAGCCTTTTAAAATAAAGCACCCCTACTCATTAAACCAATCTATAACCCGTTGGACTCTTCACGTGATAGTCTTCACCTTAACACTTGCTAATTACGTCAACACACTCTCCAAACACCTGGTTTGATGCAAATGAGTAATTCCAATGTACCGGACATTCATTCTACCATATTTTTCATTGTTATCTTTCCATTTGCCTTTTCAGCTCACATGAGTGAGTGATGGTGCTGAGAAACAGAAAGCGATCATTTACGAGGAGTTTATCAATGCAGAGCTTGTTGATAAGCTACAGGCACACGAGTTGCATATTGTAAATAAATTGCGGCAGTGTAAATTCTCACACCAAAAACAAGACATCCGGGTTTATGTGCATCATTTTTTCCTTGAACTGCTCTAATACCGTAATGCCATAGCCAGCGCAGACGTTACGAAAAATCACATTTCCAGCTTTACGTCGCTGGTACCAGCACCCCTATTGCGATTTTTCTGTGATTACTAACATATATATATATATATATATATATATATATATATATATATATATATATATATATATATATATATACATATATATATATATATGTAATTAGGTGTCCGGAACACTGTTTTCATAGGTTACACCACGCACGTTGTGGCCTACTTACTCGCTGGAGGTGACGGGAACTTGCACACGGGGCTGCAGTTCACTGAAAAACAGTAGCAATACTTTTTCACTATGGCTTGCTTGGCAAACACTGCATTACCTACATGTAAGAGCTAAAGCAACGGCTTAGCTTTTCGCGCAACCAGGTGTACTGCTACTGTGTCCAGATGAACCTTAAATCGCCAACTTCTAAATAATCTTAAAGACTGAAAATCATACGTACATCTCTTTTTTCAGGAATAGAACCACCGATTTCCTCGCGATTCATTGTATGTACTATAAAAGGAGTGCTCTTGTGGTGACTCCATGATCTCCTTGAAAATAATTACTGTTAACTTACAATGAAAAAGAGTAACAAATTTAAGGTACCAAGTCTGCACGTCAGTAGAAGATATTATATCACATCTTCGCAAGTATCCCTTAACAGGGCATTCTTAAAGACCTAGTACACTAATATGCTGTGCAACACTCATCAATATTAGAAAAACTTGCGCGCGTACTTCTAAAAAACCTCTAAGAATTAGTTTAGCAAATTCACAAAAGCTGTGACTTTATATACCAAATATTTCAGCCGAATGGTGATAGAGCCACTGCTAAAAAAATTCTGAGATTTGTTTTTCTTGTGAACACATCGCATTCCAGCTTCGTTGCTTGAATCCCTCCTTGAGTTATGTCTGGCAACCATTTGTTGACTATAAACGCTTTGAATTAAGATTTAACTTTACTCTTAGGTCCCACGGATTTCCTTCCAATTTGGACTCGGTCCTTCAAAGATATCTTCACAAATGGAAAAGATGTACACCAGATAATGAATCTCCTACTTGAATGATCATGCATCACCGCCAACATAGTGCAAGTCGCACTGCACAAATCAGGTTATGGCGGTGCAATTTCTTACAGCGAGGACAAGCATATGTGTACATGCATCATTATCACACTGCCCAGCGGCAATACACTAACGACACAGGAGCGCAGACGTCAGTGAAATCCCCTTTCGTGTTTGCCGCCGCTAGCGCCAGCATCTTTCGAGTGATTCCTGCAAGATTGTGACAGGGTATATGGTTATATTGTTTTCAGTGAGAAGCCGCGTATACGTGGGCATATACTCACTCGCCAGAGGCGATGGGAATCGGTTCATGTGGCTTTGGGGTACTGGAAGAAAAAAAGAGCAAACACTTTGTCTCTATGGCTAAATAAAGAACACATCAGCACATTCCTGTCTGAGCGAAGGCAACGACACTGCTTTCCGCATAACTAAATGTACTGCTAACGATTGAGATGGCATTCAAAATCGCAACTTCTTTTCTGAATATATTGAACGGGTCATGAAGCATCGCTTGGGCTGGTTCAAAAAACACATCCTGCGGAAAGCTGACAAGGCTATGAACTGCTCAGCCAAATATTACAGTCGTGCGCCCCGCGTAAAGGCTGCAAGCGGAGCGCGATGTTACTGATTTCTCAGGCGCCCGCTTTTCAAACAGAGGCCGGTTCTCACTCTCGTCGGTGGGCGGAGCGATTGCCGGTTGACGTCGCGTATCTGCTTCTCCACGTCGCAAAAGACATAGCATCCTCAATGCCTGATAGCCGACATAAATCGAGAGCGGCGTTCAGATCAGCTGCTCTTCTTGCCACGGGGTGCCGCCACTTGTCGGCGCCGCACTCCTCAGACTGCTAACTTTACAAGGTAGCCACACTCGCGCACGCGAATTACAGCGGGAGAGCGATCGCGTTTCACGACGCGCGCTGACGTAACTTTTTCCCCCGTGCCATCCCTCCCTGTGTAGCTTCGAGTGCGCTCGTCAGCACGAGAAAAGAGAGAAAGCGCTGAGAGCGTGCGCCAAACCTACGTAACTCCGCTCATTCTTGAGAGATTCGGGAAATTTTTCGACAATCGATTCGGGAGGCAGTAAACTCCAATACTGAGGTCATTAGATCATTACTTGGAAAAGTGGTTCATGGCCCCTTTCAGTAGAAAAGAATGCTTTTCTTTGCACAAGAACCATCAATTTTGACTGCGAGTGTTGGACATAAGAGAGGGCTGGCGTTTACGTGGTATCCCGTTAAGCGAATTGTTATTATTCGACAAAAAAATATAGTTCAAGTTGTGAACAATGTACGCCATTACAGTATATTAACAGTTTCCGAAGCATCGCGTAATAGTGTGCATAAAAAGCGCAAAAACACAGGTATACTATACCATGACCCCCAGTAAATCAACTATTTCACAGTAGACAGAATTTTGGATATTATCTGTGTAACATTTTAAGAATTTCGTAAACGCTGGAAATTTATAGGCCAATTTCATTGGTTGTAATGCTGTGAGTGACATTGCTTTAAAACTGTCGCACCTGATTTTTTGTGCGGGATCAGCTACATCTAAGTCACAAGCTCTATTTCATTGCTAAATTGTATTTACAGCTATCATTTCTAATACATGGACGAAGAAAACACACGCCGACCAAAGTAAACATATTCCTAAAAAGAAGTTTCGGCTAAGAAATACTAAGAAGTTTCGGTTAAGAATATTTTTTTACTTTGGTCGGCGCTGTGTTTTCTTCGTTCATGTTCTTCCCCGGCCAGGCGGGATTCTGCTAAATTTTGACTTCATTTCTAATACATTACAAGCTCGTGTAAGTGTTGACATTACGTTAGGGTTGAAGTTCTGCAATAAGACTTCTACTGTCTCCTTTGCACATAAGATTGTTTATAATAGTTATATACACCAGTCTATAAATATTTTACTTGAATACTTCATACGATGCTTTATATGTGCTGCAAGTGAAAGCCTTTTATTGAGATTGCTAGGACGTAAATCATTGCACTAAGAACAAGATATGGGTGTATATGCATCATGTTCTTACTGTTCATGTGCACTACTATAATGTGCAACGAGCGTAGAGGGGACGGAAACTATATAATGTGCTTTCAGCCGCTGCTATCAGCATCCCTAGCGCGATTCGTGCAAGAATGGTAACAGATATTGGATAACACAGGAAGGGGAAAAGAACCTGAGCAAGGCAGCGAGTTAGAGCGGCGGAATGAGGAAGTTCACAGGGATAAAATGGAATCCGCTCGCACAAGACATGGCTAATCGGAGGTCGCTGGGATATGCCTTCTTTCCACAGATCTCTTAAACATAGGCTGAGTATGAGTATGATAATATATTTATGTGTTAGGAACATGGTTTCAACGTGACACCATATTCGTCGAGTTTGCTCACTCGCTTGAGATGACAGGAGCCTGATCATGGGGCTTGGATGCACTGTAAAGAAGTCAAGGAAAAGAGCACTTCGTTACCACAGATCACACAAATATCAATGCAGTACACTTGCGTCTTACCAGAGGTAACGAAGCTGCTTTCTCTGCAAGAAACTATACTGTTAAGGGGCTCAGATGAAATATTCTATCGGAAGCTTCTATGTAAGCAGAACTGAAAGGAAAATTTGCTCTTTTCAGCAATAAAAGTAGCGATTTTTATGGGGTGCGTTGCTAAAGAAAGAAGGCTGAGGTTTCATGTAGGCTCTTGTTACAAGAAATATATTTATTCAAAAGTAAAAAAAATGGAATCTGCGCTTGTTTTGTTACACTGTGTCCTGTCCTCTTCGTAGTCTGTCCTTCGTAGCGGCTACCTACGGTAATCTCATCGCCAAGCCGACATGAACCAACTAGCGCCTTTCGTCGCATTACATAATCTTAATGATTAGGCGTGCGTAGCTCCAGCACTAAAATATCTCATGACAGTTATCCAACAAAGCGTAATATTGCATCAAAACTCGTAAAACATTCCTAATTATACACCGGTGTAAATACATTAACCAGTAAGTACAGCTTTACGAAAATGTCGTGAATTGTTTAGCAAATTTACAAATGCAGTGCTTTCACATGATACATTTCTTTGCTGTAATCTTTTGTCTTGAGCTGTTTAAAAATATTAACTTCTTCAGTGATTTTTCCAGTTATTGTCGCTGGCACACAGTTCCATCAAATTACGGGTTGGTATCAAAAATTTTTTTCTCTCGAGTTATTCGTCATTGTCGCATGAGCTCACGAACACGTAAATAGAAGTTAGCACCGACGTAAAGTTTCCGTATATATGGTGCATTGTATCATTTCTTTCTTTCTCTTTTCTGCCGCGTAAAATTACACCCCTTTGAGGAATGCTGAAACTCTACCGATGCCGGGGCTTAGGGAAGAATAGGCCTGGCTGTTCCGAAAGCTATCGTAATAAGAAAACCGGTGCATTCAGGGATATGCAAACAAGACTGACCCAGTTACGGAAGGAAATGAGACGACTGAATCACGTGCTTTTTCTAGAGTGACCTACGTCTCGAAACGATGAGAACTGTTTCGAGAGACAATGTCGCTGGAGCCGACGTCTTGACAATCGGATTTGTCTTCCTCAAAGCAGTTGCTCCCTTGACGAAGACAAGTCCACTTTTTGAGACATTGGCTATATCGATGTTCTCTTTTTAACGATTTGTTATGATTTCAAGCCTCCATCTTTGCCAGCAATTTTATCTTACAAGCTTGACGAAACATTACAAGCTTGCCTCTAGCGACATTTCCTGTGCAGCCATTGCTCATCACTTCCAGCTTCCATATTTCACTGAACCTCTGTCCTGTTTGTATTCCTGAGTCACGAAGAATGACATCGTATTCACTCGTGTACGGCCCACACTACGGACTTGGCAGGCCGATGTTTCAGGAAAGATATATAAACTCGATAGAAAGAATCAGCAAAAAGGAATTTCAGCTTTTGCATTTCAAGTAACGAAATATTCCAATCTACAAAGACCGAGTAATTCGGTAGAGATTTAATATAGCAAGGAATACGGCTTTAGCCGCGTGCGAACGTGTAGCCGAACCAAGCATAATCAATAGCGGCCCCATTATATGGTCATACATATCAAGAAGTTGAAATACCTCCAGCCACAAATTCTTGGAGGAAACCCGACGTTTCCAGACGGGCTTGGTCTCTTCTTCAGGGGTGACTGTGCTGATCAGGGAGGCTTCGTCGCAGCTTGTTTTTGGCTCCGCCTTTCTCTTTCCCCCACGTTCCGGAGGCCGTGCACGTAGATCGGAGGCATTGTTCCGAGGGACCGGTTCACATTCGCAGGTGTGTTCTGGATGTGCCACGACTCGAGTAAGAGCCTCCTTCCCAGATTCCTTTCCGTTTCTATGATGGAAGCGCTCTCGAAGTCCATTTTGTGGTCGTGCTTCTCGCAATGCTCTGCAAGGGCACTGCGTTGTATTTCCATCTTTCTGACGTCGTTTTTGTGTTGGCGCATTCTTTCCGGGAAGCACTTACTCTCGCCTATGTAGCTCGCTGGACAGTCGGCACATGACACTTTGTAGACCACGCCCTGGTGTTGCTCCCGGGATGGTCGATCTTTCGGCCGCGGTAGTAAGCGAGCGAGCGTTGAGGCCAGCTTGTGAACCACCGTGACCCCAGCTTTTCCGAGAACCCTGGCGAGCTGTTCGCTAGTTCCCGGAACATACGGGATGAAGACTCGTTGGGCTGGTTTCTTCGAATTTGTGGCTGGAGGTATTTGAATTTCTTAATTCTTCCACCCAGCCAGACAGACGTCTGTCGAAATGTTTACATTTAAGTCATACATATCAGTACGGAATGAGAACATTATGGAACAATGAAAAGAGAGGAGGCGCGCCGAGCCAGGAATCTCGACAGAAAGTTGTACGCGTTCTATTTTCTCAGAAACTAATTGCAGGGATCAAATAAACTGCAGGATTAACAAGCTGGTGCTCCCGTTTTTTACTGTATATTTACAGTAAAGAAAATGTCGTATGACGGCAATGTATGACTTTTTTTTCACAATTGAAGTAAAGACAGCTGCATAAAGCACAGCTCTTCCATAGTAGAGAACAAGCTACTCAAGATCAATCCAATTTTTTTGTGAACACAGTAAAATACATGACACTCGGAATCGTCAACCATATTTCTGAACATAATAGCTCTCCCATTGTGCCCTAAATCGCCCGTGTGTTTTCCTGAAGACAACTGGCTTGCTGACACCATGTTATAAGTACCTTGCCGATACCTTTGCTCGGAGACAGCTTAACGCTCTCCCGCAGTAGAATACTGAATCGTGCCCTAGTTTTCTAGACTAAATCTTCCATACCAGATTGCTAAGCACTCTATGTCGTGCTCTTCGTTTTTTTCTTGAACATGCACCGTATTTTGTTCTGGTTGTATCAGGGACAGTGTATCAATCTCCCCTACTATCCTAAATATTTACTGTAGGTTACATATCTTTTTCTGAACGAGAAACAACTGTAAGATATAAAGCCTTGATTTTCGTCGTTGAAAGATGAGGTAAAAATTTCTTTATGCAACATTTCTAATCAATCTCACTAATGTCGTTTCCACATGACGTTTAAGCTTACAGAGGCTCCTGTGCGTCGTCGCGGTGAGCTTGCGCCTCCCGTGTGGCTAGCGAGTCGGCTCGAACAGCTGGACTCCCAATACGGCTGCCCCGACGGTGTCCCAGCCGCGATGAAGCGGTTCCGCTACCAGTCGCTGTTCGATCAGAGTGAACCCTCAGTGTGCGAACATGAGGCTCGCGAGTCGCAGCACGGTCGTCGCCCTTCGACGAATCAGTCACTTCCATAGCCACAGAAGTGTTTTGCCTGAGCGGATAGATGATATTAGAAAGTTGCACTTGAAGTAGTGGGAGCATTCTCGCGCCATCAAGTCACGGTTGTCGTCTTTGAGGAAGCGAGAGACGCCTTCATTCGACTTTCGCAGCAGCCACAAAAGGAGAGCGCGGAGGAGTAAGAGAAGGGCGTTCCTTCCCGAACGCTCCACCGAATCTTGTAAGACTTCAGACTTAGTTATGCGCCGCGGCATTACAGGTAAAACACACAGCACGTTCGGACGAATAGTGCACGTACGTGACGGCATATTTTGTGGCAATGTGTGCAATCACGCATGAAGAACCATCAGCTAGCTGCTCCGTAGCACTGATGATGGTAAACGTTCAAGCGTCTCAAAGCTCTCCTGCAGAGCGTCTTCGCTAAGAAGAATTGTTGAATTTGGCGTTCGCAGATAATCGCCAACCCACCCTCATAATTAGGCTACGTGGAACGCACATCTCTTGCATGAGACACGTTTTCAGAGAACACTGCACCAGTGACAAGGGGAACGGAGAATGCCAATGACATCCTACACTATTTAAAACAGGTTCTGTGGTGGCTGACTCGGTTATTATATGGACATGTCCAGTAAAACAACCGCTCATGCAGCATATTTCCTTACATATAGGTTGCGGGGAGGAGCCGCATGGCAAAAGGCTTTCGTGTTACTTGTTCATAGCAATGTTTAATAACGAAGCATTGACAATTGATACAGGCACGGGTAATATTTCAGAAATCTAAAGGAAATGTCAAGCTACATCTTTCTATTTGGAGTTCTTTTCTAACAAATGTTTTGGTTTTATTGGTTAAGCTATGCTAGCTAGCTAAGAAGTATTGGTTAAGCTAAGAAGTATTGGTTATGTATGTCTAACGAGGTCGCAGAAATTGAATAATACGAAGATGCATTGAAAATATGGTTTCTTCGAGCT
This sequence comes from Rhipicephalus sanguineus, assembly GCF_013339695.2. Classification (NCBI taxonomy): domain Eukaryota; kingdom Metazoa; phylum Arthropoda; class Arachnida; order Ixodida; family Ixodidae; genus Rhipicephalus; species Rhipicephalus sanguineus. The sequence goes on from NC_051179.1 coordinate 149,661,366, forward strand.
GTCTTGAATAAAGCCATTCAGGCTACTTTTGAAGTTCACGTTACTATTGGTCTTATTAGTTGTTAGCGCAAAGTTTATAACCTCTCGCTCCAACTTACTTAATAGCCCCAGTTGAGTGATACTTTTTGTCAATTAAAAATTCACTGTCTTCAACTGAACTGCACTGGACTTACGACACTGTAGTTGCCGTTTCTTTGCATCATTTCACTTAACAACCTTTATCATATATTTCTTGGCAACCCGTCCGAGCAGTCATGAAACGTTTGCAATAACAATAATCGTTGGGGTTTTATGTCCCAAAAGCACGATAAATTACGAGTTACGCTGCAGTAGACGGCTCCGGAAATTTCCATCTCCTGGGGTTCTTTAACGTGCACCTAAACCTAAATACGTGGACCTCAACGATTTTTCGGCTTCACCGAAAATGCAGCTTTGATTCAATCCCGCGATTTTCGGATCAGCAGCAGAGCACCATAAACACTACACCACCCTGGCGGGTATAGGAAACGCCTGCCCTTTTCTGGTTTCTATAATGTAATTTTTTCAGTTGCCGATCTGGTGTACCATATATTATAGGAGAAGCTACTCCACGCTAACGTGCAAGAACTATTGCAAGGAATAGTCATAGGTTGCAAGTTACCATCTCATTGTAATGGCGTCAATGCGTGTAGAACAAGCACTTCACTTTGCGTATCATGACAGAGGACCCCTAAAAGACAATTGAAAAAGTGGTGGGGATGTGCACAGAAAACAAATACGCCATTTGGGCACCACCAATTATGTTACCAGAATAAAAAAGCCGTTGACGAAGGAGGATCTCTGCGAAAGCAGCGTTAGCCCGTTTGTCACCGTTTTTTTGTGCTTTTGGTTGTGAGCCCACGAATCGCTCAATCCGAGATACTTCTGCAACTTGCCTTGGCGGTAACATTAACTTCGTAGTAATCTTCTAATTGATTTTTGTCATCCTGCATAGTAAACGATATCTCATTATCTTCATACAAGGTAGACACTGACGACACCTTGACGCCATTGTCGTTCTGGCTGAGCTAATACTGAATTATTGAAGGCATCACTATACCTTCTCGTATGGCGCGAAGTATAGACTCTACTGGAGAGAAAAATAAAGCATGAAATAGTGAATACATAGCACTTACAAGTTTAGCTTGTCGGTGAAACTGCTCTGTAGGTCTTTCCGCAGGGCAACGAACGATCTTCTTCTTTCTTAGAGCGGCGCACGCTTTTCGGGGCAGACTGCGACGGCGTGCCGAGCAATTTACGATGGTGATGCGGATTCTAACAATGCTCCCCCCAGCCACCCAGCAGGAGTTGCCAATAATAACTTGGGCATAAATATGATTTTAGAAAGACAACTGAAATGAAGTCATCTACAAAAACGTCTGGAAATCCTCTCACGCTCATACTACGCATTACAAATCCGGGTACCTCATTTCAGATAAACGTGTGGTGGGAGTGGTATTGAAATAAACGCGCTTGTGAATAAACATGCTTGTGATTTGATCAGTTGTCTAATCGTATGTTCAGTCGGTGTAAGGATCCTGGCTTTTAGTTCGTTTCATCCCGACCAGAGTACCTTCCGTCATACTCTCTTCTTCCATTCGTAGAGATGTGTGCTTCAAAACCATACTTTTTAAATGCGAAGAATATTTCGAGAACCTAACACCGTTTTCTCCAGGAACACGTTCCTTAGTGAACCTTAGCAAGAGGATATGAAAAGGTCAAGGTATATCGGACGCAATTGCTGTTGGCAGTTGTGATTTAGATCTTTTCGCAAGGTCACATGCGAGAGGATTTTCCACGCACGACAAAGGAAGGGAGATTAAAGGAAGGTTTGGTGACAGATATACGTGATATGCGACGATGGACAGTTCGAAGCCTGGCGAGTGATTAACAACAGCTTCGAGCTTGTTCATAAGTTTTGGACATCCCATACCAATGAACAATACTGTATGAAAAGAGGAATAAAATTGTCAAATAACTGTTTCTTCATTGACGAAAGTGTACGTGAGCATTATTATATGAGGAAACCGAGCATATACGATTCAATTTGGATTGTAAATAGCAGATATGTTCAGAAATTACAAATAATTTGTAATCTGTGCTACAGGATGCCTAAAGGCTGCTCAGATGCCCGCGGTATTGCGTTCAAAGAATATGAGAGCACAGGGGAAGGCAAGCGTTCACGGGAATGTTTAGTAGCCTTTCGGTTAAAGATCGTCAGTTTTAAGGCGAAACCCTTAGATGCCTCATCGAGCGGAAAGATTGACCGGCGGCGTCCGGACGCCGCCGTACATCACGACGTGATAACGTCACCGTATGACGTAATCATTACGTCAAAGATGGCTAAATTTTGCGACAGCATCATGGCGTCATGGTGACGCCGCACGATGCCGTCATTGCATGACATCTTCGCTTGGTCAAAGGTGGGCCGATCACGGAAGCAGTGCATAATCAGCTGAGATGCAGAAAGCTTGCAGTGTCTCCGACACTTGAGGCAGTAACAAAACCATGTTATTTGCAGAAATATCTCGGAAGGAGGTGGGAGAGGTGGGAGAGTGGGACAAAAAAGAAGATGGCTTTCACTTTCTAGTTATCTTAAGTGAGTGCATAAGGGAGCGTGTGAGTTTTTTCCAGATGCAGCAGCGCCTAATATTACTCATGTCCTGCCGAACGCATTCGACTTCTGGATCGTTGTCATTACAGCATTTATTTACTGCGATCGAACACCATTAGTTGATTTTTTTACAGCAGAGCTGTTATGGTCGAGGTTGGCCGTGTGTAGTAGATAGAAATGATCATCATCATGAACCGGCACGCGCCATCTTCGTCCTCTTCTTCATGGCCTTCCTCTTCTGCTTCGCGACCAGAAGACGTACGCTGATCTGTCCGGCGAATGAGGCAATAACTTCATGGGCGAGAGAAGGAGTAGAGAGAGAGAGAGAGAGAAATAAATAAAGAGAGAAAGAGGGAACAAGAAATAGAAATGAAGAGAACTTCTGCACGAAACAAAAACTTTTTTTGCCAAGGCGTGATTCGAACACGCGTACCCACGATCCGAAAGCAAGCGTCCTAACGACTCGCCTATCCAGAGACGCTGGCAGACCATAGCATAGCATTGTACAGTATATTATAGTTATAAAGGGAGAGGGAAGTGAGGCTGAGGAGGAGGAGAGACGTAAGGGTTAGGAGGAGGAAAAGGAGGTTGGGTGAAGGAGTACAGAGGGAGAGAGAGAGAGAGGGAGAAAGACATAGAAATAGATCGAAAGAAAGGGAACAAACATAAAAAGATAGAAGGCGAGAGACCGATTATAGAGAGAGATACAGAAAGACATAGAAAGAAAGAGAAAGGAAGAGAAAGAAAGAGAACAAAGTGAAGAAAGAGAGAAAGACAGAGAGAGAAAGAGATAGAACGCAACTGAGACAAAAAGAGAGATAGAAAAAAAGACAGAAAGCATGGCTATGTATAGTACAGTATAGCAAGTATAGTTTGTGGTGTGGCGTAGAAAAACTATCATCCTCATTAACCGGCACGCGAACTCTTCATTATCTACGCCAACTTTGTCTTCTTATGCTTCGCTTCCAGAGCTCGTGCGCCGATTTGTGCACTTGTGGGAGGCAATAACAACGATGGGCGAGATATTCTAAGTTTAACACGTCAGCAATCCCATAATACATAACAAATGCACTGCACAAATACGACATAATGAATTCACTGCACCAATCCACCTCGAGCCACCAGCTCTGCTGTGACCAAGCATTGCACCACCTAGTGCAAGCTGCGCTACTTTTCCTATGATAACGTTCCTGTGGTAGGAGACACTCTGTAACTTCCCTTCGTATGAATGTAACAGCGTTTGGGGCTTAATTGCGTTGAATCGTAGTAAGCATTAGATGTACACGTACACGATTAGAACGTATCAGATGATCGAGCATCATTCCTAGGGGCGATTTCGTTGTTAACGGTGTCCCGCAGGTGTAACTGATTCATTTGGAAGAAGTGCAGTTTAAGAAAAGAAAAAAAGCATTAATATCGTGTAAGAGATGCATCAGTATAATAAGGGTGTATGCGAACTGAAACACTAGGGTTTTAGCTGTGACGGTAATCGTGTACTGTTTACAGAGCAGATTTACCATTCCGGGTTAGCACACAAAGACCCGGAAACGTATTAGCGGCGCAAGTTCAATCCGCGCGCTGACCTGATTAGTTGATGAAAGTGACTAATACAGGTCTTGTAGACTAGAAGAGCTATATCATATGTGCCGATAACCGTGGTACGTTATCGCCGTACTTGTCGTATCAAACCGCCATTGCAAAAACATTGCTAGAACATCCCATTGCCTTTTTTCAAAAAAAAGGCAGAAGCTTAAGGAAAGGTAGAAGGTTGAAGAGATTGAAAATTGGTGAACACAGGGTATTGCTGGGGACAACGTTTCGACCAGCACTTTAGCCTTCGTCGATCAGGACATGTCACTAATTCAGCGAGCATCAATAATGAAATATTTCGGCAGGGCCGTGCCTGCTGTGCCTCAAGCGCGATTGATTTTTTCATACGGGGACTTGCATTTTCCTATCCTCAAAGATTTATATGTTGTTTCTTCTTGTGAATTATCGCTGCGTGGTGTCAGCCGCTAAGGCAAGCGGCCGAATCTCGCTTTGTTTATTTGCGCGGCTGCTGCGCTGTTTGGGGAACTCTTGTGTAGATAAATAGGCAGCGGATATTGCTGTCCCATTCATCATGAAAAATAGTGTGGCCTACATTTCCTGTGAATATTTGCAACAAGAACACATACCTTGTTTTCCGTACTGTCGACCAGCAACACTTGTAGCTGGATGTTTTTCGCTACTACCCTATTTGTCACTCGCTGCATGAGGTCAAAAAGAAATTAGCCATTATTGTCGCTGCGTCGCCTATTAACATGCCACTCAGAAAAGAAAGTTGAATACTGAAAAGAGATCGGCTATTTTCTGCGGCTATGTGCTCTAAGCTCATAAGAAGTCAACCATTGTTTCAGAGAACATGGAAATTAAGTTTACCCGCGTAACTTCGTCGAGCAATAAGAAGACTGTGTGTGTAATTAAGATATAAGTAGCATAGCGTTCTCGCCTGCCCGTAGACGTGCTTAACGTTCAAGAAGGCGAAGTTTATGCTAACGAGGCAGAGCTGAAAACGTTTGCAGGAGCAATATGTTTTAACGTTAGAAAAATAAGCGATCATGTGAATTGATTTTGAAGAAACCAATGCGATTCTAATTTCAAAGATTCTTACTTTCAGACACTGTATGGTCCATGTTCAGCTAGATACATTACTCTAGCATCGCAGCTACAAAAATAAACGAAAGCCTTGCTGCGATCTCTGAGTCTACCGAAATATTTGACCGTCTGCGACAGTAAACGCAAAACTGTTACGTCAGTGGCACCGCCGACGTAACGTTTTTCCTTCCTCCTGAGAAAATTTTCTTCACCTTTGTTTTGTTCTTTTTCTCCTCCGCCTCACGGTTAATTGAAAATGCACTGCTCGTTTTAACATACAAAAGGAAATGGAAATATCTACGTAGGTGATAACACATTTCCCAAAATTCTTCTTTTAGTTATCTGTAACTAAAGTATACATCGCTCAAGGCGGTGCATATTTCGTGCCTACTTCAGGCATGCGTACTTTTAATACACTTGAACCAGATATTTCTCAACGTGACGTATGTTTCATGTATTCAATGACAGTGAACTTTTATTGCACGACTCGCCAAAGCTACGGTCAACTGGATAAAAATTATTTACGCATTCAACAGATATATTCGAATCTGCTCAAGGATCGATGAGTTTCTGAAGTGGTTGCAACTGCGTTTTCTGTAAAGGTTTACGCACCATACTCTAGTGGACAGGCCGAAATGCTTGAGGCCCATGTGCTTAAATTTTGGGTGCACGTTTGAGAACCCCAGGTGGTCGAAATTTCCGGAGCCCTCCACTACGGCGTCTCTCATAATTATATCGTGGTTTTGGAACGTTAAACCTCAACGATTATATTATACTCTAGTGGACGACGAACTGGGCTGATTTAAAAAAAGAAATGGTGTAAACTTGAATTGTACGCACTGAAGACATAGTGACGACATATGCCGTTTAACGGCGCACGGGTTGATTACACCCAAACTGAAGAGACAGTAACAACTATCCTTGTTCTTGTCACTGCCATTGTAAATGAACAACTTGTTTTCGTGTATTCTCAACCCTCTTTCAGGTATCTCTGATGATATCCTTCTTGCGCATATTAAGACGCACAGGCGACCCTACCTTTCCCGGTTATTTCACACATTCTCAGTCGTTCCGTGATATCGTGTACACACCATCAATATTGAAAGGGCGCATAGGGGTGTTAGCTTATGCTGACCCTTATACAAAACGGGTTCTGTGAAGACTGCAGGCCGTAACTGCGTTGCAACTAACTATTTTAGTCTACCACGTTATTTAGTTCAGCGTCCATGCTCACATCATTTTCAATGTCCAACTGCCTGACACGGTATCAGGGCTTTCCGCAATAACGCCATCATTTACGTCCATAGGTCGTGCTTCTAGAGAGGTACGTAGTATGGGGCAATGAGACAATCTTTTCTTCAGCCTAACAAAAGCTACAGATGCGTTTTGCCAATTAGCTCACGCTGAGTTCTTCGTGATGAGCCTCACATTGGTATGAGACGTGCCGTAGTGGGCTACTGAGCATTCATTTTGGCCACATAAGGTTTTTTGTGTGCACAGGTGTCCTTACATTTCACCCCCACCGAAATGCAGTCGCCTTGGGCGGGTTTCCAACAAGCGCTTTCGAAATGAATGGCGCGACACCTTCCCTGCAAAGCTGCCACACCGGGTAATTCTAAGAGGTCCTTGCAGCAAAACCCTTATGGTTGTGCGGAACGGAAACTTTATTGTCAAGTCAATGAGATTTGAGTCCGGCGTCTTTTTAGTGGGTCTGGGCACCCGCCGCGTACGCGGTTCCGAGACCCTGTCTCGAAGCGGCTTCCTCGGCACGCTAGACGGCCCAGAGTTGTGCTGTCAGGTTCGAGCTGAGCAGTGCGGTCGTCCAGCGCGAGCGGTACGCTATGGTTGTACGTAACTTCTATTACCACTATCGTCTCATCTAGCTCCGTGGTGAACAGATGTTCCTTCTTAAGCATTATTATACAAAACGCCGGCATTGTAGAGATCGCTTGCCTTCCTCCCCAGATGATCTCTTCTTGGCCCTGTACTCTTCTTACTCGTTGCTAATCACGTTTCGAAGCAGTTGGACAATTCCTAAATTTTTGTGCTCTCTGAACACAAGGGGATTTAACACTCCAGGTATGGTCACTACATCATTCACCTCCAAAAAGGACTTCCTGCGCTTTGAGATGGATGAACAGAGAATAACATACACAACAATGCTTCCAAAACGGCGGTATACAACTATGCAGTCAGGGGCCTCATGAATGTCAATCCCGTGGAGACGATACGTGGTGAAAAGAATCACCCAGACGCCGGCCAAATGATCTAGAGGTATTGGAACAAATATTGGAAAAAATATTTCAATACTTCTACTTTTTCTCCCAGTTATTCATTTTCGCGTTTCTACATTATTGTAGATTTATACAAGAAAAGCAACTGTACACTATCTGAGCCATAGATTATATGATTTATTTTTGATCGAACCGGGTAACTAGTTTCAGGCTATCGATTACTTTATGCTACAGCTTCCTCAAAATGCAACTGTAAATTTAATGTTTTATTTTTGGCGTGTAAATCTGGTTACTGAAGTATCAAACTTGGATGTGTGGTAAATGGCTTTGAAATCTATTGTTATCCTTGTCTTGCTTCATTGAAAGGAGAAAAAACAGCGGGAAGACTCGACACAAAAGAAAGAGCACATAATACAAGCGCTCTGTGGTGTTGTGCGCTCCTTCTCTTGTGTCCTGTCTAACGCTGTTTTTTAACTAACATGCATCAACTAGTCCTTCAGCAAACCCCACGGCATCAAAAGGTCATGCGCAGTTGTGAAGATTCCTTTCTGCGCCGTACAAACGGAGAACGCTCCGAGAGAGGCGCTTGCTGAAGGTGATACCAGCCGATGACATTCTGAGACCTGGAATCTGCTAAACAAAACCGGAATCCTCTTCCAACATGCTACACGGCGTATTTTCTCTCTGGTTTTCAGTGTGGTACTTTTTTGGTTTCCGTAGCGCGATTGTTAAAGCATAGCTCCAACTCTGTGCTCGCGTGAAATGTCATATTCTGCCGAAAATTATAACCAATAGTACTACCGCACATGAAAACGGTTGGTCGTGCCTCTTTCTCATATACAAAGGGTTTCCCTAAAACTTCTCGGTACTGTCTTCAATCAATGAGGCTTTTTAGCGCTTTAGCGCTTTATCTAGCTGCAGCATAATAGGCTCACTGGCATCAGTAGATGTCTTTCGTGGGCCTGTTTTAAGCAAAGAGTTTTTTTGTGTATGGCACCACAAAAATGACCCAACCAAAGGCGAAGCTTCACCGTAGGCTAGGCTTTTCTAAATTGGGCGTCATAGGTTTAGCACCTGCCGCACTGCCGTTGACCCTAAAGAGTGACGTTCACTGCGCTGACTCAATAACGGCAACACACAGATGACATCACACATTCCCCTGACTACTTGTCATGTCGTGACAGCTGGAAAATATTATTGCCCCACAAACTTATTGCACGGATGTTTCACACTTCCCGGGAGTGAAAATGATTATTTATCCGCTGTCGCAATTAGTCATACCGAGAAAAGAAATAAAAACAGGAGTAATGATTTTGCGCGCGAAACAGTGCTTGGGTCTGCTGCCTATGGAAGCTACATCGCTTGATTTTCAAGCTGCAAAGCGGAAATTTTTATTTCCATATTTTAGTTACGAAGCGCGGACTTTGTCACTGTCCTACGCCTTGGAACACAGCATGTTACGCCAGTCCTTGCTCCTACTGGCTCATAAAGCAGCCTTTTCGCGAAAAACATCTCAAACAAATGACGCTGAACGTGTTACACATTGAATAATGTGCGGCGTGCGAATGGTCCGTGGCGCAGCATTATTTACTTCGCTTACTACACTCAGGTACAAATGAAACGCCTGCAAATAATTGCCAAGTAAATTGGGTTTTGCGACCAATAACTGAAAATCCATAAATCGCACTGCTAATTACAGGGTTCTCGAAGATGACTGAGGCCTTACATCAGGCGTGCAAGAGGAAATCAAGATGACGTTAAACCTGCCGGTGTAAAGGACAACAAAAGGGAGCACTTTAATTAACCATAAGGTTTCGCACTTGCATTGTTCGTTATGTTAAGCTGTTTATTGGACGGCACTCTGCGACAATGCGCTATGGCGACAGTCAAGGCCAAAGCACGGGCTCCGAGCGCGAGCGGCGTTTAGAAGAGGACGACCCACTAGGAGCCGCTGGAGAGCGCAACCGTTAAACAGTACCAATTGCTTCGCCACAATTACGCCGGGTACGAAAAGGGAGCCGTCCGGCGACCTAACAGCTCGTCACTATGAGTGGGTCATAGTAGGCCTTGAGGCGCTCCACGTTGACTATGTCGCGCCCTCGACGGCGCATGTCCGAAGCAGGTTCGATGGGTTCGATCAGTTGACCGGGGATGTGCGCTCGACGACCCGGTAGGCGCCGTCGTATTTCGGCAGCAGTTTTGAAGAGAGGCCACTTGCAGTGGTAGGGACCGAGGGCCATACGTGCGCTCCAGGGAGGAACGTGGGCTCAGAGGAGGAGGAGGAGGATACAACTTTATTGACGCCACGAAATGGGTCAGGTGTGTGTGTGTGGGGGGGGGGGGGGATGGGTGCAGGGAAAAGGTAGCCGATGGGCCCTCGGGCCGCTTTAGGTGGCCGAAAGTCCTTGCGCTTCGGTGACCCCCATGGCCCAGCACACTATCCGGAGTTGGTCGTCCGGTCGTGAGCTGCGCAGAGCAGCCTCCCATCGCTCCTGTCGCTCAGCCCCCTCAAAGGGGGGATTTGGCTTATTTGGAAGTGGTGGTGCCATCGCGAATGCTGTTCAGCAGCTCTTGTTCGTGCGTCCTAAATGTCTTTGCAAGCACGCGACTCTTCAGCAAGCCTGGCTGTGTTAGAAATAGGCGCACACTCAGATGGATCCCGGTTGTATCGAAGTATGGTGTCGATGGTGTGCGACGGGTGCCTTCCGTACAGTAAGAAGAAGGGCGAAAAACCAGTAGTGCTCTGAGGGGCGGTGCTATAGGCGGAGGTGACGAAGGGCGGAATAGCATCCCAATTGGTGTGATCGGCGGCGACGTAATTTGAGAGCATGTCGCCGAGCGTGCGGTTATAGCGTTCGGTTAGGCCATTCGTCTGCGGGTGGTAAGCAGTAGTCTTGCGGTGGACAGCATGGCGCTCTTTGAGAATGGCTTCCACGACTTCCGACAAGAAGACACGGCCTCGAGCGCTGAGAAGCTCTTGGGGTGGACCGTGACGCAGTATGAATCGGTGTAGTAGGAAGGAGGCAACATCGCGCGCTGTAGCCGCTGGGAGGGCGGCGGTTTCGGCGTATCGCGTTAGATGGCCAACAGCGACGATGGCCCAGCGGGTACCAGCCGAAGTCAGAGGAAGTGGTCCGTACAAATCGATGCCCATGCGCCCAAATGGACGGTTAGGGCATGGTAATGGTTGTAGACCTGCTGGCGACACGTGCGTTGCAGGTTTTCGGCGTTGGCAATCGAGGCAGGAGCGAACGAACTTCTGCACGTAGCGGTACATCCCACGCCAGAAGTATCGTTGTCGAATGCGGTGGTAAGTTTTGGATACCCCAGAGCGCGCACATTGCGGGTCAGAGTGGAAGGCTTCGCATATTTCAGAACGCAGACTGCGGGGTATCACTAGTAGCCACTGGCGGCCGCCGGCGTGCACTCTTTTCCCTCGTTTCTGTTTGCTGTTTTCGTGGTTTGCATACACTGCGATGACGTTGGGCGCTATAACAGAAGCGAGTGAGTGTACGTGATTGTCGGAGTTATGTGCGTTAATTTTAGAATATGACATGTCTGATCTCGACGTAGACGGCGTACGCACGCCCTGGGTGTCGTTCGGGCCCTAGTACTCGCATCTGTTTATCTGAGCATTTAAGGATGGGTTACGTTTGTAAAACATGCGGTCAATAACCGCTCGCGGCATGCCCCTGGCTGCCGGAGGATGTGCTTTGTTGTTTCGTTGTTAGCCTTTATTATGTCTGTGTGAACCACTTATTGTGTAGGTTTTGCAAACCTTTACTGCAATTTCATTTTCTCATCATAGTATCACGTTCTGCTTTTCAGATACCGTTTTTCATGATGCTCACGCTGGACAGGAGCGACAACCTAGCAAGCCACAAGTCTGATGCCTCAAGCCATCACCACTTTTTGATTTATTCTTAAGCACAAGGAATAAATATGGAAACATGATGGCGATTTCTGCTGTTCATTTAGCACCATATGACACTGTGCACATCACAGTCACACATTTTAGTTGGCTATACTCATAGAAGCATGTAAATGAGGAATACCCAAACTTCTTAATTGGAAATCACAGACCATCTTTTCGCGCTTTCTGTATAACTTTGCTGGAAAATATGTGTTGTTTTGACGAGTTTTATTAAAATAATGCTAAAACTGAACTATTCTTATTTTACAGTCGCTGGGCAGAACGGCAAGTATTATTGGACTTGCTTAAAATGAATAGTCCACTATATTCAATAGTAGTCGCGCAAAAGTAGAGCAAGGATCAAATGAGTAGGTTAAAATACTTGTGGAGTCGCTTGATGCTTCGGTGTGGGTCCCTTGACCCCGCTAGGAGCGTTACCGGCAAGAGTCGTCTGACTCCCTATAAGTGGTAACGTGATCCTCCCGACGAGAGTCTTTCCACTCTTCCTAGAGGGTCAGGGGACTCTCCTAGAGCGAGCCGACCCTGACCCACCAAGAGAGTCACCGTGACTATTTAAAGAGAGTCCTATACGTGGCAAGTCAGAACTCTCCGAAAAGAGTCACGCATACTCTTTTTTTTTCTTAGAGTGTAGACCTGCTGGCGACACGTCCGCTGCAGGTTTTTGGCGTTGGCAATCGAGGCAGGAGCGAACGAACTTCTGCACGTAGCGGTACATCCCTCGCCAGCAGTATCGTTGTCGAATGCGGTGGTAAGTTTTGGATACCCCAGAGTGCGCGCATTGCGGGTCAGAGTGAACGACCTCGCATATTTCAGAACGCAGACTGCGGGGTATCACTAGTAGCCACAAGCGGTCGTCGGCATTGTAATTGCGTCGGTGCAATAGGTCGCCACGAACGGCGAAATGTTAGGCTTGACGACGCAACGCGCGAGTGGATGGTGTTGCCCACGGATCAGTGAGCAAGTCGATCAGCGAGGTGACCCATTTATCCTTGCGCTGTTCGGTAGCCATGGTGTGATCATCCATTGAAGCAACAAGTATGTGAGATGCTGAGCAGGGGGCATTGTCGTCAGGCAAGGGAGAGCGCGAGAGGGCGTTAGCGTCAGCATGCGGGCGTCCGTTGCGGTACAGCACGCGGATGTCGTAGTCTTGCAGGCGAAGCGCCCAGCGGCCGAGACAACCTGAGGGATCCCTCAATGACGACAGCCAGCATAGTGCATGATGGTCGGTGACGACATCAGATGGGTGACCATACAAATAAGGTCGAAACGTTGTAAGGGCCCAGATGATCGCCAGGCACTCTTTTTCCGTGACTGTGTAATTGGTCTCGGCTCTGGTAAGCGTACGGCTTGCGTATGCCACGACATATTCGGGGAAACCTGGTTTGCGCTGCGCAAGAACAGCGCCGAGGCCTACACCGCTGGCGTCTGTGTGTACCTCTGTTGGGGCCGTAGGATCGTAGTGGCGTTGTATGGGAGGAGGCGTCAACAAACGAAGGAGCTTTGCGAACGCGTTGTCACACTCGGACGACCACGAATTTAGGGGTCCGTTACTTCCAAGGAGTTCCGTCAGCGGCAATATGATGGTGGCAAAGTTTCGTATGAAGCGTCGAAAATACGAACAGACTCCTACGAAACTGCGCAGTTCTTTGACGGACGTAGGTATGGGAAATTCGGCCACGGCCCGAAGCTTGGCCGGATCGGGAAGGATTCCGTCCTTCGACACGACGTAGCCGAGGATTATCAGCTGCCGTGCGGCAAATCGGCACTTCAGATTGAGATGAAGGCCGGTGTTTCACAAACGCGTCAAAACATGCCGCAGACGTTGGAGATTCGTAGAGAAGTCCGGAGCGAAAACCACGACGTCGTCGAGGTAACACAAGCACATGTGCCATTTCAAGTTGCGCAGAACGATGTCCATCATTCGCTCGAAGGTCGCGGGCGCATTACACAGACCAAACGGCGTGACGTTGAACTCGTGCAAGCCGTCGGACGTGACAATGGCAGTCTTCGGTCGAGTGTCATCCGTCATGAGTACCTGCCAGTACCCCGAGCGCAAATCAAGAGATGAAAAGAATTCGGCTTCTTGCAGGCTGTCAATCGCGTCGTCGATTCTCCGCAGCGGATAAACATCTTTGCGAGTGGTCTTGTTTAGCCGTCAGTAGTCCAGATAGAACCGCACGGAACCGTGCTTCTTCACAACGAGAGCAACGGGAAACGCCCATGGGCTGTCCGAGGGCCGAATAACGTCGCGTCGAAGCATATCGTCGACTTGCTCATTAATGACCCGACGTTCTGCGGGAGACAGGCGATATGGACGTTGCCCCAGTGGTGGATGGGCGCCAGTGTCGATGTGATGCGTAACAGCGGAAGTGCGGCCGAGAGAGGTTTGCCCGACATCGAAATAACGAAATTTTTCTAGCAGGCACAGAAGTTGGGAACGCTAGACCGATGTGAGGTTGTCAGCAATGGAGGACCTAAACACATCAACAGGTGACGACTCAGACGTGGAAACAGCACTGAGCGTACGGCAACTCGAACAGTGCGTGTCATCGGGTTCGTCCATACCTTGTGCATCTTCGACGGGTTCCACTCTGCCGAGACATTCCTCTCGCACCAACATAACAATATATGGAGATGGGTTGTTAACAAAAACAGCGGTGCTGCCCTGAGTGACTTGGACGGTCGCGAAAGGTACCTGCAAGCCTTTCCTTGCGCAAACGTGGTCAGATGGTGAAATGAGTGCAATGGTGTCGGAGAGACCGGCGCAGTCAACTGACACAGCTGTCGACGAGTTTGGAGGTACTTTGGTATCGTGTTTGACGAGGATCTTGCTCGATACCGAAGAAGTGTCTGCCGGCGTCAAATCTGACAAGAGGGAGAGTTCAATTTCGGCTGGTGCGCAATGAATTACGGCGTCGTGGCGGGAGAGAAAATCCCATCCCAGAATGACGTCGTGAGAGCATGCAGCAATTTTAATGATCTCGACGTCGTACAGAACGTCCTGAATGACGACGCGAGCTGTGCACATTGCTGTAGGATGAATACTCTGGGAGCTGGCTGTACGGAGAGACATCCCAGAAAGTGGCGTCCTCACTTTTCGTAGTAATCGGCTCAATTTTTGGTCCAACGGATACGGCGGCTCCAGTGTCGACAAGGGCAGATGCGGGAACACCGTCGACAAACACGTCTATCACGTTCGCTGGGCTTCGCTGAGGGCTTTCGCAGTTCGATAGCGTCGCAGCCATTGCCTCGTGGACTGTGACGACTAGTTTTCCTGGTCGCGTGCAACCGGACGTGGGCACATCGGCGACAGTGAGCGACGACGTGGAGACGGAGAGCGTCGAGTAGATGGAGCTTGGCGTGATGTCGGTGACAGAGGCGTAGGTGGGGCGTAGAATGTGCGGTTTGACTGGCTGATAGCGGGCGACATGACTTGAGGCGGCTGGACGCAATTGCAATAAGGCGCCACGTGGCCGGCGTAACTGCATGCGAAGCATATGGGGCGGTTGTCTGGTGTGCGCCATCGGTTTGCTGGAGCAGGGCCCGCCCATGGCGCAGGACGTGATTGACGGGGTGGCGACTGATATGACTGCATCGTGGGCTGCAGTCGTAGCCTCTGCACAACTTCGGCATAGGTAGCCGGCACAGCCGCTACGAAGGACTGAAGTCTAGCGGCGGCTTCGGTGTAACTGTGTGGGGCTGCCGTAAGTATTACTGGGAACGTCATGGCGACAACTTGGACGTAACTAAGTGGTGCTGGAGCCGGATGGTGCTGGTGGTATTCAGGCATGACCTCCGCGATTTGATACTCAATCGCTCGACGGAGGAGAGGGAAAAGAGTGGCGGACGGCTGTTGAACGTAATGTGGTTGGGTGAAGTCCAGCAGAGAGAACTGGCGCGCGATTTCCTCGCGCACGAATGACGAATGACTGTAGTTGCACGCCACGTAGCGAAAGTTTATTCGATCAGTCAACAGACCTGGCTCAATATTGGTACAACAGGGGAGTTCGGCTAACCATGCCACAACGCAATTTATCGGTCCTGTATACAATGATAAGCCCATTCTGCGACATTGTTCGTACATTGTTCGTATTTATTCACCGAACTTAAAAGCCTGAAAAATGTGGTTGATCTAACATGTGTACACACAAGAATGGCTGAAGGGGATATAAAAAAATAAAGCAAGTATTTTGGAAGCACCCTCGCAAGCAGTTTCATTTCCATAAGCGCCAAGCTATGCAACCGGTGGTTGCCTACTAACAGAAACGTTCTGTCATATTTAGGCGCATATTCAGTTCATGCATTTAATTTAAACCACCGGGCAGCGAGTGTGCAAGTTGTTTATCAAAACCGTTCACAGGCTGCGCGCACGAGCAAGTTCAAACGCTGAAGTTCGATCACAGCATCACTTACTATCGCGTACTAGAGATCCAAGCATGGGCATTACTAGAGAAAATAACTTACTTGATTATTGCGATTACCGCTATATGGACAGTCTCGGCGGGTTTTCGCCGTTGTCGTCATGTTCCACGTTTTTCAGAACAGCTTGTTCACTTTCCTTTGTCAACGTCCAAATCGATAACATCGCCCTGCGCGTCCTACGTTCTACATGCAGGTAAAAACGCGTAGTGCTGCCGAGGAAGCCAGTTGAAACAGCGAAGAAACAAGGTGGCCATCTATGTTTCACGAAGGGCGCATGCGACAACGTCGCCGCACGTGCGAGGGCTGCCGTTGATGGGTGGTCAAGCAAAGAGGAAACTGCGCCCGTCTTTCGTCGGGCCAAGCAGCATGAAAGAGTGCCGCGCGGGGTGGCAGGCTGAGTAGTTCGGGCAGCAACTGCGAGCTTTGATGAAAAGGGCCCGGTCGAGGGCTATTTCTGCAGGCATCAGTAGACGGCTGCAATCCTCGTTCGTGCTGTGCTATCACCGCTTACTGAGCGTTGAAACGACAGGCAGCATGAAAACCGATTAGCTCCCTGGAATTAGCTCTCATGAAACTCATGAATTAGCTCTCTAAATGTTTAATTTTTTTCATTTCTTACATATATATTTATCTCTGTCTGCCACCGCGAGTTTTTTAGGCACGCAGGAACGTATCAGAACTGTAACTTCACAACTGTATCAAAAGCTGAAAACTCGTTATCGTTAGCCTTTCTGCATCAATAACTTCTGTTACAATCTGTGACTAAGGCAATTTTGCTTTTTTTTGCACAGCGTATGCAAAGTGAGCTTTTTTGCATTATGATGTTTCATGAGTTTTTGTTAATGTTTATTCCACGTAAGTGGCTAAGAGGAGGAGCGCCATAGAGGATATATCTGCAAACTTGGAGGCCTGTAATAAAGCAATCAACACTGTGTTAAGCGAGAGCATGAAATAGCCATTGCAACCGTCTTAGTGGGTTGCAGTTTCGCACGAACTAGACGGAAGCGCATTGGAAGATCTGCAGCGAATGACGACCTAATTATCTAAAGCTTGCTGACCTGCTCGATGGTTTAGATTGACGTTTACAATGTGAAGCGGACAGTACGAGGATACAGAAAAAATGGATAATTTAGGAATTTCATCATCATCACCTACGTCGTCCTAGCTGTTTTACTTCAGTATTCTGTGTCATAAGACTGAAACTTTTGTTTTTATACGTTGTTCTTGCATGTCACCTTGCGGAGCTCAGGGCCGTTCCGAGTCGGGAAGATGCGGCGGCAGCGAATGCCACAGCGAACATGGACCTACCAAGGCCCACCTTGACAACGCATCAATGTCCAGTGAGTCGGTTCGTTGCGGTGGTCATTCCGGTAGCTGCGATGGCTAGCGACATCCAAGGATGCACAGTCACCTCCTTGCAAAGCAGTGAGAGTCTGTACAAGTTGTGGGTTAGGTTTGCGGCCCCTAACGTACTTCTCGGTAAATAAAATGGCTTTGCCTGCATGCTCTTTTTGTCTGTCTAAATATCCAACTTCATATGAACTCCGTGTGGATATGCGCGCATGTAGACTTTTATGTACTTGCAAGATACGCGCCATCATTGCCTCGTTAACTCCATATAAATTTGCGAAATGATTACAAAGTGGCATAAGGTGCTGAATTCTCCCTTTGACTTGCCTTAAGTTCAGCAATGCAGGAAGCAGAGGTATGGCCTTACACAGAGCGTACAGAGCGAATAATAAAAAAAAGTTATGAACAGATGATGTTTTCATTCGTGTCTACATATCCGCCTAACTTCAAGCAGAACTGCACAGATATTTGGCTAACCGGGTGGCGGCCTTTAATGACGAAGGAGCGCTCATTAGAGCGTCCGTAGTCGTAAAGAGAACGTGTGTTTACAAATCTATTAAGTTTCCGACAGGGAACACTGTAAAGTGGCGAGCCCATCACTTCCATTTGTTATTATACCAGGAGCATAATCACGTCAGCCAATGCGCCTACTTCTCCGGGTTTCTTTTCTGTTCGATGTAAGGGATACCGTCGCGTATTGCTGCGATAAAGGAATAAATGAAAATAAGTTTATGTCCGGTGTTCGGGTTTCTACCCGGGCCTTTAGGCTCCGAAGGTGAGTGTCTTGACAAGTTTGCTACGTATCCAAGGTCTCAAAATACGAACATATGTGACCCACATGATTGCGTTTTAACCGCGGTACAAAACAAGTGCAGCAAAATACCACTCTCTATGAAACCCTCGTTGAATTTCGTAGAAGTAGAATAAAAGTTCACTGTAGGACAAGATGCAACGCCAGTAGGGATGATGTATGCAACAGGAAAAGTAAAATATTGCGAAATTTCGATGCTAAACACCCGTTTCGGTGGTCGTTAGATGTGCGTGCCATAGGGCTGTTCGTTATGCTGACAAGTACTAAAGAGAAGATGAAAGGCGCCGTGCGGATGCCGCCCGAAAACTCCCTTACAGGGAGGGCAGCTACCTGCAATTAAAATCAACGCTTCCGCGTCGCATAGGCAATTCCAACAGTAAATTCGGCTTACATTTTCGACATGCAAGAGAGTTTCGCGCAGATGTCTTCTCTGCGTAATGTAGGAGCCGTAGCCACCATGAGGTACCCTCAAACGCAGCGGCTAGCTACGAGCGGAGTCCAGGCTGGCGGATAACCTCGTGATAACTTCGTTTAGCCTGGGTGTGTCTCTTCGTTACCATCTTCTGCTTCTTCCTGCTTCTTTGCAATATCATACTTATCAAAGATATTCCATGCCAACAAGCCATCTTTGCAGCTATAATCGACCCGTTTTGCAACTTTATTTGAATCGCTTTGCAAATGTAATTGGAGCACACGCCCCTCCGACTCCGTGCTGCGGTGGACAGGAAGAAACGGGAAGGTCGTGAGGGAAGGCGTGCTCAGTGAATCACCGTAGCCGCTTTGTTTCTTAAGCTTGCAGTGTTGTTTGCATCATAACACTCTTTTGTGGAAATAAATATATTTGCCATTCTGGAACATGCCTCAAGGAAAGGTTGCGTCAGCATAATAACAACTTAAAGGGTACCCCATATTCCCATCTATCCCCTCATTGTCATACAAGTGGTTGTAAGGCAGGTTTTGAAAAGAAAAAGAAAAAAAAAATTGGCCGCGTATCTGCGTGCTTCGCTGCAAATGTCGTCGAAAGAAGATACAGGGGCGCTGCGTTAGATTTACTGTATATGCTACGTTTGGGTAGCAGAGTTGCGCATAGGTCTGGCTAGCAACCATGGCTATGTCGCGAAGACTCACTCCGTTTTTGCAGGCGGCATGCCTACCGGCTCACCGGTCGACATGTTCGGCGTGTCGAAGACCGCTGATTTGCTTTAATGTGAATGACTAGTGTCAATCCAGTTCGCTGCAGCGGCGTCATCGAGAAATACAAAACTTAGCCCCAGCGTCAGCTTCTCCGCAACGCATGATTGCTAGCGGCGTTTGGAAGACAGATACGCAGCTCTGCTACCTAAAGGTAGCATATGCAGTAACCCTACGCTGCGTGAGATATGGGTGTTATCTGCCAATACATCGGGAAACGAGCTTGTGCAGAGGGCACGGAGGAGGAAAGTTCTTTCTTTTCTCCGTGGCAGAGAGATTTCGCCGGCGCGTTGCATTTTCAGGGCAGCCGCACTTTCACCGCAGCTTAAGAAACTAGGGTCTTTAGAATTACGTATCTTTGTATTTTCTATTAAAGGAACACACCATCTAATACTTACCTAGTGACGTTGCGCCTGAGATATGCGTAATATGTACTTTTTGATCCACGACGTTCACAGGTATGAACAGCCGTACCAGTTCAAGCTGGGTGGGCGGTAAGCAAGTGGCTCAACTTTGGCCGGGTTGCTGAATCGGGTGACAGATAGACAAACAGACAGACCAAAATTTCTGCGTTTAAGTTCCCCAAGAAAGACTATCGTCTTTAAAAGTACTAACATCATCTTCAGGCACGTCAACAAAAGCGCACGCGAAGTCACCGAAGCAGTCCACATTAAGAAGAATCGTGATTATTGCATCTCAGATCCATCCGTACGTCTAATAGATTCTGAAGTCACCCTTCTTGAACAATTTTGCACAGAATGATGGCGTTGGATGCGCACACAAGAGGTTGCTTCTCGTTTGCAATAAACTTATCAGTTGTTAGTTGAGCGCCTTCTCCTGTGGTCCTCTTTGTATTGTGTTTCCCTCTTTTGCGCTGCTTTAAACTATGATTCTCAAAGCCGTCCAACTGAAAGCCGGGCGATAGCATGAACCCTCTGAACAGGTTTACCTTTTGGGATTAAAATGGCTGCAGTCCGCCGTATTACTTGTAGTGAAAAACTTCGCGAACATATTACGAAGAAAAGTGATGACAATCTGTAGAATCTACTGTAAACGTCAAAGACAACTGATAGCGCAGCCAACGCCGTTTGAAACTTTTATATTTGTGACAAAAGGCGCTAAAACTGAGGCTGACTTTTCGGCAATATGTCGCGACCAACTACGAAGGAAACGAGCGCAAGGCACCCCAGATGTGCCGGATGTATTTTCAGTTATTGTGTTATATTCAGTTAAAGTAATGCTGGTAGTTTAAGTAATACATTAAGTGTAGACCTTTCTGAATTGTTCAAACGGTAGAAAATTTATTTCAAATTGCTCTTCCGTACTAAATAATTATGTTGTCTTCTTATGTTTTACCTTTCCCTCCACTGATGTCACAGAGCACATGGCGCGCTACGGGCATCTTCATCTAATTGATCACATGCCTGAGTCGGTTACTTGTCCTGCACTCAGCTGCTGCAACTTTTAATAGCGCGGCATATCATCCAGTTCGAAACAACAGGCGCGCGTGCCGTTGCACAAAGGCTGTTTTCTCGCACACCGATGCATGTGCACGCCGGCGGATATCGCTTCAGTGATCTTATAGAAAGGGATTCTCAATGCGTAGTTCAGATTTTCTTGTGACGTCTCGCACCACGTACTCGCGAAGCTAAAGCAGCGGACTCTCACTACAGCCCTTTCGTGCAAATAGGCAATCCTCTCCCAACAAACCACCAACCTCCCGAAAATGTCCAAAAACAAGTTTGGCGGGACATATACTACTTCCCAGCAAAAACCCTACAGCGCCAAAAAACTTCCCTAGTACGCTTTAGCGACCAGCAATTTCCAATTTTGTTGTCCTCCAAGAAACCTCCAAATAAGGGTTTCTCAATAATATCTAGGCTTCTGTTCAGAATGACGAAGTGGTTTTATCTGTGTAGCATCTAGACATCTAATGCCCATGCCAGCCAAATTTCATTCACCTAAATCCAGTGCTGTAGCCAGGGGTGAGAGTGGCAAATTGGCGAATAGACCAATGTGCCACTCATCCCGCCCCTGGCTGCACCCATGGGTTTAGGTGTAATTTGGCTCGCATGTCAATATTCACATTCAAATATACAACCTAAAATGTGCATGTTTGTTAAATAGTGCAATGTAAACAGGATTTACTCTGCGAATTGATCACACTTATTCAGAAAACACGCATTTTAGTAAAATTTTCAGTTGCTTCACTGTTGGAACAAACGAATAAATGATGGATAAATGAATAAATAATGGATAAATAAATGAACGTGAATAATGGTCAATGAATCGCTGTACGCCTTCTACATGGTGGCAATGAGTTGACGTTGCAGAGCTAGCCTTGCCCCGGTTTCGGAACCTAATCTGGAAGAAAGCAGAACCAGAGAGAAATACAATGCATTAAGGTGCACCTACACCTTTGTTAACACTCCGCATAGCCTTTTACATGCACTCTAAACCCACAAAACTCTTAAGCTGGTTGCCGCATACAAAACGAATATGGAAGAGCCTGCACGAGTACATTCAAGCCCTAGTGCAGTAAAAACAACGTTGCTAGATGGAAAACTGGACACCAGACACATCACATCATTGCGTACTGCAGTCGATCTTGGTAAGGCATAAATCACTTAGAATTGGGGCAACCTTCGAATTAATGCATGTTTTGCGATTTATGCAAAAAAATCCCCATGCTCCATCCAAGCAGTTCTGACTTTAATTACATGGAAAGAATTTATAGAAAAGCTCCTACAAAAACACCACATCTGCCTGTGGAAACAGTTTCGCCCACATGTTCTTTAACGCAATGACACATTTAAACACCCCTTCATGTGGCAGGGAATAATAATGTCTCTTCAATAGCCATACAAAAAGTGGTACATCAGTCGGGATTCTCATCTTCCAGAGAGTGAGCCAGTGCCTGGGAATTATGTAAGTGAAAGAAGAGTACGAAAAACTAAGCGATGCTAAGCCCTTCTGCAGTTAACTTGCTACACTGAATTGCCATGTCCCTTTCTCTGAAAGAACTGCTCGAAAACGAATGGCCTGCTTATCTCTCTTGGACGGAGAAAAAAATAAAAACTAATTCTAAGGTGAGTGAGTTAGCCTTCCTGACATTACACACCGTCCTCGTGACACCATTCTGCACACGAGTTAGCCAGTCTGAGAATAAGGGTCTAATTTAGGCCTTTCATTTTTCTGTTTTTTTTTTCTGTTTACAGCGGAAAGTGGCTCGCATGCCTTTTAGTGTTTTTCTACACTAAAAAAATTTCAAAAACAAGAAATTGGTAACAACAAAGTGGTGGTGTGCAAGTCTGTGTGCAACCCTGATTAGGCAAAATTTTGTCGTGCATAACTTGCAGTTATTTAGCATGGTATTTGAACAAATATGCATGCACTCTAACACGCCAAACATTATCACACTTGTCAAGGGTGCACTCTAGAAAGAGCATCGAAACATTACCATCAGATGGCTACTCCCCAAACTTTTCTTGTCTTGCAAGGTGGACAGCGGCAATCATTTCCCATGTATATTCTTTGTTAGGAACTGAATCAAATGAATTTGAGCTTAATTATGGCTTTAGAAAGCTGGAAGGCTTGAAATATTAAAAAGTTCACTTGCACAAGTTACCTTTCTGCAGTCTTGCCTGCGCATGCCGAAGCCAAGATTTAATGGCCTGTTCCACATCAAATTCTGTCACGTCTTTAAACCTTTCATTCCTTTGGACAGCACCTGAAACAAGTCAGTTGCAAGTGGTTATACTACTAAGATAAAATACTAGCAGGCTTTAATATGGGCTAAGAGATGCTTCTTATCAGACCATCACACATATCATGATTTTGTTAAAGGGGCTGTGCACTACTCAGAATATGCTATTACATATTAGGAGTAATGAGAAGGCCATGTGCTGCAGCAACAACAAAAAACATACCAACACAGCTGAGAAACATAACACTAAATGATGCCAGCCAGCTTCCATTCACAAAACAGTACTTTGCCCTTCTTCCCAAGCCAGCTTAATTTTTGGTGCTCATTGCGATGGAGTTCTTTGTTCATTCCACTACGTCTTTAAGCTCCTCGGAACGTTCAGAATATTTAAAGGAAGGCAGCTGTTTAGCGGGCGACTCTGCACACACACACACACACACACACACACACACACACACACACACACACACACACACACACACACACACACACACACACACACACGCACGCACTCACGCACTCACACACACACACACACACACACACACACACACACACAAGAGAAATGTGACAATTTGAAGCTCAAGGGACTGCTAAGGAAACTAACCGAACAAGAGCAAAATATTTGAGGTGCCAAACATGCATACAAATGAGCATGTTTGGCAGTTTCTGCAAAATTACATCGCAATTACTCCCCTATCAGTGGTCGCATCAGTGAAAAAAAGATTTTGTGACATGGTTTTCTTTTTCTTCAGTGCATTTCTTCCAATGTGCATCTCTTGCACTGTTTGATTTTACACATTTGTATTGGAAATAAAACTCCTCCTGCTCTGGCTTAATCACTGCTTTGGAGTCTTTAAAAAAATAAAGTAGAAATGATTTAACTTATTAATTAGCACTGGACCAGGTTTTAGACACTATGTGCGTTTTTAGTGAAGAATTACGATAAAAGTATTACTTTTCACTTACATAAGCAACATCTCCATCAATCAAAGCTTAGAAAAGCAGCTTCCAGCATGGTAAACATTTATCTCTAGCCTCTTAATGTAACCTAACTATTCATGCCTGCTCTCTCTGAGCTATTGTGGCTACACCAGGATGCAGAATCAAAAGGAGGCATTGAAGTTATACATGCTACTACTACACACATGAATGGGAAATGCAGAGTTTGTACACTCCAATGCTACTACACGCATGAATGGGAAATGCAGCCAATGAACTGCTGCACCACTTCAATTAGTGAAAAGTGTTTTAGGGTCCATTGGTGAAGAATAATGAGTACGTTATGGGCGACCACCATGTCTTGTCTGTCATTTTGTTTGCGCTTGAACACTACAGCAGAGTACACCGCTCACTGAACGCAACTGCTACTATTCGTGACTGCGGCTACAGAGTTTGTACACTCCAACACTCACAGAGCAAAAATGTGTCAGGTGTACGTGCTACTACACTGACAAAGCTTAACAGCACCACGGTACATGCAATGCACCTCGTGCCAGCGCACGTAAGGCTAGGAATCTTCAATGGTTGCTAGCGCATCATGCCAATTCGACGCTAAGTACTGTACGATTTATGTAAAATAATTGCTCAAGCGTAACAACTTCTAGGCGCGATGCAATTTTGGTATCATGTGGGACGAGTCGTGCGGAAACTTAAGTCCCGACACGATGTCGACACGGTCAGTAATACACTTTCGGGCAACCAGAAACTAGAATATGACGTCTATTGTTATACTTTGTCCCCGTTTGCATGCCAATTCGGTGCACCTGAAAGCATACAAAATTTGAAAGATTTCTTTTACCTAAATATCAAACGCGGTGCAGAAGCATCTTTTCTAGCACGTGCTTTGTAAAAGCTTCAGAGTTTCGGAACAAAACAAAGGCAAGACAGTACCCATTTCTGGTACTACGCTCTAAAACAAGCGAATTATGTCACGAATCCGATAAAACGGGCTCCTATGTTAGCTTTTCGTTAAGTCCGCGTGTCTTTCTGACTCGTCGTAGTTGAAAAACAAAGACAGCAGCGGTTAACGCGGAACTTTGCGCTCGCAGGCACCGTTGAACTTAACACCACTTCCACGCACAACACAGATATCCGATTACAACTTGGTCGCTTCGAGATTAGTGTACGTACCTTTTGTAGCGATGAGAAAAATCCTTATAGCTTGACAATGATGAGTGCGCTGTCGACGCCGTCGCACATGTCGCACGAAGCCACGCAGCACACGGCCTGAACGAAAACGCGCGATGCTCGCGAGGCTGCGCTATAACATGGCTGTTTACCACTTTTAAAAAACGCGTTTGTATCAAGTAAAGGGCGAACGAAATCATCGAATGCGAACGATCGTGAAACAATATTTTCTCCAAACAAAAACTAAACTTTGTCATTCTGCAAACAATAAAAAAAAAATTAAAAATGCACCTACGCTCATGTAAAGCATTCAGACAGATTCTAATTTATGAAAGACGTCTAACATGGTGGCAACAATCAAAAAGAAGAGAAAGGGGCACGGAGGAAAGAGCGAAATCTTTCTCACTCCGCTCCCCGTGCGTGGGTCTTTCTTTTTTGCATTTTCTTCTCGTTTCTTGCGCGCAATTTGGTCCCACAGGAGCGCTCTAGGGAGCAGTGTGGTCTGTTTTGTTTTGATGGTGTTTTTATAAAAGCTGTTCGTCCCACGCGAACATTCTGCAGCTCTTTTTGGTCCTCAGCAATCTTTTAGTTGTTTGTCTATATCCAACGAAGCGGTTTCCGTAACGTGTAAGAAACTTACATTTGGGAGCTCTACATTTGGGCTGTACTGGAATATCTAAGAGAGATGGTGTGGTTTGTTGGGCTCTTATACAGGTTAAATAAAAAAGCGCTAAAAGTTAGGTTACAAAAAAAGCAGTAACAATGTTTGGGTAGGTTATAAGCCCTAGAAGTTCTTTATACCTGAATATTTACTCGCATGTTTGAGAAATCCAGTGGACGGTCATCCATTTTCGAATAGTCGATTTTTGCGTCAGGTTAGAAAATGACACAGTTGTTTTTTACTGTATCATCGATAAATTACTTTTTAGCGAGAAGCTATCAGAGGCAGCTTTAAAAAATGGAGGCGCCCCAAATCTTTGAACTAGGTGTCTGGTATTGGCGCTCGCTCGTCAGCGTTCGTGTGCACTTATGTACTCAGCAGTGCCGTCGAGACATCAGCGGCGTCACGCGTTCCACGACAGTGTGCCATCCAGCCCTCTTCTAGTGCACTATATTAAGGCACACCCAGAAGTGGAACTGGTTCCGTCAGCAGGCGAGCCGACGCTGCCAGAGAAGTAAGAGCAGCGCACGCACGGACGTCCTTTGCACGGCTACAGTGAACCACAAGAAGGGTAGAGCGCTGACAGCGCGGCGGTGGCACCCGTGGAAGTCAAGCCGCTGATGTTACCCTTGGTGACAGACGCTACATTAATCTCGACGGCCTTCAACAGCTGGTGCGCAAGGCGCTAGAGGGTGGACTCGAAGCGAAAGGACAAATGGCGCCTAAACTACTGCGCACCACGTGTCACGACCGTCGAGATCAATGTAGCTACTGTGACCAACGCTTCTGCCCATGGAGACGTCGGCGGCGTCACGCATTCGACCCCCATGAGCGCAGTAACCCTTTTCTAGTTCGCTGTATCACGACACACCCTGAAGAGCAACTGGTGACGTAAGCAGGCGCGCTCTCTTATACGAGGTAGGGAAAGAAGAAGGGCGTGGCGCGCTAAACCTGTCGAGCGCCGGAGCAAGTGCACCCTACGCGAGTCCAGTCCTGTGATGAAAACTGCGTAACCCGGCGCACACCTAGCGCGAAAGGAGGGAGGAGAGGGAGAGAGCGGGATGCAAAGAGGATGTGACGTCAGCACGCCAGGCATTCGTGGTCCTTTAGCGTATTTTAAGTTATGACACACTTTAACGTCCACTCTATCGTATGCAAGTGGCCGCACCGTGACCGTAAAAGACGCTCCGTGAGCGCCCTTCCTGATTTTTTATTGGTCATAGATTCATTGAACTCTTCATAATTGACACTATTCCATACCGTTATAGTATTGTTTTGTTAATAAATACATCACAGAGACATAGAAGAATAAAATGTTGGGCGAGTTGGTAATTTATTAGGAATGAAAACAGCGCGAAAAAGCGTAGGACGACAAGAAGGCCACAGCGCAAGCGCATAATAGCAACTGAACATTTATTGGAAAGAAGGAAAATAAAGAGGAAGCCCAAAGCACATGTTCACCACATGTTGAAAGCTGGAGATAACTGTGTGGCAAAGCCTTCCCTAGCGTTAAATAAGGGAGAGATATGGTACCTGGATACGCACATCTGAGGCTTTTGATTCTCTTCGTGGTGAACATGTGGTTCGGGCTTCCTACATGTTTTGGTTCTCTCTAATAAAAGTTCACTTGTTAGTATGCGCTTGTGCTGTAGCCTTATTTGTCTCGTTCTACGTTTTTTCGCGCTATTTTCATTAATCACATAGACATGTGATATGTATGTGCGTAAAAAATTGGTGCATCTACGCTCGAGGGGAGCGAAGATTGTGGAAACAACAAAGTTGGGGGCCTTCCCCTCCTCCTTCCCTCCTTCTCACCCTCACTTCCACACTATACATGTGTATGGTATGCTTTCTTTCTCTCTATATATATCTGCCAATTTCTTTCTCTCCGCTTCTTTCTGTCAATTTCTTTCTCTCTCTCTCTTCATTTTTCTTCTTCACTCGCCCAGAGCAACACAATCATAAGGTTCCCATAAGTGCGTGTTCTGCTAGCGTGCCTGGACAGCCGAGTGGTCACGACGCTCGTCTTCGGACCGTGGGTACCTCTAGTTCGAATACCGCCTTTTGAAGTAACATTATTCAAGCGAAGCTTGCATTGACTGACTTGTGTAGCTTGTGCTGTTCCAAAAACCTTCCTCACCCACAAAACGCCCCTTCACGCACAACTGGTGCGCGCGCACTGGAGAAGTAATAAATAAAACAATAAATTTTCTTCCTGGGGCTGGTGTTTCAACCCAGGTCCCCGCTATGACCATATCCCCGTGGTCCGAAAGCGAGTGCCTGGAACACCAAGCAGCACGCCCGTACTTGCGAACTGAACTGAAGCGTGTGAATGCGTTCAACCGACGACGCAAAAAACAATTGGGAAGCAGTACATTTGCTGTGGGCGCTTCACTTCAATATTCCGTGCTGGCGGACTAAAAGCGATCTGTTGGAGATGGCGTAAAGTCTATGGCCCGTATTCTGAAACGCTCCTTAGCTCAGACCATTTCCTTACCTTACGTGAGGAGCCCTTCATGCCTCCTTATCTTAAGGAGCTCCTTGATGGAGCCAGCGTATTCTGAAAGCTTCCTTCAACTTTCCTTTCCTAAGGCCCGCCTCAGTAATGTAAGGCACGTGTTTCACAAGTCTGGGATCGAGAATACGTGTGAAATACGGACTAAACGTCCGTTTTCGAGCAAGAATAAAGCATATTTTGTAGGCATAACGGTGAATAGTAACGTGCAAAACTGGTTTACGTATGAACTACTGACTAAACGTCCGTTTTCAAGCAAGAATAAAGAATATCTTTTGTGCATAACGGTGAATAATAACGTGTACACTGCTTTTTCGTGTTATGGGTGCACAGCCTTTTCCGTTTACTTAACTTTCGTCTGTTGCAGCAGACAAAAACAGGATGGTCGAGCAACCTTGGAGCTCATTGCGTTCATTGATGCATTTCAACGGTCTGTTATGTGCGAGCGAGTAATAAAGATCGTTTAAAGAATTGAAGACGTGGGTGAGATTGATTTTCATCACCGAGTAGTGTTGAACTTGTGAAATCTCCTCGCTTTGGTGCAAATTTTACTTGAATGTACTTATGTCCAAGTAAATTATCATGTTTACATTCAAAACAAGGGCGCGTCTATCGGGTCCTGTATTGCGCCTTCGTGAATTGACCTGTTCTTTTTTCTGTTTTTTTTTTGCTAAACGAGAAAATCTTACAGCAGCGGTTCCGAGGAACCAAAGTCCTGAAAGTATTCAGATGTTTGTGCACGATTTCTTAGTAGTCTTAGAGTGTGGTGCTTCGGAGTTGCATTCTGAGTTGTCACAAATGGTCGGAATGTTTGAATAATGTATATCGCCCGTCGTCATAACACGTGATATTTCCTTCTAGGATTCTGTCGGGCCCCTTGACCTTAGCTCGATTTCACACTTGATCATGTCTGCTGGACATATGAACCAGGCTCATACAAGCTCAACTCCGCACAGTAAGCTTGTCAAAAGGGTTATTGTTCGGGCTTGCTTCTACAACGCATTAAAACAGTAGGCGCCAGCTTTCAGGCACAGGTCACTCGCCTGTATCATGACGGATTGCTAATCTCAGTGGCTGAGATAATTCCCAGAAAGAAAAGGAGGGTTTCCTGGGCATACATTGCAGTGCATGCGGCTGAACCCCTGTGTTCGCTAAGACCAATGTGATTTTCTCTTACCCGGACGACCGCACCTGCCACATTGTGAAAGCATCCCGCATGGCATGTGAAGAATGCGATTGTTAGCCTAATCCAAACAAGAACTGTCATTCCTGGAAGACGGCAGCACGCATAGGCGTGCGCAGGGTTCCCCATTAGGGGGGCAAAGGTTCGTCGCAGCGCCCCTCCACCCTACTAAGTCAATATATGGGGCAGATTTTGCGCCCTCCCCCCTCTTAGGTGAATAGAAGGGTTAATCTACGGCGCAGATATTGCGCCCCCCCCCCTCTTAGGTGATTAGGGGGGGCGGCCGACCCCCTGCCCCCCTTTTGTACACGCCTATGGCAGCACGAACGGTGGGCGATAAGGGGGGCCTACCGTTTCGCATTCCTTGAGTCTGTTCTTTTTTTCTCTATTCTTGTAAAATGCCTTGTCCTCTTCGCGCTGCGCAATCTTAACGAAAAATGTTGACAGCCGTTCGGCTGCACGCTCGAAAACACGCCTGGCAAGCAATTTTCCAACAACGACGAGGATACAATTAGAGCGAGCTTGCGCAGAAGTGCAAGGCATCGATCGAAAATAAGAAATCGGACACACTGTCGCTGACAAAGTACTGCAGAGAAGCTCCCTTTCAGTGTAAGTAGCAAGGTAAGGAGGCCTGAAGGTAGCCCTAGAGCTACCTTAACTTGAGGGAGCACCAAGGAGAACCTCAGTGAGAGAACCTTAGTAAGGAGCGTTCCAGAATACGTGATAAGGCGTCCTCAAGCAGTTAAGGCGCGTTTCAGAATACGGGCATATATCAGGAATTGCACATTTCAGGAAAATTCTGACTTCGACAAGATTAAATTCCTTCACCTTGTGTCCATGATCGTGTGATGGTCCTTTCTACAGGCTGATGAGATGTGGAAAGAACATGAAAGACGCCACGCCCATTCTGCCCGAAAACAGAGGCCCGGGGCCAGCCGCTACGTATAAAGAGAGAAAGAAAGAACGACACAGAGACAAGCAGTACGTAAGCTAATAATTGCTGGGGTTCAACGTCCCAACACCACGATATGATAACGAAGGATGCCGTAGTGGCGGGCTCTGGAAATTTCGACCACCTAGGGTTCTTTAACGTACACCTAAATCTAAGCACATGGGCCTCAAGCATTTTCGCCACCATCGAAAATGTGGCCGCCGCGGCCGGGATTCAATCCCGCGACCTACGGGTCAGCACTCGAGCACCATTACCACCAGACCACAGTGGCGGGGTAGTAAGTCACGCCTACGGCAGGCTTCGCTTCCCATATTTCACCGATTGCGGAATGGCTCCGGAATTCGTTTTTCATTTATTTTTTATGTCCTCCTCTGCTTTTGCTTCCTCCGACGCGTTCCTAGGCGGTGCAAGGAGACGTCATCTCTCGGCAATTAAAGGCACAGTTTCTGCGAACGCCGCCGGACCTAGTTCAAGCTTAAACAGCTCTGCTGTGAAAAGAACTATATGTAGGAACTCTATCCGCGGTAGTCTGCTTGACCATCTTGTATGCGTCGGACGCTACCCTTAAAGGGGCCCTGCAACACTTTTCGAGCATGCTCAAAAAGCGCTGCCGATCGGTAGTCGAGGCTCCCGAGAACACGCGAGCCAAATAATATAGCGATGCGCACGGCCTGGAATTTACAATAAATTCTCAAAGTCAGCTGAAAATCGCTCCCTCTTCTCTCGACAAATGATGTATTAGTCCGCAAAATATGACGCGATTGTCGGCAGTTCCACCATTGGCTGATGTTATAATCACGATAACACCCTCATTATTACTTTCGTTGTTAATTTTGAGTTCAATAAGTAGATAATATGTATGTTTATATTATGTTATCGCGTTAAAAACACCGAACAAACATTAATATTAGCACTTCCGGTCTCACCGACAGCTCGTCTGCTCGTAGTTGCGTGGTTCCGTTTTCTTCGCCATGCGCAGTGCCGAAAACGTGAATATTTCTGTGCTTTTGACCATCGCCAGTTGCCGTTGAGAGTGGCAGCCGTTCGAGTGTTACCTCGTCAGCTGAGAACTGCATCGTCGGCACGTTCTCACGACCGACCGAGGCACGGGCGCAGCGTGCTTCGATAACAATGCTGGCGTCCGGTAATGGCGGCGCTTCGGGGTCGTCTGCCAGTGCCGTCTTACGAGGCGGTGTATCGGAGTATGGGCCGAAACCGATCTCAGCTGTCATTCGTTCCAAACGAGTGCGCAGGTTTGCTTCCATGGTTTGCAGAGCGATGAAAACACTATGGCGTTCGAGGTGCACATCCAATATTACCAAGCCGACGCGCAGTTTTCAAGCACGCGCGATACACAGAGCGATCGACTCCGCTCGACGAGAACGACGCAAGCCGACCGGAAGTGGCGGCACAGACCACGTGGTTGCGCCCAGACGTCAGAGAGAAAAAAATGAAGAAAAAAACTCCGCCGGCGCTCTTGGGCGGAGCCTCGCTCCTCTGCGCTCCCTCCGTCGACTCGCTGCCTAGCTTTCCGCGCGCTCGCAGCGTTGAGTTGAGGGAGAAAGCTGCGGAGCGTGATCTCTATAATTTGGTAACACCACTTAGACTTGACGGATTCGAAAAATTTTTGCGGCATATGACTCGTGAAGACTCATACGTCAATAATGAGACTATTCCAGTATAACTAAGAAAGGTGTTGCAGGGCCTCTTTAAAAGGGGCCGATATACTCCAGCTAGATTAACCTAGAATAGGAGGAGTGTCCAAAGAGCCGCGCGAATACTTGGGGGGAGCGAGGGTCTTTTTCGGTGATGTGCCGCGGCGCGGCGCTGTGGTATAGGACACGTGGACTTTGTCCGCGGCGGAAGCCGCGTCAAAGCGGCCAGAGTATGCTAGGCGCCTGATATTGTGACCGTTGTTAGCCAAAATTGCGGGAATTTGGGCAATATTTATCACTGCGTCCCTGCAACATAATACTGCACGAACCCATCGCACACAGAACGCGTTAGGGCGTTGTGAAACGGGCATTTTGTATATTTCCTTTCAGCTGGTTTGTCGCCGTAATGGTCTACATTTACGCGGCTGTTTGAGGAACGCATTCTGCGCGCACTTCATCTTCAGAGAAGGCGCTTAACTTACTTTCGTGTAGAATGACGAACGCTTACTACAGGAGAGAATAAAATGGAGATAACCAGGAGAACGTAGCAGATATGCACGTAGTAAATGGGTAGCTCTTGCTAACGCGTTTGCACCCTTCATATCCTTTCTTTTACAGCGAAAGCTGTTATGAGATCATTTCAACGGCCGTTTTTGGCGCCGTAGTTGTCCGCCGCCGGCGCCGGTGTCCGTAACCAGTATCGCTCGAAATAAGAAAAAAAACGAAATAAGAAAAAATTCCAGGATGGAACAAGGTTCGAACCTGGGCACTCTGCGTGGGAGCCCAGTATTCAACCTCTGAGCCATGCCGGTCCTTGAAACTGCTTTACAAAAAAGCCCTATACAGGCTTCATGTCGGGAAGGAACCACATTAGCATATGCAATATAGCGTGGTAGGAGAGTAAAATAAGCAACAAGCGTCGCACAACGAGAATTCTGTAACCAGGCATCACACAATGCGAATTGCGCAACGAATAGGTTGTTGAATGCTTCCAACCCATTAGAAAGGGCGCTGCCATAATTCTTCATCGTCATCAGGCACAGCATCAACAAAATGCACATAATGCCTTATATGCCTTTAGCAGGTGCCAACGCTCTCCGTAGAATGACGAAAAATTGCACAGTGCCTGCTGCCCTACTTCTCAAAAATTACAATGATTTATAGCGTAGTGGTTTCCTCGCAAGTGCACTTGTATTGGTTGCCAAGGAAGCCCATAAGCGCATGATCCATTTCCTCGGGGTCTCAGAAAATTCTTCGCCACCCCCCCCCCCCCGTCTCTCTCCCACGTCAACGTAAGTTATACAGCATGACGGGAAAGGGAAATAGCGACCGGGCGTCACCCAAAGCAAATTACATAACTGGTGGGCCGTTTAAAGATTCCAACCCATTACAAAGGGCTGAGCCATAATTCATTGTCATCAGTCGTCGCGTCAACAAAGTGCACATAATGCCTTACAGACGTGTAGCTGGTGCCTCGCTTCTCCGCAGAATGACGAATAATGGCTTAGTAGGTGATTCCCAACTTCACAAAAATTGTGATTTATGGCGTAGTGAGTACCTTTCTAGTGTACTTGTATTGTAGCCCCAAGAGAGCTTGACGGGCTTTAGAAACACCGCTTTTCCAGCTTTCGCTGTGACTGTGCTGCGGTTTCAGCGCAGGCCTCCTGCGTTCGATTTGCTGTACAAGGCTGCCTCCCGCGCTGTGCTGTTTCAAGCCTCTTCATGCGAAGCGAATATGTCCGTCGGCGCGGCCGCGGTACCAAAAGCAAAAAATTACTCACGTTATTCGCGGCTCGTTCACTTGGTGTACGCGAAAATTGGCATCGAGGGGTACGAATGTATGTCTAACATGACCGATATGTCATGGCATCACTAACATGACATGCTTGCCATTTCCGCAACGACTAACAATATTAATATGGCGTGTGGCACGCAATGCCCCTTTCTTCAGCCAGAAATAATTCTGACGATGTGTAGTCTGACGATTTGTCTCCGTCAGGTGATTGAAACGTGGCGGCCACCAATATCGATGTTAACATGTAAGACTTACCCATACATTTCGAAGAACTGACCGCATAAGTAAAATGTATGCGGCAAAATTACATGAAAAAAAGAAAAACACAGCCTCTTATGCATTCGCCTGAGACGACTCGAAAACTTCCTTTTCGTAGTCGATGCATTGATCCTACCCCGCCCCTCTCCGAAAGCTTTCTGCACACAACGTGGTTTCGGAGTGCCAACGGGATCGAAGGCATTGGAAGCTTTCTGCACCTCACCTGCTTTTACAATGCCTCCGTGATCGGCCCAGATCACGGAGGCAATGCGAAGCGACCATGTCATGTGTTAGTGCCATCGCATGACGTCACGACGACGTCAGAAGTTTTCTCGATCTGTGACGTCATGGTGACGTCATGACGTTACGACATTGCGCATCACTGGTGTTGGCGACGCGGGATGCCGACGGTCAATTTTCGTGTTTGATGAGACATCTAAGGCTTTATTGCGATACCAATTATATGGAGAGTCTCGGCTGGTTTCTGCCGTCGCCGTCGCAGCTGTCATGCTGCGTATATGTATAAGTATGTATATATGTATATAAATGTCCCAAAGAAAAATAATTACGAAGAAAAGCTTCCGAAGCGCGGAATCGAACCAGCCACTTCTCGATCCGCAGCGCGTGGCTCTATCCACTATGCCACAAAGCGCAGATCGTTCAGGTGGCTAACGGCAAGCGTTATATACACGCCCTTTACCGCAGTACTCAGAGACGGCAGGCGCTAATAAGCATTTCTTCATTACCAGCGAGATGGCGCTAGGAGCGCAACGGGCGCACTTAAAGGCGTCGGCCAGCTCGCTCACTTCTTCTAATATTTGCGCAGGGAGAACCTTGCCGTTCCGCTGTCTGCTCGCGTGGTATTTATATACGTACACTATTTACTTCAACGTGCTTTCTCACTCACCAGTGACATGGCGCGCAGGGCGCGCTTTACAATTTGTCGCCTCGCTCCTGCGAACGCCGTTGCTCTTCGCCCTACAGGGCGTGGTCGCACCGTGCGCTTATCTCGAGGAAAGAAGTGGGTGGGCGGGGGAAGGGGGTGGAGCGGGGGGTTGTCTGTCTTGTGCTTTCCCCGCGATGTCCGCGCTGAAATCACAGAGCGTACGAAGGTTACTTCACTTGCTGCAGCGGCCGCGTTTGCGAAAGAAGCGCGCTGTTCAAACAGAAATAAGCAACAACTGTGACAGTTAGTTCGCGCTCGTCCCGTGTGTACCGGTTCGTTCGTTTCGTGCGTCCTGCTTTATGTTTGAGCAGTGCACTTCAACTCTCGAGCTGTAACGCATGATAGTTCGTGCTCGTCCTGTGTGTGTTCTTTTCGTGCGTCCTTCGCGCTTGAGCGACGCGCTGGGAATTTCGAGCTGGTTTCCGTTCTTCGCGTTACATTCCAATTTGTTGCTATCGTATTATTTGCTTCGCCATTGCGGCGAAACTGTGACTTTTTTCTCGTTCTTATTCAAGTCAACCACTGGGAGGTGTCTGTATTTTTTTGAAGATAAAAGTGCTTTTGGCCGTTTCTAATGAAACAGTTTTCTCCCGGGGCGGTGTCCATTTATTTCTTGCCAGTTGGAACAGTTGAACGCTGTCCCATAGTAGAGTAAATCGTGCTCGAAATCGTCTCCATTTTTTTGTAAGCACATTGTCTTTGCAGTGTGTGATTCTCATGCAGCGAAGGCCAGAGACGCGTAAGTTTTTCACGTGATTCAAAGTCAAGGCTGTGCCTGCGTCGCATTTTCTGCGGTGAAAGTGCGGCAGGCGGTGAAAGCGCTCAGTCGAAGCAACTGGCGTGCCTGAGTGGTGACACCTGATGTAACACTGCGTTGAAGTTTTAATTGACGTTTATTGTAGTTGTCCTAAGTACTGATAGTAATATTATTATGGTTTCACTTCCCAAAACCACGATATGATAGGGTCCTTAAGCCTACATTTAAGTACACGGACCTCGAGTATTTCGCCTCCATCGAAATAAGGCCACGGCGGCCGCATTACAAATAATGTTGTTGATTTCCTCCGTATATTTGATGGCCACTCCCATTGAATGTATATATTGCGCACCATGTCCAGAAGTACATAGAGCCAATGCTCAGGCAGGAAAAACCATGGTGACCTGGAAGGCCGATAAAACGCCAGAGAATGTTCCAGCCATAGGACAGCAAGCTGATAGGCGCATACCAAGGAAATAGTGCCCTCATTCGGGCACCATTACAATTTTATTCTATGCTCTGGTCGTTAAGTGGGCCCTTCGTTCACAAAGCGCTGTCCTTTGCAGTTTTAATACTACACTCATGTAGCAGGTCTCATTCTATTGGGACATCTAAGGCAAACTACCTGCACGCGAATGCAGTTATGTCAACAATGCCACATTCTCAATACAAAATGATTGGTCTTAGAAATTGCTTCCGTTGCTTAAGTTTACAAGGAGACAACAGCTGGACCACGTTTGGCTATTGCTTAGTGAGAACAATAGCATTATGAGAGGGCCCTTATTTATTTTTCCCGAGTTTCATGTGTCGAAATAACAAAATAATTATTAGGCCCACCCTAGTGTGAGCCTCAGCATTTTTTTCGACCTCCTGGGGTTCCTAAAACGCATTTAAATCTACGTAAACGGGAGTCCTCGCAATTGGACCGCGTTGACATGCCGCCGCCACGCCCGGGAATTCAAACATCATGCTCCAGCTTAGCAGTTCGGCATTTTGCCTGCTAAGCTACAATTGTGGGTTACGTGACTCTTTCCCGCCTAACATTGGTGACATATTCTGGCAAACTGCGCAGCAGGTGAGACACAGAGACCCCGTATCGACTCGCCCAGCTTTCAACGCTTGTTACACCTACTGGAGACAAATGCTTTTAATTAGACATCATCACAATTGTGATCATTACAAAACGTCTTAATGCCGCACATTTTCAACGTTTTACATGAAATGGAAAGCCTGCTACCTCGCATTTGACACCAATGTGGCCTTCAATCTTTTTAGTCAGCAAAAGCACCATAAATAGCTTCCTACTTTTCACTGTAGGCTTGTCATGTCGGGTTTTCTGACAGATATAAAAATTGTGCTCTCCCGCATATTTATCGCGCCAATGTTTAGCACTCGACGTTGAATATTGAGGTCCCACATTGAATGCTATTATTTCCTTTTAAGGAGAAATGTCTTGCAGCTTCTTTTGACAGCCAAGGAAAAGATAAGCAGGGGCCATAATTTCAAACTTTATTGTCGCGCGTATTCTCTTGAGATCTGCCATGAAAATTGGTAAAGTCGCAATGTTCATATTTTAGCTCTCGTGATGGAACTCTACCTGTCTTTTTATGTGACGCAGCATATTTTATACCAGCAGCGCTGCAGTGTTCCGTCATCTTGAATCGGCCTGTCCCATAAAGCAGCCACATGTCGAGGAAAGTCGTGTGACAAATAGTTTTGAACATGGCACGCATATATAAGTGCATGCTTTGAAATGTTTTTTTTTCTTTTTTACGCAGTTGCTTCTTTCGCGCTGGGTCAGTATGCACATGCGCCATGTAGAGACCGTTTATTGAAGCAATTATTTGGACTTGTTTGATCTCATTATGACGCCCTCTGTCAGTGAGCAATTGAAGGGCTCAAGGGGATTGGGGACTCAAAGACATAAAGAGATAGAAAAAAATATAACGAGTTAAAATAGAATAAAAAAAGACGTAAAAACACAAACTTAGTTTGTTGTCTCTTGGGCGGGGACGTGTGCTGACAGTGACTTATTACGTGCTTTCAAGGTGCTATAAAGTTTGTCTAGCTGACCGATGCTCTCTAAATATCTGAATAGTAGTTTCATCGCATGCCTCTGTTGCGTGGCGCAGGGTAAAGGGCCCAAGACACAGTCAATTCATAAAGTTCTTTGGGTCAGCATATGTATACAATGTTCATAGAGGGCACGCTATTCGGCATACGCTCGGCACTCAATCAAAATATGTTCGGCAGTTTCTATGGAGCCACAGTTATTGCAGTATGGACTTTCGGTTTGACCGAAGCGGTACCGTAAGCTGTTTCCATAGGCACTGTTCAGTCGAAGACGATGGTACAAAGTTTCCAGGTGTCGAGGAATTCTGCATGGGAGTCTTCTTCTTAGATGTGGGTCGATAGAGTACAGGAAGGCATAATGATGTGTCGAAAGGTTCCAGAGCCACTTGTTTTCTTCGGAAGCAAGTCTCTTAGCCAGCTGGGAAGCATCAGGTTTAGTGAAATAGGTTCGCCTATAATTTCGGTTTTGAAGTCCTTTGCGTGCCGCTTCATCCGTTTTTTCGTCGGCCAGAAAACCGCAATGAGCTGGTATCCACTGATATGTGATAAAGTTACGTGTGGTAACAGCCAAGTGGTGTAAGTACGCTATATCTAATGAAATCGGGTGATGATTTGTTTTCTTTAAGAGTTTTAACAGTATCAGCAGCGCTCCCGTGGAGTCGGTGAAGACAACCCATCGGTTCGGCGTTTGACGCAGGATATAGAGGACAGCTTCTTTGATGCGATGAAGTTCTGCTGTCGTCGAGGATGTCCTCTGCTGTAGCCAATAAGATAGCATTTTCTTTTGGAGAGGACATAGAGGCCATAGGATGAAGTCTCCTGAGTGGTGGAGGCGTCAGTGTAAATATGAGTGTGCTGGGTATATTGCTCGGCTAAGTAGAGTAGAGTAGTCGGCAGCAGTGCGGTCTGTGAGATGGGCCTTTTTGCTCTATTGATGCCTGGTACAAATGATTTTATATCAAGAAGCGAAAGGGTCCAGGGAGGAAATCTCGGAGGCATTGTTTGCTGTGGCTGTCTAATAGCAGTAAGTTGCAGCATTTGCACAGCTTATCTGAATGCAGAATTGCTGTGGGTAAGATGTACGCGGTATAGAAAATGCTTCTTCCCTTGTAGGAGATGTCGAAAATAAGTGCGAATGGTTTCCTGAGTAGACATGACTTCCAGCAGAAGACATCCTGCTTCCGCTACAGTTCCCGAGGTTGATGAGCTCTTCGGACAGATTCGTAGGCAATTGTTTCGTGCGGCTTCTAAAGTCTCTTGTTTGCTGGTGATAATCAGTCGGACAAGGAATGATTCGCTAAACAGATTCGCTGTTGAAGGTTTTGTTGTATTCTTCTGTTAAAGGTTTGAAATTTCTAAGGTTACAGCAGTAGGCTGTCTGTTGAAGCACATTCCTTTTGTGTAAGTTGATACCGGCCAGAAATGAGGGCACTTCGTATTCCATGTAGATAGCGCTTTTAGCTCATAGCATGCGCCGCTGTCGTAATCATAGGTGGCTGACCACTAAAACGCCAATGATCCACGTGCTCTGTCGGTAAAATAAATGCACGAGCAACGCTAATGTTCCAGACGTGCAAAAGCTAATGTAGGGTATGTTTCGCAAATGCATAAAAAATAAATATTTTAAAAGTCAAGCTTCGAGACGCGGAACGAAAAGGGCTAGCGCCACTGTCTTTGGTCTTATTATGGCAGTTTTATCTTTCAAAGTTGAAAAGTAAGTTCAAATGTAGTGTTTCTGCAGAACTCTTCAGAACTGCAGAAACACTACATCTGCAGAACTCTTCAAAGGGAGGACACGCCAAAAATTCATATCCTCGACAGAAATAAATTTACTATGGATACAACAGCCTTCGTCGAATATTTGCTCTGAGTCCTCAAATACTGAGAACCTGTTTCCTAGGACCACGGAAAGTTGCCTTAGCGCAGTTGCCCTTTCAAATGTCTTTGTTGTGAAAAAGCATGCCGCTGATTAAGACGTTGCTTGAGTGAAAATATCGCGCGAATTAGTAACTAAGGTGGCTGGAATTAGTACCTGTTTAAAATACAGTAAAAGAAAATCCGTCCCTGAGTTCACCAGTGCAAACTAACATGTATTGCGCCATCAGTTCTCTCCTTTCCACTGTCGCTGAACAAAAAATCAAAACTGGAGGTAAAGATCGGCGTAGTTATGTCATACCTTTCTCGGCCGTGTTTCCTCCCTGCGGCCAATCAAATTTGTTTGCCTAGCTTGCAGCACATTTTCTGGTACTGCGAAGCCAATGACAACGCAAGAAGCTGGTTTGCTTATTATAAATTTATGGATTTGCCCAAACAGCGCTAGGTTATGGCAAGATTTATTCTGCAGTTTGTATTTTATGATTGTCTTGTTTTCTGAACTATTCGTATAAAAGAATCATGAAGAGCAGTGGTAACACAGGTTTCGATCTCGACTTCTGCAAGTTACAGACGGTGAGTGCCTGTTCTCGTTCTCAGGTATTATTTATGCTTGTAAATGCAGTACTAGATGTATAAACAAGATGAGTACTAGATGATTGTACCATTCGGTAACGTTCTTAGTACGTGGAGGAGTAAACATTTATAGTATCGGGAGCCTAATTCTCAATTTGAATTTCCAGCAGTATTTTGTATTCATACCATATTTATCATCGTTTTTAGAACGAAACTCTTCGCACTATTCTACGCTTTCAATGGGCATGGACGTTATAACGCGATAGCGCTAAGAGCCCTTTTCGCAGAAAATCGCCGCAGACATCGCAGAGCCCTCGCCGTCGGCGTTGACGTTGTCTGTGGTGTCCACCAGCAGCACCACCGCCGCGTGGATACAATATAAAAAGTCCGGCAAATACCACGCACTGTGCGAATCGATTTCATGCGAACCAGCCAGCAAAGAGCTGCATGCATCGCCTTGTATGTCTTTCAGCCAAATGAAGTCATTAATGTCATGACATCTAATTCACTGTGCCGCATGTTTGCCATGCACGCATGCATGTACAATATGTTGTTTTCCATGCTAATGAAAGGTATATTCTGGTATATGCAATGCATGACCTGTCATGTATGTTCATCACACACTTATGCCATACCATACCAATTTTCGCATATATT
This sequence comes from Rhipicephalus sanguineus, assembly GCF_013339695.2. Taxonomy (NCBI): domain Eukaryota; kingdom Metazoa; phylum Arthropoda; class Arachnida; order Ixodida; family Ixodidae; genus Rhipicephalus; species Rhipicephalus sanguineus. Next base: position 149,702,313 of record NC_051179.1, read on the forward strand.
CAGTGAACAAAACGGTTGGAAGCGCACCAAGACAGTATCATGTAAATCATGCCGTACGTGCCATGATTTGCATGTTAGGACCTGACATTTATGTTCGTCGTTAAGTCACGTCGCGCAATACCAATTTCGGTGTATGTCAAGGTAGCGAAACGGCCGCGAGCGCACCATGAGTGTGACTTGTTAGTCATGCCGTACATGACATGCATGTCATGATTTTTATGTTACCGCCTGTCCTTTATGTTCCTAATACAGAAGTGTCTCGTCATACCACTTTCGGTATATATTCCGTTTAATAAATGGCCGCGAGCGCCCCGAGACCGTGACATGTAAATCATGCTGTACATGTCAAGTGTCTCATGATTTGCCCGTTAGCACCTGTCGGTTATGTTCGTTATACACTCTTGTCACGCCATACTAATTTTGGTATATATCAAGTTAACAAAACGGCCGCAAGTGCACCAAGACCGTGGCATGTAAATTATGCTCTTCATTACATGCATGCCACAATTTTCATGTTATGATCTGTGATTAACGTTCGTCATACGGTGATGTTATGTCATTGCTATATTGTTGCACATACCATTGACGAAACGGCCAGGAGGAGGAGGAGGAGGAAGGAAATGAAGGAAAGGCAGGGAGGTTAACCAGACGCGCGTCCGGTTTGCTACCCTACGCTGGGGGGAAGGGATGAAGGGATTAAAAGAAAGAAAGAAGAGGGAAGAAGGCACTGTCAGGGTACATATGCACCTGTCCATTGAATGCCTACAAGCGGTCGTTTAAGCCGGTCGATTTTAAAAACAGCAGTAATGCTCGCGTCGCTTTGCTTGCCTGCGATGCGTAGGGCCACGATCCGAGGAACTTCTCTTCGGAAAACGGTCTGTCGTCTAACTTGGAGAGCACAAAGTCGTAGGCGGCTGGATAGATAGATAGATAGATAGATAGATAGATAGATAGATAGATAGATAGATAGATAGATAGATAGATAGATAGATAGATAGATAGATAGATAGATAGATAGATAGATAGATAGATAGATAGATAGATAGATAGATAGATAGATAGATGCACTCAAAGTAGCAGAAGTTCGCTAAGAAATGCTCGGCATTTAAAAAACATGCTTCCAGTTAGACATTACGCGTGCCCCTCAAAGACATTACGCGTGCCCCTCAAAAGTTACACCACAGAGCGTCGCCAGTATTCCAAAACTGCCACGAGAAATTACCCTATAGAAGCGTCATGTTAGGCGAGGAGTCATGTCAGCAGCTATTTGAAGCTGCGCCGCAGAAGCTTATAATGGCTGGAGGTGTGAAAGTGAACGGCGTAAGGAGTGGGTGGTTGAAAGCTGATCAAAAATTTGAAATAAGGCTTCAGCCATATTTCATCCTCATCAGCAGCAGCAGCCACATCGAAAATGTGCGCAGTTGTGTAGACGATCCTATTGCTTTTCAGATGTTTACTGGGTCAAAATGGTGAGTCACGGCGTAGTGGTTACTTCGCGCAACAGTACATCTCAACACTGCTTGCCGTAGGCACCCTAAAGATCTTACCATGGTCAATCTCATAAGCAAAGACAATCCTTCCCTCACGGCACGGTTTTACTTTGCACCAAGAAGCGGAGCATGGCAAGTGAACAAGAAGGCGAGGCGAAAGAGGCCTATAACGCTTTCCCATTTTGCTCGTAAAGGCGAAGAATAAATGCCCCAGTCATTCAAATTATTACGCGAAAACGTCGCCTAGCTATCTTTGGGAATGCCCGTAACCAGCTGACGGTCGCGAACGGCGTCCGCAGAGCCTTGTCCAGAAAGCATGTGACCTCCCCCATTGGAACATACGTCGGTCAGGGGCGTTGTCAGAAATGTTTTTCGAGGGGGGGGGGGCACGTTCTTGATCTGAGGTGGGGGTCGGGCAGGCAGATGTGATCGAGTGTCATTTTGTGCTCTCTGTTCCAAGGCAAAAAAAAAGTTTGGTGCGGGGCACGGGCCCGGTGTGCCCCCCCCCCCCCCCCCCTGGCTACGCCACCGACGTCGGCGCCGAAAAATGCCACAGGATCCACCAGCAGGAGCTGCGACATAAAATAGGGGAATAACTGAAACAGAAAGAGAAGTACTGTTTTCAAAGGAACAAGGAAACAACAAATGGATACCCGGCGCACCGCATAAGCGCCACTGCCTGTAACACGTGGCCACCGACTCAGCATGTACAAAGGGAGTGCGCCGTTGTACGCCCTGCCACTTGGTCTTCAATACAACTCGGCAGTCTCACTATGCTGCGCCCCACCTTAGCGACATCCTAGCCAAATGAATGCTTTCATGCTTTCTCGTAAGATTATGCTTGTGATTCCATTCGCAACATTTATCGCGAGAGCATTTGTATAGTAGACACTTCTGGCGCAATTTCGCCGTCCATGCTGGTGTCCCAGTGCGAATCTGTATAAAGTCCAACGGCGACAACATCGCACCGCGCTTTATTCGTTTTCATAACGCGCTTCATAGAATGTGAAAGCATCAAACGATCGCGGAGAGAAAACGACCGAACCAATTGGGACTGCGTAGTCGCGCACGCGATATGTTGGCAAGGATTAGCAGATAGTTCACATATTTTAAAGACGATAGTCTTTCTTGGGGAACTTAAACGCAGAAATTTTGGTCTGTCTTTCTTGCTGTCTTTCTGTCTGTCTTTCTGTTTGTCGGCACGTCCCTCGATTCAGCCACTCGGCCAAAGTTGAAGCACTTGTCCAAGGGCCAGCCATCGTGAACGGCTGACTAGGTTCATACTTGTGTACATTGTTGATCAAAAAGCAAACATTACGCATATCTGAGGCGCAACATCACTAGGTAAGTATTAGGTGGTGTGTTCCTTTAATAGAAAATACATAGATACGTAATTCTAGACACCCTAGTTTCTTAAGCTGCGCTGAAAATGCGACTGCGCCGAAACTTGGCTTCCTCCGTGCCCTCTGCACGAGCTCATTGTTGTGTTTCGGTTTCGGTTCAGTATTGCACTGTACGAATGCCATGGGGCGCCGCTCTGGCATTCCTGCTTTACCCAGACGACGTGAATATAAAAGAGTGTGTGGAGAGTACTCGTTGAGTGCGGACGTTTCTTCTGCTTCGGCGCTTCGCGCCAAAACGCGTGTTCGGGCTGGCTGGCGTCCCCGCCGGTCACGTTGGTCACCGCCGGTCTTCGCCTGCTGCTGCGCCGCGTCTACCAGCCCGCAACACAACATTCACGTTTCCCGACGTATTGCCAGATGGCGTTCATATCTCACGCAGCGCCTCTTCTATCATCTTTAGACGACATTTGCACAGAAGCACGCAGATACGCGGCCAATTTTTTTACGTGCTGCGTTCTCAACGCTCACTTTTGGGGTGACGCGATAGGAAGCACGAAGGTGGTGGCTTCTTTCGCAGCAGCGACCACGTTTCCTTACACCACCATTGGGGTGACTAATGCCAGGTCGCATGCTGAAAGACTTCGCTGCTAGCCTTTATATGTGGCTATCACTTTCATTGCTTCGCTCTTGCGGCGAACCTATGATTTCTTTCGTGATTGTTCTGCTGGAGCGATGCATGGATCTCTGCTATGTGCTATTCTATATTCAATTATTTTAGGACAGTTGATACGCGGGCTAGTTGGTCAAGCTTGATCGCTTCAACGGCCGCGCACTGATATCCACACAAGTTCAAGAAGTACAAATATTTCGCGGTCCTTTTTTTTTCAAGTATGTGTGTAGCAACGCTGCCCTGATGCTATAGAACGGAATTGTCATTCTTTATTTACTATATATCGGCCCAATTTTTCTGGCAATTTCGTGCCTAACATTCAGTGTGCACATCTTTCACTCTCCTATGCTCATTTGTTCTCATTTCATAGCGTTCCTGCGTTCTCTGCGTTCCCATAATTAGGCGTATCTTAATGGCAGTTGCTAATTCAAGTTGTGTTACCACACGAAAGAAAAATGTGCGCTTCGAATCTGTCACATAGCCGCTCCTGCTCGATGGGTTGCCTGCCATCATAAAACCTGTGTCACATTAGCCTTGTCATGAGTACTTTTCATTGCTCAGGGCGGAAACATATACGGAAATATATGTTTATTATTTACTTTTAAGTGCATGACTTTGTTTCGGAGATTCAAATTTTATAGCCCTTTGTAACGCTTATTATGTCAATTTCTATCCTTCCTTGCATAGTGTGGGAACCATGTTTGTTGGACAAGTTGAGCGACAATTTTTGAGCGTCGAACCATTCTTTCCTACAAATTTTTTACGGCAGGAAAAGACAGAGGGGTGTATAAAAGTGTATAGTACGAATGGTTGTAAAATTCACATTATAATAATTCATTTTTTACAGCTATCCGCAACCACACCCGCCAAACATGAATACCAAGACAATCATGGTTGTAATGGCTCTATGCACCCTACTTGTGGCAGGTTTGTATAACTCTCACCATTTCCCAATTTTCTTCCATCACAGTTCTCCGCGCACTTTTAGTCGAACTCACAAGAGACTTTTCTAGAGGATGCCCATTTTTATCACACTTAGTTCTATCAAGTCCTACCACCATCCGTGAAGCTAATTAAGCAGACAGGAGCACTCATTTCAGAAACCTTACAGCGCAATAAGCCTCTTTGGCACTCTGGACTGGTTTATTGCATTTCACTGAGTTTGAATATACTTTGTTATTATTTTTCGAATGTTAGCTTCAAAGTGCACCATATTGCTGCTCGTCAACATTGCTCGTCAAAATTGTTTTGGCAAAAGATCTTACGCAGGGATCACGCCAAGCGAGGATTCACGTTAACAGCTACAAAAACGTTGCGCGGATGAAACGGGAAATCGCACCGAGCGTCACACTCTGTGAATGGTTTAGTCATAATTCATCACAGTCATCTGCCGCAGCATCAGCGGCATATTGCCTTAAGCGGGAAAGGGTGACTTCGCCACCTACGCTTAAGATAACAAGGCACCCCTCTCGGTATTTTCATAAAAGTTTGTAGAGTGAAACACCACATTTTATGCTTTTATGCTTTGCACTTGCAGCAGGCTCCATAAAAGAGTTTGCAACTGGCTCCTATAAGGGGAATCCTGCAGGGTGATTCCACGAGAGATCGAACATGCCTGTCCGGTCGATATTTTTGTTTTGCCTGGGTTTTTTATATGTTATGTGGGCATATTCACAGTGTACGGAACCGAAAATTTCATTTCCAAGAAACGCTCCCACCGTGCCAACAAAATATTTGAAAGTGGCGGTGTGGCCTTCCTGTTTTTGCTCACTGCAATGTTTTCTGATTTTGAGGCAGAATTTAACGCGAACTATAAATGATGTGTCGAAAAATTCTATGGCTAGTTAACACGTATTACTGTGAATTACATCCATGCTTTTTTTATACTGTCCTCAAAAGGAAGAAAATGTGACAAAATTGCAAACACGGCCGAAACCAAGAAAGTGTGCCAAGTTTCAGGCTCCTTGGCGCCTTTTCTATTTCAAACAGAAACTTCAAAACATTGTCAAATATAGAAAAGAGCCTTTGCAACATTTATACGGAAGGTCATTTTCCTACAGATAACGCGAAAAATGAAAAAAAAAATAGTTATAGAAACCAGTTTTTTCAAAAAAGTGCACTTTCAAAAGATGAAATAAAAAAAGAACTCCGGTCTCAATTTTGACGACAATTTTTTATCGAAGAGCACCTATGTCAGTGAATACACGGTTTTAATATCATGTGTCCTCGTTTGGTTTGTTCACAAGATACAACGAGCCAAAATGACCCTCGCTCTGTGTGCTCACTTCAGTGCGACTGATGGTTGTTATCAGCTTGCATTGTGTGTAATTCTCAGTTTTAATTATCCTGCTGCAGCAAAACCTAGCTCTGGTGGCTTTTCTTCAAGAAAAAATTATTCTCAAACTTTATTTGTGTCTAGTGTGTGCGGGGGTGGGCTGCTGCCGCTCTCTAAACGGCTAACGTGTACGCAGTTTGCGGCTTACAACCTCAAAATTACCCCGCCATTATTCGCTAATCAGAAGCACACGAGAAACTGCGAGTATATGTTTTAGGTGACTTTGTCAAAACTCTCCTTGCGCACCAAACAAACCATCTGTATGCAGCGAAGGCCAGCTTAATCTGTAACTAAATGCCACAATCAGCAGGCGCGCTCTGATGCAGTTGCTTTCTCACTGCCTGCTTGCTTGCCTTCCATTACGTGCACTGTGGGCTATAACCATCTTTCCCATACGACGCACACTGTGCCTAAACAACATTCATAAAAAGTTATTCAATCATTTCCGAGCCGTTTATTTCACTTCCCGCTATCACATGTTTTCGGCGTCGCAGATAACGTCTTCCTGTATCATCTCGAGCTTTACCTCAGCGTTTCAGCAGCCAGGAAACGTGCGGTGCGGCATGATTAAGCCATAAGTGGCCGAAGCTGCCCAATTGATGATGTTTTGTCGGCACATTACTAAAGTGCTTTCCCACGTCGAGAACAGCAGAGATCACTGGTGGCGCCAGACGGACATTATCCTTAGTTTTGACAACGAGTGTGCCCTACAAATTAATTATCATAGCCAAAAAGCGCTTAGACACCCTTGGTCATAAAATGTGAAACCATGAGCAGTTCTGGAAACTCATTCATGGCAGCTGCGAAGAAGTGACATAATGTGTGCGGCGCCGTTCAGTATAACGTTTCGACTTGGTCTAGCTGTTCACTACACGGGATGTGCACCGCCCGTGGCTACGTTCGAGTATTCTGTGCCAATTATTTACGCGTTCACAAAAAGAAAAAGAAGATTGCTGAGAAAAACATTTTCGTTGCGCCATTTTTTTTCTTGCTCTTCCTTGCTTTTCCTTGCTCCGTCAAAGCACATGCTTTTTGATGGATACATGAGCTTTTGAGGTTTCGTCCAATGGAGTATTTCAAAGTATAGTGTTCAATTTCAACAAACTATAAGTGCCCGTTTACGCTCATAGGTTAATTGTACACAACCGGCCAATGCATGACTGGTGGCATGAGTCGTGTCATGGAAAGAAGCTGTAGAATATTTCAAGTGATAAGAGAAGGTAACACGTGCAGACACGGAATCCCGAGAAGACGAGCAGAAAACGCAACCTTACTTGTGTTCATATCTGCATCTGCCCATACTTTTCAAGAGAAGTCTCTACCGAAAACCTCAACATTTTGTGGTTCGAAATATCACATGGTTTCAGTAGCTTCCAAATAATTCTGAGTTGGCAGTTTGGCATTTCACGTCCCGATCAGAATACGGCCGTGTTGCGAGAAGAAATCTACAACATCTAGTATTTGCCTAAAAAGCACGGCTGAACCATTTTAATAGTGCAACACTAGGCCCCACTGTGTTGCAGAATTCAAGAATTAATATCAAAGAAGTGATAAAGTTAGTATTTAAGAAGCTTCGCTTGTTTTAATGGTTCCTATTCTCAATTATAATACATGTACTACATGACTGGATCGAGACAAAGGAAAATTTATTACTTTTATTCTTTTTTTTCGCTAAGCCTTCGCACCACTCACATGTTGCAATTGGATTTTCTGTCATTGGTGTTTTACCAGGCAAGCCAACCTGCTGCAATGAGGGCCGTGAAGAATCGGGATGCTGCTGTTGCTCTGAAGGCCGCAGCGAACCAGCAGCTACCGGGGCCCGCCTGGACAGCGCTGCAATGCCCAGTGAATCGGCTCGCTGCGACTGTCAGTCGGGTCGCTGCGATTGCTAGCGCATTCTCGATGGGCCGTTACTGCATTGCAAGCTTTACGGGTATTGGTGGAGGGAGCTTAACGGGCTTAGAATGAAATAAATTTGCTTTGCTTGCACTCCGCTTTCGTCTGTTTCAATTGTCCGCTTTACCCCGGTTCAAGAAGCATCGCCGTCGAACAATCATTAAGCACCGTAGGCTTACTGTCTACGCTGTGGTTTACGTTTGATGATATGTGATGTTTTATGGCGCAAGGACCAATTAATGGCCAAAGAGCGCCAGGTCGCGGGACAAAAAGATGTGAGCAATGATTATGGTAAGTGGCTGTAAGGGCCTCAAAATTCCACGCCCTAAAGGTGGGTAAAACATATATATATTAAAATCATGGGAGTGACATGAAAATGTGTGAACAGATCTATATATATATACAATGAACTTATGGCGATGACGTGCGGAGTGAATAGCACGTGTGCCTCCTCAAGTTCTTTGTGTCCAAAGGCCTGGAGGCAAGTGCTTTTCTTTGAGAAAACTACCGCAGCAGCGGCCTCTTTTGAGAAGCCGTGCTGCGGCTGCCTGGAAATATAACATTAAAACTATGTACATCTTTGAGAAAACCGAGTAGTGAATCATATTTAAAAAAATCACAGCATATCCACGGAGTGAATGATGATGAGTGGGCGAAGCTGCGGAGGTTCATCGGTAAACCGTGAATATTCCGTGAATTCTGCCCAGTACATCATCACCGACGTGAGATCGGGCGCGTTTATACTAAAGGTTCGATGAGTTATGACGACTTGCAGCTCACTTTAATTTTACATGTATGCTGTGAATTTTCATTGTTTAGAAAACCATTGCTTTAGAAAACATCTGGCGTCTTTCGTTAAGCAGCTGGCGTCTTTTCGTTTTGCTTTAGAAACATCTGGCGTTCTTTCGTTTTGCTTTTACAAAACATCTGGCGTCTTTCGTTGGTTTATTTCATCAATGAACGGCGTTTTGAACAAAATTTTTATTGTTTAATCACGCACAGGAGAAATCTCACCAGGCACTACCTTGGAGGCAAACAATGGCTGCTAATGGGAATGAGAGACAGAAGAAGTCGGCTTTTAGCTAACACCTACACTTCTACTTCTACTAACGTTTCCTACTGGAACATGCCAATGGCTGTTAATGGGGAATTAGAGACAGAAGAATTCGGCTATTAGTTAACGCGCACGCTGCGAATTTTTTATTGTTCAACAACGCACAGGAAATATCTCCCACCGGCACCACCTTGGAGGTCAAAGCGTAAGACTGGTTACGCACTACGACTACTACGACTACGACTACGAGGGACGAACGGGTGCCGCCTTAAGGAGCTTTGCCCCTAAAACAGGTTCGCTGCCTATGAACATTGAGGGGTGGAGTGGGATATGTCGGCGGTATGATGGAAAATTCTTTTCTCTGATGGCATCAAGATGGGTGCATTGAAGGAAGGTGTGGAGTACAGTAAGTGGCACGTCGCATTTCTCACACATGGGTGGGTCACCGCCAGACAAAAGGTGTGTGTGTGTACTATGTGTGTGTGTCCTATTCTCATTCTACAAAGTGTGACTTCTGTATAGCGTGACTTTGACACCGGTGGCCAGGCACCAAGATGGGGCTTGCTGACATGCAATTTATTTTTGGTTTCTCTATCCCACAAGCGCTGCCAGTGTTCCCCTTAATGATTTCTTTAGAGCGGGCTTAAGGTCCAATGCAGGGACTGCAACAGATGTATTGGCAGCGCTTTCTTGGACAGCTAGTTTATCTGCCGTAACATTGCCTTCTATCTCACGGTGTCCTGGGATCCAGCACACTACAACATGCTGTTTGAGTGAGTAAACGGTACACAGCAGTGAATACAGCGAGACGATGACAGGGTTTTTGTGTTTCTTGAGGGTTTTCAATGCCTTGACGACGCTTAATGAATCTGTGTATATGACTGAATTTACTAATTGTAATTGCTTAATGTGTTTAACGGCAGCATATATTGCATAGGCTTCTGCGGTGAAAATACTTGTATTAGGGTGCAGAACGCCGGCATCGGAGTATGATGGGCCGACCGCCGCATAAGACACACCACTGTGAGATTTTGAAGCATCTGTACAGTATTCAGGGCAGTAATATTTGTGCTGTAATTCAAGAAAATACGTGTGGATATGTGCAAGTGGGGCGTGTTTAGTAACCTCTACAAAGGATAGGTCACAGTCGATAGTCTGCCACTGCCACGGTGGAAACTCTATTGCGGGAGGCATCACGTTGTGTTCAAGAAGTGGAACAACCATTTCCTGTGCCAAGCCTCTCACACGCAGAGAGTAGGGCTGTCTCACTCGGGGACGGTTATAAAAGAGGGTGGAGCTGGACAAATCATTTAAGATAGGGTGTGTGGGCTGTTCATTGTTCCAACTAACTTTTAAAAAATACATGAATGATAGGTATGACCTAGCTCTGCAAATGAAGTGGCCACTCGTCAGATTCCACATACAGGCTTTCTACAGGACTCGTCTACAGGCACCTGTAATGAGGCGAATACCTAAATGATGGACAGGATCGAGCATCGTTAGGACGCTTGGTGAAGCCGACTGATACGTTATGGCTCCGTAGTCCAGACGCGTGCGTACAAGACTCCTGTACAGATTCAACAGACATTTTTGTCACTACCCCACGTAGTGCGTGACAGCAGTTTTAAGAGGTTCATTGTTTTCAAGCACTTGTTTTTCAGATGTTTTATATGTGGCACAAAGGTTAATTTTGAATCCAGAATTAAGCCTAAAAATTTATGTTCTGCATTTACTGGTACACGCTGACCCTGCAGATCAATATCGGGATCGGGGTGTATGCCTCTTTTCCTAGAAAAGAGCACGCAGGTGCTTTTTTGTGCATTGAGGCTGAACCCGTTCTCGCCTGCCCATTTAGCCACCTTGTTTAGGCCGAGCTGTACCTGCCGCTCACAGATTGCGAGGTTGCACGACTTAAAACCTATCTGTATGTAATCCACATACGTGCAATAGAACATGTTGCGCGGGATGGAAAGACGCAGAGTTCATTTTTAAAATAAACAGAGTGCAGCTAAGCACCCCACCCAGTTTCCTGGACAAACAGATCCGATAAAACATTTCCCACTCGGACACGAAATGTGCGGTTCGACAGGTAGCTCTCTATAATATTCAACATTCTACCTCGGATGCCTAAGTGTGAGAGGTCTCTCAGTATTCCAAACCGCCATGTTGTATCGTAGGCCTTTTCCATATCAAGGAATAGTGAGAGAAAGAATTGCTTATGGAAGAATGCATCGCGAATTGCTGCCTCGATACGTAGTAAATGATCAGTTGTAGATCGTCCCTCTCGAAATCCACACTGGTATGGATCGAGAAAAATGTTGGATTCTAGAAAATGTAGCAGCCGCCTGTTTATCATCTTTTCGAATAATTTACAGAGACAACTGGTTAGGGCTATAGGCCTGTAACTCGTAACAAGAGATGGGTCCTTACCCTGTTTCAGGATGGAAATTACGATGGCCTGTTTCCAAGCTGAGGGCATCTCGCCGGAAACCATATAGTATTATAGAGACTGAGGAGAGTCTTCTGTGTCTCATGGGGCAAATGTTTCAGCATCTCATACACTATTCGGTCAGAGCCAGGCGCAGAATTGTTGCACCAATTCAGCGACGCCTGCAGCTCTGCTAGGCAGAATGGTCTGTTATATGGTTCGTCTGTTGTGGATTAGCGTTCAAGCTTTTCCCTCTCAATTATTCCTTTGTACCTTTTAAACGTTTCCGAATAGTGAGACGAGCTGGAAACATGTTCAAAATGTGCATCGAGAGAGTTGGCTTGGTCTTCCAGGGTGTCGCCCTGTATGTTTACTAAAGGAAGTGAAAATGTATGTTGCCCTCTTATTTTGTTAACCCGGTTCCAGGCTCTACCTTCGTCGGTGTATGAGTTTATTCCCGATAGAAACTTCTGCCAGCTTTCTCTCCTAGCCTGCCGACGCGTTCTCGTCCCTTGGGATTTTACTTGCTTAAACAATACTAGATTTTCAGCTGTGGGGGAGTCACGCAATAGCGTCCACGCCTTGTTTTGTTTCCTCCTAGCCTAACGGCACTCGTCGTTCCACCAGGGGACACGACGTTTGCTTGTGGCCCTGGCTATTTCCGGTATACATTGAGCGGCAGCGTTAATTATAAAAGCAGTAAAATAGTCAACAGCACTGTCAATACTAAAAGAACATATGTCCGCCCACGAGATATTAGTAAGCTTATGGAACTTCTCCCAATCGGCTTTGTTAAGCTTTCACTGAGGAGCCTGATGTGGATAATCATTTGCTCCTTGTGTTTTGAGGAGTATTGGGAAGTGGCCACTCCCATAAGGGTTTTTAAGCACTTCCCTGTTAAAATTTAGTAAAATAGACGGGGAAATAATGCTAAGGTCGATGGATGAGTATGTTTTGTTCGCAAGGCTAAAAAACGTGGGTTCTTTCTTGTTAAGTAGACATGGGCCCGTGGAAAAGAGAATATTCTCAATGAGGCGGCCTTGCGCATCCGTGCGAGGGTCGCCCCACAGGCTGCTGTGAGCAATAAAATCGCCTAGAGCAAGGTAGGGCTCCGGCAACTCGTCTATAAAAGATTGAAATTCGTGTTTGTGTAGCTGGTACTGTGGGGGTATGTATATTGAGCAGATAGTCATGAGTTTGTTTGCAATTATAGCTCGATCGGCTACTGCCTCCAGTGCCGTTCGCAGTGGAAAATGCTGGCATGCTACGCTTTTGTCAAGTATGATAGCTACCCCGCCAGAAGATGCGAGAGCATCCTGGCGATCTTTCCGAAAAACAACATACTGGCGGAGGAAGTTTGTGTGTCATGGTTTTAAGTGTGTCTCCTGTACGCACAGCACTTTTGGACACAATTTACTAAGGAGCTCCTGTATGTCGTCTAGGTTGTGTAATAGTCCTCTGACGTTCCATTGTAATATTGTGTCCATGTTGAAAGTGTACGTGTGCTGTGTGTCGCAAAAGGTGAAAGTGACTTACTTTACAGAGCCTTTGTCAGGCCCTGTAATTAGGGTTCTGTCTTTTTTGGAGCGGTCGAGGGGTTCTCGCCGCTCCTTTGGCGCTGCCTGCGCCTTTCCACTTGTTCTTGTGTCCATTGCCTCGTGCGAGGCATCGGACAAGCGTTCTAGCGAGCGGTGTGCGCGCAGTGTTGGCTTCGCCTTCAAAGACAAAGCCTTTGGCCCGACCAGCCTGGAGGTCGAGGGGAGCTCCTGGACCTCCGAGGTGCCATGGTTGGAAGAAGCCTCTGGCATGGCCATGTTCGAGGAAGGCAGGGCAGCCTTGGCTGCTCCCAGCGTGGGGGCCGATGGCGGTAGCCCCGGCACGCTACGCGTGGCTTCGGCAACCGCCTCATGTCGTTGTGGTGCTGCCCCCCGTTGCACCACTTCGGCGAAAGATGTTTTCGCGGCAATGTGCGGCGAGACACGCTGTCTTGCCTCACGGAAACTGACGTTGTGTGTGACTTTGAGTGTTAGAATTTCTTTTTTCTTTTTTCCACGCAGCGCAGGACCTGGAATATGCCGGATGGTCACCATCGCAGTTGGCGCAGTGTACCTCGGCCTTGCAATCATCATCGATAGAGTGTCCCGTCGTGCCGCATTTTGCACAGGTTAGCTGCCCTCGGCAACTCTGCGAAGCATGTCCGAACCGTCGACACTTGAAGCAGCGTCGCGGGTTTGGAATGTATGGTCTCACGCGTAGTTTCAGGTAGCCGGTCTTAATTTCATCTGGTAGAGTGCTTGAGGTGAAGGTTAGGATAATGTGCCGGGTTGTAGCTCTTTGTTTTCGCGTCGGATTTTTATGCGCTGCACCTGTACGACGTTCTGATCTTTCCATCCCGTAAGGAGTTCCTCGTCTGATAGACTCATTAGGTCGTCATCTGACACGACACCCTTGACGGTGTTCATCGTTCGGTGAGCCGTGACAGTTATGGGCTTGTCCCCAAATGATACAAGGTTTGCCGATTTCTGAAACTGTGTCTTGTCCTTAACCTCTAGCAGAATGTCCCCACTGGCCATCTTCGTAGCCTTGTAGCCACTTCCGATGGTCTCTGTGAGACACCTGGACACAAGGAATGGTGAGATGTTGCGGGCTTTCTTGTCTGGGTTCTCGCAGCGGATGACATGGTACTTGGGGAACGGGTCTTGTTTTTTGGAGAGAGAGAATGCGTTTGCATCGGTGCACCCTCTTTGAGGGGGGCGATCAAAACAGAAGGGGTTTGGTGATCCCATGGGAAAATGTGGTTTTTCGGCAACGACGCCTACCGCCCACCACGGAGCCGAACAAGGGGACGTGGCAGAGCATGTAAACAGGTCTGCACAACGCCAGTAGTACGCCGTTACTATAACCTAATATATATATCCAAGGTTGGACATGTACACCAGGATAACCCTTGCCGCCGAGAAAAGTGGAAGTAAACCGAAGAGATGAGTAGACAGGAAAGAGTAAAAGTGAGAAAGACGAAGATGTGGAGGGAGAGACACAAGAAAAGGCGACTGCCGATTTCCCCTGGGTGGGTCAGCCCAAGGGTGCCGTCTACGTGAAGCCGGGGCCAAAGGAGTGCGTTGCCTCTGTCGGGGGGCCTTAAAGGTCCAGTCACCCGGCGTCGACTCAACCCCCAGGATCCCCTTTTCCCCGGACACGACAAGGCCACGCACGGCGAGGCGTGGGAGGGGGTCGAAACCCCCCCGTTGGCTCGGTCCGTGGTGTCGCTACACACCAAACGCCTGCTTCCGCAGACGCCCCTGCGGGGTGTGGTTTACGTTTAAAAAAAGTTATTTTGCAGTTTTATTACCCTTTTTTTCCACTAATTATGATCTCGTTAACCAAATTCTGCAAACAACGTAGCAGAAATTGTCCCGGTCGTTATACCGCTGTATGTGACGTGCACAGCAAAATGAGCAAGCCATTGGAATAGTATGTACGAAAGACGTCTTCCTGATTTTTTTACCAAATTCCTGTGTGCAGAATGCGAAAGGAGTGTGCGGTGCTCACTTCCTGTTTTGTCTTGTTTGAAGTCAAGCCGATCGCGTGAACACGTGTTGAAACCACACTGAACCAACAAAACAGTAACGCCGTCAAACAGACAAGCGATCAAAAAAAAATTACAGTACCAAACTTCCTGCGTGATAGCATTTGCCCCAGGTAATGAATCCTTTCGCAGCATTCTTACGAATTTTCTTCGCTTCCCTTGGTTCACCAGTGAGTAGTAATATAAGGGAACATACGCCATGATCGAAGCGTGCCGGGACGCATATATAGAATATTTACCGCATAAATTGCTGGTGCAAGCTCTGCCGGCGCTCTTTCGTCCACCTGTTGTCACTACGAGAGGTAGTGGGTTGCCTAAGATTCACCAAATAATTTAACCTTTCTACATCATATAGCCATACTATAGGCACCACTTTTCCGTGCCTCAGCGTTTGTGGTCAACTAACCAATAATGGTTTTTGCAATAAACGTTATCCACACGTTTTATTTGGTCGAGCTGGTAAGAACTTCAAGCGGCCGAGCGGGAGAGCCCACGGTCCACTCTTACCGCTAGGCGCTGCTGGCACAGCATGTCATGAAGCGTAAACGGCTTGCGAAAACCAAGGCTGACTGATTCAGATCAATACAACAGAAGCCAGCAAAAGAGCGCTTTGCTTCGAATGTAGGAAATTTGTATTTGACGCCGTTTACACGCGAAAATTGTTTTCGTGACCGCTTGTATATTTAACAGCCTGCCTGGCGTAGATTATTGGGGTTCTAATAGATGAGGCAGCAAAGATAGTTCCTTGCTTGAACGGTGCCCCATGCTACTATGAGACTTCCTATAGTCTTGCAATACATTCATTTTTCTAAAATGACGCTGTGTGAACGGAAAAGCAAAATTGCCATATCGCGATCTTGAATAAGCATTTCCAACGCACTCATGATCTCTCTCAGTGACCTCTCACAGGCTGCCTATCACGCACCAGATCCGATCAGAAAAGTAGTGCCGGTAAACGCCTTCTTATTTCATAGTAGGCAGGCACTACAGCAATGTTGCTTCGAGAATCCGGGAAATCCAATTAGTATTATTTACAATGGGAACCAGCAGGAGGACTGAGTGTTCTTTGGTAAACTGTGTAAGACATTAGGATGTGTGGGTTGAGAATGTGTGTGAACATCATTTGTTTCATTTGCAGAAGGAATATCCGTGCTTCTGACAGTTTCTTGTTCACAATTTTGCATAAGGTGAGCACGTGCTTTAGTGACGGCTACCTCCTCACTGCTTCACAATGTTTGCTGAATCAGCGCCTGTCTGCGTCGTTCCTGAAGCAGCTTGTCACGAGGCTGTTAAATTAACCAGCTCTCGTGTAGGTTCGTGTAACCAAACTAGATGACGCAACCGTCATCGAGGGAAGGAGAAACGAGACCGCTTGCGCAGATAGAAAAGAACAACACTCAGTATATTTAAACAAACGGAAAAACAGAGAAATTGATAGAAAATGAATCAAAACATGCAAGAAATAGACAAGCTTAACAGTACTATGAAATGCTTAATGGTAATAATGCATAAATGTTTTAAGTTCGGAAGGAAAAGACTGTTCACCGTTCCGTACACGTAGCCCCACAGAAGAGACGCAGTCGTGTAGTCGGCGATGCTGCAAGATGCGGTTGGGACGCTCTCAGGCTCGGCTCGGATGAAGGCGCCGCTCGGAGGGACAGTGGCGTCGGGCGAATCGCGGTCAGCGACCTTTCGGCGTTCGTCCACCGACGCTTGGAGAGAGAGCAGGAGACGTAGGCGTGCCTGGCCAACGCCAGACGTTGAGTAGAAGCCTGGCCAACGCCAGACGATGGAGCTCGGATGGACAGTGGCGTCGGGCGAATCGCGGTCAGCGACCTTTCGGCGTCCGTCCACTGACGCTTGGAGAGAGAGAGCAGGAGACGTAGGAGTGCCTGGCCAACGCCAGACGTTGAGAAGAAGCCTGGCCAACGCCAGACGATGGAGCTCGGATGGACAGTGGCGTCGGGCGAATCGCGGTCAGCGACCTTTCGGCGTCCGTCCACCGACGCTTGGAGAGAGAGAGCAGGAGACGTAGGAGTCCCTGGCCAACGCCAGACGTTGAGAAGAAGCCTGGCCAACGCCAGACGATGGAGCTCGGATGGACAGTGGCGTCGGGCGAATCGCGGTCAGCGACCTTTCGACGTCCGTCCACCGACGCTTGGAGAGAGAGAGCAGGAGACGTAGGAGTGCCTGGCCAACGCCAGACGTTGAGAAGAAGCCTGGCCAACGCCAGACGATGGAGCTCGGATGGACAGTGGCGTCGGGCGAATCGCGGTCAGCGACCTTTCGGCGTCCGTCCACCGACGATTGGAGAGAGAGAGCAGGAGACGTAGGAGTGCCTGGCCAACGCCAGACGATGGAGCTCGGATGGACAGTGGCGTCGGGCGAATCGCGGTCAGCGACCTTTCGGCGTCCGTCCACCGACGCTTGGAGAGAGAGAGCAGGAGACGTAGGAGTGCCTGGCCAACGCCAGACGTTGAGTAGAAGCCTGGCCAACGCCAGACGATGGAGCTCGGATGGACAGTGGCGTCGGGCGAATCGCGGTCAGCGACCTTTCGGCGTCCGTCCACCGACGCTTGGAGAGAGAGAGCAGGAGACGTAGGAGTGCCTGGCCAACGCCAGACGTTGAGAAGAAGCCTGGCCAACGCCAGACGATGGAGCTCGGATGGACAGTGGCGTCGGGCGAATCGCGGTCAGCGACCTTTCGGCGTCCGTCCACCGACGCTTGGAGAGAGAGAGCAGGAGACGTAGGAGTGCCTGGCCAACGCCAGACGTTGAGAAGAAGCCTGGCCAACGCCAGACGATGGAGCTCGGATGGACAGTGGCGTCTGGCGAATCGCGGTCAGCGACCTTTCGGCGTCCGTCCACCGACGCTTGGAGAGAGAGAGCAGGAGACGTAGGAGTGCGTGGCCAACGCCAGACGTTGAGTAGAAGCCTGGCCAACGCCAGACGATGGAGCTCGGATGGACAGTGGCGTCGGGCGAATCGCGGTCAGCAACCTTTGGGCGTCCGTCCACCGACGCTTGGAGAGAGAGAGCAGGAGACGTAGGAGTGCCTGGCCAACGCCAGACGTTGAGAAGAAGCCTGGCCAACGCCAGACGATGGAGCTCAGATGGACAGTGGCGTCGGGCGAATCGCGGTCAGCGACCTTTCGGCGTCCGTCCACCGACGCTTGGAGAGAGAGAGCAGGAGACGTAGGAGTGCCTGGCCAACGCCAGACGTTGAGTAGAAGCCTGGCCAACGCCAGACGATGGAGCTCGGATGGACAGTGGCGTCGGGCGAATCGCGGTCAGCGACCTTTCGGCGTCCGTCCACCGACGCTTGGAGAGAGAGAGCAGGAGACGTAGGAGTGCCTGGCCAACGCCAGACGTTGAGAAGAAGCCTGGCCAACGCCAGATGATTGAACCTGGGGTTTGTGTCCAGGTGGGAGCCCGCAGCGGCCTCGACCCAGGAACCTGCTGGCCGCCACTCCCGCGCCCTGGTCACGTTCTTCTCTTCGCCACGTCTCAGCCCCGTCTCCTCGCTCTTCCGTTTCCACCCGTGGCTCTCGTCTTCTCACTAGCGTGGAAGATGCTCATTGGGCAAACTGTCTTGCGTAACTTCACGCGCCCTGTTTGCACGTCTTCTTCTTTGATTTGCCGCCCTGAGAACTCGCGTCCGCACATTAAGTCGTCGTCTTTTTTTTTTTCTCGTGCCGGTGCACTCGCGCACTTTTCAAAACGCGCACTTCACTCATCACAATAAGTCCCCCTTTCGAAAAGTTTTTTTTTCTAAAAAAAAAACTGTCGATGAGTGCGCGTTTGGCCACACACTACACATTTGCAACGCAGTCCACTGCACTGTCTTAACGTAACACACCTAATGGATCTTGAAAGTTACCACATATTTCTTACACAATTGCACAGTCGTGCGAAAAACTATACATCACGTCACACTTCGCAGGGCATGCAAGTTCATAATCTAAAATATTTACAAGAAGTACACCTCGGTGGTCCGCAATCAAAAATCCATAAGGAGCAACCGGTTAGTTGAACTCGACGCTCATGTTATAGCGTCCCAAACAAGGCGAACAGCCCTGATCACCTGGCTAGAGAAAAGAAACTGATGCCTTTGGAGTAATTTTCCACCGTAGGCCTGTCTGTACCTAAACCTGTGAAGCATCGGATTCTCAGCCACCAAATTGCTAGCGTCAACGCCGGAATGACTGCATTCCAGTCGGAGGCGTTGTCTCCAGGCGCACCAGTGCAGGAGCGTCTAAATGACGGCTTCCTTACTGCTCCGATAGCAAAGAACTGGGGAAATATTACTCCCATGAAGATCACTTTGTACCATTGCAGCGTCTTGTTCTCCAACACCAATGACCCCTCCATCTGCGTCATCTTGCCGGCCCTTGTAGCCACACGGTGCCGACGGAGCTTTCGACTCTGTTCTCCGTTTTTCGACCATTGCTTCTGCACTCTGCTTTAATTCTCCCACACAAATCGGTTGTGCATTTACTCGAGACGTCACTCTCGCTCTCTTTTTCGGAGGCGTACTTATATGGTCCTCGACCATATCCGTCCCATCCACTACCGCAGCCTGTGGTACCCAGGACTCTGCCGCGACCGACTTGCTTCCTGCACTGCTTTCGCGCAGAGCTATGTTGCATGTTTCTGTTGCAGTCGGTATAACTGAAGACTCTGCGTCTTCACAAAATGTCGCCCCACAGACTTCAAAAACAGCATCCGTGGGAACATCTATTACCCTTACACTAGGGCTGCCTCTTTCTGTTTGTTCTTCACTAAGTGTGCAATCTGTTGCACCTTTCTGGATAGCGACATCACTTTCGAAGGAACTTGAGCCTTCCTTTCTTGCTAAGTTATGCCAACTCATACTTAGCTCTGACCTAAGACCTTCGCTGAGCTCAACCCTACCCCCTGCTTCTCTGTTACTGCCTTGCCGCTTCTTTTCCGCCTCCGTAAGCTGAATCCTTCACTGAAGCGTTCTCTGTTTCATCTCTCGAAGTTCCATCTCCTTTCTCCTTAATTCTCTTTCAAACTCCAACTGCTCTTTCCGTGCTTCTATTTCTTCAGCTTTCTCTTCGCAGATTCGCCTCTCACGTTCCTCGCACCACGCAATGAGCTCCTCACCTTCTAGCCCCATGCGCCTTGCCAATTCCTCTAAATTTGCCCTATCTTCGCGAGCTTGTGCCTCACGTTCATCAAGCCAAGCCTTCAACTCATCGCCCTCTAGCCGCATGCGTATCGCCAACGCCGTGAAATCTGAAGTTGTCATTTTCTCTCCTTTAGCAAAACACTACATTGCATAAACGGTCTCGTCCTGTCGCGGACGCCAATTGTCACGAGGCTGTTAAATTAACCAGCTCTCGTGTAGGTTCGTGTAACCAAACTAGATGACGCAACCGTCATCGAGGAAAGGAGAAACGAGTCCGCACATTCAGTCGTCGCCTTTTTTTTTTCTTGTGCCGGTGCACTCGCGCACTTCTCAAAACGCGCACTTCACTCATCACACAGCTGTGCTCGTAATGTGCAAGTCAGCAATCGTTGGTTGCAACGAGCTTAATAGAGGTCTCTGGCAGATTGTGACATACCGCGCCGCCCGTATGCTGCCTTCATGTAAAATTTATGCATGCTGCCTTCATATAAAATTGCTGTCATCATATAATATGCTGCCTTCATATAAAATTTATATAGGACATATTCTAACCGCACTGCAAAAACAACGTTTCAGTTGCGACGTTTGCATGTGCAGATGTTTAAATGTATCATCACGACCCAAGTGTCTTCTAGCTACGCTTCTTTGTATTTGCCAACGATATTCGGCCCCTCTTTCTACTGTCACGAAAGGGCGGTCTAGACATTTATAGATTTTTATAAGAATTTACAGAAATATATAATATAGTCTCCACAATAATAATAATAGTGATAGGGCGCCACAGCGTTTCTTTAGACAATTGCCTCTCTCATTCGCAAGTCACATTCAGCGTTATTTCAAAACGACATGCAGCCAAGCGCTCTTGATCGATAAAATATTCAGGCCTAGAATGCCCGAACAACGTGAGAAAATGGATGAGCTTAGAGCGCAACACTCTATCCCCCATTCGATTATTAACGTTCATGTAAAATCAAAGAGGCCAGAGAGCTTGATTCGGAGGGAGACCGGCTGAGTAAAATATCGGTAATTTGCTGTCTCAATCACGCAAGGTTAATATCACTATAGCGAAATTTCTTCCAGTGAGGTGGGTTGCGTATAATTTTCATGTTTGTGTGCGAGTGACCCCGGCTCATTGTAAATGTGGTGAGTTTCGCGTCGGCATGAGCTATAAATGCAAAAAAATATTTTGTGGATAATTCTTAATGATTTCTGTTTACTTCTGTGCACTTCTTGTGCCAGCAGTTTCGTATTATCCAACGGGAAGGCGGTGGAGTAAAACAATTTTGTACAAGCAATAGAGCAAGCATGAATTTAAGGTAATTCTTTTAAGAATGCATGCTCCTACTTTACGTGCGTTTTCTTTGTTTTAGTAGCCTTCGCAATAAATGTATATAAAGTTACATGGGGACCTGACAAAATTACATTCTCAATATTGCTGCGAAACGGACCTCACGTACCATAAAAACAGAAGGTAAACATTTCTTTAGCGAAATTCATTGCTATCACCTGCACCTCTGGTGCAGTTCTCGTGTATTCACTTTTCCAAACACGGAGTGAGAATGAGAAATGTTTTAATGAAAAGCTGGAGATGTTTGCCTGGCTATTCGCCTGACATGCTACTACAGGTGCTGGGAGATGATTAAGATATATACACTGATAACCACACACATACATAGACTTAACTATTTACAAAGTTTCCGTCAGGCTTGTGGCCCGGAAGAAAGTCAGCAGCGCTTTCGTGGCACGTAACGCACAGGTGCTGCTTTGCCATTGGCCCAGGATGTGCCGCAGTTCTAAACACGGGTCTAGTTGAAGGTGCAAAGCCGTGTTAATCAAACAGCGTACCTGTTTGCAGCAGTTTCTCGCACCGAACAATTGGTAATCGTAAAATGTTTTTAGGAAAAAAATTTTCATTGAGAAACGGTACCTAAGAGACGGTACCTAAGGGAGAAATATAGTAGATATATTCGCCGCCTCTACTACTGACACGTAATCAAGTCACATTCTACCGTGGTGGGGGGTGGGGGGGTTAGTAATCAAAATTTCATTATTTTACAGAGCACTTAATCAGTAGAAGTTAAACCAAAAATCAACAGCCTGCTCCCAAGGAAACAAGACAAGGAAGATTCCACGAAGACAAGACTGAAGAGCTAAAACTTTCAAGATTCAGCACCGAAGATTAAACTCTGACACATGTTAGCAGCAAGAAATCAATGTACCATGAACAGTAGTTTTATTTTCTCCGCTACTTTGGGTTGGGGTCCCGTTCTCCTTCCCCTCCAAAATTTAACTTGGCTTCCCTGTTCATTTTTCCTTTCTCATTGTCATTCCCTGCTATATTATTATGGTGCAGGCCGAGGTTTTCTTTTTATTTTTATTTTTTTCTTTCTTTTTTATACCTCACAATAAAGAAAGTTGATTGACATCATTTTTTCACAGTCGCTTTTTGACTTTGCATACAAACGACAAACATTGTTCACTTGTTTAGCTAGAAGCAACACAGGCAGCTTTAAAAAATGAAGGCATCCGTAATCTTTGAATTAGGCGTCTGGTAGTGTGCTCTGGTGTATTCATCAGTACCATATAGGACACATCGGCGGCGTCACGCGTTCGAAGGCAGTCAGCCATCCACCCCTCTTCTAGCGGCCGTGATTATACCAAGGCACATCCAGAAGAGGAAGTAATCACGTCCGCAGGCGAACCGTCGCTGTCAGAGAAGTAACAGCTGCGCGCGCACGGACGTCCTTTGCACGTCTACAGTGAGCTACAAGAAGGGTATCGGGCTCACTGCGCGGGAGCGGCAACGGGGAAAGTCAAGCCGCTGATGTTAGCCATGGTGACAGACCCTACATTGATCTTGACGGCATTCGACAACTCGTGTGCAGCAATACTAGATGGTGGACGCGAAGTAAACGGACGAATGGTGCTTAAACTGCTGCCCACAACGTCTCACGACCATCGAGATCAATGTAGCGGCTGCGACCAACGCTTTCGGCCAAGCATACACCGTCGGCGTCACGTATTCGACACCCCATGAGCGCAGTACCCCTCTTCTAGTTCGCTCTATCGCGACACACCCAGGAGAGCATCTGGTGACGTGAGCAGGCGCGCTCTCTTATATGGGGGAGAGAAGGAAGAAGAGCGAGGCGCGCTACACCTCTAGAGCGCCGGTGCCGGCGCACCTTACACGAGCCCAGCCTGTGATAAAGCTGTGTAACCCGGCGCACAGCTGGCGCAGAGGGAGGGAGGAGAAGGAGAGAGTGTGAGGCGAAGTTGATGCGACGTCAACGCTCCATACGTTCGCGGTCCAATAGCGTATTTTAAGTTATAACACCCTTAATGCCCATTCTATCATACACAAGCGGCCACACCCTGACAATCAACGACGCGCTGTGAGCGCTCTTCTTGATTATTTAATGGACACAAACTTAATGAACTGTTCATAATTGACATTATTGATCAACTCTATCGTATTATGTTGTTAATAAGTATATCACATAGACATGCGATATATAAGTGCATAAAAAATTCGGGCTGCGAAGCTGGTGGCCTTCCGCTCCTCCTTTCCCTCCTTTTCACCCTTACTTTCCTTTGGCACCCCTTGTCATACTGTAGTGTACATGGCTATGCTATGCTTTACCATCTCCCCTCCTGCTTTTCCAACTCCGCACCTTCACTTACCTTTTCCACCCCCTTGCTATGCTATACTATGAATTATTTTATATGGCTAAGCCTTGCTTTCTTTCTATCTCTGGTTATTTCTTCTTCTGCTTCTTTCTTTCTCTTTCTGTTTGTTTCTTTCTCGCTTTGTGTTTCTCTTTCTTTCTCTCTTTTCTTTGGTTCTTTCACCCTTATGGTGCTCGACTCTTACCCTGCCATGCCAATTTTGGTCATTACCAAGTTAAGGAGGCGATCAAAAGAGCACCAAAACGCAGGCGACTAAGATAGATAGATAGATAGATAGATAGATAGATAGATAGATAGATAGATAGATAGATAGATAGATAGATAGATAGATAGATAGATAGATAGATAGATAGATAGATAGATAGATAGATAGATAGATAGATAGAAACGCTCAACGTACCAAAGCTTCGCTAAGAAATGCTTCGCATTTGAAAGGCATCAAGATAACATTCCAGTGAATACCTTCGCAAGTTGGTGACAGCGCCAAGAAAAGAGCAGATGTCCTAGCCAATGATGAACTTTCAAGGCAAGCGACAGTCAGAGCACCTATGGACCAGCTACTACCAAAACAGAACATTCTATGCCATTTTCGCTCTTTATGGAATTCGTCCCATCAGCCCTGTGGCACAGGATGCCTTAGTCGCGCCGAGTCAACACTGCTGTACAGAATAAGAACATGATAGGCCTACACTTCTGCATGGTTATTTCATGTGAAGGGTGCTCCTTCCCCGCTGTGCACTGAATGCAATGAAGTTGATGCACATGGAACTGACATCTATACTTTTACATTTCCTGCAACAGACATGTTTAAGCGATGTACGGTGAGCCGAAATACATGGAAGGAGTGGCTCAGGCGGAGCAATTGCCAGGCTAACTCCGCCTGTGGCAATATTATCACCACCACCATCCTTCATGCAAAAAAGTCTTTGGCGCTTCGAGATTTCGAAAAAGCGATCTCTAGTAATAATTGCGAAGTAATGAAATTTAGCCAATTTTTGGCGGCGAAACCGGAACCGAAACGCGGAAGAGCGCTACTGCCATACCCTTCTGAGTCGTCCAGAATGAATGAGCGTCGTTATATCAACCATCAATAGACTTCGTTGTGTGGGCGTACGGCTGCGCTTGCAATTGTAGCACGCATGGTGCAAACAGGTTAACGAACGCGGAAGAACTGCGCCTCTGTAATAGATGACTTGAACACTGAGGACATTATGATCGTCTGGTTTTTGCGCTCGTCGGTGCTTCGGTTTCGGTTCCGTCATTGAATTTGGTTAAATTCATTACCCCACAAGAAATACTAGAAGCCACTTTTTCTATATCTCAAAACTGCGATGAGTTCGCCGCAGGAAAAACTTCAATTCTCCTATTTGACACAACCGTCTAACTACGAGAAATAAAGGTTAATCAATTTAACTTTCTTTATTACTACCCCAAGTAATGTGTTTAACCATGGTAATATGCGAACCGCTGCGCCAATTGCCAATTGTGAAGGCAGTGAACAAATGGCGCATTCTCTTATATTTGAGGAGTTTCGGCCGCATTTCTTGAAACACCCCGTGTAGCATTTTGTAATTAGTATTTTTGTTTTGTTATTCCTAATAGTTCACATTTTTTGTGTGTTTCTGTACTATTATATCATGACGGGATATAGCGGGCTTTAACGTGGCCTACCTTTCTATGATTTTTATATAAAAAGAAAAAAAAAACACAGCATATCCACAGGGTGATTGATGATGAGTGGGGCGTAGCTCCGGAGGGAATCATCGGTAAACCATGAAACTCTTCCGTGAAATTCGCCCAGTACATCGCATAAAGAGAGTGAAACACCGTGTATATATTAAACATCAATCTTTTATTGTAGTGTTGGTTTACGTGGTCCCTTCATTATCAGCGCTTTGTGATCGGCGAAATGCAGGCAAAGTGTCCGCTCCCGAGCGAAAGAGAAAGCGCGCCAAGAGCGAGCGTCTTTTACGATCACAGGCACCCAATGACATGCGCCGTTCGCATTATACAAGCGCCATCTCTCATCTTTAAACAACCCAAAGTATCACTGACAATTGGGCGAGTTGGTACAGATGCATGGCTTCAGAACGGCGCAACAAGGAAGACGAAAATACGAAGGATCACACGAACACAAGCGCCGACTCACAACTAAAGTTTATTCCATATCACAGAGCAGATATATACACACACGTGGCCTCACACAACGTCAAAAACCAAAAAAACAACCAAAACCCAAAGCACGTTAACCATTCAGGTACAAGATTTCTTTATCCTGTAGCGCAATCGAGGGACAGCTGACACAGGACTGTTTTTTTATTTTTGAATGTTCCATGCCTCGATTACTTGTACGTTTGTACGTTTGTACGATCACAAGTACGTTTTGACACGTACTTGTGAAAAGTTAATTCGAGCAGTAAAACAAGGGGAGGGCAAGGAAGCAAAGAAAGAACAAATCGATGAGAAAAAAGAAGAAATGTGTGGCCGTTGTGCCGTATGTTCATGCTTTGTCCCATGGTTTGAAAAATATCGCACGTAGATATGGGGTGGAAGTGGTTTTTTCGGTACCAAACAAATTAGGGGCTATTTGCGAACGTGTAGAGAGACAGGCAGAGGCCAAAAAAGAAAAAGAAAAGAGAGAAGGTTGTGGTGTTAAGCACGAAAATCCGGCTATCAGTTGTGCTACGAATGTGGTTTACAGTCTGCCGTTGTCTTGCGGCTCTGTTTATGTAGGCCAGACGGGCCGATGTCTTAACGTGAGATTAAGGGAACATGCGGCCAACTTACGTTGTGATAGTTTTTCGCACATTTCTCAGCATTGTCAGAAGTGCGGCTGCGCGCCTCAGTTTAGCCTCACTAGCATCATTTAAAGGCATCATGATAAGACGACTCGGGAAGTAATCGAGGCATGGAACATTCAAAATAAAAAAACAGTCCTGTGTCAGCTGTCCCTCGATTGCGCTACAGGATAAAGAAATCTTGTACCTGAATGGTTAACGTGCTTTGGGTTTTGGTTGTTTTTTGGTTTTTGACGTTGTGTGAGGCCACGTGTGTGTATATATCTGCTCTGTGATATGGAATAAACTTTAGTTGTGAGTCGGCGCTTGTGTTCGTGTGATCCTTCGTATTTTCGTCTTCCTTGTTGCGCCGTTCTGAAGCCATGAACCCAAAGTATACATTAAACGCCATTTAGTGAGCTATTCATTAAACTAGAGCTCTAAGAAATACATGAAACGCCATCTATTGAGCAATTCATTAAACTAGAGCTCTAAGAAATACATGAAACGCCATCTAGTGAGCAATTTATTAAACTAGAGCTGCCTACATACATACATACTACTACAGAGGAGGGAACGACCCACACCCTAAGGAGGTTTAGCATAACCGATTCCATCTCTTACATATTCGTTTTCGGCCTTTGTTTGACTTTGCTTGCGTTGCTATATTCTCAAGGTGAAATTTGTTCTTCGCGAGCTGCTGGAGCCAGGTAGAACGATACGCGTGGTTGGGATCTCATCCGTCAGGTGCCACAACCAGCCTAATCCAATGGGTTTCTGAGATGTAACTGCGGTTTATACTAAAGTCTACAAATGACAAGTCTCCAATTTTAGTTCATGGCATACCTTAATGTCCACTCTATCATATACAAAGCTTAGCTTTACCCATTCCATACATTTTTTTTTACTTTTTTTCATTTTTACCAGGGTTTTTCGACAACTCGCATGTGCGCTTGAAATGGTGCCCTGAAAGATACCACGGAAGGTCGCTCGATGCTCGCACCACTAATAATAAGGACATGCTCTAACGGTACTTGAAATCGAGACCACCACGTCACAGACGCAGATTTTAACAGTAGATCTTCTGAAATGTTTTGTGCGTGCCATCTCAACTATAAGGAAGAGCTGAACGCTGTCCCATAGTAGAGTACATAGTGCTCAAAATCGTCTCCATTTTAGGTAGGAACATTATCTCTGCAGTTTATTATTGCGATGCACCGAAAGCTACAGACGCGTAAGTTTTTCAGGCGTTTCAAATTCACGACTGTGTCGTTTGTTTGCGCGTGCGTCGCTTTCTCTGTGGTGAAAGCGCGGCAGGCGGCAAGCAAGTGGTGCGCCTCAGTAGTGACACCTAAGGTAACACTTCTTTCAAATTTTAGCTGATGTTTGTTGTAGTTATCCTAAGTACTCATAATAATAATTTCTAGGGTTCTACATCCCATCACCAAGATATGATTATGAGAGGCGCCGTAGTGGAGGACTCCGGAAATTTCGACCAACTACGGTTCTTTATCTTGCGCCTAAACTTAAGTACACGGGCCTCGAGTATTTCGCCTCCATCAAAACGTGGCCACCACGGGCGCTTTACGAATAATGTTGTTGATTTCCACCGTATTTTTATGGCCAGTCCCATTGAAAGTAGGCATTGCGCATCATGGCTAGGAGGACATAGAGCCAATGCTCATGCAGCAAAAAACATGGTGACCTGGAAGGCCGATAAAACGCCAGAGAATATGCCAGCCATAGGACAGCAAGCTGATACGCGCATACCAAGGAAATTGTGCCATCGTTGGGGCAACGTTACAATTTTAATCTACGCTCTGGTCGTTAAGTGGGCCCTTCGTTTATAAAGCGATGTGCTTTGCAGTTTTCATACTAATCATTTAGCAGGTCTCATTCTATCGGGACATCTAAGGCAAACTACCTGTACGCGAATGCAGTTATGTCAACAATGCCATATTCTCATTAGAAAAGGATTGGTCTTAGAAATTGCTTCCGTTGCTTAAGTGTACTAGGAGACAACAGCTGGACCACGTTTGGCTATTGCTTAGTGAGAACAATAGCATTATTTAGAGGGCCCTTATTTATTTTTCCCGAGTTTCACGTGTCAAAATAACAAAATAATTATTAGGCCCACCCTAGTGTGAGCCTCAGCATTTTCTTCGACCTCCTAGGGTTCCTTAAAACTCATTTAAATCTACGTACACGGGAGTCCTCGCAATTGGACCGCGTTGACATGCCGCCGCCATGCCCCGGAGTTCAACCTTCATGCTCCAGCTTAGCAGTTCGGCATTTTGCCTGGTAAGCTACCGTTGTGGGTTACGTGGCTCTTTCCCGCCTAACATTGGTGACATGTTCTGGCAAACTGCGCAGCAGATGAGACACAGAGACCCCGTATCGACTCGCCCATCTTTCAACGCTTGTTCCACCTACTGGAGACAAATGCTTTTAATTAGACATCATCACGATCGTGATCATTACAAAACGTCTGAATGCCGCGCATTTTTCAGCGTTTTACGAGAAATGGAAAGCCTGCTACCTCGCATTTGACACCAATGTGGCTTTGAATCTTTTGAGTCAGCAAAAGCACCATAAATAGCTTCCTACTTTTCACAGTAGGCTTGTCATGTCGGGTTTTCTGACAGATATAAAAATTGCGTTGTCCCGCATATTTATCGCGCCAATGTTTAGCATTCGACGTTGAATAACGAGGCCTCACATTGAATGCTATTATTTTTTTAAGGAGAAATCTCTTGCAGCTTCTTTTGACAGCGAAGGAAAAGATAAAAGTGGGCAATAATATCAAACTTTATTGTCGCGCGTAGTTTTTGGAGATCTGCCATGAAAATTGGTAAAGTCGCAATGTTCATATTTTAGCTCGCTTGATAGAACTCTACGTGTCTTTTTATGTGACGCAGAATATTTTATACCAGCAGCGCTGCAGTGTTCCATCATCTTGAATCGGCTGTCCCATAAAACAGCCATATGTCGAGGAAAGTCGTGTGACAAATAGTTTTGAACACGGCACGCATTTATAAGTGCATGCTCTGAAATGTCTTTTTTTTCTTTTTTACGCAGTTGCTTTTTTGCGCTGGGTCAGAATGCACATGCGCCATGTAGAGACCGTTTATTGAAGCAATTATTTGGACTTGTTTGATCTCACTATGACGACCTCTGTCACTGAGCAATTGAACGACTCAAGGGGATTGCGGACTCAAGACATAAAGAGATAGAAAAAATATACCAAGTTAAAATAGAATAAACAAGACGTAAAAACACAAACAGTTTTTTGTCTCTTGGGCGGAGACGTGTGCTGACAGTGACTTATTAAGTGCTTTCAAGGTGCCATTAAAGTTTGTCTAGCTGACCGATGCTCTCTAAATATCTGAATAGTAGTTTCATCGCATTCCTCTGTTGCGTGGCACAGGGTAAAGGGCCCAAGACACAGTCAATTCATAAAGTTCTTTGGGTCAGCATATGTATACAATGTTCATAGAGGGCACGCTCTTCGGCATACGCTCGGCACTCAAACAAAATATGTTCGACAGTTTCTATGGAGCCACAGTTATTCCAGTATGGACTTTCGGTTTGACCGAAGCGGTACCGTAAGCTGTTTCCATAAGCACTGTTCAGTCGAAGACGATGGTACAAAGTTTCCAGATGTTGAAGAATTCTGCATGGGAGTCTTCTTCTTCGATGTGGGTCGATAGAGTAGAGGAAGGCATAATGATGTGTCGAAAGGTTCCAGAGCCACTTGTTTTTTTTTTCGGAAGCAAGTCTCTTAGCCAGCTGGGAAGCATCAGATTTAGTGAAATAGTTTCGCCTATAATTTCGATTTTGAAGTCCTTTGCGTGCCGCTTCATCCGCTTTTTCGTTGGCCAGCATACCGCAATGAGCTGGTATCCACTGATATGTGATAAAGTTACGTGTGGTAACAGCCAAGTGGTGTAAGTACGCTATATCGAATGAAATCGGTTGATGATTTGCTTTCTTTAAGAGGTTTAACAGTATCAGTAGCGCTCCCTTGGAGTAGGTGAAGACAACCCATCGGTTCGGCGTTTGGTGCAGGATATATAGGAGAGCTTCTTTGATGCCATGAAGTTCTGCTGTCGTGGAGGATGTCCTCTGCTGCAGCCAATAAGATAGCATTTTTTTTTTTTGGAGGGGACATAGAGGCCATAGGATGAAGTCTCCTGAGTGGTGGAGGCGTCAGCGTAAATATGGGTGTGCTGGGTATATTGCTCGGCTAAGTAGAGTAGAGAAGTCTGCAGCAGTGCGGGCCTGTGATATGGGGCTCTTTGCTCCAATGATGCCTGGTACAAATAATTTTATATCAAGAGGCGAAAGTGTCCATGGAGGAAATCTCGGAGGTATTGTTTGCTGGGGCTGTCTAATAGCAGTAAGGTGCAGCATTTGCACAGCTTGTCCGAATGTAGAATTGCTGTGGGTAAGATGTACGCGGTACAGAAAATGCTTCTTCCCTTGTAGGAGATGTCGAAATCGAGTGCGCATGGTTTCTTGAGTAGACATGACTTGTAGCGGTAGACATCCTGCTTCCGCTACAGTTCCCGAGGTTGCTGAGCTCTTCGGGAGGCCTAGACAGATTCGTAGGCAATTGTATCGTGCGGCCTCTAAAGTCTCTTGTTTGCTGGTGATAATCAGTCGGACAAGGAACGATTTGCTAAACAAATTCGCTGTTAAAGGTTTTGTTTTATTCTTCTTGATGGCTTGAAATTGCTAGGGTTACAGCAGTAGGCTGTCTGTTGAGGCACATCTCGTTTGTGTAAGTTGATACCGGCCAGAAATGAGGGCACTTTGAATTCCATGTACATAGCGCTTTTAGCTCATAGCACGCTTTGCTGTCGTCGTCATAGGTGGCTGACAACTAAAGCGCCAAATGTCGACGTGCTCTGCCGGTAAAATAAATGCAGGAGCAACGCTAATGTTCCAGACGTGCAAAAGGTAATGTACGGAATGTTTGGCAAATGCATAAAACACAAACATTTTAAGTCGAGCTTCTAGACAGGGAACGAAAAGGGCTAGCGCCACTGTCTTTGGTCTTATTATGGCAGTTTTATCTTTCAAAGCGGAAAAGAAAGTTCAAATGCAGTGTTTCCCAAATGCACTGTCTGTTGTTTGTAGAACTCTTCAATGGGAGGACACGCCAGAAATTCATATCCTTTACAGAAA
The DNA here is from genome assembly GCF_013339695.2 of Rhipicephalus sanguineus. Taxonomy (NCBI): domain Eukaryota; kingdom Metazoa; phylum Arthropoda; class Arachnida; order Ixodida; family Ixodidae; genus Rhipicephalus; species Rhipicephalus sanguineus. Next base: position 149,733,923 of record NC_051179.1, read on the forward strand.
TAAATTTACTATAGATACAAAGCCTTCGTCGAATATTTGCTCTGTCCTCAAATACTGAGATCCGGTTTCGTAGGACCACTGAAAGTGGCGTTAGGGCAGTTGCCCTTTCAAATGTCTTTGTTGTGAAAAAGCATGCCACTGATTAAGACGTTGCTTGAGTGAAAATATCGCACGAATTAGTAACTAAGGTGGCTGGAATTAGTATCTGTTTAAAAAAAAGTAAAAGAAAATCCGTCACTGAGTTCGCCAGTGCAAACTAACATGTATTGCGCCATCAGTTCTCTCCTTTCCACTGTCGCTGAACAAAAAATCAAAACTGGAGGTAAAGAGCGGCGTAGTTATGTCATACCTTTATCGGCCGTGTTTCCTCCCTTCGGCCAATCAAATTTGTTTGCCTAGCTTGCAGCACATTTTCTGGTACTGCGAAGCCAATGACAGAGCAAGAAGCTGGTTTGCTTATTATAAACTTATGGATTTGCCCAAACAGCGCTAGGTTATGGCAAGATTTATTCTGCAGTTTCTATTTTATGATTGTCTTGTTTTCTGAACTATTCGTATAAAAGAATGCCGAAGAGCAGTGGTAACACAGGTTTCGGTCTCGACTTCTGCAAGTTACAGACGGTGAGTGCCTGTTCTCGTCCTCACCTATTATTTATGCTTGTAAATGCAGTACTAGATGATTAAGCAAGTTGAGTACTAGATGATTGTGTCATTCGGAAACTTTCTGAGTACCTGGAGGAGTAAACATTTAGAGTATCGGCGGCCTAATTCTGAGTTTCTATTTCTAGGTCTTTTGTATTCATACCATGTTTATCATCGTTTTTACAACGAAACTCTTCGTATTATTCCACGCTTTAAATGGGCCTCGACGTTGTAACGCGATAGCGCTAGGAGCCATTGTCGCAGAAAATCGCCGCAGACATCGCAGAGCCCTCGCCGTCGGCGTTGACGTTGTCTGTGGCGTCCACCAACAGCATCACCTCCATCACCTTCATACAACATAAAAAATCCGCAAATCCCACGCACTGTGGGAATCGATTTCATGCGAAGCAGCTAGCAAAGACCTGCATGCATCGCCTTGTATGCTTTTCATCCAAATGAAGTCATTAATGTCATGACATCTAGTTCACTATATACCGCATGTTTGTCATGCATGCGTGCATGTACAGTCTGGTAAGTATCATGCTAATGAAACGTATATTCTGGTATATGCGCAGCATGACCTGTCATGTATGTTCATAACGCACTCATGTCATACCATACCGATGTTCGCATAAATCCAATTAAAAACGGGCGGAAGCGCACATAGACGGTGTCATCTAAATCATGGCATGCCGTACATGCCATGATTTGCACGTTAGGACCTAACATTTCTGTTCGTCGTTAAGTCACGTCGCGCAATACTAATATCGGTGTATGTCAGTGTAGCGAAACGGCCGCGAGGGCATCATGAGCGTGACATAATAGCCATTCCGTACATGACATGCACGTTATGATTTTTATGTTACCGCCTGTCCTTTACGTTCGTCATAGAGAAGTGTCTCGTCATACCAATGTTGGTATATATTCTGTTTATGAAGTGGCCGCGAGTGCCCCGAGACCATGTCATGTAAATCATGCTGTACATTTCAAGTGTCTCATTGTTTGCCCGTTAGCACCTGTTGGTTATGTTCGTTATACAGTCTTGTCACGCCATACTAATTTTGGTATATATCAATTTAACGAAACGGCCGCAAGTGCACCAAGACCGTGGCATCTAAATTATGCTCTTCATGACCTGCATGCCATGATTTGCATGTTATGATCTGTCATCAACGTCTGTCATACGGTGATGTTGTGCCATCGCCATATTGTTATCCCATTAACGAAACGGCCAGGAGAGCACAAAGTCGTAGGCGGCTAGATAGATAGATAGATAGATAGATAGATAGATAGATAGATAGATAGATAGATAGATAGATAGATAGATAGATAGATAGATAGATAGATAGATAGATAGATAGATAGATAGATAGATAGATAGATAGATAGATAGATAGATAGATAGATAGATAGATAGATGCACTCAAAGTAGCAGAAATTCGCTAAGAAATGCTTGGCATTTAAAAAACATGCTTCCAGTTGGAATCGAACAGAGACATTGCGCGTGGCCCTCAAAAGTTACACCTCAGAGAGCGTCGCCAGTGTTCCAAAACTTCCACGAGAAATTACCCTATAGAAGCGTCATGTCAGGCGAAGAGTCATGTCAGCAGCTATTTGAAGCTGCGCCGCAGAAGCTGAACTATTCGTATAAAAGAATGCCGAAGAGCAGTGGTAACACAGGTTTCGGTCTCGACTTCTGCAAGTTACAGACGGTGAGTGCCTGTTCTCGTCCTCACCTATTATTTATGCTTGTAAATGCAGTACTAGATGATTAAGCAAGTTGAGTACTAGATGATTGTGTCATTCGGAAACTTTCTGAGTACCTGGAGGAGTAGACATTTAGAGTATCGGAGGCCTAATTCTGAGTTTCTATTTCTAGGTCTTTTGTATTCATACCATGTTTATCATCGTTTTTACAACGAAACTCTTCGTATTATTCCACGCTTTAAATGGGCCTCGACGTTGTAACGCGATAGCGCTAGGAGCCATTGTCGCAGAAAATCGCCGCAGACATCGCAGAGCCCTCGCCGTCGGCGTTGACGTTGTCTGTGGCGTCCACCAACAGCATCACCTCCATCACCTTCATACAACATAAAAAATCCGGCAAATCCCACGCACTGTGGGAATCGATTTCATGCGAAGAAGCTAGCAAAGACCTGCATGCATCGCCTTGTATGCTTTTCATCCAAATGAAGTCATTAATGTCATGACATCTAGTTCACTATATACCGCATGTTTGTCATGCATGCGTGCATGTACAGTCTGGTAAGTACCATGCTAATGAAACGTATATTCTGGTATATGCGCAGCATGACCTGTCATGTATGCTCATCACGCACTCATGTCATACCATACCGATGTTCGCATAAATCCAATTAAAAAACGGGCGGAAGCGCACATAGACGGTGTCATCTAAATCATGGCATGCCGTACATGCCATGATTTGCACGTTAGGACCTAACATTTCTGTTCGTCGTTAAGTCACGTCGCGCAATACTAATATCGGTGTATGTCAGTGTAGCGAAACGGCCGCGAGGGCATCATGAGCGTGACATAATAGCCATTCCGTACATGACATGCACGTTATGATTTTTATGTTACCGCCTGTCCTTTACGTTCGTCATAGAGAAGTGTCTCGTCATACCAATGTTGGTATATATTCTGTTTATGAAGTGGCCGCGAGTGCCCCGAGACCATGTCATGTAAATCATGCTGTACATTTCAAGTGTCTCATTGTTTGCCCGTTAGCACCTGTTGGTTATGTTCGTTATACAGTCTTGTCACGCCATACTAATTTTGGTATATATCAATTTAACGAAACGGCCGCAAGTGCACCAAGACCGTGGCATCTAAATTATGCTCTTCATGACCTGCATGCCATGATTTGCATGTTATGATCTGTGATCAACGTCTGTCATACGGTGATGTTGTGCCATCGCCATATTGTTATCCCATTAACGAAACGGCCAGGAGAGCACAAAGTCGTAGGCGGCTAGATAGATAGATAGATAGATAGATAGATAGATAGATAGATAGATAGATAGATAGATAGATAGATAGATAGATAGATAGATAGATAGATAGATAGATAGATAGATAGATAGATAGATAGATAGATAGATAGATAGATAGATAGATAGATAGATAGATAGATAGATGCACTCAAAGTAGCAGAAATTCGCTAAGAAATGCTTGGCATTTAAAAAACATGCTTCCAGTTGGAATCGAACAGAGACATTGCGCGTGGCCCTCAAAAGTTACACCTCAGAGAGCGTCGCCAGTGTTCCAAAACTTCCACGAGAAATTACCCTATAGAAGCGTCATGTCAGGAGAAGAGTCATGTCAGCAGCTATTTGAAGCTGCGCCGCAGAAGCTTATAATGGCTGGAGGTGTCGCACGAAGTGAATGGAGTAACGAGTGCGTGGTTGGAAGCTGACCAAAAATTACAGAGGCTTCAGCCATATTTCATCCTCATCAGCAGCAGCAGCGACATCGAAAATGTGCGCAGTTGTGTAGACGGTCCTATTGCTTTTCAGATGTAGTCATCTGAAATTCATGGCGTAGTGGTTACTTCGCGCAACAGTACTTCTCAACACTTCTTGCCGCAGGCACCCTGAAGATCTTACCATGGTCAATCTCATAAGCAAAGACAATCCTTCCCTCACGGCACGGTTTTACTTTCCACCGAGAAGCGGAGCATGGCAAGTGAACAAGAAGGCGAGGCGAAAGAGGCCTATAACGCTTTCCCACTTTGCTCGCAGAGGCGAAGATTAAATGCCCAAGTCATTCAAATTATTACGCAAAAACGTCGCCTAGCTATGTTTGCGAAAGTCCGTAACCAGCTGACAGTCGCGAACGGCGTCCGCAGAGCCTTGTCCAGAAAGCATGTCACCTACCCCACTGGAACATACGTCGGTCAGGGGCGTAGCCAGAGATTTTTTTCGAGGGGGGGGGACGTTCTTGATCTGAGGTGGGGGTCGGGCAGAAAGATCTGATCGAGTGTCATTTTGTGCTCTCTATTCCAAGGCAAAAAAAAAGTTTGGGGGGGGGGGGCACGGGCTCGGTGTGCCCCCCCCCTGGCTACGCCACTGACGTCGGCGTCGAAAAATGACACAGGAACCACCTGCAGGAGCTGCGACATAAAATAGGGGAATAACCGAAACAGAAAGAGAAGTACTGTTTTCAAAGGAACAAGGAAACAACATAGGGATGTCCGGCGCACCGCATAAGCGCGCCACTGCCTGCAACACGTGGCCACCGATTCAGCATGCACAAAGGGAGTGCGCCGTTGTTGTACGCCCTGCCACTTGGTCTTCAATACAACTCGGCAGTCCCACTATGCTACGCCCCACCTTAACAACATCCTAGCCAAATGAATGCTTTCATGCTTTCTCGTAAGAATATGCTTGGGATTTCATTCGCAACATTTATCGTGACAGAAATTGTATAGTAGACACTTCAGGCGCAATTTCGCCGTCCATGCTGTCGTCGCAGTGCGATTCCGTATAAAGTCCAACGGCGACAACATCGCACCGCGCTTCATTCGTTTTCATACCGCGCTTCATAGAATATGAAAGCATCAAACGATCGCGGAGAGAAAACGACCGAACCAAATGGGACTGCGTGGATCCGGGCATAAACTCTGAACTTTGATCGGCCCTCTGTGGTCGCGCAGGCTATATCTTGGCAAGGATTAGCAGGCAGTTCACATATTTTTTACTTGCTGCGTTTTCAATGATCGCTTTTGGGTGACGCGATAGGAAGCGCGAACGTGGTGGCTTCCTTCACAGCGGCGACCACGTTTCCTTACACCACCATGCGGATGACTTATGCCAGGTCGCATGCTGAAAGACTTAGCTACTAGCCTTTGTATGTGGCTACTACTTTCATTGCTTTGCCCTTGCGGCGAAACTATGATTTTTTTCATGATTGTTCTGCAGGTGCGATGCATGAATCTCTGTTATGTGCAATTCTATATTCAATTATTTTAGGACAGCTGATGCGTAGGCTAGTTGGTCAAGCTTGATAGCTTCAACGGCAGCGCACTGATATGCACACAAGTTCAAGAAGTACAAATATTTCGTGGTCCTTTTTTTCAAGTATGTGTGTAGCAATGCTGCCATTGATGTTATAGAATGAAATTGTCATTCTTTATTTACTATATATCGGCCTAATTGTGATGGCAATTTCGTGCCTAACATTCAGTGTGCACATCTTTCACTTTCCTATGCTCATTTGTTCCCATTTCATAGTGTTTCTGCATTCTCTGCATTCCCATAATCTGGATTCCCATAACGGCAGTTGCTAATTCAAGTTGCGTTACCACACGAAATAAAAATGTGCGCTTCGAATCTGTCACATAGCCGCTGCTCGATTGGTTGCCTGCGATCATAAAACATGTGTCACATTACCCTTGTCATGAGTACTTTTTATTGCTCAGGGTGGAAACATATACGGAAAGATATGTTTATTATTTACATTTAAGTGCATGACATTGTTTCGGACATTAAAATTTTATAGCCCTTTGTAACGCTTATTATGTCAATTTCTATCATTCCTTGCATAGTGCGTGAACCATGTTTGTTGGACAAGTTGAGCGACTACTTTTGAGTGTCGAACCATTCTTTCCTACAAATTTTCTACGGCAGGAAAAGACAGAGGGGTGTATAAGATGTATGGTACGAATGGTTTTAAAATTCACATTATAATAATTCATTTTTTACAGCTATCCGCAATCACACCAGCCAAACATGAACGCCAAGGCAATCATGGTTGTAATGGCTCTATGCATTCTACTTGTGGCAGGTTTGTAAAACTCGCACCATTTCACAATTTTCTTCCATCACAGTTCTCCGCACACTTTTAGTCGAACTCAAAAGAGACTTTTCTATAGGATACCCATTTTTGTCACACTTAGTTCTATTAAGTGCTACCAGCATCCATGAAGCTAATTAAGCAGACAGGAGCACTCATTTGAGAAACCTTACAGCGCAATAAGCCTCTTTGGCACTCTGGACTGGTTTATTACATTTGACTGAGTTTGAATATACTTTGTTATTATTTTTTAAATGTTACCTTCAAAGTGGACCATATTGCTGCTCGTCAACATTGCTCGTCCAAATTGTTTTGACAAAAGATCTTACCCAGGCATCACGCCAAGCGAGGATTCACGTTAACAGCCACAAAAATGTAGCGCGGATGACACGGGAAATCGCACCGAGCGTCACACTCTGTGAATGGTTTAGTCATAATTCATAAAAGTCATCTGCCACAGCATCAGCGGCATATTGCCTTACATGGGAAAGGGTGACTTCGCCACCTATGCTTAAGATAACAAGGCACACCACTCGGTATTATGATAAAAGTTTGTACAGTGAAACACCACATTTTATGCTTTTATGTTTTGCACTTGCAGCAGGCTCCATAAAAGAGTCTACGACTGGCTCCTATAAGGCGAATCCTTCAGGGTGATTCCACGAGAGATCGAACATGCCTGTCCGGTCGATATTTTTGTTGTACCTGAGTTTTTATATGTTATGTGGGCATATTCACAGTGCACGGAATTTCCAAGAAACGCTCCCACCGCGCCAACAAAATATTTGAAGGTGGCGGTGTAGGCCTGCCTCCTGTTTTTGCTCACTGCAATGTTTTCTGATTTTGCGGCCGAATTTAACGCGAACTATAAATGGTGTGTCGAAAAATTCTTTGGCTTGTTAACACCTATTACTGTGAATTACATCCATGCTTTTTTTATGCTGTTCTCAAAAGGAAGAAAAGGTGAAAATATGGCAAACACGGCAGAAACCAAGAAAGTGTGCTAAGTTTGAGGCGCCTTGGTGCCTTTTCTATTTCAAACAGAAACTTCAAAACATTGTCAAATATAGAAATGAGGCTTTGCAACATTTATACGGAAGGTCATTTTCCTATAGACAACGCGAAAAATGAAGAAAAAAGTTAAAGAAACCAGTTTTTTGAAAAACGTTCATTTTTAAAAGATGAAATAAACAAAGAACTCCGGTCTCAATTTTGACGACATTTTTTTATCGAAGAGCGCTTATGTCAGTGAACACACGGTTTTAATATCATGTGCCCTCGTTAGGTTTGTTCACGAGATACAACGAGCCAAAATGACCCTTGCTCTCTGTGCTCACTTCAGTGCGACTGATGGTCGTTATCAGCTTGCATTGTGCGTAACTTTCAGTTTTAATTATCCTGCTCCTGCTCTGGTGGCTTTTCTTCAAGAAAAATGTATTCTCAAACTTTACTTGTGTCTAGCGTGTGCGGGGTGGGCTGCTGCCGATCTCTAAAGGGCTAACGCGTACGCAGTTTGCAGCTTACAACCTCAACACACCCCGCCATTATTCGATAATCAGAAGCACACGAGAAACCGCGAGCACATGGTTTAGGTGACTTTGTCAAAACTCTCCTTGCACACCAAACAAACCATCTGTATGCAGCGAAGGCCAGCCTAATCTGTAACTAAATGCCACAATCAGCAGGCACTCTCTTATGCAGTTGCTTTCTCACTGCCTGCTTGCTTGCCTTCCATTACGTGCACTGTAGGCTATAACCATCTTTCCCATACGACGAACACTGTGCCTAAACAACATTCATAAAAAGTTATTCAATCATTTCCGAGCCGTTTATTTCACTTCCCGCTATCACATGTTTTCGGCGTCGCAGATAACGTCTTCCTGTATCATCTAGAGCTTTACCTCAGCGTTTCAGCAGCCAGGAAACGTGCGGTGCGACATGATTAAGCCATAAGTGGCCAAAGCTGCCCAATTGATGATGTTTTGTCGGCACATTACTAAAGTGCTTTCCCACGTCGAGAACAGCAGAGATCACTGGTGGCGCCAGACGGACATTATCCTTAGTTTTGACAACGAGTATGCCCTACAAATCAATTTTCCTAGCCCAAAGTGCTTAGACACCCTCGGTCATAAAATGTGAAACAATGAGCAGTTCTGGAAACTCATTCATGACAGCTGCGAAGAAGTGACATATTGTGTGCGGCGCCGTTCAGCATAACGTTTTGACTTGGTCTAGCTGTTCACTACACGGGATGCGCACGGCCCATGGCTACGTCCGAGTATTGTGTGCCAATTATTTACGCGTTCACAAAAAGAAAAAGAAGATTGCTGAGAAGAACATTTTCGTTGCGCATTTTTTTTCCTTGCTCTTCCTGGCATTTCCTTGCTCCGTCAAAGCACATGCCTTTTGATGGATACATGAGCCTTTGAGGTTTCGCCCAATGGAGTATTTCAAAGCAGAGTGTTCACTTTCAACAAAATATAAGCGCCCGTTTACGCTCATAGAATAATTGTACACGAGCGGCCAATGCATGACTGGTGGCATGAGTCGTGTCATGGAAAGAAGCTGTACAATATTTCAAGTAATAAGAGAAGGTAGCACGTGCAGACACGGAATCCCGAGAAGACGAGCAGAAAGCGCAACCTTACTTGCGTTCATATCTGCATCTGCCCATACTTTTCAAGAGGAGTCTCTACCGAAAACGTCAACATTTTGCGGTTCCAAATTTCACATGGTTTCAGTAGCTTCCAAATAATTCTGAGTTGGCAGTTTGGCATTTGACGTCCCGATCAAAATACGGCCGTGTTGCGAGAATAAATCTACAACATCTAGTATTTGCCGAAAAAGCATTGCTGAACCATTTTAGTAGTGCAACACTAGGCCCCACTGTGAGGCAGAATGCAAGAATAATTATCAAAGAAATGATAAAGGTAGTATTTTCAGAAGTTTCGCTGGTTTTAATGGTTCCTAATCTCAATTATAATACATGTACTATATGACTGGATGGAGACAAAGAAAAATTTATTACTTTTATTCTCTTTTTTTTCGTTAAGCCTTCGCATCACGAACATGTTTCCAATTCGATTTTCTGTCATTGGTGCTTTACCAGGCAAGCCTACCTGCTGCAGTGAAGGCCGTGAAGAATCGGGATGCTGCTGTTGCTCTGAAGGCCGCAGTGAACCAGCAGCTACCGGGGCCCGCCTGGACAGCGCTGCAATGCCCAGTGAATCGGCTCGCTGCGACTGTCAGTCGGGTCGCTGCGATTGCTAGCGCATTCTCGATGGGCCGTTACTGCATTGCAAGCTTTACGGGTATTGGTGGAGGGAGCTTAACGGGCTTAGAATGAAATAAATTTGCTTTTCTTGCACTCCGTTTTCGTCTGTTTCAATCGTCTGCTTTAGCCCGGTTCAAGAAGCATCGCCGTCGAACAATCTTTAAGCACCGCAGGCTTACTGTCAACGCTGTGGTTTACGTTGAAAAAAGTTATTTTGCAGTTTTATTACCCTTTTTTCCAATAATTATGATCTCGTTAACTAAAATCTGCAAACAACGTAGGAGAAATTGTCCCGGTTGTTATACCGCTGTATGTGACGCGCACAGGAAAATGAGCAAGCCATTGGAATAGTATGTACGAAAGACGTCTTCGTGATTTTGTATTCCAAATTCATGTGTGCAGAACACGAAAGGAGTGTGCGGTGCTCACTTTCTGTTTTGTCTTGTTTGAAGTCAACCCGATCGCGTCAACAGGCATTGAAACCACACTGAACCAACGAAACAGTAACGCCGTCACACAGACAAGCGATCAAAAGAAAAAAAATTAACAGTACCAACTTCCTGCGTGGTAGCATTTGCCCCAGGTAATGAATGCATCCTTTCGCAGCATTCTTACGATTTTTCTTCGCTTCACTTGGTTCACCAGTGAGTAGTAATATAAGGGAACATAGGCCATGAGCGAAGCGTGCCGGGACGCATATATAGAATATTTACCGAATAAATTGCTGCAGCAAGCTCTGCCGGAGCTCTTTCGCCCACCTGTTGTCAATACGACAGGTAGTGGGTTGCCTTAGATTCACCAAAAAATTTAACCTTTCTACATCATATAGCCATACTATAGGCACCACTTTTCCGTGCCCCAGCGTTTGTGGTCAACTAAAGAATAATGGCCTTTGCAATAAACGTTATCCACACGTTTTATCTGGTCGAGCTGGCAAGAACTTCAAGCGGCCGAGCGGGAGAGCCCAAGGTCGACTCTTACCGCTCGGCGCTGCTGGCACAGCATGTGATGAAGCGTAAACTGTTTGTGAAAACCAAGGCTGACTGATTCAGATCAATACAACAGAAGCCAGCCAAAGAGCGCTTTGCTTCGAATGTAGGAAATGTGTATTTGGCGCCGTTTACACGCGAAAATTGTTTTCGTGACCGCTTCTATATTTAACAACCTGCTTGGCGTAGATTATTGTGGTTCTAATAGATGAGACAGAAAGGATAGTTCCTGGCTTGTACGGTGCCCCGTGCTACTATGAGACTTCCTATAGTCTTGTAATACATTCATTTTTCTAAAATGACGCTGCGTGAACGGAAAAGCAAAATTGCCATATCGCGATCTTGAATAAGCATTCCCAACGCACTCATGATCTCTCTCAGTGACCTCTCACAGGCTGCCTATCACGCACCAGATCCGATCAGAAAAGTAGTGCCGGTAAACGCCCTTTGATTTCATAGTAGACAGGCACTACAGCAATGTTTCATCGAGAATCCGGGAAATCGAATTAGTATTATTTACAATGGGGACCAGCAGGAGGACTGAGTGTTCTTTGGTAAACTGTGTAAGAAATTTGGATGTGTGGGTTGAGAATGTGTGCGAACATCATTTGTTTCATTTGCAAAAGGAATACCCGTGGTTCTGACATTTTCTTGAGCACATTTTTGCACAAGGTGAGCACGTGCTTTAGTGACGGCTACCTGCTCACTGCTTCACAAAGTTTGCTGAATCAGCACCTGTCTGCGTCGTTCCTGAAGCAGCTGTGCTCGTAATGTGCAAGTCAGCAATCGTTGGTTGCAAGGAGCTTAGTAGAGGTCTCTGGCACATTGTGACATACCGCGCCGCCCATATGCTGCCTTCATGTAAAATTTATACATGCTGCCTTCATATAAAATTGCTGCCTTCATATAATATGCTGCCTTCGTATAAAATTACACCTTCAAGTAAAAGGATATTGTGCCACTGTTTCTACTGCCATGAAAGAGCAGTCTAGACATTTATAGATTTCTATAATAATTTACAGAAATATATAATATTATGGTCTCCACAATAATAATAATAGTGATAGGCCCCCAAAGCGTTTCTTTAGAAAATTGCCTCTCTCATTCGCAGGTCACATTCAGCGTTATTTCAAAACGACATGCAGCCAAGCGCTCTTGAACGATAAAATATTCAGGCCTAGAATTCCCGAACAACGTGAGAAAATGGATGAGCTTAGAGCGCAAAACTCTATCCACCATTCGATTATTAAGGCTCATGCAAAATCAGAGAGGCCAGCGAGATTGATTCGGAGTGAGACCGGCTGAGTAAAATATCAGTAAATTGCCCTCCGAATCACGCAAGGTGAGTATCAATTTAGCGAAATTTCTTCCAATGAGCTGGGTTGCGCATAATTTTCATGTTTGTGTGCGAGTGACTCCGGCTCAGTGTAAATGTGGTGAGTTTCGCGTCGGCGTGAGCTATAAATGCAAAAAAAATATTTTGTGGATAATGCTTAATGATTTCTGTTTACTTCTGTGCACCTCATGTGCCTGCCAGCAGTTTCGTATTATCCAAAGGGAAGGGGGTGGAATGAAACAATTTTGTACAAGCAATAGAGCAAGCATGAATTTAAGATAATTCTTTTAAGAATGCATGCGCCTAATTTATGTGCGTTTTCCTTGTTTTAGTACCTCTCGCAATAATTGTATATACAGTTAAATGGGGACCTGACAAAATAACATTCTCAATATTGCTGCGAAACGGACCTCGCGTACCATAAAAACAGAAGGTAAACATTTCTTTAGCGAAATTCATTGCTATCACCTGCACCTCTGGTGCAGTTCTCGTGTATTCACTTCTCCAAACACGGAGTGAGAATGAGAAATGTTTTAATGAAAAGCTGGAGATGTTTGCCTGGCTATTCGCCTGACATGCTACTACAGGTGCTGGGAGATGATTAAGATATATACACTGATAACCACACACATACATAGACTTAACTATTTACAAAGTTTCCGTCAGGCTTGTGGCCCGGAAGAAAGTCAGCAGCGCTTTCGTGGCACGTAACGCACAGGTGCTGCTTTGCCATTGGCCCAGAATGTGCCGCAGTTCTAAACACGGGTCTAGTTGAAGGTGCAAAGCCGTGTTAATCAAACAGCGTACCTGTTTGCAGCAGTTTCTCGCACCGAACAATTGGTAATCGTAAAATGTTTTTAAGAAAAAAAAATTCAGTGAGAAACGTTAGCTAAGCTTGCTATTCGAAAGGCGGCCGTATCGAAAGATATCTGCATGTCACAATGTGCCAGAGATCTGCGGGCCGGCGCGGGCCGCATGCGGCCCGCGGGTCAGAAGTTTGAGATCCCTTCTCTAACACATTCTGAAATCAGCCTTATTGAACAATTTTGCACATAATCAGGGCATTGGATACGCACGCAAGAGTTTCCTTTTGTGTTTATATTTCATCTGGTTTGCAATAAACTTGTGAGTTGTTAGATGAGCTCCTTATCCTCTGGTCTTGTTTGTATTGCGTTTCCGTCTTTTGCGCTGCTTTAAGCTATGTTTCTCAAAAGCGTTCAACTGCAAGCCATGCGATAATTGAATATTTACTGTCACATGTGGGAGAAATATAGTTGCTTGAAATGATTTTTGAACAGTCGCTTTTTGCCTTTGCATACAAACGACACACATTGTTCATTTGTTTAGCGAGAAGCAACACAGGCAGCTTTAAAAAAAATAGAGGCATCCGTAATCTTTGAATTAGGTGTCCGGTATTAGTCCTCGTCCATCGGTGTTCGTGTGCTCTGGCGTGTTCATCAGTACCATAGGTCACATCGGCGGCGTCACGCTTTCGATGGCAGTGAGCCATCCACCCCTCTTCTAGCGGCCGTGACTATACCAAAGCACATCCAGAAGAGGAACTAATCACGTCCGTAGGCGAACCGGCGCTGTCAGAGAAGTAACCGCTGCGCGCGCACGGACGTCCTTTGCACGTCTACAGTGAGCTACAAGAAGGTTATTGGGCTCACATCGTGGGAGCGGCAACGGTGAAAGTCAAGCCGCTGATGTTGCCCATGGTGACAGACCCTACATTGATCTCGACGGCATTCGACAACTCGTGTGCAGCAGTACTAGATGGTGGACGCGAAGTGAACGGACGAATGGTGCTTAAACAGCTGCCCACCAGGTCTCACGACCATCGAGGTCAATGTAGCGGCTGCGACCAACGCTTTCGCCCAAGCAGACACCGCCGGTGTCACGTATTCGACACCCCATGAGCGCAGTACCCCTCTTCTAGTTCGCTCTATGGCGACACACCCGGAAGAGCATCTGGTGACGTAAGCAGGCGCGCTCTCTTATATAGGGGAGGGAAGGAAGAAGAGCGTGGCGCGCTACACCTCTAGAGCGCCGGAGCCGGCGCACCTTACACGAGCCCAGCCTGTGAAGAAAGCTGTGTAACCCGGCGCACAGCTGGAGCAGCGGGAGGGAGGAGAAGGAGAGAGCGTGAGGCGAAGTGGATGCGACGTCAACGCTCCAGACATTTGCGGTCTAATAGCGTATTTTAAGTTATAACACCCTTATTGTCCATTCTATCATACACAAGCGGCCACACCCTGACAATCAACGGCGCGCTGTGAGCGCTCTTCTTGATTATTTAATGGACAAAGACTTAATAAAATAATCATAATTGACATTATTCATCAACTCTATCGTATTATGTTGTTAATAAGTGTGTCACATACACATGCGATATATAAGTGCATAAAAAAATCGGACAGCGATGCTGGTGGCCTTCCGCTCCTCCTTTCCCTCCTTGTCACACTTACTTTCCTTTGGCACCCCCCTGTCATACTGTAGTATACATGGCTATGCTATGCTTTACCATCTCCCCTCCTCCTTTTCCAACTCCGCACCTTCACTTACCTTTTCCACCCCCTTGCTATGCTATGCTATGAATTATTTTATATGGCTAAGCCTTGCTTTCTTTCTATCTCTGGTTATTTCTTCTTCTGCTTCTTTCTTTCTCTTTCTGTTTGTTTCTTTCTCGCTTTGTGTTTCTCTTTCTTTCTCTCTTTTCTTTGGTTCTTTCACCCTTATGGTGCTCGACTCTTACCCTGCCATGCCAATTTTGGTCATTACCAAGTTAAGGAGGCGATCAAAAGAGCACCAAAACGCAGGCGACTAAGATAGATAGATAGATAGATAGATAGATAGATAGATAGATAGATAGATAGATAGATAGATAGATAGATAGATAGATAGATAGATAGATAGATAGATAGATAGATAGATAGATAGATAGATAGATAGATAGATAGATAGATAGATAGATAGATAGATAGATAGAAACGCTCAAAGTACCAAAGGTTCGCTAAGAAATGCTTCGCATTTGAAAAGACATCAAGATAACATTCCAGTGAATACCTTCGCAAGTTGGTGACAGCGGCAACCAAAGAGCAGATGCCCTAGCCAATGATGAGCTTTCAAGGCAACCGACAGTCAGAGCACCTATCAACCAGCTACTACCAAAGTGAACATTCGATGCCATTTTCGCTCTTTATGGAATTCGTCCCATCAGCCCTGTGGCACAGGAGGCCTTAATCGCGCCGAGTCAACACTGCTGTACAGAATAAGAACATGATAGGCCTACACTTCTGCATGGTTATTTCAAGTCAAGGGTGCTCATTCCACGCTGTGCACAGAATGCAATGAAGATGATGCTCATGGAACTGACTTCTATACTTTTACATTTCCTCAAGAGACATATTTAAGCGATGTATGGTGAGCCGAAATACATGGAAGGAGTGGCTCAGACGGAGCAATTGCCAGGCTAACCCCGCCTGTGGCAATATTATCACCACCACCATCCTTCATCCAAAGAAGTCTTTGGCGCTTCGAGATTTCGAAAAAGCGATCTCTAGTAATAATTGCGAAGTAATGAAATTTAGCCAATTTTTGGCGGCGAAACCGGAACCGAAACGCGGAAGAGCGCAACTGCCATACCCTTCTGAGTCGTCCAGAATGAATGAGCGTCATTATATCAACCATCAATAGACTTCGTTGTGTGGGCGTGCGGCTGCGCTTGCAATTGTAGCACGCATGGTGCAAACAGGTTAACGAACGCGGAAGAACTGCGCCTCGGTAATAGATGACTTGAACACTGAGGACATCCTGATCGTCTGGTTGTTGCGCTCCTCGGTGCTTCGGTTTCGGTTTCCTCGTTGATTTTGGTTGAATTTATTACCCCACAAGAAATACTAGAAGCCGATTTTTCTATATCTCAAAGCTGCGATGAGTTCGTCGTAGGAAAAACTTCAATTCTCCCATTTGACACAACCGTGTGACTACGAGAATTAAAGGCTAATCAATTCAACTTTCTTTATTACTGCCCCAAATAATGTCTTTAACCATAGTAATATGCGAACCGCTGCGCCAATTGCCATTTGTGAAGGCAGTGAACAAATAGAGCATTTTCTTATATTTGAGGAGTTTCAGCAGCATTTCTTGAAACACCCCGTGTAGCCTTTGTAATTATTATTTTTGTTTTCTTATTCCTTATATTTCACATTTTTTGTTTGTTGCTGCAGTATTATATCATGACGGGATGTAGCCGGCTTTAACGTTGTCTACCTTTCTATGTATTTTATATAAAAATAAAAAAAAACACAGCATATCCACGGGGTGTTTGATTATGAGTGGGGCGAAGCTCCGGAGGGAATCATCGGTAAACCGTGACTCTTCCGTGAAATTCGCTCAGTACATCGTATAAGAAGAATGAACACCGTGTATCTATTAAAAAGCAATCTTTTATTGTACTGTTGGTTTACGTGGTCCCTTCATTATCACCGCTTTGTGATCGGTGAAATGCAGGGAAAATGTCTGCTCCCGAGCGAAAGAGAAAGCGCGCCAAGAGCGAGCGCCTTATCTGCCTGCATCCGGCGACTCCGAGCGAAAGAGAAAGCGCGCCAAGAGCGAGCGCCTTTTACGATCGCAGGCATCCAATGACATGCGGCATTCGCATTATACAAGCGTCATCTGTCATCTTTAAACAACAACTCTAAGAAATACATGAAACGCCATCTAGTGAGCAATTCATTAAACTAGAGCTCTAAGAAAAGCATGAAACGCCATCTAGTGAACAATTCATTAAACTAGAGCTGGCTACATACATACTACTACAGAGGAGGGAACGACCCAACCCTTAAGGATTTTCGGCCCTAAAAAAAGTAATGTCACGTACAACCTTTAGCATAACAGATTCCATCTCTTACATGTACGTTTTCGGCCTTTGTTTGAATTTCTTTGCGTTGTTAGATTCTCTAGGTGAAATTTGTTCTTCGCGAGCTGCCGGAGCCACGTAGAAGGAAACGCGTGGTTGGGATCTGATTCGTCAGGTGCCACAACCAGCCTAATCCAATGGGTTTCTGAGATGTTATTGCGGTTTATACTAAAGTCTACAAATGACAAGTCTCCAGTTTTAGTTTATGGTATACCTTAATGTCCACACTATCATATACAAAGCTTAGCTTAACCCATTCCATATATTTTTTTACTTTTTTTCATATTTAGCAGGGTTTTCCGACAACTCGCACGTGCTCTTGAAATGGTGTCCTGAAAGATAGCAAGGAAGGTCGCTCGATGCTCGCACCACTAATAATAAGGACCTGCTCTAACGGTACTTGAAATCGGGACCACCACGTCACAGACGCACTTTTTTAACAGTAGATGTTCTGAAATGTTTTGTGCGTGCCATCTCAACTATAAGGAACAGCTGAACGCTATCCCATAGTAGAGTACATAGTGCTCAAAATCGTCTCCATTTTAGGTGGGTACATTATCTTTGCAGTTTATTATTGCGATGCAGCGAAAGCTACAGACGCGTAATTTTTTCAGGCGTTTCAAATTCACGACTGTGTCGTTTGCTTGCGCGTCCGTCGCTTTCTCCGCGGTGAATGCGCGGCAGGCGGCAAGCAAGTGGTGCACCTCAGTGGTGACACCTAAGGTAACACTGCTTTCAAATTTTAACTGAAGTTTGTTGTAGTTATCCTAAGTATTCATAATAATAATTTCTAGGGTTCTACGTCCCATCACCACGATATGATTATGAGAGACGCCGTGTTGGAGGACTCCGGAAATTTTAACTACCTACGGTTCTTTACCTTGCGCCTCAACTTAAGTACGCGGGCCTCGAGTATTTCGCCTCCATCAAAATGCGGCCACCGCGGACAAATTACGAATAATCTTGTTGATTTCCGCCGTATATTTGATGGCCAATCCCATTGAAAGTAGGCATTGCGCATCATGGCTAGGAGGACATAGAGCCAATATTTAGGCAGCAAAAAAACATGGTGACCTGGAAGTCCAATACAACGCCAGAGAATGTGTCAGCCATAGGACACCAAGCTTATACGCGCATACGAACGAAATTGTGCCCTCATTCGGGCACCATTACAATCTTAATCTTCGTTCATAAAACGCGGGACCTTCGTTCATAAAACGCGGTCCTTTGCAGTTTTCATGCTAATCATTTAGCAGGTCTGATTCTATCGGGACATCTAAGGCAAACTACCTGTGCGCTAATGCAATTATGTCAACCAAGCCATATTGTCATTAGAAAAGGATTGGTCTTAAATCATGCTTCAGTTCTTGCGGTTTAAAAGGAGGCTACAGCTGGAAAACATCTTCATTGTTGCTTAGTGAGGATAATAGCATGCCAAAATAACAAAATAAGTATTAGGCCAACCGTAGCGTGGGCCTCAACATTTTTTTCGACGTCCTGGGGATCCTTAAAGCGCATTTACATCTACGTACACGGGTGTCACCGCATTTTGAGCGCGTCGAAATGCCGCCGCCATGCCCGGGAGCTCAACCTTCATGCTGCAGCTTATCAGTTCGGCACTTTGCCTGCTAAGCTACCGTTGTGGGTTACGTGGCTCTTTGCCGCCTAACATTGGTGACATATTCTGGCAAACTGCGCAGCAGATGGGACACAAATACACGTAACGACTCCCCCAGCTTTCAACGCTTGTTACACCTATGGTAACAAATGCTTTCAATTAGGCACCATGAAAATCTTGATCATTACAAAGCATCTTAACACCGCCCATCTTTGATCGTTTTACGCCATATGGAAGGCCTGCTACCTCGCGCTTGGCACCAATGTGGCCTTCAATATTTTTTAGTCAGCAAAAGCACCATAAATGACTTCCCACTTTTCGCTGTCTGCTTGTCATGTCGGGTTTTATGACAGATACAAAAATTGTGCTGTCCCGCATATTTGTCGCGCCAATGTTTAGCACTCGACGATGAATAACGAGGCCCCACATTGAATGCTATTATTTCCTTTTAAGGGGAAATCGCTTGCAGCTTCTTTTGACAGCGAAGGAAAAGATAAACAGGGGCAATAATTGCCCACTTTAAAGTCGCGCGTATTTCTTTGAAATCTGCCATGAAAATGGGTGAAGTACGCAATGTTCATATTTTAGCTCTCGTGATGGAACTCTAGGTGTCTTTTGCTGTGACACAGACTATTTTATACCAGCAGCGCTGCAGTGTTCCGTCATCTTGAATCGGCTGTCCCATAAAGCAGCCATATTTCGAAGAAAGTCATGTCACACATAATTTTGAACATGGCACGCATTTTTAAATGCATGCTTTGAAAGGTTTTTCCTTATTACGAAGTTGCTTTTTTGCTCTGGGTTAGTATGTAGATGCGCCATATAGAGACCGTTTATTTAAGCAATTATTTGGACTTGCTTGATCTCATTATGACGCCCTCTGTCAGTTAGCAACTGAACAGCTTAATAATTTATCCCTGTTATGAATGCGATGGTCCATGTCGTGACCACGCATATTTTAGCTGCACTTGTGATTGTTTAATGTCTATTCGACTGCACGTAATTATTTGTCCAATGAAATATGAGAACATTGGTAACAGGCCTCAAATGTAAATTTCTTGCTCAATGAAGACTTAAGAAAGACGCCATGTTCGAAACGCTCTCCTTGAAACTATTACTCTGCTTTGCACAAAAAAAAATCATTCTGAAGAAACGCTTTCGAGGCCTATCTACGCAAAGTATCAAGCGCCTAACATCACACTACTTGTTAATAGCACAGAAGTTGTGTACAAAGAAGCTGTAATTCTTGCTTAGACCACATCTTCGTGAAACTGGATCTTCAGAGGAAAATTGCACTTTCGAATTGACATCAAAATAGCTTTAATTGCACGTTACTGAGAAAAAGCCCTCCCTCTTCCTGCGTTGTTTTTTTGAGGCTACCAGATTAGCTTACCTTAGCGCCAGTCGATAGCAAAGCTATGCTCTGGCGAAGCATTGCGCTTCGATATTACCATCGTGATATAACTAACAGCACAACAAGGCTAGAATGCAGACAGTAGGAAGAAGTAAATACAGCTCTGTTACCGCCTGATGTTATTGAAACAGATGGTAAATATTTCCGGAATGTGTGAATAAGCCTTGGTGGTCATTTGTTCTTGGTGGTGATAACAAGAAAAAAATACGGCAGATCCCACGCACTGTGGGAATCGATGTAATGCGAAGAAGCCATCAAAGAGCTGCATATACCGCCTTGCTTGTCTTTGAGGCAAATGAAATCATTCACGTCATGACATCTAGTTCACTGTATTTCGCATGTTTGTCATGCATTCATGCATGTACAATCTTTAATATAATGAAACGTATATTCTGGTACATGCAAAGAATGATATCTCCTTTATGTTCGCCACGCACTCGTCAAGCCGTACCAGTTTTGGTGTATATCCAGTTAACAAAACGGCCGGAAGCGCACCAATACAGTATCATATAAATCATGTCGTACATGACACGTATGTTATGATTTGCGTGTTAGGATCGGTTATTTATGTTCGTGATACAGTCGCGTCAAGCAAGACCGGTTTTGGTGTATATCAAGCTAGTGAACCGGCCGTGAGCGCACCATGAGAGTGGCATGTAAATCATGCTGCGTATGAAATGCATGTCATAATGGTCATGTCACCACCTGTCATTTGTGTTCATCATACAGTCACGTCGCGCAATACCAATGTTGGTGTATGTCAAGCTAGCGAAACGGCCGCGAGAAGACCATGAGCGCGGCATGTAAATAATGCCCTGCACGACATGCATGTCATGAGTGTAATGTTAGCAGCTTTCATTTATGTTCGTCATACAGTCAGGCCATGCAATACCAATTTTAGTGTATATCGAACTAGCGAAACGGCCGTGACACACCATGAGCATGAAATGTAGATCATGCCGTACACGACATGCCTGTCATGATTTTCATGTTACTACCTGTTATTAGTATTCGTCATACACTCACGTCACAAAATACCAGTTTTGGGGTATACCAAGCTAGCGAACCACCCGCGAGCGCACCATGAGTGTGGCATGTAAATCATGCTGCACATGAAACGCATGTCATGATTCTCAGGTTACCACCTGTCATTTATGCTCGTCGTGCAGTCACGTCATGAAATACCAATTTTGATGTCTATGAAACTAGCGAAGCGGCCGCTAGCGCACCATGAGCGTGGCATGTAAACCATGTTCTACATGACATGTAAGTCATAATTTTCGTGTTACCACCTCTCATTTATGTTCTTCTTACAGTGACGTTACGCAATACCAGGTTTCAAGATAGCGAAACAGCCGTAAGCGCACCATGTGCTGGGCAAGTATGTCATGAGGTACATGACATGCATGTCATGATTTTCATGTTACCGCCTCTTATTTACGTTCGCCATACAGAAATGCTTCGTCGTACCAATTTCGGTACATATCCATGAAATTAAACGGCCGCGAGTGCCCCGAGGCCATGTCATGTAAATCATGGTGTACATGACATGCGTATCATGATTTGCACGATAGAAGCTGTCACTTATGTTAGTCATACAATATTGTCACGCCATACCAGTGTGGGTACATATCGAGCTAACGAAACGGCCGCAAGAGCACCAAGACCATGAGCACGTAAATCATAACGTTCATGACATGCATGTTATGATTTTCAGGTTATGACCTATCGTTTGTGTTCATCGTATGGTCATGTTGTGCCATACCAATTTTGGTATACGTACCATTAACGAAACGGTCAGGAGAGCACAATAGATAGATAGATAGATAGATAGATAGATAGATAGATAGATAGATAGATAGATAGATAGATAGATAGATAGATAGATAGATAGATAGATAGATAGATAGATAGATAGATAGATAGATAGATAGATAGATACGCTCAAAGTCCCAGAATTTCGCTTAGAAATGCTTCACTTTTAAAAGAAAAACTATCCCGACAAAAGAAAGATTCAATTTGCGTCGTCTGTAAATATTTTCGCAAGTACATGGCGTTACGTTAATCGAACGCACTGTACCCTGACGAGAGCCAGTCATACGGCCATGCACATTGTGAAAGAGCTCATTATGGCTCGAGAATCCAACAATCAACAAAATAAAGGTCTAAAAAGGAACCAATGACAAAACACTAAAGCGGAAAAAATAACCACGAATAAGAACTGTGGTCTATGCTGATCATGGTAATGACCATTCGCTTGCGATCCTGTCAGTATTGGATTGTGCTTGGAACGCCGGGCATGAAAGCCAAATGGTAATGGGGTTTACCGAATTTCTGTGGCACATTTGTAGGACTAACAGTTGCCTTCTTCATTTTTAGTGGACCAGTGGTGGGTTGTGGTATTTACCCAATTGCTGTGGCACATACCCGCTTATGATGATGATAGCTTTTTTGCTCGTCGGACATGCAACGACTTGCTAAACAGCTTTGGTGTTAAAAGTTTTGTAGTATTCTTCTGTTAATGGTTTGAAATTGCTAGGGTTACAGCAGTAGCCTGTCGAAGCGCATTTCGTTTGTGTAAGTTGATACCAGCCAGAAGTTAGGGCACTTGGCTTTCAATGTACATAGCGTTTTTAGCTCATAGTAGGCGCCGCAGTCGTCATCATAGATGGCTGAAAACTAACGCGCCAAATATCCACGAGCTCTTTCGGTAAAATAAATGCACGAGCAAGGCTAATGTTCCGGTCGTGCAAAACCTAGTGTACGGTATGTTTCCCAAATACATAAAAAATAAACATTTTAAATAGAGCTTCTAGGCTCGACTTAAACGTGAAAGAAAACGTGAATGAAAAGGGCTAGTGCCACTGTTATTGGTCCTATTAAGACAGTTTTATCTGTGAAAGTTGAAAAGTCAATTAACATGGAGTGTTCGCAAAACACACGGTCAGTGTTGTTTCTAAAACTCTTCGATGGAAGGACAGGTCAGAAATGAATATTCTCTACAGAAATAAATCTACTGAGTATAAAGCAGGCTTCGTAGAATGTTTCGTAGTCCGCAAATATTCAGGTCTTGTTTCCTTGCACCTCTACAAGTGCCCTTGGCAGACCACCAATTAGGACGTTGCTTGGATTAAAATATCGTGCGAATTAGTCATTAAGGTTTCTGGAATTAGCACCTGCTTAAAATACAGTAAAATAAAACGTGCCACTGAATTCACCAGTGCAAACTAACATGTATTGCGCCATCACTTTTCTCCTTTCCACTGTCGCTCAACAAAAAATCAGGACTGGAGTTGGAGAGCGGCGGAGTTATGTCATACCTTTCTCGGCCATGTTTCCTGCCTTCGGCCAATCAGATTTCTTTGCCTCGCTTGCAACACATTTTCTGGTACTGCGAAGCCAATGACAAAGCATGGAGATGATTTGCTTTCTATAAAGTTATGGATATGCCCAAACAGCGCTAGGTCATGGCAAGATTTATTCTGCAGTTTCTATTTTATGATTGTCTTGTTTTCTGAACTATTCGTATAAAAGAATGCCGAAGAGCAGTGGTAACACAGGTTTCGGTCTCGACTTCTGCAAGTTACAGACGGTGAGTGCCTGTTCTCGTTCTCACGTATTCGCAATGCCCACGAACTATAGGCGGTGCGCCGTGCTTTTCAAGATGGCGCCAGGAGGATGGTCAACCCGTTTGTTAGCATAGGAACAGATAGGACGTGCGGACGTACGGACCGTGCCACTTTCACCGGATGAATTCATGAGCTGCGCTGAAATGGATAGGAGACTGAAATACTTTCCCAAACCATGGAAAGTGCTAAGTACTCGCCACCCAACTATTTGCCGCGAAGTGAAAGGTTATATTTCAGCTCCGTTACCGGGCATAACGATGCTTTGCGAAATCCTGTGCGTGCTACATAAACCTGTATGACCAAGACTTGACGTATGAGCTGAACGGCACTCCGTGGTAGTACGTACCGAGCCTGCCTGACGGATTCGCCGCAGTAGTAAGCCGCCAGCGAGTAGCGCCATCGCTGCCGCGTGTGATGATGGCTTGCAAACATAAAAGTGTTCTGTGATAATACCCCGTAGTCATTACTTGCGCGGTCAGGAAACGCGGAGTTACATCTTCAACGGAACAGAAGCATGTCACATGCCATTCAATATCGCTTGTGTCACAGCCATGCTGATACTCTAGCCGTGTGTACTTCACTCGCATGTTGCAGGTTCGATCAGCACGATCGAAACATGAATATCGAAAAGAATGCACACGTATACTTTTCGCAACGTCGAAGAAGTTCGCCGAGAGGCGTGGATTGTGGCCGTGACTGCACGTTCCATCGCTCTAACCATTTCGCTTCGTTGGTCGAGCTCGAGCGTGTTGGCGGCGTGCGGCGCTGCATAATATCCAGAATAATTGTGATACATGCAATGCACAAGAGGAACTATGCTTTTATTTCGATCCCGCTCAAGGATATTACACATTAAATACAATCAAAGTGACTTACGAGCGTGAAAGAACATTAACGGACGAGGGGACGTGAAGTGCAACTCGCTCCTCGTGAGTTAGCAGCTGGTGGTTCATCGTCGCTGTCACTCTCGGTGCTTTCACAGTCTTCTACGTCCAGTGGAAAATCCTCATCGTCAAGATGGTTTCTTTCAACATCACTGCTGAAAGCAATCTGAAGAATTTCCTCCGCCGAACGACTTCGACCACTCCGCGTCACCACGTTTACAATTAGAGAGACGTCTGGGCGCGGAGAACGTTTTTCTCTCAGACCGGTCAACCATAGCCTCCTTTATACTCAAGGAAATCGCTTGCAGTGTGCTGCCACCTATCAACAAACGTACAAAAACAAGCGGCGCAGCGGTGGCTATGAAACCCAACACACTGGCGAAGGACGGCGTGGATGGAAAGCGTTCGCTCCACGAAAGGCGTCGAGCAGACGCGTCCTCGAATGATTGAAACGTCGCTCGCACGATTCGTAACAGCGCTTTGCTGACAAAGGATAGCCCTATTTTAATGTATCGCCAACTTGAGATCGCTCAGTTACACATGAGCACATCGCGAGCCCGCGCGACCTCCCTCCCGCGTACAGTGTTATGGGACTCATGCACTACAAAAAAGACTGAACAATTATATATGCAAGTAAAACAGGGTGAGCTTCAACTGAATATGTCAGACGATAACATTTAACTTACCTACGTGGCTACAGAAAGCCTCGCGAAGCTGATAGTAAGTGTACACTGGGGGCTAGCACTGAAAGCGCGAGTTGCCACGTATTTTCACGAAAACTTCGCGTCTCGCAAGAACAAATCAGATTTCTCGTGTCACGGAGGGCCCGGTTTGTTCACTGATGCAGGGAACATGCAAAGTCGTAGTGTTCCTTTCTTGCCAACGCGTTAACACTGAGTCTAGCACAGCTGAACAAGGGAGCGACTGCATAGTGCCGCCATTTTGTCGTCTACTAACCCTCCTCGAGAGGACGCTCCTGAATTCCGCTCGGTGGCGCGACAGTCTATGGGCATTGCGAATTATTTATGCTTTGAAATGCAGTACTAGATGATTAAGCAAGTTGTGTACTAGATTACTGTGCCATTCGGAAGAGTTTTTAGTACGCTGAGAAGTAAATAGTTACAGTATCGGGGCCTAATTTTCCATTTCCATTTCGATCAGTCTTTTGTATTCAAACCACATTGATCACAGTTTTTACGACAAATCTCTTCGTACTATTCCCCGCTTTAAATGGGCGTAGACGTTATAACGCTATAGCGCTAAGGAGGCCTTGTCGCAGAAAATCGCCGCAGACATCGCAGAGCCCTTGGCGTCAGCGTTCACGTTGTTTCTTGCGTCCACCGGCTGCATAATGACCGCGTGGATGCAAATATAAAAAAAACCGGAAGGTCTCACGCACTGTAAGAAGCAATTGAACGCGAAGCATCTAGCAAAGAGTCGCATAGATTGCCTTGTTTGTCGTTGAGCCAAGTGAAGTCATTCATGTCATGACATCTAATTCACTATGCCGCATATTTGCCATCACGCCTGCATGTACAATATGTTGTGTACCATGCTAATGACAGGTATATTCTGGTTTGTGCAATGCATGACCTGTCATGTATGTTCATCACACACTTATGTCATACCATACCAATTTTCGAATATATTCAGTGAACAAAACGGCTGAAAGCACACCAAGACAGTATCATGTAAATCATGCCGTACATGCCATGATTTGCATGTTAGGACCTGACATGGTCGCAATTTAGTCACGTCGTGCAATACCGATTTCGGTGTATGTCAAGGTAGCGAAACGGCCGCCAGTGCACCATGACCGTGACATGTTAGTCATGGCGTACATAGCATGCATATCATGATTTTTATGTTACCGCCTGTACTTTATGTTCGGCATACCTTTTTTGGTATATGTTCCCTTTATTAAACGGCCGCGAGCGCCCCGAGACTAAGCCATGTAAATCATGCTGTACATGTCAAGCGTGTCATAATTTGACCATTGGCACCTGTCGGTTATGTTCGTCATACACTCTTGTCACGCCATAATAATTTTGTCATATATAAGTGAACGAAGCGGTCGCAGTGCACCAAGACCGCGGCATGTAAATCATGCTCTTCATGACATGCATTCCATGATTTCCATGTTATGATCTGACATTAACGTTCGTCATACGGTGATGTTATGCCATCCCCATATTGCTGTACATCCCATTAACAAAACGGCCAGGAGAGCAGAAAGTCGTAGGCGGCTAGATAGATAGATAGATAGATAGATAGATAGATAGATAGATAGATAGATAGATAGATAGATAGATAGATAGATAGATAGATAGATAGATAGATAGATAGATAGATAGATAGATAGATGCGCACGAAGTAGCAGAAGTTCACTAAGAAATGCTTCGCATTTAAGAAATATGCTTCCAGTCGGAATTGAACTAAGATATTGCGCGTGGCTGTCAAAAGTTACACCACAAAGCCACGCCAGTGTTCCAAATCTGCCACGCGAAATTACCCTATAGAAGCGTCATGTCAGGCAAGGAATCATGTCAGCAGCTGTTTGAAACTGCGCCGCAGAAGCGTTGAATGGCACTAGGTGCCGCACGAAGTGAAGCGCGTAACGAGTGGTGCTTGAAAGCTGACCAAAAAATTTGCAGCGGCTTAGCTCGGCTATGCCAGGATATACGTAGCGTTAGCAAAGGTTCAGCTGATTATTCTGAGCTTTCCAGATTTCCGCAGCATGTTTAGCTTTCCGCAACACGTTTAGCGTTCCTCTGTTCATTCTTCGTACGCTGAAGCGCTAATTGCCAGGCAACTACTTCGGGATCCGATGACATAAGCTTCTCGACTCTTCTGCGCCGTTGAGCAGCATTTGCGCTCTCCTTCTCCATGGCGTTACCCACCTGCAAACGCCAGTCAGAGGTGCTATCAAGTGGCACCAGCGCACTGTCAGACGGCGACTGCACAGCGAAGGCGAATACACCATGTCCCGCTAAAGGGGACCATGAGTAGATGCGAAGCCGGAGCACTTGCACGATCGTGTTCCGTTGGCGTTCGTTGGGCATGCTACCGAGCTCGCGTCGTGGAACGCGAAGAGCGACGCTACGCGCGCCGTATCTTCCATCTAGCCTGGCCGTTAATTCTCACAGGGCGAGCGGGGAACGCGGTCGACAGGCGGGCGAGAGGGGGCAGCGTAGGACAGGAGAGAGAAGGGGAGGGTACGCGCATGCGCTCGAGCTCATCGCGGCGTTGCGCAGGAGAGAATTTTGGCATGTCTAGCCCGCATTTCAGAGGAAGAGTGGAAAGGGGGAGTGGAGAGGGTAATGGGAGAGGGAATGGGAGAGGAAGAATGGAGAGGGGAAGGGGAGAGGGTGAGTGGAGGGGGAAATGGGAGAGGGTAGATGACAGGGGGAATGGTGAGGGGGAGTGGAGAGGTGGTGTGTGGAGAGGGTATGCGCATGCGCAGTAAGGGTGGTCACGCCGCACACCAAATAGCTGCGCGCGCCATGGCTACGACGTCACCCCTCTCGAATGCGCAGAGCAGCAGCGGCGAGTCGCGCGCGCATGCGCAGCACGGCTCATGATGACCCCCGCGAAACCTGCTCTGGCTAGGCAAGTGTAGCTAAAGGTACAATATTACAGAGGGCTCAGCCATATTTCATCCTCATCAGCAGCAGCAGCCACACCGATAATGTGCGCAGTTATGTAGACGATACTGTTGCCTTACAGATGTTTCGTGGGGCAAATTGGTGAATCATGTCGTAGCGGTTGTTTCGCGCAAAAGTACTTCTCTACACTGCTTGCCGTAGGCACCCTAAAAAGCTTAGCATGACCAATGTCATGCGCAAAGACAATCCGTCGCTCTTGTCACGGTTTTGGTTTCCAACGAGAAGTGAAGCGTGAGAAGTGAACAAGAACGCGAGGCCAGCGGGCTCTCTAACGCTGTCGCATTTTGCTCCCATAGGCGAAGATCAATTGTCCAAATCATTCAAGTTATTACGCCAAAGCGTTGCGCGGCTATGTTTGCGAAAGTCCGTAACCAGCTGGGGGTCGTGAACGGCATCCGCAGAGCCTTCTCCAGAAAGCATGTCACCTCCCACACAGGTACATGCGCGAGAGCCAACAAATGCCACAGGAACCGCCTACCGGAGCTCCGGCATAAAACAGGGGAATAATCGAAACAAAATGGGAAGTCCTGCTTTCAAAGGAAGAAGGAAATAGCATAGGGATATCCAGTGCACTGCATAAGCGCGCCATTGTACCTAACACGTGGCCACCGACTCAGCATCCACGAAGGGAGCGCGCCGTTGTATGCCCTGTCAATTTGTATTCAATACCAGTCGGCATTCCCCACATGTAGCGCCACACCTTAGCAACATCCTAGCCAAATGAATGCTTTCATGTTATCTCATAAGAATATGCTTAGGATTCCTTCGCAACATTTATCGCGACAGCAATTGTACAATAGACACTTCATGCGCAGTTTCGCCGTCCGTGTCGATGTCGCAGTGAGATTCTGTATAAAGCCCAACGGCTACAACATCGCACAGGACTTCATTCGTTCTAAGTGCAACTGAAAGCATGGTAGAAGATCAATCTTTCGCGGAGAGAATGTGAACCAACCAAACGGGAGTGCGTAGCTCCTGCAGGAACTACAAACTTTGATGGACCAGTTGCAGTCGCGCGTGCAATATTTTGGCAAAGATTAGCAGACAGCTCCGATTTTTTAACACGCAAGTGTTTTAAGCCGGGGTCCATCGAGAGTTTCCGTGACGTATTTCCGTCACGGAAGTACGTCAGCAAAATGAACGCCATCAGATGGGAATCAAAAACCTACGAGAAAAAAGTGTCGTTGAAGGGAGTCGAACCCACGACCTCGGCGTGGTTTCGACATCTCGGTCGGACGTTGGCTGGCGGCCGTTTAAGCTACTGCGCTACAGCCAAACATATGAAGGACGCTACAAGAACACGCCTTTTCTCTTTTACACTTTCCTCTCTCAGTGCTTTTGGTTCGCGGCGTGCTGTCGCCGTCTGGGTGCCGACATCTCGACCTTGCCGCGGTAGAGGGAAGTAATGCGTGGCCTCTGCTGTTAGCTCCGGCGACGCGCCGCTGTTACAACCATACCATTCGGAGGGTTTCCAATAGAAGAAGTGTAATTTCGTCAACGCTTTAACACACCGCGATGTGGCGGCCCTAGCCCTAGCCTCTATCATAGCATCCACTCATATTAAAATATAGCTCTACGACGCTCGCTTGGCTGCCGCGCCGCGTTCCTTCCTCACCCTGTGAGAACGGCCAGGCTAGAGGGAAGACACGACGCTCGTAGCGTTTCTCTTAGCGTTTCACGATGCGTTGAAGGAGTGTGTATCATGTTCCATTGTTTATTGTGCGCTTGTTGATGTCATCTTTGCGCTGAATTCACCATATGTAGTGTCCAGGTATATGTTACCAACGTCAGCTACCGGAAGGGTTAAATCGTGATCATGGGCGTTAGTTGACGGGATGTAGATCTGCCACTAGGAGTCAACGCGGGTGCGTCCATCTCAAGCGGTGTTATATCTGCCAAGCCCCAATATATTGTCACGACTAAAAGCCGGCAGACTGACAGAGGACAACAAAGTGAGGAGCACGAGCAGCAACCACGGTCTCTCTCTGAGGAAGACGACGTTGAAGCGTCTGCTCTTTTGATCTGTCAATACAGACCTTGTTTTCCTTGTCGCACCGTGGTCCTATGTCCTGTTCTTGCCGCGTTGCGACAATATCTTATAAAAGCTCTCATATATCACAGCACTATGAACCAGCGGTATAGGCAGAAATTTTTTTCATTGGGGGAGGGGGGGGGCACATCCCTGATCAGACGTGGGGTCCAGCCAGGTAAGTGTGGTCGAGTGTCATTTTGTGCTCTGCATACCATGGCAGAAACAAATATCCAGGGGGGGGGGCACGGGCCCGGTGTGCCCCCTCCTGGATACGCCCCCGCTATAAACAATTAACTACTGATGTTACGACGCGTGTCACTTTCGCGTTATACGGATTCCTATGAGAGAGGGATCAGCCATCTTTTGTGTACGTGCTGCGTTCTCAACGCTCACTTTGGGGTGAAGCGATAGAAAGCCCGAAGGTGGTAGCTTCGACCGCAGCAGCGACCACGTTTCCTTACACCAGCGTTTGGTCGACTTACGCCTGGTCGCATGGTAAAAGAGTTAGCTGCTAGCCTTTGTACGTGGTAATCTATTGCATTGTTTCGCCCTTGCGACGAAACCATGTTTTTTTGTGATTGTTCTTCAGGTACGATACATGGATCTCTGTTAAGTTCCATTCCATATTCAATTATTTTAAGACATTTGATACTCGGGCTAGTTGGTTAAACTTGATAGCTTTAACGGCAGCGCCCTCATGCGCACGCAAGTGCAAGAGACACGCTTGTTTTGTGGTCTATTTTTGTCTTGTTTGTGTGTACCTACGGTGCCGCTGAAGTTATGGGATGCAATTGTCGTGCTTTTTTACTACATATAGTCCAGAATGTTGATGGATATTTCGTGCTTAAAGTTCGTTGTGCACATCTTTAATTTTTCGATGCTATTTCCGTACCATTTCTTGACGTTTGTGCATTCTTTGCAATTCTGTTATCTTGCAGTTGCGAATTCAAGTTGAATTTTGTACGAAAGTCTGTCACATAACCGCTGTTGTTTGAATGATTGCCTGCCATCACAAAACGAGTGTCACGTTAGCCTTCTCATGGGCTCTTCTTATGCTCAGGCTGGAAACACACATGAAGTTGTATGTTTCTCGTTTTTCCTTTAATTGTACCGCACTGTTTTGGATAACCGAATTTTGGAGCTCTTTGTAGCGCTCTATAATATCGCTGTCTTTACTTCCTTGTACAGTGCGTGAAGCAAGTACAACTTGAGCTACAATTTTTCTGCGTCGAAGAAATTTTCGCTATTGAATTTCCAAAAAAAGAAAAAAAAGAGAGTATTGTGTAAAGATGTATAGTGCGAATGGTTATAAATTTTACATTATAATAATTCATTTTTTACAGCTATCCGCAACCACACCAGCCAAACATGAATGCCAAGGCAATCATTATCATAATGGCTGTATGCGCACTACTTGTTGCAGGTCTGTATAACTCGCACCGTTTCATAATTTTCTTTTTCACAGCTCTCCGCGTACTTATAGTCGAACGCACGAAGGATTGTCCCAGATGATCCCTATTCTCACCAGCCTTACCTGCATCCAAGCAGTCGTTTAAGCAGGCAGGAGCACTGAATTGACAAACCTTATAGTGTAGTGAGCACCCTCAGGTTTGACACTCTGGACTGGTTTCGTACCTGTGACTCTGAATATGCTTCGGTATTATTTGTTCAATGTTAGCTTGTAAGTGCGTCATTTTGCTGATCTCGACAAAAATTTCACACCATTGCAAATAACTGATTTGTAGAAAGACCGTATAGAGGCATCGCGCCAGGTGAGGGATCACGTTAGTAGCCATAGGCGTGCGCAGGGTGCCTCATTAGGGTGGCGAAGGTTCATCGCAGCGCTCCCCCACCCTAAAAAGTCCATGTATGGGGCAGATTTTGCGCCCCCCCCCCTCTTAGGTGACTAGAAGGGTCAATGTACGGGGCAGATTTTGCGCCCCCCCCCCCTCTTAGATGATTAGGGGGGCGGCCACCCCCCCTGCCCCCCCCCCCCCTCTGCGCACGCCTATGTTAGTAGCTACGCAAATATTGCGCCTGAAATGGCACCAAGGGTCACACTCAGTGAATGCTTTAGCCATAATTCACCATCGTAATCAGCCGCAGCATGAACGACACATTGCCTTACACGTGAAAATGTTACTTCGCCACCTAGGCTTAGGATCACAAGGCACACCTGACGGTATTTTGATAAATAATGTGCGCAGTGAAACACTACAATCTATGCTCTGTACTTGCAGCAGGGTTCCTAAAAGATTTTGCAATGGATTGTTAGAAGGCCTCAGCTGTTACTTGAAGCGCTGGTTTACAGTCACAAAATATAGTCCAGTTGCGAGGCTGCTCAGTCGATATATAACGGATTACCTCGCGGATGGTCACAATCTGTGCGGCCATCGATGCCGTTCGGTGGTCTAGACGGAAGCATTTGCTGATCTTGAAACTTGGTATGACGAACGCCGCTGTTGAAGCAGTTGGTACCATAGACCCATTAGTAAGCACATGTATGGAAGTGGTATATTCCATAGATATATAAAATAACGTGCATTGTCCTAAGTCACGTGAGGCTTTACACCATTCTTTGCCTACTCCGGGAATGGATAGGCGTACCTGAGATCTTGTTAAAGTACATGCTGGGTACTACTGCACCTTTTGCCGGACCGAAGTTTGAGGGAATAATGCTCTCATGGCGCCGACGAAGGAATGACATAAGCGGTGGCGCTGCTCCCGGAATTCGATGAGGCAGCTACTTCTTTCACCGTGTATAATTAGGCACTTATTGTAGTTCTGTATCCAAATTTTGAATTTTTGCAATTGGGTATTACGCCATCCCATCGAAATAATTTCCAAACAAGAACTTATTATACCATAAAAAGATAATTAACTTGCAAATTAATTCGGTCACTAATTGCTTTCATTGAAAAGTGCGATCACAATTTTTTTTAAATTTTTTGTACTAATATGATCATGCGCATCCCAAATTGTAAAAAACTAGTTGCTTACACTGAAAAGAAATTGGGCCTGAAAGGTCTAATTCAAACTTAATTAAACAGGTCACTTACATCCCCTAACCACAGAAAAGTGTCTATACGTCGGCCGTAAGTGAACATAGAAATGTGATGTCTGATGCGTACGTAGTAACGAAGTGTTAAACTAGGAAGGAGTATGCTTACCGCGTGTAATCCTTAATTAGGTTTATTTAGGGTTCATTAGGCCATAGAATGTCTGTAGCATAGCTGCAAATAAAACTATGAAGAAGGAGTTTGGGATGGTAGGTACATTTACAGCAGTAGGCTACAGTTTTCTACTTCACCTTTATTGTCGGCTAGGGTGAGGGAAAGAATGAAGACACTTGCTGCGCACGCTCGTAGCGTGCGCCACTCCCTGCGCTCTCAGGTGCAGCCGGCACCAGCGAGAGCGCTCGCATGGGCTATCTGTGCGCACGCAGGAACGCAGCGTGCGCTTCTCGCTGTACTCTCGTCACGGCGCTCGTATCACGTCGTCCTCTCGTTCCTCCGATACTCTGCTCTCGTTCGGCGCCCACTTGCACTAACGCTCTCCGACACGTCAGCAGTCGCCTGGCCAGACGCCGTACGAGGAAGATGGGCGCGCGCTTGTGCTCGCTCCGTTAGCCTACGATGAAGGTGGACGGCTGTGAAAAATCAGGTCCCTGCGGGCTGTGTGCGCCCATGCGGTGCATAAGTTTACATAATGTACCCTCAATGTTTACCGTAAGTGTACATTTGACACAGGAAGTTAGCCAAGCTAGTCTCATTATGCCTCTGAACCTGCTCAACATTTTATGGTTAGAAATTTGGCGGCCTGGTTATTATGAACATCCCAAGACAGCAGGTTCACACTTCGCTCTTATCAGAAAATGGTCGCGTTGGCGTAAGCAAAGGCCGAAACCCGGTGGTTACATACGAAACGCCATAACCGCTTAGCCATTCTGGTGGTTTAACTATAGGCTTCACTAGAATTCATGCAATTCATGCATCCAATTCACACTTACAAGGTATGTACAACGTGGCTGCACGAATACAAATGCAAGTTTAATATTTTGATTGTATTTTTGTTAAGCCTGATACTAATCAACTGTTTTCGATTCAACATTCTGTCATTGTTGCATCGCCAGGCAAGCCGAGCTGCTGCGACGAGGGTCGTGAAGAGTCCGGATGCTGCTGTTGCTACGAAGGCCGCAGTCAACAAGCGGCTGCCGAGGCCCGCTTGGACAACGCTGCGATGTCCAGTGAATCGGCTCGGTGCGACTGTCATTCGGGCCACTGTGATTGCTAGCGGCATCCTTGATTCACCGTGACCACCTTGCAGGCTTTATGGGTGTTGGTGGAGGAAATAAACTTGCTTTGCATGTGCTCCGCTTGTGTCTGCTTGAATAGCCTGCTTTGACCCTGTGGAAAGAGCATCGCCGCAGAAGAATCTTTGAGCACCGTAGACTTAGAGTCAGTGCTGTGGATCAAGTTTTTAAACTGTTACTTCTTCAGTTATGCATTTTTCTCATAATTATTACTTCGTGAACTAGTGTCTGCAAATAACGTGACACGAATTGTCCTTAACGATACATCACTGTATATGATGAGTGCAGGTAGATGAGCAGACGTATACATTAGAATTATACGTAAGAAAGACATCTTCGCGAATTTTAAATGCGAATAATTTCTGAGCAAACGCAAGGCACCTTGAACGTTTCTATCTACTTATATGTCCATCTATCGCGCGGCCTACATCTGGGTGCTCTCGTAATCGCCTCCTTATTTTCGTGTAGACCGAAATTGGCGAGGAAGGGCAAGATGGTTTGACGAATATGACTCTCTGGTCATGACATGAGTAACGTGCAAATCCTGTGTCGTACGTCGTGAAACTCTTTCCTCCAGACACATGTGGCACATACCCGTTTACCACGGGCTGCGGTATGCTCTCTATGTGCCTTAGGTGATTGACATTTTCTATCTACCCAGGAGAGGTGATCAGAGACATTTGTAATTTAAGTGCGCGAGCGTTAAGAAAAATCGACATCGGTAGCGTTGACCCGATGAACGCAAAGAATAAAAATTAGGATGCTGTCGGCAATCGAACCAATGCATCCTGTGTGGCAGTCAGCTATTCTACCACAGAGCCACGTAAGGTCTAGAAACTGCTTCGGCGAAACACCCCATGTAGGCGTAATTTCTGTGCAACGTCAGTGGTTGTTGTAGTGCTGGCTATCAAATTTTATGACAAAGCAATAAGCACTACATATTACATATCTACTCCTATCATACAAGCGTCATGTTACATTAACTTATGTGGTCCCGGTGTTGGCTGCGCTTTTAAAGCAGTTTACTAAAGTTTACATTTTATTCCTATGATACAGCAAGCTACATTCAAGCGTTGCTTCACCCCCGAGGAATATGCTAACGAAAGATGCGTATGATTTTCACATCATCGTACCGTAAAATGCACTTGGTTTCGATGACACTGACGTATGTGCTCTAACGTGAGTGCTGACGTTACGTCAGACCATTGGTTATCCTTTAAACGCCAGTGTTGTCGACGTGCCTCGTAAGCCCACGATGTGCTCACAACTACTACACTTGCAAAAACACGTCGATCCACCTCGTAACGCTTGGCTCAATGCCAAGACATGCTGCACAGAACTACACGTTGAATACCTCGTATGAAACAGATTCCCACAAGGCGTGGGATCTGCCGAATTTTTTATCCCCAAATTTATCTACGGGGAATATGAAAAGGGTATGCGGTGCTCACTTCCTGTTTTGACTAATTTTAAGTCAAAGCAATCGCATGAACATGCGTCAAAATCGCACAGACCCTTTGGAACAGTAACGTCGTGACGTAGACAAGCAATTGAAGAAAACACTTATAGGTACCAAACTCCGTGCGAGAGAGAGAGAGAGAGAGAGAGGTGCTCTTTATTAGAAATACAGATATTTTTGCCGGCGTCAGTATACCGCTGCCATGCTACTCTGTGCAGGGATGGGGAATGGGATTGACAGATTAAAGAAGAGAGGGGAGGAAATAATAATGAAAGAAAGAATATAAGAAAAATGAAATGAGCAAGTGAACTTGATAGAAATATTTACAAGGAGGGTGTCACGTAAGATAAGGCTTTGCTATGTGAAATAGCCAACCATTAAAGCTTTTCGACTAGGCCAATTTTTGATAGGTAATTAAACAGTGCCTGTAAAACCCGTCGCTGCTTTGAAGGGCTGGGCACTGGGCCTAATAAGTTGTGTAATGTTAACTGATCGTGACAGATCATGTCCAATTATCACGGGAACGTTATCTTCAGCAACCTTCAAAAATTTCAGCCAGGACGAATCACAATAAAACTTTTAGGCAGCCACCTAGCCACATAAATGTCCACAAGTTCGCTCTCTTTCCTCGCGCAATTTTCCATTGGAATGCGTTATCTGCGGAAGCAGTGAATGCTGCCTCGACGGATTCATTTATGAAACACATTGAAAGTATTAGTTTCTCTGATATAAGTGATGTATATTGAATATACATTGCTTTGAGTGCAATTCAATGGCTTACTTATATTGAAAAAAATTTTAGTTGAGTGTAGTTATGTTGTTTCACAAAAATATATATGCACTGAACATTGATGACTTTCCTGGTGTGTACTTGTTATTTATGTATTCTTTGAATTATGCCAAGCTATCCAGTGTATAACTATTTATTCCTGATTGTATTGTTTGTATTTCACTCCTGCATGGGCCCGAGGAGGGCCTGCAGTATCTGTAAATAAAAAAAAAATTGTCGCTCAAGCAATTGTCTCTCATCGCGGTACGCGGGACATTCCAGTAATACGTACTACACAGTCTCTATGCTGCCACAGTTATCACAGCAGGGACTACTGGTGTGTGCTATGCGGTACAAATAACTGTTCGTGTATGCCACATTCAGTTGAAGACGATGTTACAGCGTCTCAAGTTGGCGAGGAAGTGTTGGGGAAATTTTCACTCTCACTTCTGGCTCAATGCATCCCAGACAGTTATATTGGTGGAGCGGCACATTTCAGAGGCGGTCTTTTTCAAGTCGACGCCTCCAAGTGCGGGCTAGTATTTGACGCAGATAAGTGAATGCGTCATTTCGGGGCATTTGTTTTCATTTTATTTACTTCACTGGGTCCACGAATGACTAGTAATAAACACTCTGTGCGCCCCGGCACAGAAAGTGCCGGGGCGTATAGAGTGTTTACCACAAAAATTGCTGTAGGAAGCTCTGGTGGCGCTGTGATCGTCCAGCTATCATCACCACGGCAGGTAGTGCGTCAATGTAGGTTCGTTCGCCAATTAATTAGTTAGCCTTTCTGCAGCATATACTATATGGTGCCACTTTTCGATGCTCCAGTGTTTGTGGTCAACTAACCAATAAGGAAATTTGCAATGAACCTTATCCGCGCTTTGTATTTGTTGGAGATGGTAAAAACCTAAAGCAGCTAAGCGGAAGCGCCCGCAGTCGACCCTTATACCGCTAAACGCATCTTGCATACAATGTGATAGAGCGTCAAATCTGCCAGAAAACCACGGCGGACTGATACAAGGCAATCCAGCAGGTTCTGGACAATGAACGCTTTGCTTGAGATATAGTGAATTTGTATTTGGCGCCGTTGAACACGAAGATTATTTTGGTGAACGCTTCCATTTTCAACAGCCTTCCGGGCGTAGTTTAATGGGGTGCTAATGGACGAGGCAACAAAGATTGCTCGTTGCTTGTTCTGTGCCCTGTGCTACTATGAGACTACCATTAGTGTTCAAGTATATAATTCTTTTAAAATGAAGCTGTGTGAAGGGAAAAGCAAATTTTCCATATCAGAGTTTTGAGTAACCGTTTCCGACCCACTCATGACCTCTCAAAGTCACTAGTCTGCGTATCGCGCAAAAGGCCCGATCAGAAAAGTACTGCCATTAAACGCCTGCTGAAATCTTAGTAAGCAGGCACTACAGAAATATTCCATGGAGAATCCGGGCATCGACTTAGCATAATGTGCAATGTGGACCGGCAGAAGAATGCCGTGTTCCTTCGTAAACTGCGTTAGACATTTGGATGTCAGGGTTGAGATGATGAGTGAATATAATTCATTTAAAGTGCACAAGGAATACCCGTGATTGTGACAGTTTATGATGCACGCTTTCGCACACGGTGAGCCCGAAGTTTAACGACGACTTCCTACGCATTGTTTAGTGGAATGTGCAGAACCACTGTCTGCCTGCGTCGTTCCTGAATCAACTGGGGTCGTAGTGAGGAAGTCAGCAAGATTTTTTCGCAAGGGGCTTACTAATGTCTTTGGCTCATGGTGACATCCACATCTTGTGTCACGCATGCGCATCTTGCTGTAACGTCTATACAACAAATATTCTAACGGCGTTGCTAAAGACGACATGCGAAGTTTTTATGTGCGGATATTTAAAAAGATCATCACGAGCCAAATATTTCCTAGCTATCTTTCTTTGTCTATTTCAAGAAGGTGCTGCCATAGTTTCCTGTCTCAGGCACAAAGCCGCTTGGACAGTTACAGATTTATGTACGAACTTCTACAAATATATATATTAACACTATATCTAAAAACAATGAAATGTTGGAGGACGCTTGAGCTTCGCCTGAAGAGTAGAATGCGATAGCGTAATCGAGCCCCGTTCGCACGCCTTCTATGCTGATCGGTAGCCTCGCTTCGCTTCTCGGTGGATACCTCAACAGGGCCGCGAGGAAAGGAACGTCTGTACGCGTAACATTAGCCATTGCAAACTGTCTTACAATGCCTACTGCCAGTACAGTTGCGAAGTGCCCATTACACCGTAATTTTTCCTTTTCCGAATCAGCGAAGTACCCACTACGCGTCGGTAAGGCTACACGCGAACCTACGCAACTGCCGCTGATGCTTTTGCTGCTGATCGTGATTAAATATGCCTGAGTGCTTGGTAATGGGTGGGCCTTTCAACTCCCCACTTGTTGTGCAATTCACATGCCTTGACGCCTGGTGCGATTCTGTGCTTCTGCCACACAACGTTACATGAGTTAGGAGACTCTTCGCATTACATGGCATTCACAGCGTAGCCAGGGGGTGGCACACCGGGCCCGTGCACCCCCCTCCCCGAAGTTCTACGGGACAGCGTTAAAGAGCTCGTTTCGCGCAAATTCCAGTGTCGGCGGCATTGGTTGTGAGTGAAAAAGTATTATGTTGTCCGTGACCGAAAAATCGAGAAAGCTGCAATTACAATAAATACTGAAATGTTAGGTCCGAGTGACAATCAAACCTAGGCCATCTGCGTGACAAGCAGGTGTTCTACCACACAGACACGTCTTTATTGCATGTTACTAGACATATACACCAAACAACATCCACATGCAAGCAACGACAACAAGTTGTGTCAGTCCTACAGGACAGACACAAGTTTAAAATTCCTTGAGCGCTATGAAGGGTTCTACCCTCGACAACCACTGAGGTAGAAACTCCTGAGCTTTCTGGAGTTCCATAAACTTGGTCATACACTCTCGAAAATACATTCTTGTGGGTCGTGCATCTGGATCGCAATAAGATCCCACCACACGAGCCCATCCACAAACACTGAAGGCCATTCAGTGAAGGCCAAGAGGTAATCCCTCTTTATCATTTATTGGCAGAAATCTTATGCCATGTGTATCTTACGGTAAATCCTTCTTTATCG
This sequence comes from Rhipicephalus sanguineus, assembly GCF_013339695.2. Taxonomy (NCBI): domain Eukaryota; kingdom Metazoa; phylum Arthropoda; class Arachnida; order Ixodida; family Ixodidae; genus Rhipicephalus; species Rhipicephalus sanguineus. Next base: position 149,773,827 of record NC_051179.1, read on the forward strand.
TCCACTGAAGTACACCCCAAATATAAACTTCTTCCCAGCAATGTTAGAAAATGTGGTCTATAGTTTCCGCTTTTTTACATATCAGGCAATCTGGCCCCCAAAGTATGAAAAGACCATGGTCTTCTTGAAATGCCTTGACCCATGTGAAGCTTGAAAAAGGTGGACTTTGCGGCAGGAGCCACTCGCACTCTCTTCCCCCTCTTAACGACATCTTGCCCTTGACCTGCACTGTATATGCCTCGGTAGCGAGGTACAGGTAGAAAAGCATCACATACATCTTTGTACAGAATTTTATGTGTCACTGAAAACAGATACTCATTTGAAAATTGAACAGATAAAAAGCGTACACTTAGAATAACCTCCTTAGGATACCCGCAGACAGCACCTGTCATGTCATTCCTACCGAGCACATATCCAGTTAAAGCCCTCATCAGCCTCAGTTGGCATACCGTACGCAGGAAAGGATCATTTGCGTTGCGGAAAAAGAGGAACCTTTTGACTACTTGGCGTATGAAAAGTTGTGGTTATCCCAACCTTCCCTGTTTCACTTGTCTAAACTGATCAGTTCTACTGTATCTCTCCCCATTGGAGGCCCACACGATAACTGCGAATACGCGATGGAGCTTCTGTATGTTTGCCCTTGAACAACGCAATACTTGCATTACATACCAAAGTTTTGAGGCAAAGAACAGATTACAGTCGCTCTCGAAAACATTGTCAAAGGATTACCGTTCCATCTGTTGGCTTTCAGCTGAATTCTGCCGCTTGTTCTTGCCAGTACATCGCATTATCTTTATATTATTTCAGCGGGGCACCAAGGTACTTAACGAGTGTGGTCATCCACTTAACAGTTGCAAAATAGTCTGGCCTTGATGACAACCCTCCATGCCAGAAGCCAAGGTACTTTCCCCAGTTCACTAAATTACAAGTTGAATTGCCGAAACTTGTAACTACTGTCATGGTAGCGCTAACATTTTCTTGATCAGTACAACAAACTGCAACGTCGTCTGCACACGCCAGAATTTTAACTTCCGATGCTTGTAACCAAAAGCCGTTAATGCTGCTGTCTTCAGTTATTGCTAAGCACAATGATTCTTATATAGAATGAACAATAGGTTGACTCAGCAGGCAGCCTTGACAAACAGAACGCTTTATGTTAGTGGAAGCTCCCAGTGACTTGACTGCAAGACGTGTCGTCCCGGTATACCATAGCTACCCCATCTCTGATTATAGATCCAACATTGGCATGGTCAAAGATGGCAAGCAGAAGAACACGTGAAACACAATCAAATGCTTTCTGGAGATCAATCTGTAGAATCGGTACATCTCCTTGATTGGCGTCGCAACACTCGAGCACGCATCGCATCTTGTGTTTATTACTCACAATGGTTCGTCCCAAAATCACGCATGTTTGTTGAGGCTCTACCAGTTATTTGATTACTCCCGGAAGTTGCCGTGCTGGTACTTTCATTAAAATTTTCTAATCGCAATTAGTCAGTGATATAGAACTATACGAAGAACCTACTTTTAACTTCTCTGACTGTTCCGGCTCAGGTATCACAACTGTATCATCATCATCATCACCAGCCTGTCTACACCCACTGCAGGGCAAAGGCTTCTCCCAGTTCCGCCAATGAACCCGGTCCTGTGATCCTGCCACGTTATACCAACAAACTTGGAGCGATGGAAAGGAAAATGATAGGTGTAACCTTAAGAGACAGGAAGAGGGTAGAGTGGGTCAGGGAACAAACGGGGGTTAAGGATATCATAGTTGAAATCAAGAAGAAGATATAGATATGGGCCGGGCACGTAGCACGTCGGTACGATAACCGGTGGTCATTAAGGGTAACTGATTGGATCCCAAGAGATGGCAAATGCGGGAGGGGGAGGCAGATAATTAGGTCGGTAGATGAGATTAAGAAATTTGTAGGTATAACGTCGCAGCACAACTGCATGTGCTTCACTAAAGGACCGAGGTAGGCCGTCGAGTTCATATGCCTCATTGAAAGCATTTGAAGCGCTTGGGATAATTCATTTTTAAACGCCTTGTAAAACGAAGAACTGACGCCACCAGGCTCGGATGATTTACCGGTATACATCTTATATATATATAGCTCTTTGTACTTCCGTTTGTGATATCAGTAACTCCAAGGCTGCTTTCGTGTCATGAGACAACTGCGGCATTCTTCTCAGAAACGCCTGTTTAAATACTTCTGCGTCAACGGGTGTGGCAGTGAAGAGCGCCTCGTAGTGTTTACGGAACGCCCGTCCTATGCTGTCAGAGGGGCGGCTGTGTGTACCTACTCATCCATGCCTCCGCTTGGGAGTACACTGAACGTTACTTTCATGCTTCACAAACATACGCGTCATGTACACAGGTGTCACAGTACGAGATGTAATATCGCAGTAATATTGCGTGGTACAAGCGTACATTGCCATCAGGCATCACACCATCTGAATATCATCACGACCTGGTGGTTTAAAGCGAGCCACCCATAGAAAAAAGCCTACACTTGACAGCGCGTATTCCCTTGAGACCACTTAGTGGGTGCATCGCAACTTCAACAGTTTCTCGCTCATAATTGCTGCTGGCTTAAAACATGCTACCCATTACGTATGACACACGCCTTAGCGCGCGCATTCTTTTACACACACAAAGCAAGTGCACTGATACCACAAAACTCGCTCGTACTTTGCAAACACAAAAACACTGTTGTCCATAAAGTGTTAAGTAGGGCGGCATCATTTACCCTGACTATGATATGTGGTGTGTGTGTGTGTGTGTGTGTGTGTGTGTGTGTGTGTGTGTGTGTGTGTGTGTGTGTGTGTGTATATGTCACTCAATGCAGCCAAATGCGAAGTCTTCAGTGACACAAGCCACTTTGTACTTTCTCAATTATATTGCGGTAATGCACAATCTGAACTTTTCGAGTTACAACATACAATAAGAAGTATGCGCTGAGTGGTCGAAGTACGAACTAGGAGCAGGATATCGCTATCGCGTTCAATTCTTAAAAGAGAAGATTATGCGTCCCCTAATTTTTTTTTTGCCATGGCATACAGAGCACCAAATGGCACCCGACCACATCTGCACGCCAGGGCCCCACTTAGGATCAAGGAGGTGGGCAGTTCCAAGTAATGCATGTCTCTGTAGTAGAACACCTGCTTGCCACGCAGAAGGCCTGGATTCTATTCCCACCCGAACCGAAGTGTACTTCTTTATTAAGGCGAAAGCCTTATATGCCCCACTAAACCCGAAATTTCACCGTCGGCGTCTAGCATCCTGCGGCGTCGGGGACGAGTGGTACAAAAGGTCATCATCACTGACGTCGACGTCATATATCGCAAAAAATTGTGACGTCATGATGGCGTCACAAATGCTGGCGTGACGTCAAGTGGCAGCCTCATAATTCCGTTGTAGCACCCTCTTTTGGGGGACGCCCAGGGGCTGTTAGAAGGTCGAATAACATCGCGTCGAAGCATATCGTCGACTTGCTCGGTGATTACACGGCGTTCTGTGGGAGATACACAATATGGACGTAGCCGCAGTGGCAGGTGGGCGCCAGTGTCGATGCCGTGCGTAACGGCCGGTGTGCGGCCGAGAGAAGTTTGAGCGACATGGAAAGAAGAGCGAAATTCTTCCAACAGGTCCAGAAGCTGGGAACGCTAGACCTGCGTAAGGTTGTCAGCTATGGAGGAACAAAACACGTCAGCGGGTGATGAACCAGACGTCGAAACAGCACTTAGCGTACCGGAACTGCGGCCGTGCGTGTCATCGGGTTCGTCCATAACTTGTGCGTCTTCGAGGGGTTCCACGCTGCCGAGACATTCCCCTCGCACCAACGTAACACCGTACGGGGAGGGGTTGATTACAAAAATAGATGTGCTACCCTGAGTGACTTGAACGGTCGCTAAAGGCACCAGCAAGCCTTTCTTCGTGCAAACACGGTCATATGGCGTGAGGAGTGCAACGGTGTCGGATAGACTGGCGCAGTAGACTGACACCGCCGTTGACGAGTTTGCACGCACTTTGATGTCGTCTTTGACGAGTACCTTGATCGAAACTGATGCACTGTCTTCCGGCGTCAAATCAGATAATGTTGACAGATCGATTTCCGCTGGTGCGCAATGAATGACGGCGTCGTGGCGGGAGAGAAAATCCCATCCGAGGATGACGTCGTGAGAGCATGCAGGAATTATGATCAATTCGACGGCGTACATAGCGTCCTTAATCATGATACGGGCTGTGCACACCACTGTAGGGTGAATACGTTGGGCGCTCGCTGTACGGAGGGAGAGCCCGGAAAGTGGCGTCGTCACTTTTCGCAGTATTCGGCTAGGCTTTGCGTCCATAACGGATACGACGACTCCAGTGTCGATAAGGGCAGATGCACGAACACCGTCTACAAGCACGTCTATCACGTGCGATGGGCTTCGTTGAGGGCTTTTGCAATTCTATAGCGTCGCAGCCCATGCCTCGTGGACTGCGACGACTAGTTTTCCTGGTTGCGTGGGACAAGGCGTGGCCGCATCGGGGACAGTGAGCGGCGTCGTGGTTAATTATGTTATATCTAAGATGCTTGCGACTGCATAGACGCAGTGGTGGCGATTTCAAATCCCGGCCGTGGCGGCCGCATTTCGATGAAGGCGAAATGCTATAGCCCCGTGCACGTCGATTTAGGTAAATGTTAGATAACCCTAGGTGGACAAAGTGTCCGGAGTGCTCCGCTACGGCGTCCCTCGTAATCATTGTTTGTTTTGGGACGCAACACCCCTGAAATGCATAGGCAAACGCAAAACGCGTAAGCAAATTCCCAAATAATGTCAGGCAGTTGACCTGCGCACTTAAAGCGAAAAGTGTACAATTCGAGTACAGAGATATGTCGATAAAACTTGGAGCATCACAAAGCAATTCGAGAAATATCGAGAAATATGTAAGAACTGGCCAGCGTGCCATGGAGCGAAATACATGAGGCATGCAATAAAGAGATCGAATAAAGCAGCGTTGATTGAAGATCAAACAGGACTGGCCGATAGTCTGGTCGACATTACTAAAACAATTTACCTGGGAGCGTACGTAATTCGTATGCCAGGCAACCACTTGTTACATAGAGCAAATGAATAGATAACAGGGAAGGGGTAAAACTGCCCTGGATGGAAGCGAGTTGGGTGGGGTGATGAAATTAGGAACTTCGCAGGCATAAAGTGGTACCACCTCGCACAAGGTAACGGGGATTGAAAATAATTCCAAAATGCTGTCTCCCAGCAAATGACGTAGCACAGGCTGTGGAGACTTGGAGGAGGATGACCACTTGCGACGCTGCGACGTAAATATGATCTGTATTGCACCAAGAGTGGTCCATATGCCCGAATGCCGCTTTCATATCAATATCATTTGTCAATAACCCGCCACGGTGGTCTAGTTGTTATGGCGCTCGACTTCTGACCCGCAGGTCGCGGAATCGAATCCTGGCCGCGGCAGCCTCATTTTCGATGGAGGCGGAAACGCCTGAGGCTCGTCTGTTTAGATTTAGGTACATGTTAAAGAACCCCGGGAGGTGTAAATTTCCGGATTCCTCCATTACGACGTATCTCATAATAATATCGGGGTTTTGGGACGTTAACACCTTACAATTACTATTGTTATCCTTTGCCGATTATGCACATTGAGTTGTGTACCAATATGGTGAAGATAAATAATCTCACCTAAATTCTACCGTACATCTATGACGCCTGAGAATGTTTGTCAAACGACCTGACGCTCATTTTTATGCTTTCAAGTTTGGTCGTGAATGGCGAGTAGGCAAAGAAATATCCACAGCCTTCGAAGGGCTGCCTCGAATGTAAAAAAAAAAATTCGCACAGACAAGCTTACAACAAGATTACTTTCTGGTTGACCATATACTCGACTTGAATGAGGCTATTAGTAAGTTCTAGCGCTGTCATGCTTTCGTGCCGCACTGCCAACACGAGGGTCACTGTACAGAAAGCAGATGTCTCTGCGCAACTCCGAGTCATACATAAAATACCATGAAATATTGAAGGCAGGAAAGGTGGAGCAAATTAATGAGCTTCACACGGTCAGTAAATACGCTCATCCTCCTGTATGGCATGACAAATGCATCCTGTGACTTTTATATTCAACAACTATTACTGTCACAGTGACGCAGTGACGCACAGAGGTGTGTAGACTGCAATAGTACATCATTCCAGCAAACACCTCACTTCGTCTGACACGATCCCGCAGGAAGTAGTCAATAATGTTTGAGATATTGCACCTAGTTTCAGTTATTTTGCTCTGTGGCACTAGGGCGGCCTATCATAAGTGAAACTCTACTGTGATGTCGTTTGAAATAAACACTGATTTTATTATTTTTTTACCTCGGCAGAACTGTATAAAATGCACGCCCGTTAACGGCAACACCACGAGTTCTTCTTCAGGATCTGAAGGTGATGCGCAGTAAGTGCCATAGTCTCCTTCAAAATTTTTTGGTGTTCTTGTGAGGTCCGCCAGTTTTTTGAATTGCAGTACTCACACATTTAAACGCGACAACTTGGCACATTTATTATAACAAATTATATGTGCGAAAGGTCGAGGTAACAGCGTCACGTTGCGATGAACCGGGTCTCAAAAGATAATACTGGCGCTAAAGTAAGTTTTCGGGCCAAGTTTAAGCCAATAGCACACGACCTAATGACGGCGGAAGCGAAACTACGAGCATTACTAAGCCCTTAATAATCGGGTTTCGATACGTGAGTACTGGACATTGCGCAGAATTGACCTGCAAAATTACGTAAGTTTAAAATATTTCTCATGTTTGAGAAGTCACTTGTGCATAAATAAACTGCACTTGGTTTACAATCGCACTCTTCTACGCCTTTGAAAAACTTCGCATCTCATGTCATTGAAAAAAATACATAAAGTAGTCGTTCAAATCTAGAAGGCGCTGCTATTTATTTCGAATTCGCAAACTAAAGGGTGATGCGTAATGATGGATGATGGCTGATGCGTAAAAATTAGCAGCCTTCCGCAGTTTCACGGATATGCACTTTTTCCTACAGAAACCCTGCAAGGTCAAAAATGAATGCCAAAGCCGTCCTCATTGCACTCGTGGTGTGCGCCATCTTAGTCGCCGGTATGTATGGCTATAACACTTCATGACGTAAATCTTCCTTGCTATGATCGATGTACAAACGACAGCAATAAATTTAAAAAATGGATACGGTCGGTTAAGCTACGCATAGTTTTTCTGGCCGCAATTCGCTCTACGTACACGTAAAAAACACAAGACTACTGTACCTAAAACGGAAGGCGAACATGCTTTTAATGTTTATATTACGCTATATATACATGACTCGAGAGTGGATAATCTTTGCGCTCCCACGCAATTAATACAGCTTCCAGCGCAGGAATTTTACCTCCAACACTCTCCATTGCAGTGCACTTGAGCATGGTAATACGTATTACTATATCAAGCTAATCGCAGGTCTCTTTTATCGAAATATTCACTACAAAATATTTACACTGTCTGATACGGCATTCAAGTATTTATATATACTTTAGTTTTCGAAGTTAAAAATTGCATAAGATCATTTCGTTTTATTTATTACAACTTTAGGGCTTTCAGCCATACGACAAGAGAAACACTCATTGAGTTTAAGAATACAATTAAAACTGAATTGTTGCAAATATAAAAATCATTACATAATTTCAATATAGCGGTTAGAGTAGTACCATGGGTTTTGTTGCACAACGTAATTCTAACCATCTCATATGATTATTTATGCACCGGTGATACCGGAAAATAAATGCTTGAATTATATTGTACTGCAAGGTGAGCTTTGTAAAGGAGCGACTTGCTTTATCAACACCATATAGCAGTACCAAAATTCGTCAAGCCGGCAGTTGGGATTAAGGCACCAGCAGCAACGAATAGGTACATTTGTTCTGGCTTTACGCGTATAACCAGGCCGCGACGATCGCTCAGCACATAAGGCATCGTGCTGCTAAGCACAATGATGCACGTTCTACACTCTTAGTCAGGTCCCGCTTAACATGCCAGATATAATCAGCAAGCCGGACATTTTTCGTCTGGTTTCCTTGATATAGAAGGCATTTAACCAGGACCTGATTAAATGTGTAATGGCGGCCATGATGGCCGTGGTCGGTTTCGGGCGAAATACACTAACGTCCGTGTAGTCGGAACTTGAGCACGCTAAAAAAAATTCCAGGGGCCTAAACAGCACGTCTGCTAATCATTTGATGATTACAGCACGAAATACCCGAGATTATAATAACCTGCTGTATGACTGAAGTAACCGCTTCAGTAACGAAAAAAAACAGCTAACCTTACTTCTCTCTACAGTTGTTTATCTAATTTTCAACCTATTGCGGCAAAAAATGCAGTGATAATTTCACTACTCAGGACTTAAAGATACATTCTCAGCACGCTGACTCTGCCTTCTATAGGTCATCGCTGTGGGACAGTGCCAAAGCGAGCACTCGTTCTTAAGCTCCTCATCTTCTTCTTCGCAAGAGACGACTCTTACTGCAGTAACCCACAAGCGCAGTGCGCCTCAGTAATGGCACAAGAATGAATGTGTATTCTTAGTCGCATTGTCAAGCCATGTTCGCAATGTTCGTGCGAATTCCTGTGATGCACAGAATTTCTCGCTAGAATATCATTAGGGTCGTGTATACTTCACTAGTCGCGCTTCTCCCACTATTGCCTAGAATATTTGCTTTATTCTTTCAACTGTTTTTTTTATGCCCTGCTGAATGCAGGGACCACAGCGTGCGGTGGCGAAGGTCGCTCGGAGTCCGGCCGTTGCGGTGGAAGCGAGGGGCGCAGCCAAAAGGCAGCTGCGGAGGCCCGCCAGGAAAGCGATACAGCTGCCCGCTGCGACGGAGGTTCCGGGCGTTGCGATGGCTAGTCACGACCCAAGAAACCTCTCCAGAACATAACTGTAGCTGTGTAGTGGAAGGGGTGCCGGTAATGCAAGAGCGCTCGCTTCCATGACAGCCTGCAGTGATTTCCAAACCAAATAAAGATGCATATGTTCACTCGTGCTTATTACTGACGTCTACTGCCACAGGAATCTTCCCCAGGCTTTTTTGAAATGTCTATTAAAGTTTGACTGTCATCTCAATCCATTAGGTTAACTTATAATTCGCCATCTGCGCGAAGCGGGCTACAGGTGCTGGACGCGTTGTGCCCAGTCCTTGCAACCCTTGAGTGAAGCCATGGCCGACGATCACAGGTCATTTCGACAGGAGGTCAGAGAATCGTCGATCATTCAATGGAACGCGAGAGGTCTGAGATCTCGCATCTCCGATTTCCGCCAATTTGTTTCCGATTTCCAGTCATTGTCATATGCGAACCGAAATGACCGATTTCCAGTCATTGTCATATGTGAACCGAAATTATCGCTCCCAATCAGACTATCCGGCTACGAGTCATTTTTCTCATCAAGCGACATGGAATGTAGCAAGGTCGTTGTTTTTATTTGCCGAGAGCTTGCTTACGTCGTTCAGCCAGTGCAACCTCACGGCGACAATCAGTATGTGTGCTTGACTGTTAAAAATAGAAATGTCACTTTCGCACTCCTGGGTGTGTATCTCTTCCCATCAAGTCGATTCGACGCCAAACGACTGGACGACATTTTAAAAGCCCATCTGGGCCCATGGAGTATTACCGGGGAATTCAATGCACATCATACCATTTGGGGAAGCTCAAGGACCGATTCAACGGGACGACGTCTAGCTTCATTGGTCACCAGTCATGGTCTCGTCCTCCTCAACGATGCAAGTCCTACGTTTCTGCGAGGCACCACATACAGCAGCTGCCTTGATTTGTCATTCGTGTCACGGCACTTCGCCACGCAAGTAAAGTGGTTTTTGGACATTGAAACACATGGAAGCGACCATATTCCCACCCACCTGAAGACCAGAGATATTTCCAACACGTCTTCATCCACCACAATACGATGAATAGATTGGACGAAGTTCAAAACTAAACTTGAGGACGCTTGTCAGCAAGGCCTTCCCTGTGGACTTCAGCAAGCCATTAAAGAAACTGCTCAGATGGCTATGCGCACACAAATGTGCTCTCCAAAGTACTCTGAATTCGACCTGGAGTTAGAGAGACTTCGTGGGATCCGCCGTCGTGCTGAAAGAAGATACCGACGCACCAAGTCCATGGACGACCTAAGAACAGCCCGGCGCTTGCAAAAGAAGATACTACGCCATATTGCCACACCCACTTCTTGTCTTGTTTTGATGTATTCGGGTTTGACCGGCAGGGACGGTTATCAACGCTCGACGCTGTCCGCGAAGTAGTGTTCTAGAAGCGTCGCGATTGTAGTAGATCGGTTTGTTAAGATTGCGCCCCGCACGCGAATGTTCCAGCTTTGTCTAGAGATAACGCCGCCACCAGCGATATTGCTGGAAAGTTCGATAGCGCCTGTATAAGAGCCGACGCGCGTGACCGCTTGTCAGTTGATCGACGGACGACACCCTGTTCGCCGCTATCATTGTACAGCGTGTATTGCTGTAGTTCTAGTTCTCATTTTCCCGGCCACAAGTTCGGCCCAAATAAACAGTTTCATTCTGCAAACGCCGACTGCTGTCTTCGTCGACGTCACGACCACGTGACATCTGGTGGAGGTGCTGCTTCATGATCCGGACGCCACCGCGGAGCGCTGACCCAAGCCCAAGCCGCGAAGAAGACGAATCTAAGGTCAACCCGGATCCTCGAACCAGCCGCCGGCAGAAGGGACTACAACCAGAGTACGGGCTCCTTCCCGAAAACGCCAGGCAGCCGAAGACCGTCACATCTACCGCCGAGACGATGACAGACCAACTGCCACCTACAACGGTAGTAATGCAACAGCCAAGGGAGCCGCCAACTTTCCGTGGATCGTCTTTTGAAGACCCGGAGAGCTGGCTGGAGACGTACGAGCGAGTCGCCGCCTTCAACCACTGGGACACTGAAGAGAAGCTGCGCCACGTCTACTTCTACTTAGAAGACGCCGCGAAGACGTGGTTCGAGAACCATGAATCGAGCCTTCAATCCTGGGACCTCTTTCGGACGACGTTCCTCAATACCTTCGCGAGCATCGTCCGCAAGGAAAAGGCCGCTGCTTTGCTGGAGACCCGGGTGCAGCTGCCAAACGAAAACGTCACCATCTTCACGGAAGAGATGACTCGACTTTTCCGTCAGGCCGACGCTGCGATGGTGGAAGACAAAAAAGTTCGCCTGCTCATGGGGGGTGTCAAACAAGAACTTTTCGCGGGACTTGTCCGCAACCCGCCCACGACGGTCGCCGAATTCCTCACCGAGGCTACGACTATTGAAAAGACATTGGACATGCGGACGAAACAGTACAACCGCTCTCCGCTGTCTGCAACCTATTCCGAAGTGCACTCACTAGCCACTGACGACTTGCGCGAAACCATCCGAGCGATCGTGCGGGAGGAGTTGCGCAAGCTGTTACCTTCGCCGCAGCCTCAAGTGGATTCCATCGCAGACATTGTACGCGAGGAAATCAAAGAGTCACTGGGTGTTCCTCAGCCGGCACCGCGCAGCTTCAAGCAATGAGTTATGCTGCTGCAGCCCGACGCAACGCCCCTCCTCCTCGCCCGCGTCATGACGCCGCGCCGCCCCAGCAGTTCCGCCGCCAGGCACCACCGCCGCCACCACCGACGCCATACCGCCCGCCAACCGGCCAGCGATACACGCCGAGGAAGACCGACGTTTGGCGCGCCCCCGACCATCGTCCACTCTGCTACCACTGCGGAGAAGCTGGCCACACCTACCGCCGCTGCCACTATCGACGGATGGGACTGCGTGGGTTCGCCATCGACGCGCCGCGTCCACAGCAGGGTGAACGACCACGTGACATCGCCGACTATCTGGCAGGAGCGCATTGGACCCCCCGAGGACCTTCCCGATCGCCGTCGCCAGGCCGCTACGCCTCTCCCCAACGCCGCCAGTACACTGGCCCTTTCCGGGGCCGGTCGCCTAGCCCGTATCCGGAAAACTAAGGGCAGCAACCGATGGAGGTGCGGTTGCTGTACGACGAAACATCGAAGATCCTCCGCCGCCGACGACGACGCCACGACGAAACCTTGAAGACCCGACGCGAACCAGACAGAGCCCTGACGACGAAGCCTTGCGGACCGAAGTGGACCTGACAACGCAACGGGGAAGCAGCGGAACAAATCGACGTAGCCGTGACCCGACGCCACGACCTAACTGCAATGCAAGACGACGAACTAGCGACCTCGACGTCCTTATCGACTGCCACAACGTCACAGCTCTCGTCGACACCGGAGCCGACTATTCTGTCATCAGTGGACCGTTCGCCGCGAAGCTGAAGAAGGTTAAGACCGCTTGGGAAGGCCCCGAAATCCGCACCGCTGGAGGCCATCTGATAACGCCGATTGGTGTCTGCACGGCGAGAGTCACCATCAGTAACCGGACTTATCCTGCGAGCTTTGTAATCCTACAAAACTGCTCCAGGCATGCAATACTTGGAATGGACTTCCTAAGTGAACACGGCGCCGTCATCGACCTGAGGTCCGAGTCGATAACACTAACCTCAGATAAAGCGCTCCCGCCCCGCGTGACGCCAGGGAACCATGCATTGAATGTGATAGAAGAGCAGGTGACCATTTCGCCGCGTTCCAGCGTCATTATTTCCGTCGGCACCGAAAAAGCTGAAGACATCGAAGGTGTCATCGAGAGCGATCAGCGTTTGCTGCTAGATCGTGACATTTGCGTCGCAAGGGGCATTGCTCGGTTGCATGAAGGAAAAGGAAGCGTGATGCTAACGAACTTCAGCCAGGAATACAGACACCTGAGCAGGGACACGACGATTGCATACATCGAAGAAATCTCGGCCGTCAGCGATGCGGTTGCATTTTCGGATTCTGACGAAGCTACGACGATGATCCCTGAGCCACCCTTCGACGTAAACCCAAGTCTTCCCGCTCGCCAACAGCAACAGCTTCGACGCCTTCTGCAGGAATACAGGGACTGTTTCTCGTCGTCATCGCGGGTCCGACAAACGCCCCTTGCTAAGCACCGCATCATAACAGAAGAAAATGCTCGACCACTCCGTCAGAGTCCCTACCGGGTTTCGACGCGGGAACGGGAGGCCGTTAAGAAACAGGTCGATGAAATGCTACACGACGACATCATCCAGCCGTCCAACAGCCCGTGGGCGTCTCCCGTGGTGTTAGTGAAGAAGAAGGATGGGACCCTACGTTTCTGCGTCGATTATCGTCGCCTGAACAAAATCACAAAGAAGGACGTGTACCCTCTCCCACGGATAGACGACACCCTGGATCGACTCCACAACGCGAATTACTTTTCGTCGATGGACCTCAAGACCGGCTACTGGCAAATTGAAGTCGACGAGAGAGACCGAGAAAAGACCGCCTTTATAACACCGGACGGCCTGTTCGAGTTCAAGGTCATGCCTTTCGGTCTTTGCTCGGCACCTGCGACTTTCCAACGAGTCATGGATAGTGTATTAGCTGGCTTGAAGTGGCAGACTTGCCTTGTTTACTTGGACGACGTCGTTGTGTATTCCTCGAACTTCGACGAACACCTCCAGCGACTCAATCCGTACTTCAAGCAATCAAGAACTCCGGGCTCACCCTGAAGCCAGAAAAGTGCCGCTTCGCGTACGAGGAGCTCTTGTTTTTGGGTCACGTGATCAGCAAGACTGGAGTGCTCCCAGACCCGCAGAAAACAGCTGCCATCGCCGCTTTCCCGCCACCCACCGACAAGAAGGCCGTGCGCCGATTTCTCGGCTTGTGCGCCTATTACAGACGCTTTGTCAAAGACTTTTCACGTATCGCCGAGCCACTAACGCAGCTCACGAAGACCGACGTCGAATTCAGGTGGCAAACAGCGCAAGTCGACGCATTTCATGAACTGAAATGACGCCTGCAGACACCTCCGATACTTGCGCATTTCGACGAATACGCCGATACGGAGATTCACACCGATGCAAGCAGCATAGGACTCGGCGCCGTCCTTGTGCAGCGGACGGGCGGACTGGAAAGGGTTATCAGTTATGCTAGCCGGTCGCTGTCTAAAGCAGAGGTGAACTATTCCACAACAGAAAAGGAGTGCCTCGCCATCATCTGGGCTACGTCAAAGTTTCGCCCCTACCTCTACGGCAGGCCCTTCAAAGTTGTGAGCGACCATCACGCCTTGTGTTGGCTAGCTAACTTGAAGGACCCTTCAGGTCGCCTCGCACGGTGGAGCCTAAGACTTCAAGAATTTGACGTTACTGTCGTGTACAAGTCCGGAAGGAAACACTCCGACGCCGACTGCTTGTCTCGTGCCCCCGTCGACCCACCAACGCCCGACAACCAGGATGATGACAGCTTCTTGGGAGCCATAAGTACCGAAGACTTCGCCGAACGACAGCGAGCCGACCCGGAACTGAAGGGTCTAGTGGAATACCTGGAGGGCAGGACCATCGTTGTCCCAAAAGTATTCAGGCGAGGATTGGCATCATTTTCCATGAAAAACAACGTCCTCGTAAAGAAGAACTTCACTCCGGCCCGAGCCAGCTACCTTATCGTTGTACCTTCGGGACTGCGACCAGAAATTTTGCATGCCCTGCACGACGACCCAACGGCTGGACACCTCGGACTTTCCCGAACGCTCGCACGAGTACAAGAAAAGTACTACTGGCCGCGCCTTGCCGCCGACGTCACTCGCTACGTAAGGACGTGCCGAGACTGTCAGCGACGGAAGACACCGCCCACAAGACCAGCAGGCTTCCTTCAGCCGATCGAGCCTCCTCGGCGACCATTCCAGCAGATCGGGATGGACCTCCTGGGCCCGTTCCCAACGTCGACTTGCGGAAATAAATGGATCGTCGTGGCTACCCACTACCTCACCCGCTACGCCGAAACAAAAGCCCTGCCCAAAGGCAGTGCCGCTGAGGTAGCCAAGTTCTTCGTTGAGAACATCGTCCTTCGACACGGCGCCCCAGAGGTTCTCATCACCGACAGAGGTACGGCGTTCACGGCTGACCTGACTCAGGCGATCTTGGAATACAGCCACACAAGCCACCGCCGCACCACCGCGTACCACCCACAGACCAACGGCCTCACCGAGCGTCTAAATAAGACCATCGCCGACATGCTGGCCATGTACGTCGACGTCGAACACAAGACGTGGGACGCCATCCTTCCGTACGTGACCTTCGCGTACAACACGGCCGTACAGGAAACGACGCAGATGACGCCATACAAGTTGGTCTACGGACGGAGCCCGGCAACGACGCTCGACGCCATGCTACCAAACGTGACCGACGAGGAAAACATCGAAGTGACCACCTACCTACAGCGCGCCGAAGAAGCACGACAGCTCGCCCGCTTACGGATCAAGAACTAGCAGACGACTGACAGCCGCCGCTACAACCTTCGCTGACGCCACATGGAATACCAACCCGGTGACCGTGTATGGGTATGGACGCCAATACGCCGACGAGGACTTAGTGAGAAGCTTCTTCGACGATACTTCGGACCGTACAGGGTACTTCGACGCCTCGGCGCACTCGACTATGAGGTTGTCCCTGACGGCATTACGAACTCTCAGCGGCGCCGTGCGCGACCTGAAGTCGTCCATGTCGTGCGCCTTAAGCCGTTTTTTGCGCGTTAGCGAGCCTGGGGACTCTATTTTTTTCCTTTGTTATTGTAATTTATTTGTGTATGCCCTTGTTTTTTTTTCTCTTCTATGTTCTTTCACAAGCATCGGGACGATGCTTTTCAGAGGGGGGCAATGCCACGCCCACTTCTTGTCTTGTTTTGATGTATTCGGGTTTGACCGGCAGGGACGGTTATCAACGCTCGACGCTGTCCGCGAAGTAGTGTTCTAGAAGCGTCGCGATTGTAGTAGATCGGTTTGTTAAGATTGCGCCCCGCACGCGAATGTTCCAGCTTTGTCTAGAGATAACGCCGCCACCAGCGATATTGCTGGAAAGTTCGATAGCGCCTGTATAAGAGCCGACGCGCGTGACCGCTTGTCAGTTGATCGACGGACGACGCCCTGTTCGCCGCTATCATTGTACAGCGTGTATTGCTGTAGTTCTAGTTCTCATTTTCCCGGCCACAAGTTCGGCCCGAATAAACAGTTTCATTCTGCAAACGCCGACTGCTGTCTTCGTCGACGTCACGACCACGTGACAATATCGATAAACTAGAGACGGAACGATGGATAAAATTTTGCGCGTCGTTTGATCCTCGTACACCACTGTTTCAAATATGGAGAACTGTGCGAGGCCTACGTTCGGTTCCGGAACAGCGCTTTCCGTTCAAGGCCCTCGCGCTCTTCCAGCGCCGACAAGAAATTTAGGTGGCAGAAGATTTCTGCACTATGATTGTGGGCAATCAACGTGCACAAGTGTGCGTACCTTGGACGATATCCCAGAATCACGGGACACGCGCATAGATCTACCGTTCAAAATACAAGAAGATGACGCGGCGCTCGGCCTATGTAATCGGTCGTCGACGCCGGGCCCGGACGACATATCTTACAGGCTATTGTGCCACCTTGGTGAACGGGCACGAGATGCGCTCCTTCATATATTCAACGAGTCCTGGCAGGATGGCATGGTTCCCCAAGAGTGTAAGATCAGCCGCTTGGTACCGCTTCTTAAGCCTGGAAAGTCTCTCCTAGAGATTACCTCTTACCGACCCATTGCACTGGCAAGTTGCGTTCAAAAGGTAATGGAGCGAATGATCCTCGCCAGACTAGAATGGTACCTTGAATACTACGAGATATACATGAACGCCATGGCTGGTTTTCAACATCACCGATGTTCCATTGACAATGTTATCGATCTTGTCACGTATGTCCGACATCAAAAGACATGCAAACGATTATCTGTTGTCATGTTCCTCGATGTAAAAGGAGCGTACGACAACGTTCTTCATGACGCCATTCTAGAAGCCGTTTGATCAGTGGGCCTAGGTGGTCAGCTATATCGTTGGACACGCAGTTACTTACAAGGAAAGACTCTGTTTGTGAACACTGAAGATGGTCCAACCTCCCAACATAACACGCACCGTGGAGTTCCGCAAGGTGGCGTCTTCAATCCAGCTCTCTTCAACCTCATACTCATTGGTCTTGTGGAACGACTACCGAGTGTGGTTGAGCTATCAGTGGATGCTGACGACATCTGCATCTAGGCAACTGGCGTGACCCGGCCTCAGGTACGCTCAAGGCTTCAGAAAGCTGCGACGTTCATATCGATGTACCTCAATGAACAAGGTCTCAAGATCTCGCAAGCGAAATGCGCATTGATTGCTTTTAGCCGAAAGCCAATGAAACCATACGCTATATCTACCGACGGCCAAGTCATACCTTATGTCAGGACGCACAGATTTTTAGGTGTAATCATTGATAGGGACCCCTGCTGGGGTACACACGTGGCCTGCCTAAAGAGGCGCCTGACGGACATTGCCCATCTGTTCAAGTATCTTGGAGGGAAAACCTGGGGGACCTCAGTACATGCAATTATGCAACTGTACAAGACGCCTTTTCTCGGCTATTTGCGATACAGCTTGCCTGTGCTGACCAATACCTGCAGCACCAATATTCGCACACTGGAAAGCGTTCAGGCTATGGCTCTTAGAGTTTGTCTGGGGCTACCGCGATGTTTGTAAACAGCTGAGACCAGTGCGATTCCGGCCAAGACGCATATTATAATGGAAGCGCTCAGAGCACGTGTGAGGCATCTTGCTCGCGCCCCTACCCATCATTTAGCCTCTCTGCCTGAAGACCGACCTCGTGCCTCATTTTGTCAGACAGTCCTGCTCTACCGCACACGCCTACCAACAGGATATACAGCTCCAGCAAGAGTTCCAACTCCCCCATGGTGTATAAGTCATCCACAAATTCGACCCACGGTTCCAGGTATAAGGTCAAAAGCGCAGCGTCCGTCTCCAGCGCTCAAGCAGCTTTCTCTTCTTTTGTTGTACGAGACGTACAGCGAGCATAGCCATCTATATACTGACGCCTCAACCACCGTTGTTGGGTTTGCAGGATCAGTGATCTTTCGTGCAAGAACAAACACCGTGACGATTAGGCTATCCCACCAGACTACATTGACAGCTGCGGAACTTGCTGCTCTGCGTTGCGCACTTAGAGTAATTTATGACCAACCACCCAAGAAATGGAGCGTGTTCACGGACTCCAAGGCAGCTCTACAGTGCCTGATATACGCCTTATGCCGTGGACCTCACGAGCAACTAGTGTTGGAAATTAGAGAGCTGCTCCATCACCTCTTCGTGCAAGGACATGACATTACCTTTGAGTGGCTTCCAAGCCACTGCGGCATATTGGGCAACGAACATGCCGACGCAGCTGCTCGAACTGCACACGAAGACGGCGTACAAGAATCCATCGCGTTATCAAGATCGGATGCTGCGATGAAAATTCGAGAGATTCCCAATGAAGACATAAAATCATTGTGGAACACACCAAGTTTACAGCACACACGACTGCATAGACTGGACCCGTGTCGTCGACTTTGGCCTCCGTCCGGGCTCTCTCGACTCGAGGCAACGGTGCTTTGTCGACTGTGGCTTGGTGTTGCTTTCACCAAATCTTTTGCCTTCCGAATCGGCATGGCAGAGAGTACTACTTGCAGTCAGTGTGACAGCGAAGCAACGATAGACCACGTTCTTTTTCGCTGCCCTCGCTACAGCTCGCACAGACTGCCCCTAGCTGCTGTGTTGTCCCGCCTTGACGTCAGACCCCTGTCGGAACAGTCAGTGCTGGAATGCCGACCCCAAACATTCTGCACAGCGAAAATCATTTAAGGCCTTACTGAACTTCTTGCGTTCCAGTGGCCTATTGAATAGGCTTTAGTACTCCCGCTCTACAGCTAACTTTTGTTTATATTTATGTTATCGCGTGCCTGCTCTACTCTCCGCTTCCCTTTCCATCTTTCTTTCCCGTTATCCATCCCCCTAGTGTAGGGTAGCAAACCAGATACTACAATTATGGCTAACCTCCCTGTCTTTCTCTCGTTTTCATATCTCTCTCTCTCAGTTAAAATTATTGGAATATGAACTAAATTGAAATTAAGTGTATTCAGAACCTTGTTTCGGACCACAGCAAACAAGATTTTACCTAGAACGAACATTAACACGGGCGCCCAAATACTAGTATGAGAAGCGTTGCCATGTTCTATGGCGTTATGCGAACTTTCCAAGCAAAAGCAGCAACTTGATTATCGACTCCGCATCATAATTATCGGTCATGGTCAGTGTTGGGCGCTGAACTCATGGTTCGAGTTCTTGATGCTTCCATAGTTACAGATGTAATTTCGCAACTGCGCCAGAAAAACAACATCCACTGAATGAACCTTCCTAAAATTGCTGGCGCCGTACAAAATTCTACGCCTAAAAGGTCCACGAACCAAATAAACTGAAATCCCCGTGTACTTAGATTTAGGTGCACGTTAAAGAACCCCAGGTGGTCAAAATTTCCGGAGCCCTCCTCTGCGGCGTCTCTCATAGTAATATCGTGGTTTCGGGACGTTAAACCCCATCAATTATTAAAATAAACCCAATTAATTTGATGGGGAAATACACAAGTTTATGCATAGCGACATTTGGCATCGCGTCGAGAGGATCGATGGAAATTATTATAAGGCAAGCGTGAGCAAACTTTTGCACGGAGCACAGCTTAGTTTATACGGACAGACCCGGTTTGGTTTACGTTGTGTAAAGAGTTTCCGTTCCGTAACGTTCGCGCGTGCGCACTCTTCAGCTGGTAGGGTATTACCGAACTTTCCGCTCGGTAAGCCACAACTGCTGAAAAAAATCTATTGGCGAACGGACGACGGCGCACTACTACGTCGCCAGCTTGCAACCTCACTAAAGAGACCTCCGCTTCTGCAGCGCTGTGTTTCCTCTTTAGCTGCTCTCCTCCTCCACTTTCCTACTGCGGCTTCTATTGTGCCTTCCTCTCGCTCTCTTCAATATTACTATCATCCATTCTCCATTGCCCTCCGCCTTCGCTCACTTTCACCCTCCCCTGTGCCAATCGTTCACTCGCTTACGCCGACAACACGTGATGCACGAACGGGCCCTTTAACAAGGTCTCAAGGCAAATAATTTCTGTCAGAGGGAAACATCAGTTCTTGAGAATGTCGAATACGTCAGTTTTATGCGGAGCTGCGCTTTAGTAATCGAGAAATTAGAGTAAATGTAGACGACGATTTGCATCACAAGTGGGTAATTCTGGAACACGAGCCTGACGACGTAGTAGGGCCTCAGTACAATTAATCATAAGTACTCAAACTAGCGATGACAGAAAAGAACAATACAGTGCGTTACAAAACGGAATAACAACGCAACTGGCGTATTTTAGTCTGATTCATGCTAAAAAGAACTTATTGATGATACCCTAGTTTCGTCTTCGCCGGGCTGTGCTCCACTAACGCCCCTTGCTCCATTTCACCGCAGCGTCGGCTCTCGGGCAGTAAAGCGAGTAAAGGGCGGACATGGCTACGTAAGGAGACCGTTCTCGGAGGTGGGCGATTTGAATTGCGCTAACAGTACGCAACCCGCTAGAACGGAATATTCTATCAAAATAACCATTTTCTGCGCATGAAACAAGCGCTAAGACGTTTCTTGAACGCTGTTTCTACAATCCACGAGCTATTTTTTTCTATAATTTGCATTAGTGTGCGTGTAATTAAGGGCTGCTGTCTAAAACGTTCCTTCGGAGTTTCAAATGAGTTTCAGTTTGAAATTGCAGATATGTGGGATATGCCTGTATTAGCTCACCAACCGTCATCACGACCTGACCGATTCTCGTCATCATGGCCACACGAACCATTTGATAGTAACCCGCGCTTAATTTCGAAAAAAGCCGCCTTAGGTAAGCAATTCCGAAACAGACGGTGTATCAGGGTGGCGACCGACCGTGGAACTGAGGGTCTAGTTCAGTGGTTCTCAGCCACGGATATTTCGGGAACCCTTTGTGGACCGATGGAAGTTATGAAAGACCCCTTGCGGTGAGAGAAAAAAAAAGGGGGGGGGTATACATTAACACAACAGGTAGCATGACATAAGTGC
This sequence comes from Rhipicephalus sanguineus, assembly GCF_013339695.2. Taxonomy (NCBI): domain Eukaryota; kingdom Metazoa; phylum Arthropoda; class Arachnida; order Ixodida; family Ixodidae; genus Rhipicephalus; species Rhipicephalus sanguineus. Next base: position 149,794,951 of record NC_051179.1, read on the forward strand.
CCTTTATTTCTCCCAGGCAAAGAGTGATCAAACTAAAGCGCCATGGCAATTCGATCTCAACAGCTTGTCAATAAGCTGTGCGGTGTGCAGCCACATTCAACCTCTTTCTAGCTATATTTCCTCTTCAAATATGGAAGCCTAGAAAAAAAATCCCCACCATATCCACGAAGTGAATGATGTTAGAGGAGTTTGCAAGGAGATAATCGGGAAAACCGTGAATGCTCCGTACAAATTCTCTACTGTCATATAAAGACGTCACACGTTGTTAGAGTAGCGATTGTGGTCAGGTTGTCGTCGAACCACAAGCGGTCGGAGACCTTGCAGCTGTGGCCGAATGTGTGGCCGAGGAAATCGCGCTTGAAGCGTGCGTCGGCGCCATCAACATCAGGTAGCGACCGTTTTCGGAGCTTGGCAACTGCTTCCCGCGCCCGTACCTCTTCGAGATTCTCTTGCCGCCGCTTCCACGCTGCTTCATCTTCGCGGGCTTGTATGTCGGGGTACGCACAACGCTGACGTCTCTCTGCGGCCTCGCGAGCTCTCACCGCAGGGTCTTGGCGGCGAACCCGCGCTGCTGCTGCCTTGCGAGCCCTCCGATCCGCCGCCTGTCTTCTTCGTTCATGTTACGAGTATCGAAGTGCACTGTCGGAGTGGGCGAGCGCCGCATGCTGCAGTTGGCTATGCTATATGGGGTTTTGCTTGCGTTATTATCATCATCAAGGCGCTCGAAGAACAAGAGAAAGAATTCTTCTCTTTCGCGCGAGCGTGCGCATCCTACAGTTAGCTATGCTATATGTAGTTTTGCCTGCGTTAATCATCATCAAGGCACTCGAACAACAAGAGGAAGAAGACCTCTTTCGCGTGAGCGTGCGCTGAGCCAAGCTAGCGGGAACTATGACAACTAGTGGCTACTACGCCTATGGACAAGCCCCGAGCATAAGGAGCAAGCTCCTAAAGGCTCCTAAAAGTTTGTTCCCATGCATGTGTCGTAGAAAACTGCATCAGGAGCTTTACAGTCATCTCATGGAGAATTGGAAACGTAAAGCTCCTCCAGCGCAATGCAACAGCGCTATGCGGTGAAGCCACTCAAACATTGGGAAGGGTCACTGCCGCGAGACACATATGTCACGTGACAGTGGCTCCTTCGTTTTTCGTGAACACGGGGCGCTGGAGCCCCCGTTTCGACAAGCGGACTTGTTTTATTTTCAGTTGCAGCCTTGACGAAGACAACCCCAGTATCAGCCTTGAAAAAACAAGTTCGCTTGTCGAAACGTCGGCTCCAGCGCCCCATGTTCACGAAATTTTCATCTCTCCAACCCTCCATCTTCCCTTAAACTCGTCTCACCAATGTACTATCCCGGCTCTTGACTTTTGAAAGCTTGGAGTTTGTGAAGTAAATCATAAAAATAAGTTTTTTTCAGTATTTTGCCTTCTGGTTAACTCGCATGAAAAAGCAATCACCTTGTACTGTGCTTTCTCTTTGAACATTTCCCCCTGAGCCAAAATTGGCATCTGTCGACATTACACGCAAGGAGGGGAAAAGCTACAACGGAATACAGAGACAAAACAAGAAAGTTGCTGGACACTGCAAAATTCACAGATGCTTCACCATACTGGGCCAACGCAAACAATATGGTGGCGGTTGTAGTAAATAGAAGAGGCAAAATCACAGCCTGCGCTTCGGTTTCTCGAGCGACCACTATAGAAGGAAAGAAGGAAACAGAAAAAGGAGAAGGCAGGGACGTTAACCAGAAACACTTCCGGTTGGCTACCCTACACTGGGAGAACGGGGAATGGGAATAGAAACAAAAGACATAACCATTGCCTTAGCTATAAGTGAAGGCATGGAGCGCAACGCTCCACAGACAGTTATCACAGACTCTCGGGCCGCATATAGGAATTATCATAAAGGAAAAGTCGGCGCCAAAGCTCTCCGGATACTTACCGAAACCAGCAGAGAACTGGAGATTAGCTATGGCCAAACAAAAACTTGGGCCCCGGGACACGAGGGCGTTACTGGAAACCTCTATGCAGATGAGGCAGCACGAGGTTTCACTAATTTCCGAGCTGCCGATGGCAACATCGTGGAGGACCCGATACCCATGATCCTAGTTACAAAGCGATCCTGCAGTACTACAGGGAGAGGAGGAGACTGCCGAGCACCACACTAGAAACTTTAAGCCGTGAATTCTGCGGCGTTACGTACGCTCCAAACGGACACATATAGACACATCTATAGATTACATACTACCCCACAGCATACAAGGACACCCATGGTGTGGGAGCACACCGAGGCTCTACCACATCACATAGAAATGTGCGGCTCACACCGAAGAGCATGAAGAGGATAATACGAGACTGAGGTGGGAGGCGTTGCTGTCCAGCCCTAAAATAAAAATATACCGTCATAACTGCCCGCTATCCTATACAATTTTGCGCATTCACTATGCGACAATCAATGCTATGTTCTCTTCGAGGAGCCCATGTGTGAAGATGTCGCTGATGCGAGCAGAAATGTGTAACGCCAGTAATTTTATGCCAAATATTCTTACCACATGCATTTTCATACTTTCGATGAAAGCGAACTTCAGAAAAAAAATTACACCTCCTCCCGCTGAGGGGACCATGAGGCGATGCGAAGCCGGAGCACTTGCACGATCGCGTTCTGTTGGCGTTCGTTGGGCATGCTACCGACCTCGGGCATGCTACCGAGCTCGCGTCGTAGAACGCGAAGAGGAACGCTACGCGCGTCGTGGCTTCCCTCTAGCCTGGCCGTTAATTCTCACAGGGTGATAGGGGAACTCGGTCGACAGGCGTGCAAGAGGGGGGCAGAGTAGGAGAGGAGAAAGAGGGGGAGGGGACGCGCATGCGCTGGCGCTCATCGCCGCGTTGCGCAGAAGAGAATTTCGGCATGTCGAACCCGCATGGCACTTGACCATCACACTTCATCGGAAGCATCGACGGCGAACCGAAGTGAATCGAAGCAAGCGCTGAACTGAACGCGCGCAGCGCTCTACCCTCTTTATATTCACACTTGAAATACAGGAGACTAGAGGAAGAGAGTAGCGCATGCGCTGCGAGAGCAGAAGCGAGAGCGCAGGAGAAGCGCAAACAGGTGGTAGGAGTGAAGTGGAGAGAGTAACGCGCAGCTGCTGGAGAGAGGGAAGGAGGAGAGTTGCGCATGCTTAGTGTGAGTGCGGATGCCGACGACGCCGCAGGACGTGCAGAAGCTACGCGAAGCTTCGCATCTAAAAATAACATGGACCAGGGAAGCCCCGTTGTGTTGTTTTGTTCCTTGTTTACCTGTGGGAACAAAAGGCTCAAAGCAAGCAAACATCTATTTGCGAGGTAACTGGCTGGTGTCTCAACCATGATGTCCGAGCAGTAGTAGTAGTAGCAGTAGTAGTATCATCTACTGCATGACTAATACCCACTCTGGGGGATTGGCCAAGGAGTCATGTTATGAAAAAAAAATTAAAGTATTTTGAGTATTGAATGTTGATACCAATAAATAAATAAATGAATAAATAAATAAATAAATAAATAAATAAATAAATAAATAATATTAATATATATACAAAAACGCGTACGAATCCACGAAAGAGTGCTATAATAGTTTTTCAGCTTCTCTGTTTGTTCGTCTTTTTCTGCGGACCGAAGCACACTGTCCACTACACTTCTATCGCATGTCCAATGCCCTCTACTTGGCGAGTGGTTTAGCGGCTTCAGATTGCGTTTCCAGCGTACACGCGAGCTGGCTTGAAACGGTCTATAAAGATGGCCTCTTCACGACCGTTAACAAAAAGAGTGAAGTGCTTAGGGTGGAGCTTGCAGAATTTAAAAGGAGCGTCCTAAGGTGTTTGTGATGGAGCACGTGTAGCATCATGAATTATGAAGACATAGCTGATATAGAGTAATGATGGGTTCATATAAGCTGTCTTGGAATGATTACCCAGTGGCGGTGGTACAACAGTTCGGAAGCGGTCAGCATAAGTGTAGCTCTGCTGATGTCGGTTCCGAGGCAAAGAATACGCCGGGTACGCGAAGTGTCGGGCCGAAAACCAGCTCTGGGGATGAGCACTGTCTGTCCTCTTTCACCGCAGTGCGAAGGCCTAGTAGAACGAGAAGCAGGTGCTCTGTCCATGGAATTGTGGAGTCTTGTGCACGCAGTGATGCCTTAAGTTGACGGGTAGAAGCCTCCCACCATGCCCTTCGAACTGGGGTGGTAAGTTGTAGTTTGCATGTGTATAGCGTCTAGAAGGCGGGAGAGAGCTTGAAATAGGGACGATTCGAATCGTCTCCCTCGGTCTGTGGTTATGGTGTGTGGCACGTCATAACGAGCGGCCAAAGTGTACAATAGAGCATTGTGATGGTCCCACAATTCGTTGCTGGAGCAGTGGCGCCTTCGGCCACGCTTTACTGTCTTGCCCGATAAACTAGACGTGAGCGATTCTGCTATGGACGACGAAGAAAATGAAGTTATATAAAAGCGACGTAAATTGTGTGCCGTTTTCCTGCTAAGGATTTCTGATGACTAAGGAGACAGCAGCACAATGAGCCAATTAAGGCTCTGGGAATAAAAACAACAACGACAACAACAATAACAACGACAAAGATTCCTTAGCTCATATAATTGACATTCAGCGTCAGAACACAACACGCGTAAATATCTGCAGCTTTATTGGATATGATCATCAAGCCAACGTCTCAGTTCTCTTGGCCAAAGAGCAATACTGGCAGCAGAAAACCACGAGGGCGTGCCGCAGAGGTTTCTTAAGGCGCGACTAGCCATCGCAACGGCCGCTTCCGATGCAGCGGGCAGTTTCGCTCTCCTGGCGCGCCTCGGCTGCTGCCTGCTCGCTGCGCCCTTCGCTGCCACCGCAGCGGCCGGACTCGGAGCGACCTTCACCACCGCACGCCTCTGTACCTGGATTTTGAAAAAATAAACGCGTAAATAAAGAACTACTGTCTGAAATTTTGAAATAAATGGCATTAAAGAGCAGTGTCTGAGTCTGTACTCAGCTAAGTGTTGTGATTGGGATGAATTGTTAGCCGGAAGCCACGAAGCATTTCGAACAAGTAGGTATACCGAACTCCTTATTTTCTAGGTTATTACTGGCACCATTGGGACAGTAATTCTGTCCAGAGCTACCGTCACAAGTAACAGACTCTCACTCCCTGCGAACCCTCGACATCCTCATGTATTGGCTCCAACTGGGAACTGTTTACCAAAAGCACACCCAATTCAGAATTCAGCGATTATTATGTACACGTTCGTAATGCCCGGATGAGGCAAATTTGCATAATCTGTTCTTTGACGGTCCGAAGCACATTTCGCACCAAAATAAAGCGAACAGGGGCTCCTTGTAGTCGACTCACAGAGAACCTCCCCACTTGCCAATATATTAGGTCTATGACTATCACGGGTCCATATCTCAAGAGTCAGCATTGAACCGGTGTGGGCCAGGTATTCCAAGGTCATGTTGGAATCACAAATTTTTTTAAAGTCACCCAGCGCCACTGTGTTTAGCATTCTTCATTCTTAATACTTATTTCATAGTGATAAACAGTTAAAAATGGTAGCCGTCGCCGGGAAATGCAGAGAACAGCTCCTTCATTCGTTCTGATTTCTATAGAAACAGTACTGAGAGCGCGAAAGAGTACTGACGACTATAAGGACACGACTATGCCAGTGGCTGCTGACAGAAGTCTAGAATCAGCACAGCGTTGTAGGAGACTCGGTATTAGTAGCATGAAATTTCCATGCATTGGCCGCGAAGTAAATAAACACCGTGATTCACCGAAATAGGGCGATATTTAAACCAATGCGGCAATGAATTATGGATATACACTTGTTCCTGATTCTTCAGGTGTGAAATTATTGGGGAGTGATGAATGTAGTCTTCATCGTCATGTTCTTCATCTACCAATGTTTGCTTTCGTTGTAGTTTTTGTTCTTCATATCAATGCGATGTATGTGGTAGCAAATGTCAGTGTAGCGCATCTTGATGGCATAGCGTACCAATTAGGTAATGCACGTTGTATAAAGCACAAAACCTTTTACACTGACAAATAAATGAAATAAGAGAGTGGTTTACAGTTTTGGGGTGTTCCAGCATAAGTAGCTATACGACATGTGGTGCAAACACACCGACATTTGAATGCCGAACGAATGTGCTCCTTTCCTCACGGTTATTATGAGTATCACAAATTGTTCAATTATAATTACAATACAAATAATTGATGAATATTGGCATTGTGGTTGGGTTAATAGAATAATTTTAGAGCACATAGCTCTACCATGCGGATCAATGACTTCCGTGCTATTTTAATTAAAGCAGTCTGGAGTTTGAGCTCCAGGTAAATGTCAACTGCTAAAATTGGAATATCCTTTCTGGCGTTTTAGCAGCATTCCATCGAAGTCGAAATTTGATAAAGCAATGCGTAATTAACATTAAGACAAAAAAGAGAAGATATGTATAAGTCCATATTGTGTGGTTATTAATCAGCCTTGTAAGGAGTTCAATCATGTGTCCTTTCCTGCCGTAGCAATATTTGAGTGCAACAATTTCAAAACCGAAACAGAAAAATCGAAGGAAACAAATTATTATCTGTAGCAGGGGTCGGCCACCTGTTGAGGCTGAGGGCTAAGTTTTCTTCAGCCGACACGGCGAGGACTTCAGGACAAATGTGTGTGTGACGGGGGGAAGGTGGGGGGACGGCGGTCCTTGCAGCCAAAAAGGAAAATTTGACGAATTGAGAGTAATGTACAAAACAAGAATAGATGTCACATGTATTCACAGCACGCATGCCGCAAGGTGGCACTTTAACATACCTCACAAGGAAAAAACTCCAGCAATGCGAATTTCAGTGCGGAAATTTCCTAGCCAGCTCGCAAATATTTACAACAAGGATGCCCACCGATAGAGGCTGAGTATTGTGGAGGTATTCATCGGTTTGTCGGGCACACAAGGTTGATTTGATCAAATTCATTTACGACAAAGTCTGTTCGCCGTTAACTGCTGAACAATGTTATCATGGTTGCTGCTAGTTTCTTCAAACACGTAAACTTTGAGCATGTGAGGCCAGTCTAAACTTGACTGTGTCTAACATAAAATGCCTATTTGGGCTCACCGTCTGCCTGCAGATAGCCAGTTCCAACTGGTGCATATTTGGCAACTCCCCGAGATCCGGATTAAAATTATTCTGCAAAGTTCGGATGCCCCTGAATGCTTTTGCAAACCGGAGAACCTAACATCTACATCCCTTTTTATGTATTGTAATGTGTGACAGTTTTCTGTGCGAAGTGGTGTGCTCGCGTCCCCTAGAAACCTATTGCAGCAAGATAAGTGACAAAGATTAGACTCACTCGCCTGCTGTTGTAAACGCTTAAGTTTGAGTTCAAAACCCTTAACTACTGCGAGTATGAGGTACACCACTTTCCCTTTCCCTTACAACCTTGCCGGAGGGCATATATTACTGCCCCGCAGGCCGCAGGTTGCAGACTCCAGCATATAGTCTTAGCTGGGACGCCGTATATATAACACATTCTTGTTGGTTCTTTATGTGCATGTAAGTGAAATGCATTGCGAAAGAAATCTACGCTATAGTAGAAGTGGTCAGTTCAATGGCCGTCGTAACCTGTACGCAAACGTGGGCAGGTGCAGCATACTCACCGGCGACTAAAATGGCGCCAGCCATGAGAGCAATGAGTAGGGCTTTGGCATTCATGTTCACGTCGGGAGGATTTCTGCAAAAAAAGTACAGATAGCTCTGCAGCTTGCACATATTTATAAATGGGCCCATCACTGCTTTTACGCATAATCTGTGTAGTCACGAGCTCTTAAGCTCTTAACTTAAATCATATTAGGTTCCACTTACGACATTCGGGTTGTCTTCCCTCGAAACATGGCAATTGAAGTACATCGAAGCTATAAGAATGACCCACAATAAAAAACAAACTACTAGCAGCCTCTTTCACACCGTCATGTCCAGCCTAACTTACGTCCACTGCGAGATGGAGAACAGTCCTAACGTTCTCCAACCCACTCTGTCCTGCTCGAGCAGATTGAATACCGCGCCTCGAAACTTATTAATTTCGTCGCTACACCACGAATCTTTTAGTACAAATGGTTGCAAGTAAGACATGCATTAACTGAGCACAGGTCCTTGTGATTCCCGAGCAGTGTACTGTGAAAGTATGGCACACCTCGCATGCAGGCGAAGGAGATTTGGTTGTACTTACTATTCAACGCCTTCAGGTGATGAAGAGAAGCTTGTAGTGTAGCCATGAGCGGGTGCGTATTTAAGCTATTTTGCGGTGGAACGTCACAGTAAATTAAGTGGGTCATTCTGCCACGTCGCAGTAAATTTCCACCAATGTGGTTCCGCTGATAGTGTGAGAGGGAAGAGAAAGTGAAAATATTGCAATTTCTGCGACACTATTGGCTGCTTTCTGTGCAATAGCGTAAATGAGAGCCAGGCGTTTGCTCGTATGATGTACGAGTGCACTGCGCCCGCCCCTATGCGTCACTTGGACGGGAAGTGAGGTTGAAATCGGAGGCCACTGGAAATATTTATCATGACAGGCAGGCCAATGAGCGAAGAAGGTATTCACAAAATAAAAGTGGAGTTTGGCCTACGTTGCCTTCTTCCACTGCGTCTACAGATTTGTTTCTAGATTACTGGTGGCACAGCGCACTTTCTAGTATTTAGTAGAACTCGCTGTCGGGCTCGTTGGTACATGTCTGAATTAAATAGTCAACTTCGCGCCAAATTCACATTAACACAGAAGAAGAAACAGAAGAAATTCACATTCACGCAGAAGAAGAAGAGCTCCCGTCCTGTCTTGTGTTTCTTCTTCTGTGTGAATGTGAATTTGGCGCGAAGTTGACTATTTAATTCTAGTAGTTAGAATAAACTTACGGCAAAGTGTACGCAATGTAAGCCTTGATATCATAAAACATATGCCAGAGCCTCATAACTTTTACGTACTGTGGTCTATGAGAATTCTGCTTAAACTCTCCGTGGGGAATTAAGCGCTGCACTGCTGTAATATTAACCATGAAGGCGCGGGAGTGATTCCCAGTCACGGCAGGCGCATTTCAATAGGTGCGAAAAGGACATGCAGGCACGTAGTTAGTTTTAGGCAGTTAGTTTTGCACAACCGCGGGTGGTTAAAACAGATCCGGTGTCAGCCACTATGACGTGCCTAAAAACCAAATGGCTATTGGGGCAAGAAAATGGTCAAAGTATTAATTTTGGGAATTTCATCTCGCTGATTAATTGCGTAAGCCGACTCCATGCGTAACAAAGTGGGCTAGGAGGGGATTTCTCTGAAGGCACGAACTAGCGACCAATGGGACATTTTTCTATCACAAAATATGGAATCACCGATTCCATTTATTTTCGTTGAAGCATGTGTCAATTATAAGCATTTGATATAATTACCATACCTTCTTGTAGAGATTAACGAAAACACATTTATTGGACGCAAAATAGGAATGGAAATGGGAGAAAGTAGAATGGAAGGTATGTTAACCAGTTTCGGAAGATCGGTATGCTGTCCTGCACGTGGCTAAGAGATGGTGGAGATTGAAAGAAGAGTAAATAAACAGAGAGAGATAGAGAGAGAGAGAGTGAGAGGGCAAGCACACAAGTAATGTCACAGTCCGGCACTTTGCTGCATACGGCACAGCTATCAGTCTTTAGCCGCTCGTCCAAGTATGGTGTTCTCAAAATTTTAACAATGCATTCGTTGCCTTAGTTCTCAAAGAATTTTCAAGATAATGTTCGAGGATACTGGCTAGCGAGCTTTTTTTGTTGTCCGAGCGATTGTAAGTCAAGCAGGAATTACAACACGACCAGTTCGTATGAATTCATAATTACGAAAAGACCAACACGCGAAATACTACAAAATTACAAAGGAACAAAAGATACACAATTTTCTTTGGCGTTAATGCAACTCAGACACATGGCAGATATCGTGGCTAGTTAGAGTAGTGACATTTGAATATTTCAAGTTACTTTGACAGAAAAAGGTAATTCATAAATAAGAAAAAAAAACAAAGCATTCCTGTCCCATTTTATTGTTTCTGATGTTTCGTTTTTATCGAAAGTGTTAAAAATGCATGCTGTAAGCATATTTTACATAAATGTACTGACGTTACACTTCTCTGCTCGCGTTAGTGACATCTGGGCACATTGGCTCTTTCAAGAGAACATAGTATGGATCGTGGCACACTGCATGCAGAAAATTGTATATGATGGGGAGCAGTTTCAATAAATCTTCTGTTCACAACTTGTAGTTAAATACGTGAACAAGTTGCAGTGTAGAAAGTGTCACAGCCATAAAGCAGTTCGGTGTATAACAAACTCATGAGGTGATACTTTTTCACCACGCGAATAGCGTAGGTACCGCAGCATTGTTGCAATAGGTAAGGCACAGGAAGATACAGTTAGCAAAACGTGTTTCAGAAATTTTCTGTGTTACTTTTATTCCATAGATACTGGAAGGAGAGCTTTGTTTGTATTTTTTCTTCTCTAGGGGGCACTGACTTCGAAAATCCCATACTAAGCATGTTCCTCTAAAGAGTTGTTACGTCTTGAACTTTCACGAGGACTGAGGTGTCATTTTTTCTTTCGTATAAAAGCATGCCATGTGGGATTGCACCACTTGTGGCTACTCAATATCTGCGGTACATCACGCTTCCCGGTCGGCCGCATAGGAAAAGTTTGCGAAATAGGCTTCAAATCTGTTTCGAGCTAGAACAGAAATAATTCACGCAGATTTCAGTAAACAAAAAGGAAGGATTGGTTCATGCATTCGCCGTCTAACATTTCGCCTATGTTGTAGGGCTGCTCAAACGGACGCAGGCGGTACTAGACAAGCTCAACACGATGATTATGAAGCTTGTCAAAACTACCCTAGGAACATCGGGTAACCCTGCAACTCACATATTGATGAGATCAGGGGTTCACAGTACAATGGAAGATATTGCGGAGGCAGATTTGCTACCGCAGCAGAAAAGATTGACAAAACACGGGCGGGAGAAATTTATTCAGTGCAATAGCAGTAGAGGTTTACTCAGTACAAGAGCAAGCAGCCCATGAGAGGCAAAAATAGAGTTGCATGCGGAGCTAAGAGACATGATTAGAACCACCCTCGCCCAAGAAACATGTCTCCGGAGCGTCGCGTTATCTTGCAGAGATATGATGGAAAGAAACAATCGTATGATGAATGGGAGAGATCATTATTACGTGTGAGGGCAAGATAATGATTTTAAGAGCGCTGGTCCTTCACGGAGTGAAATAGCAATTTTTGTCCCACCCACTTGTGCAAGATTACGTTTGAACCTCTATTGGGCTGGGCAAGTTAACACTCATGTCCGCCAGCTGGCTACCTGTACAGCCGTCGACAAAAATGCCCGTAAGCCCACTACAGCAGAAGACGTCATTCCCGTATATCCTAAATTACATTGCATAGATCAACATCCAAATGCGAAGTCAAGAATTCAAGTTCCATTTGAGCTCCGACATATGACAATAGTGAAGCGGGAGGCCTATGACATGTCGAGAGAAAAGATGCTGTGGCTGAAAAGAGAGTTCCAGAAAATGCTTGATGCCGGCATCATACGAACTTCTACATCTCCTTTTGCTTCGCCAATAACCATCAAATATAAACAGGACGGACATTTTGTCTCTGCACAAACTACACACTGATAAACAAGCAAACTCACGTCTTCCCCTTTCCGATATCGTATATCGACGAAATAGTTATGGAACCCGAGGCTGGAAAGTTTTTTCTTCGCTCGATTGTTCCAAGGACTTCTGGAAAGTGCCTCCGCAAGAAAAAGCAAAGTATTTTTCTACATTCCTTACGCCGTTTGACGCGTATGAGTGCAATCGACTACCATTTGGCAAGAAGAATTCTTCAGCCTTGTTTCAGAAATTGATGAGTGTTTTGGAGCCACACGTAAAAACCTTCTCCATCGTTTACATTGACGATATCCTTGTGTACTCACGTCCAGCAGAGCAGCGCTCTGAACACCGAGAAAAAGTGTTACAAACCCTTAGTGGCGCGGACCTCAACATAAATGAGAAGCAGAATCAATTCTTCAAGTCAAAAGTTGTTTTCCCTTGAAGAGTGTTCGACGAAACTACCAAGAGTACAAAATAGGAGTCCGTCCGAAGTATCAGTAAGCTTACAAAAACACATGATATTCACCCGCTTCGAGTCTTCCCAGGACTCACAGGCCACTTAAGGGGTTTTATTATTTCTCGAAGATGACGTAGTGCTTGACAGAGCTCATGAAGAAAAAAGTCCCGCTTACTTTGAGCCAGTAAGCTTACAAAGCCACATGACATTCACTGACTTCGAGTTATCCCAGGACTCACAGGCAGTTATCCCAGGACTCACAGCCACTTCAGGGGTTTTGTTAAAGATTTCTCGAAGATGACGCAGTGCTTCACAGAGCTCATGAAGAAAAAAGTGCCGCTTACTCGGACCAAAGAATGCCAAATGGCTGATCAAGAACTTTTACAACGTCTTTAATTGGACGTTGTTCTGCCCTTACGAGATTATAGTTTGCCTTTTGAGATAAATACGGAAGCTTCGCATTAAGGCACAGGGAATGTTTCTTACCAAGGGGAACGTCAGTTGACTTCTAGCAAACCAAACTCAGCAGAAATATTGAACAACTGAGCTGCTACCGTTTTAATAGCTGTCCGCCACTTCCGATCGTACGTCGACAGAAGAAAGTTTGCATCGCACACGCATCAGCAATGCACCTAATGCACCTTTTGAATATGGAAGAGGCTAGAGGGCAATTGGTTTGATGAGTCAATGAGCTTCAGCAGTATACTTTGACGACTTCCATCGTCGAGAGAGTGATCTCACAGATGTTAATGCTTTCTCTCGATTTACAGTCGAGCACCCCCACGGAACCGTAGACATGACGAGATTATGAGAAAGTTATGAACCTCTGTACTTCAAGGATGGCAGGTTGGGTTTACCAGAGACCTCTGTACTTCAAGGATGGCAGGTTGGGTTTACCAGAGACACTGATTGTAAAAGCGCTTGATTTGTACCAGGACAGCCCAGGATCAGATGGTCATGATGCCTTCCGGCGAACGTATCACAAGCTTCTCAAACGGTTCACAATAAAAACATGAAGAAAGACATCGAATAATATGTCAAGTTGTGCCACTTGTGTCAAGTGAACAAAGCAAAATACCGGCTTCGACCAGATGAGCTCGCCTTGCCAAATCACTCGGACAAATCTTTTGGAGTTGAGCACGCGGACTATGCCTAAATAAAAAAAAAAAAGAGTCCAGGAGTTGGCAAGACGGTCCTTTCTGGTTACTGCAGATCAGTGCACAAGAATTCTAACGCCGCGTCCTGGACGAAAAGACGCTAACAGAATTATGGCTTTGCTTGAGCGAGCGACGTTCTCGCACTTGAAAGTTCTGATATCGGACAACGAAACCGCATTCTTAAGCAAGACGCGTCAGCAGTGGGCAGAAGGTCACGCTACTACGCTACGCGGTTGCGCTTCATTTCACCCGCAGGCAAATGGAATTGCTGAAAGAGTCATTCGCGACACGGAGCTATCCATATTCATCTATCCGACGTTTAAAGGCGGATGGAACTGCTTCCTAGAAGCGGTTGTGGCTCTGCACAACAGAACACGCACTACGAGTCTTGGCAGCAGATCACATTTTGCTGCTTATGGCGTTGTTGGGATATCGCTGTAAAACTGCAACTGTTTGAACGCCGGAAATCTAACCAGGAACAGAGCTGGTACCGAAATGTGGTGAAGCTACAGTTCGACAAGCGACACCCAGTACACAGGGAGGATATTGAATTCTTAGCTACAAGCAACGTTCTTCGGTATCACCACAGGAGGGTTGATGGGAAGAAAACGGGGGGGGGGGGGTAGGGAAAAAGATGGAGAAGAAGACGCGAGAGTACACTTCTTAGAGAGGAGAAAAAGAGGAAATAAAATAAACAGTAATGATGACCGTGCGGGCTTTATTATTCTCGATGTAGTTACAAACTATACCAAGAATCTGCAAAGAACCTTTGGCACTACATAAGATGCATGTCGTGTTTCTAGCGCTCTTTTATAAAACAACGACCGTCACTCGCTTTGTTGTCTTATTATCTTCATTCAATTCACTTTATCTCTGAACTGCGACAAAATTTTCAACATGTATTTCACATAAATGGCGAGCAGTGAAATCAACACGTCTTGAATAAATCGAACAAAAACAAACAGCATGGCAAAGCGTTCCAGTGATGTTTTTTGTTTTTTCTTATTGTTTTCTGCCCTGTATATAGCGTTCACCACACCTCTTCCTTCCTAAGATATATTCCTTACCTAATATTTCCCTGAATTGTCAGAAAAAATTATTTTTATGTAGAAAATGTGTAGTTATTAAGTATGGCGCTGAACATGCGCGAAATATTAGTGAAGTACACTTGTAACATGGCTTCTTGCCCAGAAATGCTTAGGCATCAAGTTATAAAATAAAAAAAAGCTTATGTTGTCTTTGGGGCGTTCGGTAACCGCTTCCATCGAAACCACCACATGGTCGAACACGGTTCATGAGTATGTTGATGTCATGTTAGTCGAGGGGCGCAGCCGCATTGCTTGATGTTAACTAGAAGACAAAGTAGGCCTTGTTTGATAAGCCACTTTCTTTCTTAATAAGGTGAAGAAAGACTATTGCGATCTTAGCGAAAGGTTTGGGGCTGATCACAACTCGTTGCTGTTATTTGGCTGTTTATATACGGGTTCGAGTATATTTATGTGTGTTGTCTTTCTATCTTGATGTAACAGTAGGCCACTAATACTATATGAGTTCACTATTAATGCGACGGCGTTACTGCTCAACTGCAAATATAGTTTCAGCGCAGGATGTAGTGCTGTTTTAGCTTCCCACAAAATTACGAACAGCAAAAGCAAGAGAGTAAGTCAAATCAAGGTTTTAGAGATAAAACGTCGATAGACATAAATAATGGTCGCGCGTTTAATTGCCCTTCACGCAGAATGGACGACTGTACTGCATCAGAATGATCTATTTTAGGTCACCTTTTTAGTTCACAAGTGCGTGATGCAGAAAGAGCGTAGGTTATTTTCAGGTGCGACAGCGCAAATAAATTAATCGTTGCAAGTTACAAATGTCTACATCAAGCATTTAAAGGGCGATATGCCGCGACTTCTCACAGGGTAAAGCGAACGAAGGATGTAATATTTCAACGCTGTGGCGGCAACCGCGTGAAGCGGCTGCAGATGCGCTGCCGCACAAGCCATGAGTTCATGATGTATGTCTTCATCTACACATCCGCAATCGCATTGAGAAGTTTCAATGCGGCGAATTCTGTGCAAAAGACGCTTTGTGCAAGCACTACCTAGCCTTAACCAACGAATATGTGTTTTCAAAAAATCTGCCGAAATACAACAGAATTTTTACTTCAATAAGCGAATCAATATTAATAAATCAGAGCTTTTAGAATTTGGGAAAAACAGCGCATTTCTACGCATATTGAAAAATAACACCCTTAAAATATGGCGCAATTCATTTTCCCATATTGGGATGGTAACCGTATCATCCTTGTGATATGTTTGAGGTGCAGCTTCGTCAGCTTCTTGTTGCCAGGAATGCCGGTATTCATGTTGCCAGGAGTCCATGTATCCACAAGAATTGTTTCATGATCATTTTGGTCTACCTCGTATTTTTGATTTTATTTTAGGGCCGTCGTGGATATATTCCTATATGTAATTTTTTACAATGCTGTCTTGATTGATATGTTATGTATTTACATGATAATCCATCTAAATGATGTATGTGCCATCTGCTCATTTCAGAATTTCATATAAGGGGACGTGCATTCTTTGTATTTTCGAGACGTCATATTGGAGTATCATGGTGCTGTTCAAGTTGTATATTGTATGGACAGCCTATTAATATCTTCTGGTGTTACTGCGACAAGGCTTTTTTGTATGTAATTTCTCGACCCTGTATATTATACGTCCGACACTTGCAGGGGCTAAGGAGTAGCCGGAACCCTAATTGTGCGCCAACGTCTTCTGCTGGGATGTCAATAAAAAACGCCCCGCCTGCGCGGAAAGCGCAGCACAGTCACAGCGAAAGCTGAAAGAGCGGCATATCTAGAGCCCGTTGTAAACTCCCTTGTGGCTACTGATACAAGTACACAAGCAACGTGGCCACTACGCCACAAATCAAAATTTTTGTGTGTACCATGACATTATTCATCATTCTGCGAAGAAGCGAGGTACCATCTCTAAGGCATTATGTGCACTTCGTTGATGCGACGGTTGATGGCGATGAAGAATCATGGCTGCACCCTTTGAAATGAGTTGGAAGCTTTAAACGACCAACTAGTTACGTAATTCGCATTCTGTGACGCCAGGTTGTTATTTAACTCTCGCACCACTCTATATCATACGTTGACATGAGAAAGAGAGAGAGAGGGAAGTAACTTTATTGAGACCCTGAGGAAATAGATTGTGGGAGCCTTATGGGCTTCCTTGGCAACCAATGGAGGTGCACTTGCGTGAAACCCACTACGCTATAAATCATCATAATTTTTGTGAAGTAGGGAAGCAGCCACTATGCAATTTTTCGTCATTCTGCGGATAGCCGTGGTATCCGCACACACCTCTAAGGCACTATGTGCACTTTGTTGATGCGGCGGCTGATGACGATGGCGAATTATGGCGGAGCCCTTTGTAATTGGTTGGAAACCTTCAACAACCCCTTCGTTGCGTAATTCGCGTTGTGTGACGCTTGGTAACAGAATTCGCGTTGTGTGACGCCTGCTTGTTATTTTGCTCATCTACCACACTACATTACATAGGTAAATGTGGTTCTTTCTCGACATGAAGCCTGTATAGGATCTTCTTGCAAGGCAGTATCATGCACCGGCATGGCTCTGAGGCAGAATACAGGGCTCCCACGCAGAGGGCCCAGGTTCGAACCTCGTTTCATCCCGGATATTTTTTCTTATTTAGTTTTTTTTTTATTTCGCGCGATAGTGGTTACGGACACCAGCGGCTGCGGCGCACAACTACGGCGCAAAAAACGGCCCTTGTTGTGATCTCGTAACAGCTTTCGCTGTAAAAATGAACTCTTGTCAAAGGAGTGGACCGCGTTAGCTATGCGTGAATTTATTGATGCGTATTTCAGGTCCGCTCATGGCAATCGTGTTGAAGTAGTATTTGCGGTGGGCACGTAACACAACGCACTTTTTTAGGACCTCCTTGAAACGATCCTGCAGTATGATTCGATGCACACTGTAATGGAAATCATGAGTGTGACGACATTGTATATTGCAGTGACACTAGCCTGTAACTCGTATTGTATCGCTGGGACTTCGCTGTCGATGAGCTCGTCATTTCGAAAAAGTAAGGTGCCCCATTAATTCATCAATGGAACAATGCTTTGGGAATAAATTGGATGGGGGGGGGGGGGCACCTCGAGTTGGGTTGAATTACACGACTCTGAATTAAATTACACGGCAGCTGAATGTGCACGTTGCCGTTTAGATTACTATGCACATGGGGATAGAGGCATCTGAGTAGTCCAACCCCATGCAGTGAATCTGTTAGAATGCTGTGACGTATTCGCCATTACCAGGAAAGATGATTAAATGACTCTTTTCCCGCACTATAGGAGGGGATGAGCTTCCGCGATGGGAAAGGTAGGGTGGATCAATTTCAACGCTGCTAAATAAATAACTAACAAGCAAACAAACAAACAAACAAACAAGATAAATAAAGCACGCACGAAAGAAAGAAAAAGCAAACCGAACTTTCGGGCTATAGTTAGTGTATTTTGCCAGCAGTTTTGTGCTGTGGCGAAACACGAAATCATTGCGAATTTCCGCGTACACGGGTGCTCTGGAATCCCGTTAAACACCTGCTGATATTTATTGGGTGCTGTGTCAGCGAGTTTGGGCGTTTAACTAGGCATAACAAGTCTTTGAACGAACCATTTGGAGACATGCATTTCTGTTATAGTCTCTTTGAATCTCGAGATATCGGTCTTTCTAAAAGTAGTTGTTTTTTCCTGTTATGAATTTCATGTAAGAGCTATTTTAGTTCCTAACAGGAGCTGTAACTGGACATTGAGCTGAGAACATTTGTACCTGGAATGGAACTACGGAAGCATGCCAGGAGTCCTGCAACGCCGATGCCTAGTGGATACGCATGTTTGGGCAGGCAGACCTGAGTGCTTTGTATTCCTTTCGACGTATTAATGCGATGACGCACGGCCCCTATTGCCAACAGCGCATTCGTCGCTTCGCTGTGGGCCGCATATTCAGCCTCATTCGATGGCTCCCAAGTTTCGGTCTGCAAGTTCACCGTCCGTATCGCCGTGTTTGCCGCCACAGTGAAAGTTAGTTGCAGCATGGCAGAACGTGGCGAAGGGACTAAGCGCATGCAACCCTCAACGCTAAATAAGCTCGCCTTTTAGGTTTTGCGGAAAATAAAAAAAAACAAGCAAACAAACAAACGAAAACGCGATCAAACGATCTGCAAATGCAAGAGCACTTCAGTCACGCTTTCTTTTACGGAGGCGTCGTGCAAATCCTGGGGTTTATTCGTGCATTAAAAAGACAAGCGCGCGTAGCGTAACCGTTCAGAGAATAACTGATTCTAACCTGCAAAATAAAATGTATATGGAATTGGAGACCGAGTGCAATTTTTGAAAGTCAGTATTGGAGACTGTTAGTAGTGGGAAATTGCTCTTAATCGGAAAGAACATATTGATGGGGTACTAATTATAATTCAAGGGGTCGTACGTGGCAAAACCACGATATGGCTATGTGGCTCGCGGTTGTCGAGGGCTCCGGAAATCTCGAATCTCCGATGTTCTTTAACGTCCGCTGACATAGGCAGTACACGGGAATTTAGTATTTTGCCTCCATCAAAATGCCACTGCCGCGCCCTGGTCATCTCCCCTCCGGCTCCAATCACTATGCGTCTCGAGCACGGAACATAGAACCTGCGGGGCGATGTCATAAATTAGGACTTTAGAAAAACCATCACGGCGACGGCGACGGCAAAAATGCGTCCTCAGTTGCCAGGTAATTCTCATCGCAATCAATGTTTTGATGCCGATTATTGAGTAGTTTGGACGTCGGAAACATGGAAAATGTGTGAAATGCCACAGGCAAATGCATGTTGGCCATGCAATCGAAGTAAAAATAGATTGTTGTCCTAACTTAAAAAGCAGTGTAAACCTGTCTTATTTGTGAAAGTTTACCCGGGTACATTTTTCTTTTAAACAATAAAGTTTGTTTGCCGAAGGCTTGTAGCGTCCCTGGAAATCGACCCTTAAGTCCGCCTCACTGCGACGACGCACCTAGCTGCAAGAAAAGATATGGCGGCCACGGTGGTGGCAAGGTATTAGCTCCTTTGTGTTCTCCCATTTCTCACGCGCATTTGTCTGTTTCCCCCAGTTCCACCGACCAAGTGTACTAGAAATATATCACCTATAATATAGTAATATCTGCAGTGTTACGTGCCTAACGGTTGATGCGAATTGATTTTAACCCCGTGCCGCTTGATGCGAACGTACAGTACAGCGCAGGTGCGAACAGGTGCTGCCCGCGCTGTCGCGAAAGACGCGGCAGTCACGCGCTGGCGCGGGAACCCAAGCGCGGGTATGCGCACCGCGCCGCCAGTTACCCATCTGCATCGAGTCGTAGCCGCCGAAATAATGCGCGCGAATTTTGGAGGCCTAAATGCACCTTCGCCTGCCGTCACGTTTACATTGCAGATGGTGCTGACGTCACGTTTTTCTTCCAACACGTCGACGCGTGCTGCTTTGCTCGAGGTAGCGTCGATGTACTATACCTTCACCCGCCTGCCACGTCAATGCAAGGCAGGTCGCAGCAGTGAGACATCCTCTGCAAGGTGGACGAGGACAGAAAGAAGAAGCGGACGGTCTTGGCGAAGGAGCTAGGCCTCGTAATGACAACAAGCACGATTGTTCGGAAAACGCACACCTGCCCACTCTCCGATTTGCACGGCAGACTCCTCAATTTTCAGGAAACATGCCGATTGTGGGGACATGGCCGTAATTCTCCCGAAGAACATCCTCAACACCACCCCGATAAGAAAATAGTAAAAAGAAATGGCAGCGATTCTAAAATTTTCTGGCCTTCATATATCGCGTGCTAAACGCTCCTTAAGCCACTTTCTTCAGAGTACTCTGGAGTCATGCGGAAACGCGTACAAAGATTGGGAAGGGGCTACTAGCTGTCACGGTTCACAACCCTTCTGGTTCAATAATTACACATGAGCGCACGCGCCGTATATTTAGGATAACAAGTATGACTGTTGACATCTAAAAACTTTTCTGGCAATCAATCAGAGCTATTTATTACGTTGCTCCGGCCCTGAGAAACAGCAAAAGAAAATGTACGCCAGCTTTCTTTTGCTGCATAATAATTTTCCGTGTATTCTGGTGATACGAATTTCGGATGATACGAATGTTTTTGCTGACCGCGCGAAATTCGTATCACCGAGGCTTTACTGCATATCCAGGGTTGCCTTAAAATAAAATATAACATGCTAGGGAAACCAAAACCATCATGCAACAATTCTTGTAGATACCAGGACGTTGCAACATTTCTGGCAACAAGATGCTCACGAAACGGCACGTCAAACACACAACAAGGATGATATGGTTTCCAACCCAATACCGGAAAATGAATTGCGCCATGTTTTAAGGGTGAGATCTTTGACTATCTTTAGAAATGCGTTGTGTACTCAATATTGCAAAAGCACTGATTTATATAATATTGTTTGGCTTATTGAAATAGAAATTCTATTGTCTTTCGACAAAAGTTTTGCAAACACATATTCGTCGGTTAAGGCTAGGCAGTGCCCACAAAGCATCTTTCGCACAGAATTGCCCGCATCAAAACTTCTCAATGCGATTGCGGATGTGTAGATGAAGACATACATCACGAGTTCTTTGCTTGCGCGGCAGCGTAGCTACATCCGCTCACGCGGTTGCCGCCACACCGTTGAGTTATTACATCCTTCGTTCCGTTTACCTTGTCAGAAGTCGCGGTATATTGCCCTTTAAATGTTTGAAGTAGACATTTGTATGCTGTAATGATTAATTTATTTGCGCGGTCGCACCTCCAAATAAACTGAGCTCGCTCTGCACAAAGCACTTGTGTACTTAAAAGTTCACCTAAAATAGCTCATTCTGATTCACTTGCAGTCCTCCATTCTGGGTGAAAGGCAATGAAACGCGCGACCATTATTTATGTCTATCGACGTTTTATCTCTAAAACATGATTTGGCTCACTTTCTTGCTTTTGCTGTTCCTAATTCTGTGAGAATTTGAAGCAGCACCACATCCTGCGCTGAAACAATATTTCTAGTTGTACAGTAATGCCATCGCATTAATAGTGAACTCAAGTAGTATCAGTTAGCTACTGTTACATCGAGGTCGAAAGGGAAAACACCTAATAATACTCAAACCGTATATAAACTGCCAAATAACACCAAACACTTATGATCAGCACCAAAGGTTTCGCTAAGACCGCATTTGTCATTCCTAACCTTATGAAGAAAGAAAATGGCTTGTCAAATCAGGCCTACTTTCTCTTCTGGTTAACATGAAGCAATGCGGCCGCGCCTCTCGACTAACATGATATCAACATACTTATGAACGAACTGTGGTCGACCATGTGGTGGTTTCGATGCAAGCAGTTGCCGAACACCTCAAAGACCACATAGGGCTTTTTTTATAACATGATGCCTAAGCATTTCAGGGCGAGAAGCCATGTTACAAGTGTACCTCGGTAATATTACGAGCATGTTCAGCGGCTATACTTATTAACTACATATTTTCTACATAAAAAGAAATTTTTCTGACATTTCAGGGAAATAAGGGTAAGCAATATTTCTTAGGAAGGAAGAGGTGTGAAAAACGCTATATACAGGCCAGAAAACAACTAGAAAGAACATAAAACACCACTGGAAACCTTTTACATACTATTTCTTCTTGTTCAAGTTATACGAGGCGTCTTGAATTCACTGCTCGTCATTTATGTGAAATACATGTTTGAAATTATGTTGCATTTCAGAGATAAAGCCAATTGACAGAAGCTAATAAGACAACAAATCGAGTGATGGTCGTCTCTTTAGTGGAGAGCGCCAGAAACGCGACATCCATCTCATGTAGTGCCAAAGGTTCTTGACAGATTCTTGCTACAGCTTGTAACCACACCGAGAACCACAAAGCCGACGCTGTCGTCATTACTGTTTATTTGGATTCCTCTTTTTTTCTCTCTAACTGTACTCTTGCGTCTTATTTTCCGTCTTCTTTCTAACAACCCCCCCTCACCCCGTTGTCTTCCTTGCAACATTCATGGGTTGATACGGAAAAACGTTGCTTGTAGCAGCGAAGTCTAGCTGTTGGTCACTGAGGATGCCTACGTTCTTTAGCACATCTTGCTGTACCAATTATTTCATGGCTTCAAGATGTCCAAGAAATCTTGTGTCGCCATCCGGTAGACCTTGCCTCACAATCACACGATCGTTCAATTCAATATCTTCTCTGTGCGCTGGATCTCGCTTGTCGAACTTTAGCTTCGCCACATTTCGGCACCTGCTTTGTTCCTGGTTAGATTTCCGGAGATCAAACAATTTCAGTTTTTCAACGATTCTAAGCACATATTTCAGAATGCAACAGCGCAACAGCGCCATAAGCGGCAAGATGTGATCTGCAGCCAAGACTCGTAGTTTGTGTTCTGTTGTGGAGAGGCGCAGCGCTTCTAGGAAGCACTTCCATCCGGCTTTAAACGTCGGATACATGGATATGAATAGATATGTGTCGCGAATGACTCTTTCAGCCGTTCCATTTGCCTGCAGGTGAAATGAAGCGCAACGGTGTAGCGTAATAACGTGACTATGTGTCCACTGCTGGCGCTTCTTGCTTAAGAATCCGATTTGGTTGTCCAATATCAGAACATATAACTGCGAAAACGTCGCTCGGTCAAGCAAAGCCATTAGCGTCTTCTCGTCCAGGACGCGCCGCTACCATTCTGGTGAACTGATCTACTGTAACGAGAGAGGACCGTCTTTCCAACTCCTCGACTCTTTTTTTTATTTCCGCAAAGTCTGTGTGCATAACTCAGAAGGACTTGTCCGAGTGGTTTGGCAAGACGACCTCGTCTGGTCGAAGACGGTATTTGGCTTTGTTCACTTGACACAAGCGGAACAGCTTGACATAGCTTTCAATGCCTTTTTTCATGTTTTGATTGTGAACCGTGTGAGAATCTTGATATACGTTCGCCAGAAGCCATCATGACCATGTGGTTCCGAATGTCGTGGTACAAATGAAGCGTTTTTACAATCAGTGTCTCTGGTACACGAACCTGCCATTCTTAAAGTGCAGAATTTCATAGGTTTCCTATAATCTCGTCAAGTTTACGGCTCCATGCGGGAGCTCGACTGTAAATTAGGAGAGGGCAGCACATCGCAAATTATGCAGCACATCGCACATATGCAAATTATTTAGGATACACGCGAATGACGTCTTCTGCTACAGTAGGCTCATCGGGAAATTCGTCCACTGCTATGAACGTAGTCAGCTGGTGGACGGTCCCATTCATCATACAGTTGTTTCTTTCCATCATATCTCTACAGGATGACGCGACGCTCAGGAGGCATGTTTCTTGGGAGGGGGTGGTTATAGTCATGTCTCTTAGCTCACTACCCAACTCTATTTCAACCTCGCTTGGGCTCCTTGATTTATTAAGCTGTAATCCTACTGCACTGAGTAAATACGTACCGGCCTTTGTTTTTGTCAATCTCTCCTGCTACGCTAGCTGATGTGCCTCCGCAATATCTTCCATTATATTGTGAACCCCTGTTCTCATGAATTTGTCAGTTGCAGTGTTACCCGAAATCCCTAGGCTAGCTTTGAAAAGCTTCCAAATCATGTTGTTGAGCTTGTTTATTTCAGCCTGCGTTCGTTTAGACGGCGAATGCATGAACGAATCCTTCCTTTTCGTTTACTGAAATCTGCGTGAAATATCACTATTCTAGCTCAAAACAGATTCGAAACCTATTTCGCACACTTTTCCTGTGCGGGCAACCGGGAAGCGTGATGTACCCCAGATATTTAGTAACCACAATTGAATCGATACCAGGTGGCATGGTTTTATATGAAAGAAAAAATAAGACATCTAACTCCTCTTGAAATTTCAAGACGTATCAACTCCATACAGGAACCTATTTAGTATGGAATTTTCGAAGTCAGTGCCCCTAGAGAAGAAAAAAACACAAACAAAGCTCTCCTTCCAAATTCTGTAGAATTTAAGTAACACAGAAAATTTTCTTTCAGAAGTTTCGCTAACTTTATTTTCCTGTGCCTTACCTATTGGAACAATGCTGCGGTACCTACGCTATTGGCGTGGTGAAAAAATATCTAATGAATCTATATTACACCGACCCAGGCAGCACACAACGTAGGGCCGATATTGGTTTTACGGCGCCTATGTAAGGCCCAATCTCTGCCCATTGTTGCCGGCATTGAGCCATTATTGGCTGAGCAGTTGAGTATGGTCGGCAACGCTGGGCCGGTTTTGCCACCCTTCATCGAATATTGGGTTCTCACTCGCAAAGTTGGGCCTGGTTTGCCGCCGTCCCGCCGAGATCGGCTGATTAAATGGCTTTCATCGGCAAACATATGGCCAGTTTTGCCGGCCTTCATACGATGTCGGCTGAGCCGTTGGCTTTCACCGGCTAATAATGGGCCACTTTCGCCGATATTCAGCCGACGTTCGCTTTCAGCGGCTAATATTGGGCCTATTTTGCCGTCCTTAAATCAGTGCAAAGCTCAGGGACTCTCTTTTGTCAGGAATAGTCAACCCTTTTTTGCCGCCCGTATGCGCTCAAAATGATAATTAAGATCCCATCGAGATAAGCATTACCGAGATTACATTAATTTATTCTATGTGTCAATGAAACGTCGATCGTGCTACGTACACCTTTCATTGCCGGAACATCACGCGTGCGCGCTTCTGAGTAGTTTTGTCTATGTGCTTTTTATCCCTGAACACAGGATACAATTGTAATGCAATAGTGCATGAGGCGCTTGAATCTTTGTCGCCTAAGCTGCGGAAAGCCGCTACATGTATCGGTGTACTAGCAGAAATAAGAAAGTGCATTTATCGTATCGTGTTACTGCTGCATAGACGATTCGGGGCGCGAGGTATCGCCGACTGAATAGCTGGCATTCTCTTGCTACTTTCTGCTATGACAATGACTAACAGTTGTCACTTGCACAATCACATTTCTACCGAAAAAGGTGGCCTTCATAAGAATGACTGACTCACATTATATGGCTACTTCGTTGACCAGTTGTTCAACGCTATCAAAATGTTGAAACTTTATAACACATACTATTAACTTCACTGGCCGAATTCAAAGTACTTCTCTGCCACTGGTCGGCCGACTTCACTAATGTATCCAGCATGAGAATTCACCCAAATATTCCCGCACGAATGCTTTTAGCGGAAGAAGTTTTATGTGAATGCTCATTCTGTGCACAAATCGAACCTGACATCATATATATAGAGCTGTATCCTGTACATCTTTTTAGCCAATGACTCTGTGGCGCGAGTGCTCATAAACTACATGGAGAGCCTCCTATCCGTGTGTGTACACTTATTTGCACATGCGCGTGTTGTGGTCAAGCGTAGGAAGCGCATTTGCGTCAGTGATGTCACATAATTTTACTTCGTGAAAGTAGTAAAAAGCTCAACAAGGCGTGTTGCTGAGCTAGTTGGTTCATTACTTGAAAAAAATAGGTGAAATGAAGACACGTTTTTTCGTTTGAATGCTTCCAAACAAAGTAGCCACGTATTTGTCAGTTCGTATTTGCACTTCGTCGCCATCTTTTTTTGTGCCATACCTATCTTTCTCAAGTTAAAATCTCGTTCAAACATTGCTTACCACGTGCTTTTAGAAAGAGTTGCATTAAAATTAATATTGCGCGTGAAATACGATAAAAAATGCGGCTCCAACGTGGTGTACGCAAAGATTTCATGTAGCGACACGTTCCAACAAGCGATGCATTGAAAATTCGAGGAACGCATTTCTGAAACGGCATGCCCAGAAATGACATGCTGGGGGGGGGGGGGGGGGACGCACCCCATTGTTGGAGGCTGAGCCGTGCTTTCAAGAGGGGAGAACTCGCATTTTTTTTCTTCAACCTCTACCCCCCGCTTGCCCTCGTTCAGCGTCATTGTCACGAAACTCGCTTGACCAGGCAGGGTAGGGTAGCTGTCCCGACGGAGAGATAATCGTTGCTGCGGGAGCAGGTTTTTTGCTCCGGCCAGCAGAATCGTTCAAGAAGTGTCGGTGCGTGGACATGCCTACGGCAATGCCTTCATCGCTATGGAGGGAGCCATGTTGAGGGCATTGAACATGTGATAGCGCTGTATTGGACAATGTACTTCGGTCCACAGAAAAATACGAAGAGACAGAGAAGCTCGGACGTCATCCCTGTGACATCAGCTTAGTTACCAAGCAAATATTTGCCTGCTTCCAGCCTATTGTATCCATACATCCACAAGAAACAAACAAAAAACACCAGAGGGCTTCCCTGTCCCTTGTTCTTTTTTCTGAAGTTCGGTTTTCGACGAAATTGTGAAAATGCATGTTGTATGCATATTTGGCATAAAATTGCTAGCGTTACATATCTGTGCTCGCATCAGCGACATCTTGACACATGGGCTCTTTGAAGAGAACATAGTATTGATTGTTGGATAGAGAATTGTATAGGATAGGGAGCAGGTCTTGAATTTTCCCCGGAACGTAGACGTCTTATTTTTTGTTTTAATTTCAAATAAAACTATGGCATTTGAGGTCATCCATTTGTCTTTACTCAATATCTGGGGTACATCACGCTTCCGCGGCACCCGCCTCGTAGTTTTCTAACCCTTTCAGCCCTGGATTTTTTATTTTGGTCGGGGACATTTTTTGTGTTTGTTTTCCTAATAGTTATGACCTCAGAAGACCACAAACGAAAAATTGAGCCAGTGGTGCAATTATTAATGCATTTACAGACATGACATCAAATTAGGTCATCAGGGCTCAGCGGTTGTGAAATGCGAAAAATGGCATGTTTTTTCCCGCTATTCACTAGAGTACACAAAATGTGAACCACGTCTGATTTTTCAATGTGATACTCATTGAAACAGCTTCGGTACGTCGACCCGAAAATTGCGCTTAGCCGCCTCAGCTGACCCGACTCGGCGTCACCCATGACTTCGGTCAAGCTTCTTCTTCACTACGGCTCCCAGCTCCGCAAGCATGTCACCATTTTGGTGTCAAAAGCAGTGGGGATCATTGAAGAAGTATTCCCCCAAGGATGGCCAGTTTTGGTTTCATTTCTGAGGTGCTAGGGGAAATGTTGTGTCATGGTGTCAATTGACAGCGCCAGGGCCGAAAGGGCTAAATAGGTTTCGAATATGTTTTCAGCCAGAACTGTGATATTCCACGCAGATTTAATCAAATGGAAAGGAAGGATGCATTCGTCGTCTCTCATTTCACCTGTGTTGAGGGGCAGTTCAAACTGACGCAGGCGGAACTAAACAAGCTGAACACGTTGATTAGGAAGATTTTCAGAGCTACCCTAGGGATACCGTGCTACACTGCAACTGACAGATTGGTGAGAACAGGGGTTCACAATGCAATTGAAGAAATTGCGGAGGCACATCAGCAGTAAAGATTGACAAAACAAAGGTGGGTAGGAATTTACTGTGTGCAATAGGAATAAAGCTTGACAAGTCAAGGAGCCCTAGAGAGGCTGAAATAGAGTTGCCTGCGGAGCTAAGCGACATGATTAGAAGCACCCTCGCCCAAGAAACATGCCCCCAGAGCGTCGCGTTATTGTGTAGAGATATGATGGAAAGAAACAATTGTATGATGAATGGGAAAGATGATCATTACGGGTGCACTGGTCCTTCACGGAGTCAAATACCAACTTCTTTTGTCCTGTCAACTTATGCAAGAATTGCTTTTGAACGTCTATTGGGAGGGGCAAATTTCCACTCAAGATGTGCGCCAGCTCGGTACGTACCTTCACAGCCGTGGACAAAAAACCCCATAAGCCCACTGTAGCAGAAGACATCATTCGCGTGTATCCTAAATTACTTTGCATAGCAGAACACCCAAAGGCGAACTCAAAGTTCCAAGTTCCAATTGATCTCCTTGATAGGACAGTAGAGAAGCGGGAGGCCTAGGACATGTCGAGAGAAAAGAAGCTGTGGCAGAAGGGATAATTACAGAACATGCATGATGCCGGTGCCATGCGAACTTCTATATCTCCCTTTGCTTCGCCAATAACCATCAAATATAAACAGGACGGACATTTTGTCTCTGCACAAAGTACAGGCAGATAAATCAGTAAACTCAGCTCTTCCCCTTTCCGATATCGTATATTGACGAAATAGTTAATGGAGCCGGAGGTCGGAAAGTTTTTTTTTCTTGGCTCCACCATTCCAAGGGCTTCGAAAAAGTGCCTCTGTAAGAAGAACCAAATACTTTTTCTGCGTTCATTGCGCCGTTTCACGTCTATGAGTACAATCGACTCCCATGCGGCTGGACGAATTCTTCAGCATCGTTTCGGAAGTTGATGAAGGGTGCTTTGAAGCCACACTTAGGAACATTCTGCATCGATTACGTTGAAGATATCCTTGTGTACTCACGGCCAGCAGTGGAGCGCTGTAAACACCGAGAAAATGAGTTACATGACCTCTAGTGGCACGGACCTCATGATAAATGAGAAGAAGAGTGAATTGTTTAAGTTTGAAGAGTGTTCGATGAAACTACCAATAGTACAAAATAGGAATCCGTCCAAAGGATCACTATGCTTACAAAGCCACGTGATATTCACTCAGTTCGAGTTTTTCTAGGACTCACAGGCCACTTCAGGGCTTTTATTAATTTCTGGAAGATGACGTAGCGCTTGACAGATCTCATGAAGAAAACAGTGCCGCTTACTTGGTCCAAAAATGCCATATGGCTTATCCAGAATTTTACAACGTATTTCATCGGATCCTTTTCTTACCTTACAATATTAGCGTTTGCCTTTTGAGATAAATACGAAAGCTTCCAATTACTGCACAGGGGATATTTCGTACCAAGGAGACGTCAGTGCACATTCAGCTTAACAGCTCAGTTTTATAGGATACTACTCCTACACCTTCAACCGTACTTATCAGAACTATTTAACAACTGAGGTGTCGCAGTTTTAATAGATGTCCGCTAATTCCGATCGTATATCGACGGAAGGAAGATTCCATTTCACACGCATCAACCAACGCTAATGCCCCTTTTAATTTTAGATGAGGCTAGCGGGAAGTTGGTTTGATGAGTCAATGAGCTTCAGCAGCACTACATTGACAACTTCCATCGGGCAGACACTCAACCCACAGACCTTGATGCCCTGTCTCGATTTACAGTCGAGCTTCTGCACGGAACCGTAACCTTGACGAGATTATGGAAACTTATGAAAATCTGCACTTTAAGAATGGCAGGTTCATTTTACCAAAGACGCCGATTGTAAAAGCGCTTCATTTGTACCACGACAGCCCGGAATCACATGGTCATGATGGCTTCTGGCGAACGTGTCTCAAGATTCTGGCATGGTTCACAGTCAAACCATGAAAAAAAGGCATTGAAAGCTATGTCAAGTTGTTCCGCTTGTGTTCAGTGAACGAAGCCAAATACCGGCTTCGACCAGACGAGCTCGTCTTTCCAAAGCACTCGGCCAAATCCTTTTGAGTTATGCACGCACACTTCGCGGAAATAAAAAAAAAGAGTCCAGGAGTTGGGAATACGGTCCTCTCTGCTTACAGTCTGCCTCTCTGCTTACCGTAGACGAGAAGACGCTAATGGCTTTGCTTGACCGAGCGACATTTTCCCATTTAAAAGTTCTGATATTGGACAACGAAATCGGATTCTGAAGCAAGAAGCGTCAGCAGTGGACAGACAGTGACGTTATTACGCTACACCGTTGCACTTCATTTCACCTGCACGAAAATGGAACGGCAGAAAGAGTCATTTGCGACACAGATCTATTCATATCCATGTATCCGAAGTTTAAAGGCGGATGGAAATGCTGCCTGTAAGCGCTGCGCCTCTCCACAACAGAACACACACTACGAGTCTTGGCTGCAGATGACATTCTGCTGCTCATGGCGTTGTTGCGATGTTGCCATCGGAAATATGTGCTTAGAATCGTTGATAAACTGCAACTGCTTGAACTCCGGTAATCTAACCAGGAACAAAGCAGGTGCCGAAAGGCGGCGAAGCTAAAGTTCGACAAGCGACACCCAGTGCACAGAGAAGCTGAACTGAACGATCGCGTAATTGTGCGGAAGGGTCTACTGGATGGCGACGCGAGATTTCTTCGACCATTTTGAAGCCGTGAAAATATTCCTACAGCAAGGTGTGCTAAAGAACGTAGGCATCCTCAGTGACTCACAGCTAGACTTCGCTGCTACAGGCAACGTTTTTCGGTACCACCCCATGAAGGTTGCAAGGAAGACAACGGGTAGAGGGGGGGGGGGGTAGAAAGAAGACGGAAAAGAAGACGCAAGAGCACAGTTAGAGAGAAAAACAAAGACAAATAAAAAAATAAACAGTACTGACGACCGCGTTGGCTTTGTGGTTCTCGGTGTGGTTACAAGCTATAGCAAGAATCTGTCAAGAACCTTTGGCACTACATGAGATGGATGTCGTGTTTCTGGACCTCTCAATTAAAGAAACGACCATCACTCGATTTGTTGTCATGTTAGCCTCAGTGAATTGGCTTTATCTCTGAAATGCAACAGGATTTCCAACATGTATTTCACATAAATGACGAGCCGTGAAATCAAGACGTCTCGTATAACTTGAACAAGAAGAAATAGTATGGCAAAGGTTTCCAGTGGTGTTTTATGTTCTTTCTAGTTGTTTTCTGGGCTGTGTATAGCGTTTATCACACCTCTCCCTTCCTAAGAAATATTGCTTACCCTTATTTCCCTGAAATGTCAGAAAATTTTTTTTTTATGTAGAAAATGTGTAGTTAATAAGTATAGCCGCTGAACATGCTCGAAATATTAGTGAAGTACACTTGTAACATGGCTTCTCGCCCTGAAATGCTTAAGGATAAAGTTATAAAAAAACGCCCTATGTGGTCTTTGGGGCGTTCGCTAACTGCTTGCATAGAAACCACCACATGGTCGACCACGGTTCATAAGTATGTTGATGTCATGTTAGTCGAGAGGCGCAGCCGCATTGCTTGATGTTAACTAGAAGACAAAGTAGGCCTGGTTCGACGAGGCATTTTATTTCTTCATAAGGTTAAGAAAGACAAATGCGGTCTTAGCGAAAGGTTTGGGGCTGATCATAAGTTGTTGCTCTTATTTGGCAGTTTATATACGGTTTGAATATATTTAGGTGCTTTGCCTTTGTATCTCGATGTAACAGTAGGTCACTAATACTACTGGAGTTCACTATTAATGCGACGGCATTACTGTACAACTGGAAATACTGTTTCAGCGCAGGATGTGGTGCTGTTTCAAATTCTCACAGAATTAGGAACAGTAAAAGCAAGAAAGTAAGCCAAATAATGTTTTAGAGATAAAACGTCGATAGACATAAATAATGGCCCCGCGTTTAATTGTCTTTGACCCAGAATGGAGGACTGCAAGTGCATCAGGATGAGCTATATTAGGCGAACTTTTTAGTACACAAGTGCTTTGTGCAGAACGTGCGTAGCTTATTTGCAGGTGCGACCGCACCTGCAAATATACTGCGACTTCTGACAGGGTAAACCGAACGAAGGATGTAATAATTCAACGCTATGTCGGCAACAGCGCGATGCGTCTCGAGGTCGCTGGCGCACAAGCAATGACTCGTGATGTATGTCTTCATCTACACATCCAAAATCGCATTGAGAAGTTTTGATGCGGCCAATTCTGTGCGAAAGATGCTTTGTGTAGGCACTGCCTATCCTTAACCGACGAATATGTGTTTGCAAAACTTCTGTTGAAAGAGAATATAATTTCTATTTCAATAAGCCAATCAATATTCTCTAAATCAGTGCTTTTACAATTTTGAGTACACAACGCATTTCTAAAGATAGTCAGAGATCTCACCCTTAAAACATGGCGCAATTCATTTTCTGGTGTTGGGTTGGAAACCATATCATCCTTGTTGTGTGTTTGACGTGCCGCTTCGTGAGCATCATCTTCGTGAGCCTAGTATGTTAGATTTAATTTTAAGGCCACCCTGTATATGCAGTAAGGCCTTGGTGATACGAAGCTCGCGCGGTCAGCAAAAACATTCGTGTCATCCGAAACTCGTATCACCAGAATACACGGAAAATTATTATGCAGCAAAAGAAAGCTGGCGTACATTTTCTTTTGCTGTTTCTCAGGGCCGGAGCAACGTAATAAATAGCTCTGATTGATTGCCAGAAAAGTTTTTAGATGTCAACAGTCATACTTGTTATCCTAAATATACGCCACGTGCGCGTATGTGGAATTACTGAACCAGAAGGGCTGTGAACCGTGACCGCTAGTATCCCCTTCCCAATCTAGGTACGCTTTTCCGCATGACTCCAGAGTACTCTGAAGAAAGTGGCTTAAGGAGCGTTTTGCACGCGATATATGAAGGCCAGAAAATTTTAGAATCGCTGCCATTTCTTTTTACTATTTTCTTGTCTGGGTGGTGTTGGGGATGTTCTTCGGGAGAATTACGCCCGTGTCCCCACAATGGGCAGGTTTCCTGGAAATTGCGGAGTCTGCCGTGCAAATCGGAGAGTGGGCAGGTGTGCGTTTCCCGAACAATCGTGCTTGTTGACATTACGAGGCCTAGCTCCTTCGCCAAGACCGTCCGCTTCTTCTTTCTGCCCTCGTCCACCTTGCAGAGGCTGTCTCACTGCTGCGACATGCCTGGCATTGACGTGGCAGGCGAGTGAAGGTATAGTACATCGACGCTACCTCGAGCAAAGCAGCACGCGTCGGCGCGTTGGAAGAAAAACGTGACGTCAGCACCATCTGCAATGTAAACGTGAAGGCCGGCGAAGGTGCATTTGGGCCTCCGACATTCGCGCGCATTATCTCGGCGGCTACGAGTCGCCACTGATGGGTAACTGGCGGCGCGGTACGCATACCCGCGTTTGGGTTCCCGCGCCCGCGCGTGACTGCCGCGTCTTTCGCGACAGCGCGGGCAGCACCTGTTCGCAGCTGCGCTGTACTGTACGTTCGTATCAAGCGTCACGGGGTTAAAATCAGTTCGCAACAACCGTTAGGCACGTAACACTGCAGATATTACTATATTATACGTGATATATTTCAAGTACACTTGGTCGGTGGAACTGGGGGAAACAGACGAATGCGCGTGAGAAATAGGAGAACACAAAGAAGCATAATATCTTGCCACCACTGTGGCCGCCATATCTTTTCTTGCAGCTAGGTGCGGCGTCGCAGTGAGGCGGACTTAACGGCCGATTTCCAGGGACGCTACAAACCCTCGACACACAAATTTTCTCGTTTACAAGAAAAAGTACTCCGGTTAAGCTTTCGCAAATCAATCTGGTTTGCACTGCCTTCTAAGTTAGCACAACCATCCAGTTTTACTTCAATTGCATGACCAACAAGCATGTGCCCGAGGCATTTCACACATTTTTCAAGGTTTCCCACGTCCAAACTGCTCAGTAATTAGCTTCAAAACACTGATAGCGATAGGAATTACCTGGACTCTCAAGGCGCAATTTTGCCGTCGCCGTAGCAGTGATGGTTTTTATAAAGTCGAAATTTAAAACGTCGCCCCGCAGCTACTATGTTCTGCGCTCGAAATAAAGCGTGCGAACAAAGAGAGAGGTGCCACCGTATTACATGGCGCGAAAGGCGCATAGAGATTGGAGCCGGAGGGGAGATGACCAGGCCGCAGCAGTGGCATTTTGATGGAGGCAAAATGCTAAATTTCCGTGTACTGTCGACGTCAGCGGACGTTAAAGAACATCGGATAGTCGACATTTCCGGAGCCCTCGACAACCGCAAGCCACATAGTCATATTGTGGTTTTGCACGTACGACCCCATGAATAATTATTGGTATCCCATCAATATGTTCTTTGCGATTAAGAGCAATTTCCCACTACTAACAGTCTCCAATGCTGACTTTAAAAAATTGCACTCCGTCTCCAATTCCACATACATTTTATTTTGCAGATTAGAATCAGGTATTTTCTCAACGGTTACGTTACGCGCGCTTGTCTTTTTAATGCACGAATAAACCCCAGGATTTGCACGACGCCTCCGTAGAAGAAAGCGTGACTTAAGTGCAGTTGCATTTGCAGATCGTTTGATCGCGTTTTCGTTTGTTTGTTTGCTTGTTCTTTTTTTTATTTTCCGCAAACCCTACAAGGCGAGCTTTTTAGCGCTGACGGTTGCATGGGCTTAGTCCCTTTGCCACGTTCTGCCATGTTGCAACTAACTTTCACTATGGCCGCAAACATGGCGATACGGACGGTGAACTTGCAGACCGAAACTTGGGAGCCATCGAATGATGGCGAATATGCGGCCCACAACGAAGCGACGAATGCGCTGTTGGCAATAGGGGCCATGCGGCATGACTTTAATACGTCGAAAGGAATACAAAGCACTCTAGTCTGCCTGTCGAAACATGCGTACCCACTAGGCATCGGCGTTGCAGGACTCCTGGCATGCTTCGGTTGTTCATTACAGGTACAAATGTTCTCAGCTCAATGTCTAGTTACAGCTTCTATTGGGAACTAAAATAGCCCTTACATGAAATTGATAACAGAATAAAACAAGTAGCCTTAGAAAGACCGATATCTCGAGATTCACAGAGACTATAACAGAAATGCATGTCTCCAAATGGTTCGTTCAAAGACTTGTTATGCCTAGTTAAACGCCCAAACTCGCTGACACAGCGCCCAATAAATATCAGCAGGTGTTTAACGGGATTCCAGAGCACCCGTGTACGCCGAGAGTCACAATGATTTCGTGTTTCGCCACAGCACAAAACTGCTGGCAAAATACACTAACTATAGCCCGAAAGTTCGGTATGCTTTTTCTTTCTTTCGTGCGTGCTTTATTTATCTAGCTTGTTTTTTTGTTTGTTCGCTTGTTAGTTATTCATTTAGCAGCGTCGAAAATGATCCACACTACCTTTCCCATCGCGGAACCTCATCCCCTCCTATGGTGCGGGAAAAGAGTCCTTTAATCATCTTTCCTGGTAATGGCGAATATGTCACAGCATTCTAACAGATTCACTGCATGGGGTTGCACTACTCAGATGCCTCTCTCTCCATGTGTGTAGTAATCTAAACGGCAACGTGCGCATTCAGCTGTTCATGCGGATGAGCGAGTCTTGTAATTTAACCCAACTCGAGGTGCGCCCCCTTCCAATTTATTCCCAAAGCATTGTTCCATTGATCAATTAATGGGGCACCTTACTCCTGCGAAATGACGAACTCATCGACAGCGAAGTCCCAGCGATACAGTACGAGTTACACGCTAGTGTCACTGCAATATACAATGTCGTCACACTCATAATTTTCATTACAGTGTGCATCGAATCACACTGCCGGATCGTTTCAAGGAGGTCCTAAAAAAGCGCGTTGTGTTACGTGCCCACCGCAAATACTACTTCAACACGATTGCCATGAGCGCACCTGAAATACGCATCAATAATTTCACGCATAGCTAACGCGGTCTACTCCTTTAACAAGAGTTCATTTTTACAGCGAAAGTCGTTACGAGATCACAACAAGGGCCGTTTTTTGCGCTGTAGTTGTCCGCCGCCGCCGCCGGTGTCCCTAATCAGTATCGCGCGAAATGCGAATTACGTAACTAGTTGTTACGTCACAGAATGCGAATTACGTAACTAGTTGGTCGTTTAAAGTTTCCAACTCATTTCAAAGGGTGCAGCCATGATTCTTCATCGTCATCAACCGTAGCATCAACAAAGTGCATATAATGCCTTACAGATGGTACCTCGCTTCTTCACCGAATGATCAATAATGTCATGGTACACGCACAAATTTTGATTTGTGGCTTAGTGGGCACGTTGCTAGTGTACTTGTATTAGTAGCCACAAGGGAGTTTACAAATGGCTCTAGAAATGCCGCTCTTCCTGCTTTCGCTGTGACTGTGCTGTGCTTTCCGCACAGGCGTGGCGTTTTTTATTCACATCCCAGCAGAAGACGTTGGCGCACAATTAGGGTTCCGGCTACTCCTTATCCCCTTCAAGGGTCGGACGTATAATATACAGGGTCGAGAAATTACATACAAAAAAGCCTTGTCGCAGTAACACCAGAAGATATTAATAGGCTGT
This sequence comes from Rhipicephalus sanguineus, assembly GCF_013339695.2. Lineage (NCBI taxonomy): Eukaryota > Metazoa > Arthropoda > Arachnida > Ixodida > Ixodidae > Rhipicephalus > Rhipicephalus sanguineus. Next base: position 149,831,371 of record NC_051179.1, read on the forward strand.
CCTTACAATACACAACTTGAACAGCACCATGATAGTCCAATATGAAGTCTCAAAAATACAAAGAATGCACGTCCCCTTATATGAAATTCTGAAATGAGCAGATGGCACATACATTATTTAGATGGATTATCATGTAAATACATAGCATATCAATCAAGACAGCATTGTAAAAAGTACATATATGAATATATCCGCGACGGCCCTAAAATAAAATCTAAAATATGGGGTAGACGAAAATGATCATGAAACAATTCTTGTGGACATGGACTCCTGGCAACATGAATACCGGCATTCCTGGCAACAAGAAGCTGACGAAGCTGCAGGTCAAACACATCACAAGGGTGAAATTGTTGCCATACGAATAAGGGAAAATGAATTGCGCCATATTTTAAGGGTGCGATTTCTGAATATGCGTAGAAATGCGTTGTTTTACCGAAATTCTAAAAGCTCGGATTTATTAATATTGATTCACTCATCGAAGTAAAATTCTGTTCTATTTGGGCAGATTTTTTGAAAACACATATTCGTCGGTTAAGGCTAGGCAGTGCCTGCACAAAGCGTCTTTTGCACAGAATTCACCGCATTGAAATTTCTCAATGCGATTGCGGATGAGTAGATGAAGACATACATAATGAATTCACTGCTTGTAGGGTGGTTGCCGCCACAGCGTTGAAATATTACATCCTTCGTTCGCTTTACCCTGTCAGAAGGCGCGCCATATTGCCCCATAAATTTTTGAAGTATGACCTTGTAACTTGCAATGATTAATTTATTTGCGCGGTCGCACCTGGAAATAGGCTACGCACTTTCTGCAGTACGCACATCTGTATTAAAAAGCTGACCCAAAATACATCATTCTGTTGCACTTGCAGTCCTCAATTCTGCGTGAAGGACAATATAAACGCACGACCACTATTTATGTCTATCCACGCTTTATCTCTAAAACATAATTTAGCATACTTTCTTGCTGTTGCTAGAACAGCAAGAAAGTAAGCTAGAAAGTTAGAACAGTACCATGCATATCCTGTGCTGAAACTCTATTTGGAGTTGTCAAGTAGTGCCGTAGCAGTAATAGTGAACAAAAGTAGTATTAGTGACCTACTGCTACATGGAGATAGAAAAGCGAAACATCTAAATAGACTGAAAGCCGTATATAAATTGCCAAAGAACAGCAGCAACTTATGATCAGCCCCAAACCTTTCGCTAAGATCGCATTTGTCTTCCGTAACATTATCAAGAAATAAAATGCCTCGTCCAACCAGGCCTACTTTGTCTTCTAGTTAACATCAAGCAATGCGGCTGCGCCCCTCGACTAACATGACATCAACACACTTATGAACCGTGGTCGACCATGTGGTAGTTTCGATGCAAGCGGTTACCGAACACCCCAAAGACCACTGAAGGCTTTTGTTTTATTTTATAACTTGATGCCTAAGCATTTCGGGGCGAGAAGCCCTGTTACAAGTGTACTTCACTAATATTTCGTGCATGTTCAGCGCCATACTTTATAACTACACATTTTCTACATAAAAATATTTTTGTCTGACATTTCAGGGAAATATTAGGTAAGGAATATATCTTAGGAAGGAAGAGGTGTGGTGAACGCTATATACAGGCCAGAAAACAACAAGAAAGAACATAAAACACCACTGGAACGCTTTGCCATGCTGTTTGTGTTTGTTTGATTTATTCAAGACGTGTTGATTTCACTGCTCGCCATTTATGTGAAATACATGTTGAAAATTTTGTCGCAGTTCAGAGATAAAGTGAATTGAATGAAGATAATAAGACAACAAAGCGAGTGACGGTCGTTGTTTTATAAAAGAGCGCTAGAAACACGACATGCATCTTATGTAGTGCCAAAGGTTCTTTGCAGATTCTTGGTATAGTTTGTAACTACACCGAGAATAATAAAGCCCGCACGGTCATCATTACTGTTTATTTTATTTCCTCTTTTTCTCCTCTCTAAGAAGTGTACTCTCGCGTCTTCTTCTCCATCTTTTTCATACCCCCACCCCCCCGTTTTCTTCCCATCAACCCTCCTGTGGTGATACCGAAGAACGTTGCTTGTAGCTAAGAATTTTAGTTGCCGGTCGCTGAGGATGCCTATGGTCTTTAGCACACCTTGCTGTACCACTATTTTCAAGACTTCAAAATGTCCATGAATATTTGTGTCGGCATACAATCACACGATCGTTCAGTTCAATATCCTCCCTGTGTACTGGGTGTTGCTCGTCGAACTGTAGCTTCACCACATTTCGGTACCAGCTCTGTTCCTGGTTAGATTTCCGGCGTTCAAACAGTTGCAGTTTTACAGCGATATCCCAACAACGCCATAAGCAGCAATATGTGATCTGCTGCCAAGACTCGTAGTGCGTGTTCTGTTGTGCAGAGCCACAACAGCTTCTAGGCAGCATTTCCATCCGCCTCTAAACGTCGGATAGATGAATATGGATAGCTCCGTACATGGATAGCTCTTTCAGCCATTCCATTTGCCTGCGCGTGAAATGAAGCGCAACTGCGTAGCGTAGTAGCGTGACAGTCTGCCCACTGCTGACGCTTCTTGCTTAAAGGGCCCCTCACCAGGCCACATAGCAAATTTTTGTTAGACGCTGGAAGTTGTTATGTGCCGAATGAAGAGCAGTATGCCGCAAGAATATTTCAAATCGGTTCATTACGAGCTGAGAAAAACGATAATTTGTAGCGGCGCAAAACCATGATGCGAGGAGGCGAGTTTCAAACCCTTGCCACTCGCCCCGTGTAGCCTTAGCAAGCCAAATCTCTTCCCTGCCCTCTTCACTTGACACATACGCATGAACACGTCATGCGCATGCATGGTCACGTGCGCATGACGTGGCCGAGCCAGCCCGAGCACGCGAGGGGCATTGCACGGCCGCTACCTTTCTCTTTATGCAGCGGCCGTGGGCGTTTTGTCGGCGTTCTTGGTGGTGTACTGCCTGTTTCTGCGGGACGGGCATGAAAGTTGAGACATTTGTACGGGCACGAGAGTGGCGGTATCATAAGCCAGTGCCGCATTAACGTTTACTTGGACGCGGTAGAATAAATGAGCATAATGAGTGCTCGAACGCGCCAGGACATTACTTTCTTTTCCAGGGCTGGCGTCTGCTCGATGCGCTAACCGCGGGGACACGAACGCATGGGAAAGGGAGGCACATTAGCCCTGCATCTCGCTGCAATTCACGAAAAAAAATGAAAAAGACGCACACATTCCCTTTGTGTGTCTCATTATTTCTCTCAAGTTTTATTCATCTATTCGAGCAACAAATTACACAAACTACACATGTCGCGTCAAATAATTATCGCAGTGTCATGTGCTACTGTTGGTGACGTCAGAGCACAGTCGTCTACGCAGAGGAGCGACGTCACAGCACTACCATCTACGTAGGGCCATTTTCTCATGTACGTCATCCCCTCATTCTCTAAAGCGCGCGCCCGTGAGAGGAAGGGCAAGCAGCGTTCAGCTTGAAATTTGACCCATTTCCGCGGCGCGTAGCGTTGCAAATTTTGGCAGATGTGATCGTGAACGCCCAGTGTATGCATTGCGCGCGTTAGCTCAAAATTGTCAAACCTGGTGAGGGGCCCTTTAAGAATGCGGTTTCGTTGTCCGATATCAGAACTTTCAAATCCGAGAACGTCGCTCGCTCAAACAAAGCCATAATTCTGTTAGCGTCTTCTCGTCCAGGACGCGGCGTTAGAATTCTTGTGCACTGATCTGCAGTAACCAGAAAGGACCGTCTTGCCAACTCCTGGACTCTTTTTTTTTTATTTCGGCATAGTCTGCGTGCTCAACTCCAAAGGATTTGTCCGAATGATTTGGCAAGGCGAGCTCATCTGGTCGAAGCCGGTATTTGGCTTTGTTCACTTGACACAAGTGGCACAACTTGACATATTATTCGATGTCTTTCTTCATGTTTTTATTGTGAACCGTTTGAGAAGCTTGTGATACGTTCGCCAGAAGGCATCATGACCGTCTGATCCTGGGCTGTCCTGGTACAAATCAAGCGCTTTTACTATCAGTGTCTCTGGTAAACCCAACCTGCCATCCTTGAAGTACAGAGGTTCATAACTTTCTCATAATCTCGTCATGTTTACGGTTCCGTGCGGGTGCTCGACTGTAAATCGAAAGCGTTAACATCTGTGAGATCACTCTCTCGATGATGGAAGTCGGTATTTGGCTTTGTTCACTTGACACAAGTGGCACAACGTGACATATTGACTCATATTGACATATTGACTTGACTCATCAAACCAATTGCCCTCTAGCATCTTCCATACTCAAAAGGTGCATTAGTACTTGGTGATGCGTGTGCGATGCAAACTTTCTTCTGTCGACGGGCGATCACAAGTGGCGGACAGGTATTAAATGGGCAGCAGCTCAGTTGTTCAATATTTCTGCTGAGTTTGGTTTGCTAGAAGTGAACTGACGTTCCCCTTGGTAAGAAACATTACCTGTGCCTAATGGGAAGCTTCCGTATTTATCTCAAAATGCAAACTATAATCTCGTAAGGCAAGAACAACGTCCAATCAAAGACGTTGTTAAAGTTCTCGATAAGCCATACGGCATTCTTTGGTCCGAGTAAGCGGCACTTTTTTCTTCATGAGCTCTGTGAAGCACTGCGTCATCTTCGAAAAATCTTTAATAAAACGCCTGAAGTGGCCTGTGAGTCCTGGGATAACTCGAAGTGTGAATGTCATGTGGCTTTGTAAGCTTACTGGCTCCAAGTAAGCGGCACTTCTTTTCTTCATGAGCTCTGTCAAGTACCATGTCATCTTTGCGAAATCTTTATTAAAACCCATGTAGTTGCCTGTGAGCCCCAGAAAAACTCGAATTCAGTGAATATCATGTGGATTTATAAGCTTACTGGGTCCAAGTAAGCGGCACTTATTATTCATGAGCTATGTCAAGAACAACGTCATCTTCGAGAAGTATTATTGCGATAGCAATTATATGGACAGTCTCGGCTGGATTTTGCCGTCGCCGTCGCCGCCGTCATGCACCGTATATGTATAAGTATGTATATATATATAAAAGCCCCAAAGAAAAATAATTCAGAAAAATGCTTCCGAACCGCGGAATCGAACCAGGGACCTCTTGCTCCGCAGCGAGTGGCGCTATCCACTACGCCACGAAACGCAGATCCTCCACGTAGCTAACGGCGAGCGTTATATACACACCATTTACCGCTGTGCGGACTCAGATACGGCAGGCGATAATAAGCGTTTCTTCATTACCAGCGAGATGGCGCTACGAGCGCGACGGGCGCATTTAAAAGTCGTCGGCTCGCTCGCTCGCTTTTGTACTTGCGCAGGGAGATCCTCGCCCTTCCGCTGCATGCTGGCGCGGTTTTCTCGTGGTGAGGGGAAGAGGAGTCTTTCAAACTTTCACCGTGATATCCGCGCTCATGTTACGGAGCGTACGAAAGCCACTCGAGCTCAAGGGACGCCGCTAAACGAACAAACAGAAGATGAGCGCGAACTATCAAGTGTCACAGCTCGACACTTGAAGCACGCTAGTTTCCTTCGCTGCTTCGACCGCCTTTGCAACAGGAGGGCTGTTCAAACTGAGAGTATCCATTGGCGAGCCTCACTTCGTATAGCATTATTTTTTCTTGCTATCGCATTCATTGCTTCGCCCTTGCGGCGAAACTGTGACTTCTTTTAATAAAACCCGTGAAGCGGCCTGTGAGCCCTAGAAAAACTCGAAGCGAGTGAATATCATGTGTTTTTGTAAGTTTACTGATATTTCGGACGGACTCCTATTTTGTACTCTTGCTTAGTTTCGTCGAACACTCTTCAATGGAAAATAACTTTTGACTTGAAGAACTGATTCTGCTTCTCATTTATGTTGAGGTCCGCGCCACTAAGGGCTTGTAACACTTTTTCTCGGTGTTCAGAGCGCTCCTCTGCTGAACGTGAGTACACAAGGATATCGTCAATGTAAACGATGCAGAAGGTTTCTACGTGTGGCTCCAAAACACTCTTCATGAATTTCTGAAACAAGGCTGAAGAATTCTTGTTGCCAAATGGGAGTCGATTGCACTCATGTGCGTCAAACGGCGCAAGGAATGCAGAAAAATGCTTTGCTTTTTCGTGCAGAGGCACTTTCCAGATGTCCTGGGAACGATCGAGCGAAGAAGAAACTTTCCAGCCTCGGGTTCCAATAACTATTTCGTCAATATACACTATCGGAAACGGTATCAGTGTGTAGTTTGTGCAAAGACGAAATGTCCGTGCTCTTTAGATTTGTGGGTTATTGGCGAAGCAAAAGGAGATGTAGAAGTTCGTATGATGCCGGCATCAAGCATTTTATGGAACTCTCTCTTCAGCCACAGCGTGTTTCCTCTCGACATGTCATAGGCCTCCCGCTTCTCTGCTGTCCTATCTCCGAGCTCAAATGGAACTTGAAACTTTGACTTCGCCTTTGGGTGTTCACCTATGCAATGTAATTTAGGATACACGCGAATGACGTCTTCTGCTACAGTAGGCTTATGGGGTTTTTTGTCGAAGGCTGTGAAGGTAGCCAGCTGGCCGACATGAGTGATAACTTGCCCAACCCAAAGAGATTCAAACGTAATCTTGAAAGAGTGGGTGGGACAAAAAAACATGGTTGATCCCTCCATCACATGAATCGGAATAACACGAAAGTAAAGTGTGCGCTTAATGAAATGACTGAATGTTTACTGTACATTGATATAAAGGAGCTTGCACCATGTACATTGATGTCTGGCAGCTATAGCACCGTTTAGCGTGGATGCAACCACTTTGATGATTGGTGGTACATCTCCATCTCGACGACTAACGTCCATGTTAAATGATTAAACAAACCCTTGTTCTAGCTGTAGTAGTTAACGGTGAAAGCGTAATCAGAGAACGAGGTGTGATAGCCAGAAGAGCGTCGCATATTGGGCGCAGAACATGGTCGCCATCTCGCGGCATGTTCAAATGTGATTGAACAACACGGCGGGAATAGAGGGAATCACAAAGCGCGCCGTGCAGCCCCGGTAGCCCGGCCGCGATTTTTCTCGGGGTGAGCGCATGAGCAGGGAACGCGCTGTTACACATGCGCGCGTCGCAGAGCTATTTTCGGTTTGAATTAGCGTGATGCTTTGAGCGACGCCGACGCTTTTACGACGCTTGCGCGAAGGTCGCCACCTGCCTGTGTGTTAAGGCATCGACAAAATTGCATTTCTATTGAAAACGCGCCGAATGGGAGGCACGTATAACGCGTTGCAGGTGCTAACTGCGGAGGCCACAGTAATGACGAATTAGTTTACTTTACCGCTCCCAGAGGGCAACACCACCGCGCCGACCGGGAGAGTGGTAGATATAAAAGGCGCGTTTGTAAAGCCTCTAGAGTCTGTGAACGTGGCGCAGTGGACAGCGTGCCCGGCATCGGTTGTTGCAGACCGAGCGGTAGTGGGTTCGATGCCCGTTGACGGAACTTTTTGCTTTGCCATCTGATCGTGTAGATTTTTTTCGACGTCATTTCCGTGACGGAAATACGTCACTGAAGTCTTGGTGGACCGCGGCATAAAACACGTTCGTGTTAAAAATTGCTATTTCACTCCGTGAAGAACCAGCCCTCTTAAAATCATTATCTTGCCCTGGCACGTAATGATGATCTCTCCCATTCATCATACAATTGTTTCTTTTCATCATATCTCTGCAAGATAACGCGATGCGCCGGAGGCATGTTTCTTGGGCGAGGGTGGTTCTAATCATCTTTCTTAGCTCCGCACGCAACTCTATTTCATCCTCTCATGGGCTCCTTGCTAATGTACTGAGTAAACTTCTATTGCTATTGCACTGAGTAAATTTCTCCCGCCGATGTTTTGTCAATCTTTCCTGCTGCGGTAGCTAATGTGCCTCCGCAATTTCTTCCATTGTACTGTGAACCCCTGATCTCATCAATATGTCAGTTGCAGGGTTACCCGATATTCCTAGGGTAGCTTTGACAAGCTTCATAATCATCGTGTTGAGCTTGTTTAGTTCCGCCTGCGTCCGTTTGAGCAGCCCTACAACATAGGTGAAATGTTAGACGGCGAATGCATGAACCAATCCTTCCTTTTTGTTTACTGAAATCTGCGTGAATTATTTCTGTTCTAGCTCGAAACAGATTTGAAGCCTATTTCGCAAACTTTTCCTATGCGGCCGACCGGGAAGCGTGATGGACCCCAGATATTGAGTAGCCACAAGTGGTCGAATCCCACATGGCACGCTTTTATAAGAAAGAAAACATGACGCCTTAGTCCTCGTGCAAATTCAAGACGTAACAACTCTTTAGAGGAACATGCTTAGTATGGGATTTTCGAAGTCGGTGCCCCTAGAGAAGAAAAGCACAAAGCTCTCCTTCCAACTACTATGAAATAAAAGTAACACAGAAAATTTTCTTAAACACGTTTTGCTAACTGTATCTTCCTGTGCCTTACCTATTGCAACAGTGCTGCGGTATCTACGCTATTCGCGTGGTGAAAAAGTATCACCTCATGAGTTTGTTATACACCGAACTGCTTTATGGCTGTGACACTTTCTACATAGCAACTTATTCACGTATTTTAACTGAATATGTATTGAAACTCCTCACCATCCTATACAATTTTCTGCATGCAGTGTGCGACCGATCCATACTATGGTCTCTTGAAAGAACCAGTGTTCCAAGATGTCACTAATGCGAGCAGAGAAGTGTAACGCCAGTACATCTATGTAAAATATGCTTACAGCGTGCATTTTCAACACTTTCGATGAAAACGAAACATCAGAAACAATAAAATTGGACAGGAATGCTTTGTTTTTTGTTTTTTATTTATGAGTTATCTTTTCCGGGCAAAGCAACTTCAAATATTCAAATGGCACTACTCTAACTAGCCACGATATCTGCCATGTGTCTTGAGTTGCATTAACGCCAAATAAAATTGTGTATCTTTTGTTCCTTTGTAATTTTGTAGTATTTCGCGGGTTGGCCTTTTCGTAATTATTAATTCATACGAACTGGCCCTGTTGTCATTCCTACTTGACTTGCAATCGCTCGGACCACAAAAAAAGCTCGCTAGCCAGTATCCTCGAACGTTATCTTCAAAAGTCATTGAAAACTAAGGCAACGAATGCATTGTTAAAATTTTGAGAACACCAGACTTGGACGGGCGGCTATAGACTGATAGCTGTGCCGTATGCCGCAAAAAAGTGCCGGACTGTGACATTACTTGTGTGCTTGCCCTCTCACTCTCTCTCTCTCTCTCTCTCTGTTTATTTACTCTTCTTTCAATCTCCACCATCTCTTAGCCACGTGCAGGACACCATACCGGTTATGCGAAACTGGTTAACATACCTTCCTTTCTACTTTCCACCGTTTCCATTCCTATTTAACGTGCAATAAATGTGTTTTCGTTAATGTATACAAGAAAGAATGGTAATTATATCAAATGCTTATAATTGACACATGCTTCAACGAAAATAAATGGAATCGGTGATTCCATATTTTGTGATAGAAAAATTTCCCATTGGTCGCTAGTTCGTGCCTTCAGAGAAATCCCCTCCTAGCCCACTTTGTTACGCATGGAGTCTGCTTACGCAATTTATCCGCAAGATGAAACTCCCAAAAGTAATACTTTGACCATTTTCTTGCCCCAATAGCCATTTGGTTCTTAGGCACGTCATAGTGGCTGACACCGGATCCGTTTTAACCACCCGCGGTTGTGCAAAAATAACTGCCTAAAACTAACTACGTGCGTGTATGTCCTTTTCGGACCTATTGAAATGCGCCTGCCGAGACTGGGAATGAATCCCGCGCCTTCATGGTTAATATTACAGCAGTAAAGCGCTTAATTCACCACGGACAGTTTAAGTAGAATTCTCATAGACCACAGTACGTAAAAGGTATCAGGTCTGGCAAATATTTTATGATATCAAGGCTTACTTTGCGTACACTTTGCCGTAAGCTTATTCTAAATACTACAGAGTGCGCTGTGCAACCAATTATCTAGAAACAAATCTGTGGACGCAGTGGAAGCAGGCAACGTGGGCCAAACTCCACTGTTTTATTTTGTGAATACGTTCTTCGCTCATTGGCCTCCCTATCATGATAAATATTTCCAGTGGCCTCCGATTTCAACCTCAGTTTCCGTCCTAGTGACGCATAGGGGGGGGGGGCAGTGCAATCGTATATCATACGAGCAAACGCCTGGCTCTCATTTACGCTATTGCACAGAAAGCAGCCAATAGTGTCGCAGAAATTGCAATATTTTCACTTTCTCTTCCCTCTCACACTATCAGCGGAACCACATTGGTGGAAATTTACTGCGACGTGGCAGAATGACGCACTTAATTTACTGTGACGTTCCACCGCAAAATAGCTTAAATACGCGCCCGCTCATGGCTACACTACAAGCTTCTCTTCATCACCTGAAGGCGTTGAATAGTAAGTACAACCAAATCTCCTTCGCCTGCATGCGAGGTGTGCCATACTTTCACAGTACACTGCTCGGGAATCACAAGGACCTGTCCTCAGTTAATGCATGTCTTACTTGATACCATCTGAACTAAAAGATTCCTGATACATCGAAGAATTTATTAAGTTTCGAGGCGCGGTATTTAATCTGCTCGAGCAGGACAGAGTGTGTTGGAGAACGTTGGGACTGTTCTCCATCTCGCAGTGGACATAAGTAGGCTGGACATGACGGTGTGAAAGAGGCTGCTAGTAGTTTGTTGTTTATTGCGGGTCATTCGTATAGCTTCGAAGTACTTCAATTGCAAAGTTTCGAGGGAAGACAACCCGAATGTCGCAAGTGGAACCTAATATGATTTAAGTTAACTTAAGAGCTTAAGAGCTCGTGACTACCAGATTATAGCGTAGAAGCAGTGATGGTCCATTTATAAATATGTGCAAGCTGCAGAGCTACCTCTACTTTTTTTTGCAGAAATCCTCCCGACGTGAACATGAACACCAAGGCCCTACTGATTGCTCTCGTCGCTTGCGCCATTTTGGTCGCCGGTGAGTATGGCTCTTATTCGTTCTTCCTGCACCTGCCCACGTTTGCGTACAGGTTACGATGACCATTGAACTGACCACTTCTACTATAGCGTAGATTTCTTTCGCAATGCATTTCACTTACATGCACATAAAGAACCAACAAAAATGCGTTTTATATACGGCGTCCCAGCTAACTCTATATTCTGGAATCGGCAACCTGCGGCCTACGGGGCATTAATATATGGCCTCCGGCACGACGTCAGAACACCCTACCCTTTCTTGTCACTGTCTATCTCAATGCCAGAACCGCAGTTTTGACCTCAAATGAAATTAGACAAAAGCAAAGAAAGATTGCTCCCAGTTGGCATTGTCCCTCAACGTCGCACTCGGCCGGATAGCGCATCCACTTCCTTTCTTTGCACAGGTCCAAAAAATAGGCAAGAAAGGGGATAGGCAATAGAGAAGAAAGATCACCCTAATGAGCTCAATGTAAGGTTGTAAGGGAAAGGGAAAGTGGTGTACCTCATACTCGCAGTAGTTAAGGGTTTGGAACTCAAACATAAGCATTTGCAACAGCAGGCGAGTGAGTCTAATCTTTGTCTCTTATCTTGCTTCAATAGTTTTCTGGGAGACGCGAGCACAGCACTTCGCACGGAAAACTGTCACACTAATGTGTGACAGTTTTCCACATAGAAGGGGATGTAGAAGTTAGGTTCTCCGATTTGCAAAGCATTCAGGGGCTTCCGAATTTTGCAGAATAATTTTAATCCGGATCTCGGGGAGTTGCCAAATATGCACCAGTTGGAAATGGCTGATCTGCTGGCAGACGATGAGCCCAACTAGGCATTTTATGTGAAAGACACTGTCAAGCTTAGACTGGCATCTCATGCTCAATGTTTACGTGTATGAAGAAACTAGCGGCAGCCATGATAACATTGTTCAGCAGCTAACTGCGAACAGACTTTGTCGTAAATGAATTTGATCAAATCAACCTTGTGTGCCCGACAAACCGATGAATACCTCCACAATACTCAGCCTCTATCGGTGGGCATCCTTGTTGTAAATATTTGCGAGTTGGCTAGGAAATTTCCGCACTGAAATTCGCATTGCTGGAGTTTTTTCCTTGTGAAGTATGTTAAAGTGCCACCTCGCGGCATGCGTGCTGCGAATACACATATCTATTCTTGTTTTGTACATTACTCTCAATTCGTCAAATTTTCCTCTTTGGCTGCAGGACCGCCGTCCCCCCACCTTCCCCCCTAGTCACACACACATTTGCCCTGAAGTCCTCGCCGTGTCGGCTGAAGAAAACTTAGCCCTCAGCCTCAATAGGTGGCCGACCCCTGCTACAGATAATAATTTGTTTCCTTCAATTTTTGCTGTTTTGGTTTTGAAATTGTTGCACGCAAATATTGCTACGGCAGGAAAGGACACATGATTGAACTCCTTACAAGGCTGACTAATAACCATACAATATGGACTTATAGTTATCTTCTCTTTTTTGTCTTAACATTTGTTACGCAGTGCTTTATCAAATTTCGACTTCGACGGAATGGTACTAAAACGCCAGAAGGCATATGCCAATTTTAGCAGTTGACATTTACCTGGAGCTCAAACTCCAGACTGCTTTAATTAAATTAGCACGCAAGTCATTGATCCGCATGGTAGAACTATGCGCTCTAAAATTATTCTATTAACCCAACCACAATGGCAATTTTGATCAATTATTTGTATTCTAATTATAATTGCGCAGTTCGGGATACTCATAATAACCGTGAGGAAAGCAGCACATTCGTTGGCATTCAAATATCGGTGTGTGTGCATCACATGACGTATAGCTACTTATGCTGGAACACCCGAAACTGTAAACCACTCTCTTATTTCATTTATTTGTCAGTGTAAAAGGTTTTGTGCTTTAAACAACGTGCATTACCTAATTGGTACGCTATGCCATCAAGATTCGCTACACTGACATTTGCTTCCACATATCTCCGCACTGATATGAAGAACAAAAAACTACAACGAAAGCAAACATTGGTAGATGAAGAACATGACGATGAAGACTACATTGGTCACTCCCCATTAACTTCACACCTGAAGAATCAGGAACAACCGTATATCCATAATTATTTTCCGCATTGGTTTAAATTATCGCCCTATTTCGGTGAATCACGGTCTTTATTTACTTCGCGGCCCATGCATGGAAAGTTCATGCTACTAATACTGAGTCTGCTACAACGCTGTGCTGATGCTAGACTTCTGTCAGCAGCCACTGGCATAGTCGTGTCCTTATAGCCGTCAGTACTCTTTCGCGCTCTCAGTACTGTTTCTATAGAAATCAGAACGAATGAAGGAGCTGTTCTCAGCATTTCCTGGTGACGGCTACCACTTTTAACTGTTAATCAATATGAAATAAGTATTAAGAATGAAGAATGCTAAACACAGTGGCGCTGGGTGACTACAAAAAAATTTATGATTCCAACATGACCTTGGAATACTTGGCCCACACCGGTTCAATGCTGACTCTTGAGATATGGACCCGTGATAGTCATAGACCTAATATATTGACAAGTGGGGAGGTTCTCTGTGAGTCGACTAAAAGGAGCCCCTGTTCGCTTTATTTTGGTGCGAAATGTGCTTCGGACAGTCAACGAACAGGTTATACAAATTTGCCTCATCCGGGCATTACGAACGTTTACATAATAATCGCAGAATTCTGAATTGGGTGTGCTTTTGTTAAACAGTTCCCAGTTGGAGCCAACACATGAGGCTGTCGAGGGTTCGCAGGGACTGAGAGTCTGTTAGTTGTGACGGTAGCTCTGGACAGAATTACTATCTCAATGGTGCCAGTAATAACCTAGCAAATAGGGAGTTCGGTATACCTGCTTGAAGCAAAAGGAGCTTGATGTGGGCGAGTTGGTGAAGCATACTGGTATATTTAACGTTGCGCAACATACACGACGACTAGAAAGGAACACTTAAACAGACAAGCGCAGACTATCAACTGAAGTTTATTTCAGGAAAATCTGATACTTATACATGTAAAAACCACACGTCACATCATCACATACTCAGGCTCTATCGCCACATAAAGTTAATCTCTTTTTTCTTGGAGTGCTACTGAAGCGCAGCTGATGCAATTGCATCAGCTGATGTATCAGCAACGGTAAATATACCGGTATACCTACTTGTTCGAAATTCTTCGTGGCTTCCGGTCAACAGTTCATCCCAATCACAACACTTAGCTGAGTACAGACTCAGACACTGCTCTTTAATGCCACTTCTTTGAATATTTCAAACAGTACTTCTTTATTTACGCGTTTATTTTTTCAAAATCCAGGTGCAGAGGCGTGCGGTGGTGAAGGTCGCTCCGAGTCCGGTCGCTGCGGTGGCAGCGAAGGGCGCAGCGAGCAGGCAGCTGCCGAGGCGCGCCAGGAGAGCGAAACTGCCCGCTGCATCGGAAGCGGCCGTTGCGATGGCTAGTCGCGCCCTAAGAAACCTCTGTGGCACGCCCTCGAGGTTTTCTGCTGCCAGTATTGCTCTTTGGCCAAGAGAACTGAGACGTTGGCTTGATGATCATATCCAATAAAGCTGCAGATATTTACGCGTGTTGAGTTCTGACGCTGAATGTCACTTATATGAGCTAAGGAATCTTTGTCGTTGTTATTGTTGTTGTTGTTGTTTTAATCCCAGAGCCCTAATTGGCTCATTGTGCTGCTGCCTCCTTAGTCATCAGAAATCCTTAGCAGGGAAAGGGAACATAATTTATGTCGCTTTTTTATAACTTCATTTTCTTCGTCGTCCAAAGCTGAATCGCTCACGTCTAGTTTATCGGGCTAGACAGTAAAGCGTGGCCGAAGGCGCCACTGCTCCAGCAACGAATTGTGGAACCATCACAATGCTCTTTTGAACACTTTGGTCGCTCGTTATGGCGTGCCACACACCATAACCACCGACCGAGGGAGACGATTCGAATCATCCCTCTTTCAAGCTCTCTCCCGCCTTCTAGACGCAATACACATGCGAACTACAACTTACCACCCCAGTTCGAAGGGCATGGTGGGAGGCTTCTACCCGTCAACTGAAGGCATCACTGCGTGCACAAGACTCCACAATTCCATGGAGAGAGCGCCTGCTTCTCGTTCTACTAGGCCTTCGCACTGCGGTGAAAGAGGACAGACAGTGCTCATCCCCAGAGCTGGTTTTCGGCCCGACACTTCGCGTACCCGGCGTATTCTTGCTCGGAACCGACATCAGCAGAGCTACACTTATGCTGACCGCTTGCGAACTGTTGTACCACCGCCACTGCGTAATCATTCCAAGACAGTTTATATGAACCCATCATTACTCTATACCAGCCATGTCTTCATAATTCATGATGCTACACGTGCTCCATCACAAACACCTTAGGACGCTCCTTTTGAAGTCCTCAAGCTCTACCCTAAGCATTTCACTCTTTTGTTAACGGTCGTGAAGAGGCCATCTTTATAGACCGTTTCAAGCCAGCTCGCGTGTACGCTGGAAACGCAATCTGAAGCAGCTAAACCTCTCGCCATGTAGAGGGCATTGGACATGCGATAGCACTGTAGCGGACAGTGTGCTTCGGTCCCCAGAAAAAGACAAAGAAACAGAGAAGGCAAAAAACTATTATTGCACTCTTTCGTTGATTCGTGCGTTTTTTTGTATATTTATTAATTTATTTATTTTTTCTTCTTTGTATTGGCATCAACATTCTATACTCAAAATACATTAAACATTTTGTTTTCATAACATGACTTCTTGGCCAATCCCCCAGAGTGGGTATGAGTCATGCAGTAGACTGATACTACTACTATTACTACTACTACTGCTAGTAGTACTACTGCTCGGACATCATGGTTACGAAACCAGCTATTTACCCCGCAAATTGATGTTCGCTTGCTTCGAGCCTTTTGTACCCACAGATAAACAAGAAACAAAACAACACAACGGGGCTTCCCCGGTCCATGTTATTTTCAGATGCCAAGCATCGTATAGCGGCGGCACGTCCCGCGGCGTCGTCGGCGTCCGCACTCACACTGCGCATGGGCAACTCTCCTCATTCCCTCTCGCCAGCAGTTGCCGTTACTCCCTCCACTTCTCTCCTACCACCTGTTAGCGCTTCTCCTGCGTTCTCGCGTCTGCTCTCGCGGAGCATGCGCTACTCTCCTGAAGTCTCCTCTACTTCAAGTGTGAATATAAAGAGGGTAGAGCGCTGCGCGCGTTCAGTTCAGCGCTTTCTTCTATTCACTTCGGTTCACCGCTGATGCTTCCGATGAAGTGCGATGGTCAAGTGCCATGCGGGCTCGACATGCCGAAATTCTCTCCTGCGCAACGCGGCGATGAGCGCCAGCGCCTGCGCGTCCCCTCCCCCTCTTTCTCCGCTCCTACTCTGTCCCCTTCTCGCGCGCCTGTCGACCGCGTTCCCCTATCGCCCTGTGAGAATTAATGGCCAGGCTAGAGGGAAGACACGACGCGCGTAGCGTTCCTCTTCGCGTTCTACGACGCGAGCTCGGTAGCATGCCCGAGGTAGGTAGCATGCCCAACGAACGCCAACAGAACGCGATCGTGCAAGTGCTCCGGCTTCGCATCGCCTCATGGTCCCCTTAGCGGGAGGTAGTGTAATTTTTTTCTGACGTTCGCTTTCATCGAAAGTGTGGAAATGCATGTGGTAAGAATATCTGGCATAAAATACTAGCGTTACATATTTCTGCTCGCATCACCGACATCTTGACACATGGGCTCCTCGAAGAGAACATAGTATTGATTGTCGCATAGTGAATGCACAGAATTGTATAGGATGGTGGGCACTTTGATTATATCTTTTGTTCACAACTTGTAGTTATACTACTTGAAGAATCTGTACTGTAGATACTGTCACAGACATAAAGCAGTTCAGTATATAATAGGTTCATCAGGCATACATCTTTCACCACGGCCCTAGCGTAGGTACCGCATAGTAACATAATAATAATAATAATAATAATAATAATAATAATAATAATAATAATAATAATAATAATAATAATAATAATAATAATTGTTGCGTTTTAACGTCCCAAACCACGATAAAATTATGAGAGACGTTGTAGTGGAGGGCTCCGGAATTTTCGACCGCCTGTGGTTGTTTAACGTGCAGATAAATCTAAGTACACGGGCCTCAGGCATTTTCGCCTCCATCGAATGTGCCATAGGTACCGCGACATTGTTGCTATAGGTAAGGCACAACGAAGTTACAGTAAGCAAAGCTTGTTTAAGAAAATTTTCCTGTCACTTTTATTTCATACAGGTTGTAAGGATAGCTTTGTAACCTTTTACTGTTGGTGTTAGTTTCGTCTCCAGGGGTGCTTACTTCGAAAATTCCATACTAAACATGTTCCTGTATACAGTTGTTAGGTCTTGAATTTTGCCCAGAACATTAGACATCTTATTTTTCCTTTCCAATATAATCATCCCATGCATAGTCGATCCATTTGTGATTACTCAATATCTGAGGTACATCAGGCTTCCTCGTCGCCCGCCTAGGAAAATTTTGAAAGTTAGGTTTCGAATATCTTTTCAGCCAGAACTGTGGCATTTCACGCAGATTTCAGTAAAAGGGAAGGAAGTATTAGTTCATGTATTCGCTGTCTCTCACTTCGCCTATGTTTTGTGGCTGCTCAAACGGACGCAGGCGGAAATAAACAAGCTCAACACAATGATTAGGAAGCTTTTCAAAGCTACCCTAGTGATGCCGGGTAACACTGCAACTGACAGATTAAAGAGAACAGGGGTTCACAATACAATGGAAGAAACTGCGGAGGCGCACCAGCTACCGCAGCAGGAAAGATTGACAAAACCACAGGCGGGTAGGCATCTACTCAGTGCAATAGAAATAGAGCCTAAATGAAGGAGCGCATGGGAGGCTGAAATAGAGTTGCGTGCGGAGCTAAGAGACATCACTAGAACCACCCCCTCCCAACAAACATGCCTCCTGAGCGTCGCGCCATCTTGTAGGGACATGATGTGAAAGAAACAACTGTATGATGAATGGGAGATATCATTGTTACGGGTCAGGGCAAACATGCGATTGTAAAAGCACTGGTCCTTCACGGAATGATATAACAACTTCTTTTGTCCCGCCCACTTATGCAAGAAAACGTTTGAACCTCTATTGGGAGGGGCAAATTACCACAATATATGTCCGCCTGCTGGCTACCTTCACAGCCGTCGACAAAAATGCCCATAAGCCGACTGTAGCAGAAGACGTCACTCGCGTGTATCCTAAATTACTTTGCATAGGTGAACACTCAAAGAGGAAGTCAACATTTCAAGTTACATTTTAGCTCCGAGATAAAAAGTAGAGAAGCGGGAGGCCTATGACTTGTCGAGAGAAAACAAGCTGTGGTAGAATGGAGAGTCACAGAAAATGCTTGATGCCGGCGTCATACGAACTTCTACATCTCCTTTTGCTTCGCCAATAACCATCGCATCTTAACAGGACGGAACATTTCGTCCCTGCACCAACTACAGACATATAAAGAACCAAACACACCTCTTCCTTTTTTCGATGCCGCATATTGACTAAATAATTATTGGAACCGGAGTGAGTGAGTCAGTGAATAAACTTTATTAGACCAAAGATGGATAGCCCATCTTTGTTCTTCGACCTCCGAGCTGAGCTGTACAAGCCGTCACCGCTCCCGGAGGTTGGAACCGGAGGCTCCAAAGTTTTTTCTTGGCGCGACCGTTCCAAAGGCTTGCGGCAAGTGCCTCTTCAAAAAGAAGCAAAGAATGTTTCGGCGCTTACGACGCCGTTTGATGTGTGCGAGTGCAATGGACTCTCATTTGGCTGGAAGAATTCTTCAGCCTGGTTTCACAGACGACGAAGAGTGTTATGAACTCACGCTTAGGAACATTCTCCATCGTTTACATTTTTAATGTTCTCGTGTACTCACGGCCAGAAGAGGAGCGCTCTGAGCACCTCGAAAGAGTGTGACAATCCCCATAGTCACGCGAAAGGCAATATAAGTCAGAAGAATGAATTATTTAAGTCAAAAATTGTTTTGTTTCGAACATTGTTTGACGGAACTACCAAGGGTACAAAAGAAGAGTCCGTCGACAGGATCAGCAAGCTTACAAGGCCACATGATATTCACTCATTTCGAGTTTTTCTGAGACCCTCAGGCCACTTCAGTGGTTTAATAAATATTTCTCGATGATGACGAAGTGCTTCACAGAGTGCAAGAAGGAGCCAGTGCCGCTTACTTGGACCACAAAATGCCAAATGGCTTATCAACAACTTTTACAACGTATTTCGTCCGACCTTATCTTACCTTACGAGATTAGAGTTTACATTTTGAAATAAATACGGAAGCTTCCAATTACGGCACAGGGGATGTTTCGTACCGAGGAGACGTCAGTTCACCTCAAGCTCAGCAGCTGTGGTTTATAGGATGCTACTCCCACACCTTCAACCGTACTCAGCAGAATTATTCAAAAACTGAGAAGGAGACTCTTGCCGTTTTAATAGCTGTCCGCTACTTCTAATCGCACATTGACGGAAGAAAGTTAGCACTGAACACGCATCGTCAAGCGCTGATGCACCTTTTGATAATCCCATAGTTTAGAGGGAAATTGGCGTGATTGGTCATTGAGCGTCAGTAGTGCGACATCGACGTCTTCCGTCATGCAGGCAGTCATCTGACAGACGTTCATGCCCTGTCTCAAGTGGCAGTCGAGCTCCCGCATGGAATCGTAAATTTGACGAGATTATTGGAAAGTTATGAAACTGCACTTCAAGGATGGCTGGTTCGTTGCACCAGAGACACCGATTGCAAAAGCGCTTCATTTGTACCCCGACAGCCCGAAATCATATGGTCATGATGGCACCTGGCGAACATATCACAAGCTTCTGAAACGGTTCACAATAAAAACACGAAAAAAGGCATAGAAAAGTGTGTCAAGTTGTTCCACTTGTGTCAAGTGAAGAAACCCAAATACCGGCTTCGACCAGACGAGCTCGTCTTGCGAAATCACTCGGACACACCCTTTGGAGTTGTGCACGTAGACTTTGAGGAATTGAAAAAGAGAGCCCGGGTGTTGGCAAGACAGTCCTTTCTGGCTACAGTAGATCAGCGCACCAGAATGGTAGCGGCGCGTCCTGGACGAGAAGACACTAACAGAGTTATGGCTTTGTTAGACCGAGCGATATTCTCGCAGTTTAATGTTCTAAATTGCACAATGGAATAGCCTTCTTAAGCAAGAAGCGTCAGCAGTGGGCAGACATTCATGGTATTACGCTACGCCGTTGCGCTTCATTTCAGCTGCAGGCAAATGGAATGGCTGAAAGAGTCATTCGTGACACTGAGCTATTCATATCCATGTATCCGACGTTTAAAGGCGGATTGAACTTCTGCCTTGAAGTGGTTGTGGGTCTCCAAAAGAGAACACACACTACGAGTCTCGGCTGCTGACCGCATTTTGCTACTTATAGTGTTATTGCGATATTGCCATCTGAACAAGAACTTAGAATCGATGAAAAACTGCAACTGTTGGAAGCAAGGTCTGGGTACGGGCTAGTTGGTATTCCATTTTTAAATTGTGATCACAGCACAAAGTAAGACACGAGGCAGAGAGCAACAGAGACAGAGAGACAGTTTTAAAGTGCTTGATCATG
The DNA here is from genome assembly GCF_013339695.2 of Rhipicephalus sanguineus. NCBI lineage: Eukaryota > Metazoa > Arthropoda > Arachnida > Ixodida > Ixodidae > Rhipicephalus > Rhipicephalus sanguineus. Next base: position 149,852,034 of record NC_051179.1, read on the forward strand.
TTGGTTTCGTTTTTCGGAGGGGGTGTCCTTTATCATATGCGGTTTTTATCGCATGTCGTTTTTTTTTTCATAAATTGCTTGTTGTTCCCAATAACATTTTTGTTGGAAGTCAGCGCTCGTCTTCGTTGTTCTTTCTCGTGTCTTACTTTGCGCTGTGACAACAATTTAAAAACTGTTTGAACGCCGGAAAACCATCTAGGAACAAAGTAGGTGCCGAAAGGCGGTGAAGCGGTTCACGATCGGCACCTGCGCCGAACGAGGAGCGGCGTCCCCTGTTTTCGAACAATTCGTCAAAGGGCTGCTTGCCTGCTGTCCGCCGTTCAAACATTTGAATTGACCTCCCGAGACGGGAAGCGAGGCGCCATCTAGTCCGACACATGGAGGTTCGACCAGACGACCGTAATGGTTTCCTGTCGCCAAATCTTCCTTGAAGAGACAGCGGCGTCAACGCGTATGACAAGCAGTCCCGCTAATTGAGCGGTAAGGTACTTCGGAGCGGTGGACCTTTTGATGCCCCCGGTTGTCCGAGCGTGTGACCCATCGGCCTACGGCCTTCACATGGCAAGGAAGGACCCACTTCGTACCATAGGTGCATAGTGCGGTGACCACGCCCCAGTTGAGGACGTTGACTTGGGCAGGCGTGGGCGGCACCTTCATTAGTGTTGTGTGTGACGTGATTGGTCAGTCCCAACTTGGAGCGATTCCCCCATCTAGGGATCTGGGGAAAAGGATACCTTTTAAAACGAACCCCCGCTGGCTTATTTGGCACGAGATCTTCGTCATGTAAAGAAGATGTTCGTCATGTAAGACGAAATGGTTGTGAATCAACGAAATGCTCGCTATGTAAGCAATGTATATAAACACGTTACCTTTCCCTTCAGTCTCTTCATGCTGCCTCTGCATCTTCCTCCCGAGACTCCAGTGCCTGCAAAGGCAGGTCGCAACAACTGGTGGCAGCGGTGGGATAAGAAGGATCGACGGACAGCGACATCAACGGGAGGTTCGCCGAAAGCCATAGAACCTGGAATTCGGTGGGATCGACGCAGCATACCATGACCGCACGGTATGGGATGAGTACCTGGCTTTGTGCTTGAGATGTATCGAGTCTTTTGATAAGACCTGGTAAAAGATAGATAAAACTAGCAACTGCCTAGAAACTCGGCGATGACCTGAGCATGTTAGAATAAGCATGGTACCAGAGATTAGTTGGTAGAAGAAGATGAGGGTACATTGCGGGAGTGTTTTGGAACGTTTGACACAGTAGATGACTGAACGGAAAACAGGAAGCAGGTAAAGGATGTTGGCCACGTGTTGCTGCCTGTGTGGTTGGCTTTTGGTATCTGCTCTGAGACTTGCCGGGCTTCAATTTCTCTAGACTCAGAATTGAAACACTGGTTGGTTTGCTGAGCCAAAGCAAGGTAGCCGCCATGTACCTGACGAGATTAACGAGGGATAGCCTGTTGCAGTTGTGTTTGGACCTCGACGTGCAGGTAGACGACGGTGCACCTGCATGAGAACTCCGCGAAGTAATAGTCGGCAGGAAAAAAGTCGGAGTTTCCCTGCAAGGGCGAAGAAATGAATCCGATAGCAAGAAATTGAAAAGTCATACGAAGAACCAGAAGCAGCTCGATACTCGCAGCGTGCCTCTGAAACTCAAAGAAATACGCCCTAAAGAACGCACAGACATGAGCAGGCCAAGCGTGAACTAACAACTGTCACAGTTGTTACGTCTATGTGCTTGCGCAACGCGATGCAAGTGTCGAGAATGGAGAATCAGGCGCTCTCAGATATTTCTTCTTTAAACTGTGGCGCGTGGAGTGACCCTCTGTGTCTCTAGCCACAAGGGGGTGTCTGATGCAAGGTGAGCCCGATGTTCTCTTTTTTTTTCTTCCACATCACGAGTGGGTACAGAAAAGGGCCACTTTGTCGTGGGCGTCTCAAGGGCAGTTTTCAAATTGAAAGAAGCTCGCCGTTATTTCGCCTGCGCATAAATGGACTGTGGTTGAGTTGTCTAACGTAGCGCGCTGAGGAGCGAAGGGTTGCTGGTTCGAATCCGTGGTCGGGTACATCAAACTTTTTTCTGCTGCTTTATTTTTCCTTCGTTGTTTTTATATGTATACATACATATACATATCCGGGGCATGACAGCGACGGCAAAAATCAGCCCAGAGTGCCTATATAATCGCTATTGCAATAAAATAACTAGGAGGATATTGATTACTTCGGTGTTGATAATGGCTCACGTCAATGCCTGGATGGTAATCAAGTTAATTAGAAAGTAGAATACGCCAGCGTCGATACCTAGCACAAAATCCTCGAACGCAGTCCAGCCACAGTAAAAGAACTAGTCGCCATGACGCTAATCTACAACCAACGCAATGAAACAAAACAATGCCAACAATTACCTAGTTAGCTGATGTGAGTGGCATTCAACGTGAGCTTTGTACACATGTAAGCATACGCAGCTTTACTGGGCGCAAGAATCATTCCATGGTCTCATGATAAAGATAGCTCTTGCATAAACAGTAATGTTTACAGCAGACTGCCGCGACACCGTGCCACTGAGGTTTCTGGGGGCGCGACTAACCATCGCAATGGCCGGAATCGCCGCAGCGGGCATTTTCGCTTTCCTGGCGCGCCTCGGGGGCTGCCTGCTCGCTGCGCCCCTCGCTGCCACCGCAGCGGCCAGACTCGGAGCGGCCTTCCCCACGGCACGCTTCGATGCCTGCATTTAGAAAAAAAGAAACACGTAAACAAATAAAGCTTGCCTGCATTTATGAAATAATTTCCACTATGGTAGAGTGTCTGCCTCCGTTTCATAGTATAGCGAAGTAGCCAGATGTTGTGAATGACATCAATTGCCAAACGAAAGGCGCACAGCTTTCTGAACATTTACTAAAGTCCTTCTTTGTCACGGTGTAACGGGTAAAATCGTGCTAGCAATTTGCGACGTGCGTCAACCTTGAGCTCTCCCAACTATTCGACGCCATCATTTGTTTCTCCAAGTCGGAATGGCTTGCACAAGGCATTTTTGATGCAGAATTCGGTGTGCAGAATGCAGAATCCATCATGCAGAATACCATCTACATCGTTCGACCGTCTGAAGCACATCTGACATCACTATTCACTCGAACATGAGCTCTATCTGCAGCGCTCGTAGCGACGCCTTTCACTTGCCCAAATGTTAGGCCCATTGCTATCAATGGTCCACCAAAGATGAATGAAAGCCCTTCGACCCGCTTTTGAAGACACAGTGGCCGTTATGATGAGTGTTTACTAGAATACATTGTGACTGTGCATAGAACATGCGCGGGCTACACATTCACAAGGTGTGTCGGAACGCGAGTTCGATTTCTCACCCAACAAGAGTGTTTATAATTTTCTTTTTGTTATTATTATGTGGCGTTTTACGCTAATCAGTGTGAAAAATGGGTAGCCCACCGCAGACATCTCACGTCAAAAAGTAATTGATTGGTGTTTATTGCAGTAAGATCATTGGAAGCACGGAAGAGCATCGCAGATTTTCAGAGCACGACCATGGCAATAAAATATACTGCCACTACAACCTTATACCAGAGGTTCTGTATTAATAACAGGTAATTTTCGATCGATAGCCGAGAAATAAAACCACGCTGTGATTCACCAAAATAGGGCGACAACTAAACAAGCAGCAATGTAAGTATTTGTTGATGACATTCGTGCGAAGTAGTGTATTAGAATATCTCGGTGTAGCGTTTTGCGATGTTTTAACGTTCCAGTTAGGCAAGGCGCGTTGTTTTACGCACAAACTTTTTTTGGAGTCCCAAATCAAGGAAAATAAGCGCCTTGCTTACACTTTCTGAACTACGCGCGTGCGCAGTGGCAGGTTACCTAATATGTACTGACCGAAATTTTGTTGCCAACTAAAAGTACTCTATTTATATCTCGAAACAATAACAGGAAGCAGTTTGTGAAGATGGACATTGGGAATGTGCCGCTGGGAAGATTTCAGAGCGTGCAGTCCAGCGCTACACAGTAAAACAAGGCTGTTATTTTCTTTAAAACGAACCAGAATTCGGAGCTGAAGAACTGCGTGAGGCGCTCACAGCAGACAACCAGTGCTCCAGTTTTGATAACGTTACAATGAAGTTCATTTTTGGTGGAGTTCTGCGTAAGTTATCTTCATTTTTATTTAGTATAGCCATATTAATGTAATATGCGGGGTTTCTCAACTGACATCAGCTAAGCCAAAAGAAAAAAAAAACGCTAACTAAAACTCGCACATGGTACGCCTATTAGCCACACAATGTAACTGCATCAGTCGCTGGTCTTTTAATACCATGACAAACTTTTGTGAAGCAGTTCTCCAATTTTTTTTAATTATTTAACAAATAAAGACATAGCTGCATCTCTTTTGAGTTGTTGAGGCATTCTAAACATTTTGTAGCCTTGTTTGGTCGGTTATGAGCATATAAGCAAAATGCAGTGCCAGAAAGATTTGCGTTTTCTAGACGACCATATGTCGGTTAATTTATGCTTCTCACGTGCACACATATTTAAGAAGTGGATCATGAAGCAAGAGTGCATACAAGACATACTCACCGGTATACCAAAATGGTGCTAGCCTCAAGAGCAATCAGTACGACTTTGGCATTCATCTTGATGTCGGCATTATTTCTGAAAAAGAAACACAGGGTTCTCCAGCTGTACAAACATTTTACTGTTTACAGTTTAATGCTTCTGGACGCAATCACGGGCCTGTGTCGTTCCGAAGTCTTAAGCCTAGGAACATAAAGTAATGATAAATTTGATTCGCTTCACACAGGATCATGTTTCTTGACACTTTGCACTTGAAATACGTCGAGAAAACACGACTGGCGCGACATTGCAAATTACTAGTCGCTTCACTTAGTACATAGGAAAAACTTTGCTTCAGTAACGTGGCCTAAACCCCCGAGTAATACACTTAAAATAAGTGGGCAGAGCTCGCATGCAGGTGAAGCAGATTTGGTTGTACGACTTTTCGTCACCTTCAGGTGATGAAGAGAAACCTGCAGGGTAGCCATGAGGGGGGGCGTATTTAAACGATATTGCTGAGCAGATTCACGGTGGAATTCATGCATCATTCTGTGACGTCATAATAGATTTCCACCATTGTGGTAGTATGGATACCGTGAGCAAACACAGAAAGTGAAATATTGCTGATGTTGCGACGCTATTGGCTAATTTCTGTTAAGACGTGTCATGGAGATTCAGGTGTTTGTTCGAATAATGTACGATTACACTGTGGGCCACTATGCGTCACTGTCTCAGAAACCAAGGTTAAAAGCAGCGGTCAATAATATTATTTGTCATGCTAGACAAGCGGAGAAGGTATTCACAAAAATACAGCACTAGAATTTTTCACACGTTCCCTGCGTCCGGTGTGTCTAAAGATTTGCTTCTCAGCAATTAGGGACAGAAATTTCTACCCTGTTTCATCAACATACGCATATAAGTATGCAGGTTTACTTGGGTGTCACCACTGTAAATAATGCAATTTTTGTGAATTCAACTTGAACCCACAATGGTACTTTGCAGCTTGGCTGTTGAGACGGTACGCTGAAGAATGCGCGCTGGATTCCTGGCTACAATCGCGTCATTTTGATCGATGCGAAATGCAAAAGGACCTGCCTACTTCAGTTTACGCGCCCTATTAGCAATATGAACCCCTATAAGACGAAATTATTCGGACTCCCGCATTACAGCAAGCCTCTAAATAAAGTCGGTTTGGGGCGCGTAAAACTTCAGTATTAAGTTTTTTTATAATTTCATATTTCACAAATGTGTATCAAGCCAGTCCCTTACATAGCAAGGAGTGCTACTAAAGGGATTTTCTGAGAGCCTAAGTACACTAAAGGTTGAACATAGCAATGTGTGTTAATTGTGGAACTTACAGATATACATTCCTCTTCGTTCGCGGACGCATGCGTCAACTCCATTAGTATGATGTAATTATCCTACGATCAGGCCAAAAATAGTCAGAGAACTATATCCCGGACAACGCCGTAGATAGTGACTAATGAAAGAAAGCTGGGCTAGTTAGAGTTACTAGAGGTAGCCAGCCAATATCTTCTTCAAAGAAAAATAAAATTCGAAAGTGAAAAAAAGACAGTCATCCCTTTCGTGTTTTCTGCTTCTCAAGTTTGTTTTATTCCAAAGGGCTGAAAATGCAAGTTGCTCATTAGAATTACTTGCCACAAAACGACAGCCGTTACACTTTTTTAGACACATCGGCGACATCTCGTCATATGGGCTACTCATTAAAAAAATCAAGGGAGGTTCGCACTAGTGGCGCCAAGCCTGAATGATGTACGGAGCTGGGCAGTTTTATTCTTTCTCTTTGCTCTTCTCTATTTTTTCCTCTATTGTTTCTTCTTTTATATTTTTTCTGTCTGTCTTTTTTTCTGTTTATTTCTTTCTCTTCCTGGCTCTTTCTATTTTTCCTCTGACTTCATCTGTTCATCTCGCTATCTCTCGCTTGCTTCCTCGTTCTTTCCATTTTTTTCTCTCTCTCTACTTCTTTCTTTCACACTCATTTTTTCATTTCTTTTTCTACATTTGGTTCTATCTATTTCTCTCTCGATCATTCTGTCCATGCTCTTCTTTTCTCCCTCCCGCCCTCGTTTTGCTATTCCTTACCATCACATCTCTCTCCTCACTCTCAATTCACAATCTCACTCCCTTCTTCTTTGCCAATCTCACTTTATTTGTTACTCTTTTTTGTTCTTTCTATTTTCTCTATTTCTGCCTTTTCTTGCTCTATTTCTCTTTCTCGCTTGCTTTCTCTTTATTTCTATCTTTTTTTGTCTGTCTATATTGCTTCTCTCTCTTTTTTATTCTTTCTCTGTATGTTTTTTCGGCCTTTCTTTCTATTTCTCTTTTTCCCATTGTTTATATGCTGTGCTTTACTGGCTTCGCTCCTTCTTTCCATCCTCTTCATTCTCACATCTCTCGTATTCACACTCTCTCCCCTTTCCCACCACCTTTCTCTACTACACTATACAAGGCTATACTATGCTATGCTCCACTAGCATGCCCTACACAGCGTATCGGCCCCAGGCCGGTGATCACGGGACCTATTTCTCCATTAAGATGCAAGCTACAAAGTCGTCCTGCCACGTCCACCTACCGGTAACGCAGATTTGAATTCCGTTTCGCTTCTTGCCGAGTTGAGTGGTGGACAGTATTGTGCCCCAGACTTCCGTCACGCGCTGCTCGAATTGGGGAACACTGCGGACATCGTAGGTGTGGGACGACATCAAATAAGCGATGTATTCATGGTTCCATGTGCAAGTAGTGCGCCAAAACATAATGTCGTCACCCATGGTGAGCTCCGTGTAGAATGGCATTAGTGCATAATGGCACACCCGGAGGCCAGGAATATCAAGCTAAAGCTCCGGTAGCTTCCACCTCATCTTGAACAGAAATATGTTGAAGAGGCGTTCCAACCTTACGGTGTGATGAAATCCGTTGAGAGGCATGGAAGTGCGCTGGTATGGAGCAATGGATGACAACAAACAGGAATGTTCCCTTGGACCTCCAGGATATTACCACTGTAAGCTCAATACCGCATATTGTGGCCATCTACGGTCGCCAGTGCCTAGTATTTATTCCCGATAGGCCTCCGCTGTGTCTTCGTCGCAAGCGAGTGGGCCATGTCCATCGACAATTGAAAACACCGAAGTACTTGCAGTGCAATCGATTCGGTCATTTTCAGAAGCCTGTGTGGCTACGCCAGAAAGCTTCCTTTTGGCCAGTCTAGCGCAGAAGAGCCGCATCTTTACCACCTCATGGATGCTAGTGAGGTAGTTGATGCGAGAGAGAAGCCGCGGGAGAAGCAGCAGGGGGCATGAAGGAAGATGAACACTTTTCCATGGAGCCCATGCCCAGCAGCCGCAACAACGCTGCTAACGAAACGAATCAAGAGAATACTGTAAGGTAACACGACCTAGAAGACTTAAAGACAAGCCTCCTGATGACGATGAAGAAGAGGCAATGGATAGCAGCCAGACAAGGAAGCATCCGGCACCGGGCAGCGACGACGCAAGAGCGAGTGCGTCAGACACAGCAGAGCAAGTGTCCTCGTTCGACCAGAGTGTCGTCTTCTTTGGAGACCCACGAACGCACCGCCTATGCCCGCGTTCTCGAGAGAGTGCTGATAAAATGTGCAAAGAAGGTAAAGCCAGAGGTTCCCTCATGGCTAAAGGCGACCAACACACGCTTTAAGCGAACCAAATGGCTGCCGCGCTTACCTTTCCCATGTGTGTAGTGACACTCAATACACGTGGCCTCAGAAATGTGACGCGTCAGTGGCAGTTACGCCACGTGCTTGAGCAGCGTAACATTGACGTTGCTGCAGTGCAAGAGACAAAAATTTTGTATGCTAGTAATGCCAACCTTGCACTCTAAAGTTTTCGAGATATGATCTGTACAATAACCAAGCACGCGGTGCTTCAGCTGGATGCTTTACCTCAGTTAGAAAGCGATTGAATCACACTTTAATATCTCTACATGCTGATGAGGAAGGCCGCCTTATTTGTTGTGACGTGCCTTTTCATTCCCATAATTGAAGGTTTTTCTGTGTATATGTTCCCACAATACTACGAGAGGAAGGCTTTTTCCCTCTCTTGAGCTTCGCTTCTGAACACCGAAAGAAATGTGATCCTGTTGGTTGACTTTACTTGTGTTTGTGGCAGAGAAATCACTCATATATAAACAATTGTTGTGATGCAAGTGCAGCTTTACTGCAGCAATTAATGAATGACCACAATCTAATAGATATGGGAGCGCGTGCGCCTTGCTCGGTGTGGTTTACACATTTTCAGGGTGGCTCGACTAGACTGTGTGTGTGTATCTATAGACCTCTGGTCTCACAGTCGTATGCTGTAAAGCCAACATATTTTACAGACCATTGCTCAGTAGCAGTTTCATGGGGACCCCAAAAATCTCATAAGATTCCTCCAAACTGGCAACTATGGAAGCCTAACGTACAGCGATTGCGCAAGGAATGTTTTGTGGAAATAGTTAAAGAATTGCTGCATGAAGTAACTACATGTCGACCGGAAAATAAAACTTTATTTGCACAAGGGATTGCGTCGCCTCTAAAACAAGGCAACGCCGTGTGGTCGGGCACCTATTCCAAGGCACCGCTGGCCCTCGCCATCCTTTCGTCCCTCCGGACCAGACTGAGCTGGTCCCCTAGGGCACGGCTGGACAGCAACGCCTCCCACCTCAGTCTCGTATTATCCTCTTCTTGCTCTTCGGTGTGAGCCGCACATTTCTATGTGATGTGGTAGAGCCTCGGTGTGCTCCCACACCATGGGTGTCCTTGTATGCTGTGGGGTAGTATGTAATCTATAGATGTTTCTATATGTGTCCGTTTGGAGCGTACGTAACGCCGCAGAATTCACGGCTTATAGGTTCTAGTGTGGTGCTGGGTAGTTTCCTCCAGTCCCTGTAGTACTGCAGGATCGCTTTGTAACTAGGATCATGGGTATCGGGTCCTCCACGATGTTGCCATCGGCAGCTCGGTAATTAGTGAAACCTCGTGCCGCCTCATCTGCATAGAGGTTCCCAGTAACGCCCTCGTGTCCCGGGGCCCAATTTATTGTTTGGCCATAGCTAATCTCCAGTTCTCTGCTGGTTTCAGTAAGTATCCGGAGAGCCTTGGCGCCGACTTTTTCTTTATGATAATTCCTATATTCGGCCTGAGAGTCTGTGATAATTGTCAGTGGAGTGTTGCGCTCCATGCCTTCTCTTATAGCTATGGCAATGGTAATATCTTTTGTTTTTATTCCCCTTCCCCGTTCCCCCAGTGTAGGGTAGCCAACCGGAAGTGTTTCTGGTTAACCTCCCTGCCTTCTCCTTTTTTGGTTTCCTTCCTTCCTTCTATAGTGATCGCTCGAGAAACCGAAGCGCAGGCTGTGATTTTACCTCTTCTGTTTACTACAACCGCCACCATATTGTTTACGTTGGCCCACTATGGTGAAGCATCCGTGAATTTTGCAGTGTCCAGCAACTTTCTTGTTTTGTCTATGTATTCCGTTGTAGCTTTTCTCCTCCTTGCGTGTAATGTCGACAGATGCCAATTTTGGCTCAGTGGGAAATGTTCAAAGAGAAAGCACAGTACAAGGTGATTGGTATTTCATGCGAATTAACCAAAAGGCAAAATACTGAAAAAAAACTTACTTTTATGATTTACTTCATAAGCTCCAAGCTTGCAATAGACAAGAGCCGGGATTGTACATTGGTCAGATGAGTTCAAGGGAAGATGGAGGGTTGTAGAGATGAAAAATTCGTGAACATGGGGCGCTGGAGCCGACGTTTCGACAAGCGAACTTGTTTTTTCAAGGCTGAAACGGGGGTTGCCTTCTTCAAGGCTGCAACTGAAAAGAAAACGAGTCCGCTTGTCGAAATGTGGGCTCCACCGCCCCGTGTTCACGAAAAACGAAGGATCCACTGTCACGTGACATATGTGTCTCGTGGCAGTGGCTCCCAATGTTTGATTGGCTTCACCGCATAGCGCTGTTGCATTGTGGTGGAGGAGCTTTACGTTTCCAATTCTCCATGAGATGACAGTATAGCTCCTGATGCAGTTTTCTACGACATATGCATGGGAACAAACATTTAGGAGCCTTTAGGAGCTTGCTCCTTATGCTCGGGGCTTGTCCATAGGCGTAGTAGCCACTAGTTCTCATAGTTCTCGCTAGCTTGGCTCAGCGCACGCTCACGCGAAAGAGAAGTCTTTTTTCCCCTTGTTCTTCGAGTGCCTTGATAATGATTAACGCAGGCAAAACCACATATAGCATAGCGAACTGTAGGATGCGCACGCCCGCGCGAAAGAGAAGTCTTCTTCCTCTTGTTCTTCGAGCGCCTTGATGATGACAATAACGCAGGCAAAGCCCCATATAGCATAACCAACTGTAGCATGCGGCGCTCGCTCCACTCCGAGAGTGCACTTCGATACTCATAACATGAATGAAGAAGACAGGCGGCGGATCGGAGGGCTCGCAAGGCAGCAGCAGTGCGGGTTCGCCGCCAAGACCCTGCGGTGAGAGCTCGCGAGGCCGCAGAGAGACGTCAGCGTTGTGCGTACTCCGACATGCAAGCCCGCGAAGATGAAGCAGCGTGGAAGCGGCGGCAAGATAATCTCGAAGAGGTACGGGTGCGGGATGCAGCTACCAAGCTCCGACAACGGTCGCTACCTGATGTTGATGGCGCGGACGCACGCTTCAAGCGCGATTTACTCGGCCACACATTCGGCCACAGCTGCAAGGTCTCCGACCGCTTGTGGTGCGACGACAACCTGACCACAATCGCTACTATAACAACGTGTGACGTCTTTATATGAGAGTAGAGAATTGTACCGAGCATTCACGGCTTCCCCGATTACCTTCTTGCAAACTCCTCTGACATCATTCACTTCGTGGACATGGTGGGGATTTTCTTTGTAGGCTTCCATATTTGAAGAGGAAATATAGCTAGAAACAGGTTGAATGTGGCTGCACACCACACAGCTTATTGACAAGCTGTTGAGATCGAATTTCAAGGCACTTTAGTTTCAACAGTCTTTGCCTGTGAGAAATAAAGGGCACCTATTTCATGCTACCTGTTGTGTTAATGTATCCCCCCCCCTTTTTTTTTTCTCTCACCGCAAGGGGTCTTTCATATCTTCCATCGGTCCACAAGGGGTTCCCGAAATATCCGTGGCTGAGAACCACTGAACTAGACCCTAAGTTCCACGGTCGGTCGCCACCCTGATATAGCGTCTGTTTCGGAATTGCTTACCTAAGGCGGTTTTTATTCGAAATTAAGCGTGGGTTACTATCAAAGGGTTCGTGTGGCCATGATGAAGAGAATCGGTCAGGCCGTGATGACGGTTGGTGAGCTGTTACAGGCATACCCCATATATCTGCAATTTCAAACTGAAACTCCTTTGAAACTCCGAAGGAAAGTTTTAAACAGCAGCCCTTAATTAAACGCACACTAATGCAAATAATAAAAAAAACAATGGTTGATCCCTCTGTCATAGGAATCGGAATAACCCAAAAGTGAAACGTGCCCTTATAGAAGTAACTGAATATTTACTGTATATTGATATAAGAGAGTTTGCACAGTGTATATTGATGTCTGGCAGCTATACCACCGTTTAGCGTGGATGGGCCCACTTTGATGCTTGGTGGCACATCCCCATTCCGACGACTAACGTCCATGTTCAGTGATTAAAAAAACGCCTGTGGCAGCTGTAGTAGTTAACGGTGAAAATATAATCAGAGAACGAGTTGTGATAGCCAGAAGAACGTCGCATATGGGACGCAGAACTTGGTCGCCATCCTCCGGCATGTTAAAATGTGATTGAACACCACGGCCGCATTAGAGGGAAACACAAAGCGCGTCGTGCCGCCCTGGCAGCCCGGCCGCATATTTTCTCGGGGCGAGCGCGTAGGCGCGGAACGCGGTGTCACAGCCAGGTGAGGCAGGCGCGCGTTGCAGAGCTATTTTTGGTTTGATTATCGCGATGCTATGGGCGAGGCCGATGCTTTTACGACGCTAGCGTTAATGTCGCCACCTCCTGGTATGTTAAGGCATTGACAAAACTGCACTTCTATTGAAAACGCGCCGAATGCGACGAACGTGTAAAGCGTTGCAGGTACTAATCGGGGAAGCTACAGTAGTCATGAATTACTCTACTTTGCCGCTCCCAGAGGGCAACACCACCCCCCCGACCGGGAGAGTGGTAGATATAAAAAGCGCGTTTGTAAAGACGCTAGAGTCTGTGCCCATGGCGCAGTGGATAGCGCGTCCGGCATCTGTTGTTGCGGACCGAGCGGTGGTGGGTTCGATGCCCGTTGACGGAACATTTTTCTTTGCCATCTGAACGTGTACATTTTTTCGACGTCATTTCCGTGACAGAAATACGTCACTGCAGTCTTGGTGAACCCCGGCATAAAACACTTTCGTGTTAAAAAATAGCTCGTGGATTGTAGAAACAGCGTTCAAGAAACGTCTTAGCGCTTGTTTCATGCGCATAAAATGGTTGGTTTGATAGAATATTCCGTTCTAGTGGGTTGCGTACCGTTAGCGCAATTCAAATCGCCCACCTCCGAGAACAGTCTCCTTACGTAGCCATGTCCGCCCTTTACTCGCTTTACTGCCCGACAGGCGACGCTGCGGTCAAATGGAGCAAGGGGCTTTAGCGGAGCACAGCCCGGCGAAGACGAAACAAGGGTATCATCAATAAGTTCTTTTTAGCATGAATCAGACTAAAATACGCCAGTTGCATTGTTATTCCGTTTTGTAACGCACTGTATTGTTCTGTTCTGTCATCGCTAGATTGAGTACTTATGATTAGCTGTACTGAGGCCCTACTACGTCGTCAGGCTCGTGTTCCAGAATTACCCACTGGTGATGCAAATCGACGTCTACATTTACTCTAATTTCTCGATTACTGAAGCGCAGCTCCGTATAATACTGACGTATTCGACATTCTCAAGAACTGATGTTTCACTCTAACAGAAATTATTTGTCTTTAGACCTTCTTAAAGGGCCCGTTCGTGCATCACGTGTTGTCGGCGTAAGCGAGTGAACGATTGGCACAGGGGAGGGTGAAAGTGAGCGAAGGCAGAGGGCAGTGGAGAATGGATGATAGTGATATTGAATAGAGCGAGAGGAAGGCACAATAGAAGCCGCAGTAGGAAAGTGGAGTAGGAGAGCAGCTAAAGAGGAAACACAGCGCTGCATGAGCGGAGGTCTCTTTGGTGAGGTTGCAAGCTGGCGACGTAGTTGTGCGCCGTCGTCCGTTCGCCAATAGATTTTTTTTCAGCAGTTGTGGCTTACCGAGCGGAAAGAACGGTAATACCCTACCAGCTGAAGAGTGCCCACGCGCGAATGTTACGGAACGGAAACTCTTTACACAACGTACACCAAACCGGGTCTCTCCGTATAAACTAAGCTGTACTCCGTGCAAAAGGTTGCTCACACTTGGCTTATAATAAATTCCATCGATCATCTCGACGCGATGCCAAATGTCGCTATGCATAAACTGGTGTATTTTCCCATGAAAGTAATTGAGTTTATTTTAAAAATTGATGGGGTTTAACGTCCCGAAACCACGATATTACCGTGAGAGACGCCGCAGTGGAGGGCTCCGGAAAATTTGACCACCTGGGGTACTTTACCGCGCACCTAAATCTAAGTACACGGGCATTTCAGATTTTTTTTGTTCGTGGACTTTTTAGGTATAGAAATTTGTACGGCGCCAGCAATTTTAGAAAAGTTCATTCAGTGGATGCTGTTTTTCTAGCGCAGTTGCGAAATTACATCTGTAACTATGGACGCATCCAGAACTTGAGCTACGAGTTCAGCGCCCAACACCGACCATGACCGATAATTATGATGCGGAATCGTTAATCAAGTTGCTGATTTAGCTTTGAAAGTTCGCATAAGTTTTAGGAGTTCTTAGTTTTAGGAGTTCTTACTAATGCCAGCGTGGGATGGTATCCACTGAAACTTTATGTTAAACCCCTTGCCAATAAGGTGTTTAATGAGCGCCAGAGATTGCCTGGTGAATTTTTCTTGAGGTAGGCCACGATGCAGTCTTTGTAGCGCTGACTTGGAGTCCGTCAGCACTACAACATCTCGTGCAGAAATGGATCGCAATTTTCGCAAAGTCGCGGTGATTGCAGCGCTTTCTAACGTTGTGGATGAAACCACACGATCCAGGCGCGCCCTTCCGCACAATCACAAGATCGTTCAGTTCAGTATCGTCTCTGTGCACTGGGGGTCTCTTGTCGAACTTCAGCTTCGCCGCCTTTCGGTACCTGCTTTGTTCCTGGTTACATGTCCGGAGTTCAAACAGTTGCACTTTTTCAACGATTCTAAGCACATATTTCAGATAGCAACATCGCAACAACGCCATGAGCAGCAGAATGTGATCTGCAGCCAAGACTCGTAGTGTGTGTTCTGTTGTGGAGAGGCGCAGCGCTTCTAGGAAGTATTTCCAATTGCGTTTAAACGTCGGATACATGGATATGAATTGACCCGTGTCGCGAATGACTCTTTCTGCCTTTCCATTTGCCTGCAGCTGAAATGAATTGCAGCGGTGAAGCGTAATAACGTGACTGTCTGTCCACTGCTGACGCTTCTTCTTAAAAATCCGATTTCGTTGTCCACTATCAGAACATTTACATGCGAAAACGTCGCTCGGTCAAGCAAAACCATTAGCGTCTTCTCATCCACGACACCGCTACCATTCTGGTTAACTGATTTACTGTAACAAGAGAGGACTGTCTTTCCAACTCCTGGACTCTTTTTTTTTATTTCCGCAAAGTGTGCGTGCATAACTCAAAAGGATTTGTCCGAGTGCTTTGGAAAGACGAGTTCGTCTGGTCCAAGCCGGTATTTGGCTTCGTTCACTGAACACAAGCGGAACAACTTGACATAGCTTTCAATGCCTTTTTTTCATGTTTTGACTGTGAACCATGCCAGAATCTTGAGACACGTTCGCCAGAAGCCGTGGTACAAATGAAGCGCTTTTACAATCGGTGTCTCTGGTAAAATGAAGCTGCCATCCTTAAAGCGCAGATTTTCATAAGTTTCCATAATCTCGTCAAGGTTACGGTTCCATGCAGAAGCTCGACTGTAAATCGAGACAGGGCATCAAGGTGTGTGGGTTGAGTGCCCGATGGAAGTTGTCAATGTGGTACTGCTGAAGCTCATTGACTCATCAAACCAATTTCCCTTTAGCTTCGTCTATAATTAAAAGGGGCATTAGCGCTGGTTGATGCGTGTGAAATGGAAACTTTCTTCCGTCGATATACGATCGGAATTAGCGGACATCTATTAAAACTGCGACACCTCAGTTGTTAAATATTTCTGATAAGTACGGTTGAAGGTGTAGCAGTAGTATCCTATAAAACTGAGCTGTTAAGCTGAATGTGCACTGAGGTCTCCTTGGTACGAAATATCCCCTGTGCAGTAATTGGAAGCTTTCGTATTTATCTCAAAAGGCAAACGCTAATATCGTAAGGTAAGAAAAAGATCCGATGAAATACGTTGTAAAATTCTTGATAAGCCATATGGCATTCTTTGGTCCAAGTAAGCGGCACTTTTTTCTTCATGAGCGCTGTCAAGCGCTACTTCATCTTCGAGAAATCAATAAAACCCCTGATGTGGCCTGTGAGTCCTAGAAAAACTCGAACTGAGTGAATATCACGTGGCTTTGTAAGCTTAGTGATCCTTTGGACGGATTCCTTTTTTGTACTATTGGTAGTTCCATCGAACACTCTTCAAGGCAAACAACTTTTGACTTCACTCTTCTTCTCATTTATTGAGGTCCGTGCCACTAAGGTGATGTAACTCATATTCTCGGAGTTCACAGCGCTCCACTGCTGGCCGTGAGTACACAAGGATACCTTCAACGTAATCGATGCAGAATGTTCCCAAGTGTGGCTTCAAAACACCCTTCATCAACTTCTGAAACGATGCTGAAGAATTCGTCCAGCCGCATGGGAGTCGATTGTACTCATAAACGTCAAACGGCGTAATGAACGCAGAAAAAAGTATTTGCTTCTTCTTGCAGAGGCACTTTTCCGAAGCCCTGGAACGGTCGAGCTAAGAAAAAAACTTTCCTACCTCCGGCTCCATTACCTATTTCGTCAATATACGATATCGGAAAGGGGAAGAGCTGAGTTTACTGATTTATCTGCCTGTACTCTGTGCAGAGGCAAAATGTCCGTCCTGTTTAGATTCCATGGTTATTGGCGAAGCAAAAAGACTGTAGAAGTTCGCATGGAACCGGCATCAAGCATGTTCTGTAACTCTCCCTTCTGCCACAGCTTCTTTTCTCTCGACATGTCCTAGGCCTCCCGCATCTCTACTGTCCTATCTTCGGGCTGAAAGCTAACTAACGCAAGCAAGCTAACTAACGAGATAAATAAAGCAAGCATGAAAAAACGCACCTTTCGGGCCAAAGTTATCGTATTTTTCCATCAGTTTTATACGGTGGAAAAACAGGAAATGATCGCCAATCTCGCTGTACAGGGGTGCTCTGTAATCCCGTTAAACACCGGCTAATCTTTATTGGGCACGGTGTCAGCGAGTTTGGCCGTTTATCTCGTCCTAAGAAGTCTTTGAACGAACCAATTTGAAGCATGCATTTCCGTTATGGTCTCTTTGAATCTATGGATATTAAGGGTGTGCGAATATTAGAAAGTTTCGAATATTCGTCGAATATTACATTCAAAATATTCGTATTCGATTCGCAAATCGTGTATTCGGAAAGTTTCGAATATTCGACAACTTCGAATATTCGAAAAATTCGAATATACGATTCGATTATCATGCATAAAATAACTCGTCTTCCACATTTCTGCTGCGTTCGTATCGCTAAAAACGTTGCCGAGAGGAGCGATAAACATCCTAAGTAGACGGAGGCACGATACCTGCCTGCGACGAGCGCCCCAATACGTATGATTTATTGCTGGTGCATCTCCGACGTGCAGCGCTGTTGGCGATCATGTAACCGTATATTTTGAATATTATGCGGCCGTAACGTGCCGCACTACCACTCGTTCACTATGCGCGACCACTTCTGAAGGAAGACAGTGACCCATGTGACTGGTGGTGGACTGTTCAGATACCCCAGCCTCGAAAAGCTTTGCCCCATGTAACTCCCTATACCAGCCACTTCTGTTCCAAGCGAGCGTGCCTTTTCAGTGGCAGGGGGGGGGGGGGGCGGGGTTGTCTCTGTTACAAGGGAGCGCCTGCTGCTTGATCATGTGGAGCAACTCATATTTCTTCATGATAACATCTAGTCATTACTTTCATTGTGCCGTGATATTTGCTTGTGTGGGGATGTGCATTGTGCTAGCCTGGACATTAATTGTGTTCTGGAGATAGCAGTGTATGTTGTGTTGCCAGTCAGGCTGTTAATGTTTTTTTTTTTCAAATAACTACATGTTAAAAAAAATATTTTTACTGTGGAGGCAGTTTTCCTTTGATATTCGATATTCGATTCGATATTCGAAGGTGGATATTCGTATTCGATTCGTATTCGGAAAATTTGATATTCGCACACCCCTACTGGATATCTGTGTCTCTAAAACTACTTCTTTTTTCCTCGTACAAATTTTATGTAAGAGCTATTTTGGTTCCCAAGACAAGCTGTAACTGGACATTGAGCTGAGACCATTTGTACCTGGAATGGAACTACCGAAGCATGCCAGGAGTCCTGCAACGCCGATGCCTAGTGGATACCCGTGTTTTGACAGGCAGACTTGAGTGCCTTTCATTCCTTTCGACGTGTTAACGTTATGGTGCAGGGCCCGTATTGCCAACAGCGCATTCGTCGCTTCGCCTGTTGGTCGCATTTTCAGCCTCATTCGATGGCTCCCCAGGTCCGTTCTGCAAATTCGCCGTCGGTATCGCTGCGCTTGCCGCCATAGTGAAGTTAGTTGCAACATGTAAGAACGTGGCGAAGGGACTAAGCGCATGCAATCCTCAGCGCTAAATAAGCTCGCCGTGTAGGTTTTGAGCAAAACAAATGAACAAGCAAAAGAGCAAACGAAAACGCGATCAAGCGCTCTGTAAATGAAACTGCACTTTAGTCCCGCGTTATTTTAAGAATGCGTCGTGCAAATCCTGGGGTTAAGTCATACATTGAAAAGACATGCGCGCGTAGCGTAACAGTTCACGGAATAACTGAATCTCATCGGCAAAAAAAAATATTCTCATGAGAGCAGATGTTGGCGCACAAATAGGCTTCCGGCTACTCGTTAGCCCCTGCAAGGGTCGGACGTATAATATACAGGTTCGAAAAACTACATACAAGAAAGCCTTCTCATAGTAACACCAGAATATATTAAATAGGGTGCGCTTATAATGTGCAACTTGAACAACACCATGATATTCCAATATGACGTCTCGAAAATACAAACAATGCATGTCCCCTTATATGAAATTCTGACATGAGCAGGTGGAACATACATCATGGAGATGGATTATCATGTAGAGACATACCATAACAGTCAACAGAGCATATTAAAAAAGTCACAGTTTCGCCGCAAGGCCGAAGCAATGAATGCGATAGCAAGAAACTAATGAAGTTAGGCTCGCCAATGGATACTCTCAGTTTGACCGCGCTCCTGTTGCAAAGGCGGTTGAAGCAGCGAAGGAAACTAGAGTGCTTCAAGTGTCGAGCTGTGACACTCGATAGTTCGCTCTCATCTTCTGTTTGTTCGTTTAGCGGCGTTCCTTGAGCTCGAGCGGCTTTCGTACGCTCCGTAACATGAGCGCGGACATCACGGTGAAAGCGTGAAACATCCCTCTTCCCCTCAGCACAAGAAAACCGCGCGAACTATAAGAAATTATAAGAAGAAGCGAGCGAGCTCGCCGACGACTTTTAAATGCGCCTATCGCGCTCCTAACGCCATCTGGCTGGTAATGAAGAAACGCTTATCAGCGCAGCCGTCTCTGAGTCCGTCCATCGGTAAAAGGTGTGTATATAACGCTCGCGGTTACCTATGGAGGATCTGCGTTTCGTGGCGTAGTGGCTAGCGCCACTCGCTGCCGAGGAAGAGGTCCCTGGTTCGATTCTGCGCTTCGGAAGCATTTTTCTGAATTATTTTTCATTGGGGCTTTTATATATATATATATATATATATATATATACATACTTTTACATATACGGTGCATGACGGCGGCGACGGCGACGGCAAAATCCAGCCGAGACTGTCCATATAATTGCTATCGCAATAAAATACATATACGAATATATCGACGGTGGCCTTACAATAAAATGCAACATACAAGGTAAACCAAAACATTCGTTAAACAATTCTTGTGGATACCGGGACGTTGCAACATTTCTGGCCACAAGAAGATGACGAAGCTGCAGGTCAAACACATCACAAGGGTGAAATGGTTGCCATCCCAATAAGGGAAAATAATTGCGCCATATTTTAAGGGTGAGATCTTTGAATATGCTTAGAAATGCGTTGATTTACCGAAATTCTAAAGCTCTGATTTATATAATAGTGATTCGCTTATTGAAATAGAAATTCTATTCTATTTCGACAGATTTTTTGCAAACACATTTTCATCGGTTAAGGCTAGGCAGTGCCTACACAAAACATCTTTTGCACAGAATCGGCCGCACTAAATCTTCTAAATGCGATTGCGGATGTGTAGATGAAGGCATACATCATGAACTCATGGCTTGCGCGGCGGCGCATCTGCAGCCGCTTCACGCGGTTGCCACCACAGCGTTGAATTATTACATCCTTCGTTCGCTTTACCCTGTCAGAAGTCGCGGCATATTGCCCTTTAAATGCTTGATGTAGACATTTGTAACTTGCAATGATTTATTTATTTGCGCTGTCGCACCTGAAAATAACCTACGCTCTTTCTGCACCACGCACTTGTGTACTAAATAGGTGACCTAAAATAGATCATTCTGATGCCGTACAGTCACCCATTGTGCGTGAAGGGCAATTAAACGCGCGGCCATTATATATGTCTATCGACGTTTTATCTCTAAAACCTAGATATGACTTACTTTCCTGCTTTTGCTGTTCGTAATTTTGTGGGAAGCTAAAACAGAACTAAATCCTGCGCTGAAACCGTATTTGCACTTGAACAGTAACGCCATCGCATTAATAGTGAACTCATATAGTATTAGTGGCCTACTGCTACATCAAGATAGAAAGACAACAAACATAAATATACTCGAACCCGTATATAAACAGCCAAATACCAGCAACAACGTATGATCACCCCCAAACCTTTCTCTAAGATTGCATTGGTCT
Organism: Rhipicephalus sanguineus; assembly: GCF_013339695.2. Taxonomy (NCBI): domain Eukaryota; kingdom Metazoa; phylum Arthropoda; class Arachnida; order Ixodida; family Ixodidae; genus Rhipicephalus; species Rhipicephalus sanguineus. The sequence continues at coordinate 149,872,859 of NC_051179.1, forward strand.
CTCACCCTTATTGAGAAGGAAAATGGCTTGTCAAAACAGGCCTACTTTGTCTTCTAGTTAAAATCAGGCAATGCGACTGCGCCTCTAGACTAACATGACGTCAAGATACATAGTCACCGTGGTCGACGATGAGGTGGGTTCGATGCAAGCAGTTACAGAACACCTGAAAGGCCACATAAGGTTTTTTTTTCCAATTTCATGACTTGATACCTTCGTATTACAGCGAGAGAAGCCATATTGCTTGTGTACTTCACTAATATTTCGAGCATGCTCAGCGGCTATACTTATTAACTACACATTTTCTACATAAAAAGAAATTTTTCTGACATTCCAGGGAAATAAGGGTAAGCAATATTTCTTAGGAAGGAAGAGGTATGATAAGCGCTATATACAGGGCAGAAAACAACGAGAAAGAACATAACACACCGCTGTAAACCTTTGCCATATTATGTCTTCTTGTTCAAATTATACAAGACGTCTTGATTTCACTGCTCGTCATTTATCTGAAATACATGTTCGAAATCCTGTTGCAGTTCAGAGATAAAGCCAATTGACTGAAGCTAATAAGATAACAAATCGAGTGATGGTCGTCCCTTTAGTGGAGAGCGCCAGAAACACGACATCCATCTCATGTAGTGCCAAAGGTTCCTGACAGATTCTTGCCGTAGCTTGTAACCCCATTGAGAACCACAAAGCCAACGCGGTCGTTATTACTGTTTAGTTTGATTCCTCTTTTTTTTTCTCTCTCTAACTGTGCTCTCGACATACATAGTCACCACGGTCAACCATGTGGGGGTTTCGATGCAAGCAGTTACAGAACACCTCAAAGGCCACATAAGGTTTTTTTAGGGGCGAAGCTCCTCAGGGTGTGGGCCTGTCCCTCCTTTGTAGTATGTAGTATGTAGCCACGCATAGTGGGATGTATTCACTCCATGTGATAAAGATGACGATGACCACTGATGACCATGAAGAAAAAGCGCGTTCCAGTATAGTGGAATGTACCCACTACACGTGATAACGATGACGATGATGCTGATGACCATGAAGTATATGAGCGTTCCAAGACGATGACGACTGATGACCATGAAGAATAAGCGCGTTCCAGTATAGTGGAATGTACCCACTACACGTGATAACGATGACGCTGGTGACCATGAAGTATAAGCGCGTTGCAGACCACACATTCTCTTTCTGCCATGGATGAAAACAATCGTGAAGGCGCTCTCGCCCTCGAAAAGCAAAACGGCAACGCCGACAATAAACGTTCCTCTGAGCTTAACGTCATATATGAGGACCCCCGCGTTTGTGTGTCAGGTCTTTGTATGATGATCGAGTGGGCAAAATTTACGGAGATTGGCGGTTTACCAGATTACCTCCGGAGCTTCGCCCACTCATCATCATTCACTTCGTGGATATGGCGTGATTATCTTTTACAATTTCATGACTTGATACCTAAGTATTAGAGGGGGAGAAGCCATATTGCTTGTGTACTTCACTAATATTCACTCATATTATTGCGGCTATATTTATTATATGCACATTTCCTGATTAAAAAGAAATTTTCCCTTCATTTCAAGGAATCAGTTAGGTAAGCAATATTTCTTAGGTAGGAAGAGGTGCGATAAAGTCTATATATGGGGCAGAAGACAGCGAGAAAGATCACAGAATACCACTGGAGCATTTGCCTTACTATTTGTTCTTCATCGAATTATACAAGACGTCTTGATTTCACAACTCGCTATTTATATGAAGTACATGTTGAAAATCCTCTTGCAGTTCCGAGATAAATGCAACGAGGAAATGTAATAAGAGAACAAGTTGATTGATTACCGTCTCCTAAGTAGAGTGCGCCACATACACGACATGCCTGTTATGTAGTGCCATATGTTCCTTACAGATTACAGATAGTTTGTAACGACACCGCGAAACATAACGCCAACGCGGTCGTGATTACTGATTATTTGTAGTTCCCCTTTTTCTTCGAGCTCTAAGAGCTGTACTCTTACATCTTCTTTTCCGTCTTCTTCCATAGAGCCACCCGTTTTCTTCTCTTCACCGCTCCTGCGGTGATACCGACGACGATTGCTTTTAGCTGCGAATTCTAGCTGTCTGTCAGTGAAGATGCTTATTGTCTCTAGCACACCTTGCTGTACCACTATTTTCATGACTAAAATGTCTAAGAGTTCTTTTCTTGCCATCCGGTAGTCCCTTCCGCACAATCACATTCAGTTCATTATCTCGCCTGTGTACTGGGTGTCGCTTGTCGAATTGTAGCTTCACCGCCTTTAGGCACCTGCTTTGTTCCTGGTTGGTTTTGCGGCGTTCAAAAAGTTACAGTTTCTCATCGATTCTAAGCTCTTTTTTAGATGGCAATATCGCAACAACGCCATAAGCAGCGGAATGTAGTCTGCAGCTGAGACTCGTAATGTGTGTTCTGTTGTCGAGAGCTACACCCACTTGTAGGCAGCATTGCAATCAGTCTCTAAACGTCGGGAACACTGATATGATTAGCTCAATGTCACGAATGACTCTTTCAGCCACTCCATCTGCCTGAAGGTGAAATGAAGCTTAACGGCGTAGCGTAATACCCTGGGTGTCTGCCCACTGATAAACCTTCTTGCTTAAGAATGAGATTCCGTGTTGCGATATCAGAACTTTAAACTGCGAGAATGTCGCTTGGCCAAGCAACGCCATAACTCTGTTAGCGTCTTCTCGTCCAGGACGCGCCGCTACTATTCTGTTACATTGATCTACTGTAACCAGTCTTGCCAACACCAGGACTCTTCTTTTTCAATTCCTCAAAGTTTACGTGCACAATTCCAAAGGGTCTGTCCGAGTGATTTGGCAAGACGAGCAGGGGTGGTCAAAGTGAAACCACTTGACATAGCTTTTGATGCCTTTTTTAGTTTTTATTGTGAACCGTTTAAGAAGCTTGTGATAGATTCGCCAGGCGCCATGATCACCACCTGTATTTCAGGCTCTCGGGGTACAAATGAAGCGCTTTTAAAATCAGTGTATCTGGTACAACCAACCTGCCATTCATGAAGTACAGAGTTTCAAAACTTCCCCATATTTCGTCAAGTTTATGGTTCCATGCGGGAGCTCGACGGCCACTTGAGACAGGACATCAACGTCTGTCGGATCATTGCCTGCACATTGAATGACATCAATGTCCTACTACTGACGCTCATTGAGCAATCGCGCCAATTGCCCTCTAGGCTATGACATTATCAAAACTGTATCAGCGCTTGGCGATGCGTGTTCAATGCTAACTTTCAGTTGTTGAATAATTCTGCTGAATACTGTTGAAGGTGTCGCAGTAGAATCGTATAAACCTCAAATCCTAAACTTAAGGTGAACTGATGTCTCCTTTGTACAAAACAATCGCTGTGCCGTGACTGGAAGGTTCGGTATTTATGTCAAAAGGTAAACTATACTCACGTTGATGAAATACGTAACTGGAAGGTTCTGTATTTATTTCAAAAGGAAAACTATAGTCACGTTAATGAAATACGTTGTAACAGTTTTTAATATGTTATTTGGCATCTTTTGGTACAACTAAGCGGCAGTTTTTTCTTCGTGAGCTCCGTCAAGCATTTTCTCATCTTCGAGAAATATTTAATAAAACCACTAACTTGCCTGCGAGTCCTAGAAAAACTCGGAGTGAGTGAATATCATGTGGCTTTGTAAGCTTGCAGATCCTTAGGACGGACTCTTGTTTTGCACTCTTTCTAGTTACGTCGAGAACTCTTCAACAGAAAACAACTTTTTACTTCAACAGAAAACAACGTTTTAAGAAAGCTAACAACTATCCTCAAATGTTATTGAGAAATGTCATTGAGAAATGAGGCAAACAATGCATTGTTAAAATTTTAAAGACAGCACACTTGGACGAGTGGCTGTAGACTCATAGCTGTGCCTTATACCGCACAATACTGCCGGACTGTGGCGGTTTTCATGTGCTATCCCCCCTCTCTCTTTGTTTACTCTTCTTTCAAACTCCACCATCTCTTAGCCCGGTGCAGGGTAGCATAACGTTTATGCTAAGCTGGTTAAGATCCCTGCCTTTCTTTTCTACTGTTTTCCTTATCATTTAACGTCAAATAAATGTGTTTCCGTTATTCTTAACAAGAAAGTATGGTAGTTATACCAAATGCTTATAGTTGACACGTCCCATGTAATTTATGTGAAAAATGAAATTCTCATATAATATATTATGTCCTTTTTCATGACCCAATAGCAATGTGGGCATTAGGCACGTCGTAGTGGATGACACGTGATCCGTTTTAACCACCTGCGGTTGTTCAAAAGTAAATGCCTAGAACTAAGTGCGTGCGTGTTTTTTCCGTTTCGCACACATTCATATGCTGCAGCGGGGACTGGGAATCGATCCCGCGCCTTCATGGTTACCATTAAAGCAGCAGAGCGTCTAATTCACCACGGAGAGTTTAAGCAGAATTCTCATAGACCAAGGTAGATAAAAGTTGTGAGGCTCTCACGAAAGCGTTATGATATCAAGCTTATTTTGCCTACACTTTGCCGCAATGTTATTCTAAATGCTTAGAAGTTCTCCCCGCAACTACTTATCTAAAAACAAATCTGTAGACACATTGGAAGCAGGCTACGTGGGCCATACTCCACTGTTTTATCTTATGAATACATTCTTCGCTCATTGCCTTGTTTAGCATGATAAATATTTCCTGTGGCCTCCGATTTCAACCTCACTCTCAGTCCTAGTGACGTGTAGGGGCAGCCGCAGTGCAATCGTACATCATTCGAGCAAAAACCTGGCTCTCATTTACGCTATTCGACAGCATACAGCGAATAGTGTCGCAGAAATTGCAATATTTTCACTTTCTCTTCCCTCTCACACTATCAGCGGAACCACATTGGTGGAAATTTACTCTGACGTGGCAGAATGACGCACTTAATTTACCGTGACGATCCTCCGCAAAATAGCTTAAATACGCGCCCGCTCATGGCTACACTACAAGCTTCTCTTCACCACCTGAAGGCGTTGAATAGTAAGTACAACCAAATCTCCTTCGCCTGCATGCGAGGTCTGCCATATTTTCACAGTACACTGGTCGGGAATCACAAGGACCTGTGCTCAGTTAATGCATGTCTTACTTGATACCATCTGTATTAAATGATGTATTGTGCAGTGACGAATTTAATAAGTTTCGAGGCACGATATTTAATCTGCTCAAGCAGCACATAGTGGGTTGGAGAAGGTTGGGACAGTTCTCCGTCTCGCTGTGGACATAAGTTAGGCTGGACATGATGGTATGAAAGAGGCTGCTAGTAGTTTTTTTTAATTTCGCGTCATTCGTATAGCTTCGAAGTACTTGAATTGCAAAGTTTCGAGGCAAGTCAACCTGAATGTCACAAGTGGAACTTAATATGACTTAGGTTAACTCGGGACACCACAGATTACACTTAGAAGCAGTGATGGGTCCATTTATAAATATGTGCCAGCTGCAGAGCTATGTCTCCTTTTCATGCAGAAATCCTCCCGACGTGAACATGAATGCCAAGACCATACTGATTGCTCTTGTGGCTTGCGCCATTTTAGTCGCCGGTGAGTATGGCTATTATTCCTTCATGCTGCACCGGCTCCCGTAAGCGTACAGGTTACGACGGCCATTCAACTCGCCAATTCTATTATTGCGCAGATTTCTTTCGCAATGCATTTCACTTACATGCACATAAATAACCAACAAGAATGCGTTACATATAGGGCGTCCAAGCTAAGTCTATATGCTGGGGTAGGCAACCTGCAGACCGCCGGGCAGTATTATGCGTCCCCCGGCACGACGTGAGAAGCCGCCTCCTCTTTTCTTGTCACTTCCTATTTGAAGGCCAGAATCGCAGTTTTGAACTCAAATGAAATTAGACAAGAACAAAGAACGATCGCTTCCAGCTGGCATTGTCTTCGCACTCGGACAGATAGCGCATCCACTTCCTTTCTTTGCACATGTTCAAAAAATAGGAAATAAAGTTTATTTGTGGATATAATGGGTCTGGAAGTTGGCTACACTGGCTAACATAATGCATCACCTTAATGAGCTCAATGTAAGGTTGCAAAGAAAAGGGAAACTGGTTTCCGGCATACTCGCAGACCTTAAGGGTTTTGAACTGAAATTCAAGCTTTTCCAAGAGCAGGCTAGTAAGTCTAATCTTTGTCACTAATCTTTCTGCAAATGTTCTGTGGGGGAGACGAGCACAGGGCATCCCACAAAAACACTGTCAGACATTGCAGTATTTAAAAAGGGAGGCAGAAATTAGGTTCTCCTAATTTTGCAGAATACTTTAACTGGATCTCGGGGATGTCCCAAACATGCACCAGTTGGAACTGGCTGATCTGCAGGCAGATGGTTAGCCAATAGAGGAATTTTATGTGAAAGACACAGTCAAGTTTAGGCTGCCCTCACAGGCTCAAGGTTCTCGTGTTTGAAGAAACTAGCAGCAACCATGATAACAGTGTTCAGCAGTACATACGTCTGCGAACAGAATTTGTCGTAAATGAAGTTTATCAAATCAAACTTTTGTGCCCGACAAACCGATAAACACCTCCACAATACTCAGCGTCTATCCGTGGGGAACCTTGATGTAAATATTTCCAAGTTCGCTCGGAAAGTCCAGCAAGGAAAATCGCATTGCTCGAGTTTTTTTTGCTTGTGACGTATGTTGAATTGCCACCTTGTGGCAAGCGTACTGGGAATAAATATGATATCGATTCCTGTTTTTACATTACTGTCAATTAGTCAATTTTTTTCTTTTTGGTTGCAAGGAACCCCGCCCTCCCTCACACACGCGCACACACACACGCGCGCACACACACACACACACACACACACACACACACACACACACACACACACACGCGCACGCACACACACACACACGCACACACACACACACACGCCTTGAAGTTCACACGGTGTCGCCTGCAGAAAACTCAGCCCTCAGCCTCAAAAGGTGGCCGATCCCTGCTACAGAGAATCAGCTGTTTCCTTCAACTTTTGTTATTTTGGTTTTGAAATTGTTTCACGCTAAAATTGCTACGGCAGGAAAGGACACATGAGTGAACTCAGGAACATGAGTGAATTAGCCTTACAAAGCTAATTAATAACCATACAATATGCGACCTATAGTTAGCTTCTCTTTTTTCGGTTGACTCAAGGAAGTTGGGATACCCCGCCTGCTGAAAGAATAACAGCCATATACCGAGTTTAAATGAACATTACTTTTAGTCCCAGCGCTTTATCGATGTTCGACTTCGACGGAATGCTATTAAACATCATAAGGATTATTCCACCGTTTGCACTTCACATTTATCTGCAGCTCGAGACCCTTTTATATAAAATATCACGCCAGTCACTGATCCGCATTATAGAACTATGCGCTCCAAGAATGTTCTAGCATCCCAACAAAAAAGGCAATTTTCATTAATCTAATTATAAATCCATATAGTTATTCTTCGGGTGCTCAAAATAACCGTGAGGAAGGCAGCGTATTTCTTGGGCATTCAAATATCGGTGTGTTTGCATCATTTCACGAAGAGTTACACATGCTGGAACAACCGAAATTGTAAACCACTCTTATTTCATTTATTTGTCAGTGTAAAAAGTTGTGCTTCAAACAACGTGCATTGCCCAACTCGTACGTTATGCCATCAAGATGCGCTACGCTGACATCTTCTTCCACATATCTCCGCACTGATATGAAGAACAAAAAACTACAACGAAAACAAACATTGGTAGATGAAGAACATGACGATGAAGACTACATTCATCACTTCCTATTAACTTCACACCTGAGTAAGCAGGAACAAGCGTATATCCATAAATAATTGCCGCATTGGTTTAAATATCGCCCAATTTTGATGAATCACGGTGTTTATTTACTTCGCGTCAATGCATGGAAATTTCATGCTACTAATACTGAGTCTGCTACAACGCTGTGATGATGCTAGACTTCTGTCCGCAGCCACTGGCATAGTCGTGTCCTTATAGTCGTCAGTACTCTTTCGAGCTCTCGGTACTGTTTCTATAGAAATCAGAACGAATGAAAGAGCTGTTCTCTGCATTTCCTGGCGACGGCTACCACTTTTAACTGTTTATCAGTATGAAATAAGTATTAAGAAAGAAGAATGCTAAACACAGTGGCGCTGGGTGACTTAAAAAAATTTGTGGTTCCAACAGGACCTTCGAATAACTGGTCCACACTGGTTCAATGCTGACTCTTTGGATAAGGACCCGTGATGGTCATCGACCTAATATATCGGCAAGTGGGGAGGTTCTCAGTGAGTTCAGTAAAAGGAGCTCCTGTTTGGTTTATTTTGGTGCGAAATGTGTTTCGGACAGTCGAACAACAGGTATACAAATTTGCCACATCCTCGCATCACTAACGTGTACATAATAATCGCTGAATTCTGAATTTAAAGTGCTTTTGGCAAACAGTGTGTCACTCTGACACAAGTCTGCACAGAATTGCTATCTGGATGATGCCAGTAATAACCTAGCAAATAAGGATTTCGGTATACCTACTTGCTCGAAATGCTGCGTGGCTTTCGATTAGCAGTTCATCCCAATTACTACACTTAGCTCAGTACAGACTCAGACACTGGTCTTTAATGCCGCTTATTTGAAAATTTCAGGCCGTACATATTTGTTTACGTGTTCTTTTTTTTTTCAAAATCCAGGCACAGAGGCGTGCGGTAGTGAAGCCCGCTCCGAGTCCGGCCGTTGCGGTGGCAGCGAAGGGCGCAGCGAGCAGGCAACAGCCGAGGCGCGCCAGGAGAGCGAAACTGCCCGCTGCATTGGAAGCGGCCGTTGCGATGGCTAGTCGCGCCCTAAGAAACCTCTGTGGCACGCCCTCGTGGTTTTCTGCTGCCAGTATTGCTTTTGGGCAAGAGCACTGAGGCATCGGCTTCATGATCACATCCAATAAAGCAGCAGATATTTACGTCTGTTGAGTGCTGACGCTGAATGTCACTTATACCAGCTAAGGAATCTTTGTCCTTGTTGTTATTGTTGTTGCTGTTGTTTTTAATCCCAGAGCCTTACTTGGCTCATCGTGCTACGGCCTCTTTAGTAATGAGAAATCCGGGGCAGAAAAACGGCACACGATTTACGTCGCTTTTATATAGCTGCATTTTCTTCGTCGTCCAAGGCGGACTCGCTCGCGTCTATATTAATAGACAAGACAGCAAAGCGTGGCCGAAGGCGCCACTGCTCTAGCAACGAATAGCCGGACCATCGCAACTCTCTTGTGTACACCTGGGTTGCTCGTTATTGGGTGCCACACACCATAACGACAGACCGAGGGACAAAATTCGAATCGTCCCTCTTTCGAGCTCTCTCCCGCCTTCTCGGCGCAACACACAAACGAACTGCAGCTTAGCACCCCAGTTCGCAGGTCGTGAAAGAACGCTTCTGCCGCCAACTGAAGGCGGTAGATGCGTTCGCTATACTCCACAATTCCATGGACAGAGCGCCTGCCTCTGGGTCTACTAGGGCTTCGCACTGTGGTGAAAGAAGGCACGCACTGCTCACCACCAGAGCTGGTTTTCTGCACGACACTTCGCATACCCGGCGTTTTCGAACTGCCTTCGCGTACCCGACGACTGCGAACTACCATGCCTACTATTGTACCACCGCCGGTGCGCCAACATTCCCAGGCAGTTTATGTGAACTCATCATTACTCCATACCATAGGTGACGATGTTACTCGTGCTCCACCACAAATACCTTAGGACGGTTCTCTTAATAGCCTCAAGCGTGACCTTAAGTACTTCGCTCACCTTGTTAACGGACTTGAAGGTACCATCTCTATAGATTGTTTGAAGCCAGCTCGCGTGGACACTGGCAACGCCATCTCAAGCAACTAAACCGCTCGACGGCAATGCCTCCATCGCTAGGGAGGGAGCCATGTTGAGGGCATTCGACGTGCGATAGCGCTGTCTGTAGTGGACAGTGTGCTTCGGTCCGCAGAAAAAGACGAAGAGACAGTGAAGCTTGGACGCATGGAGGAATAAAAAAAAAACTAGGAGGCAAAGTAACGTGACATTTTTGAAGCCCAGCCAAAAAAATAAAACAGGGGCATGCTGGGAAATGAGCAACCCCACGTGATAGGCAAGAGGTGAGTTTTGGTTCTAGTTTAGGATTAAGAGGGGAGAGCGGCGTTTGAGGAGGTTGGCATGTGGATGCTAGGCGCGCGCGCTAGTCAAGTTTTGTTTTTGTTTATGATCCCGCCATGAAATGAAATGAAACAGGACCATCATGGAAAATGAGCCACGAACGCGAGGAGCATGCGCCTTCAGAGGAAGTTGGCTTGTGAACGCTAGTCTTGCTCCCTCCTATTTTTTACAGCGAAAGCTGCTATGAGATAACTTCAACGGCCGTTTTTAGCGCCGTAGTTGTCCGCCACCGCCGCCCCCGGTGTCCGCAACCACTATCGCGCGAAATAAGAAAAACATTCCAGGATGGAACGGGGTTCGAACCTGGTCCCTCAGCGTGGGACCCCGGTGTTCGACCTCTGTGCCATGCCGGTGCCTGAAACTGCCTTGCAAAAAGACGCTATACAGGCTTCATGGCCGGAGTGAACCGCACTTCTCTATGTAATATGGCGTGACAGGAGAGTGAAATAACAAGCAAGCGTCACACGACGTGAATACTGTAACCAGGCCTCACACAATGCGAATTGCGCAACGAGTGGGTTGTTGAATGCTTCGAAACCATTGCAAAGGGCTCTGCCATAATTCTTCATCGTCATCAAGCACAACATCAACAAAGTGCGCATAATGCCTTACATATTTTTAGCGGGTACCACGTCTCTTCGTTGAATGACGAAAAGTGGCATAGTATCTGGTTCCCTGCTTCACAGAAATTATGACGATTTATAGCATAGTGGGTTCCTGTCAAGTGCACTTCTATTGGTTGCCAAGGAAGCCCATAAGCCCATGATTCATTTCATCAGGATCTCAATAAAGTTCTTCCCCCGTCTCTCGTTTGCTCTTTCTCACGTCAACGTATGTAATATTGCATGGTGGGACAGTGAAGTAGCGACCGAGTCACACAATGCGAATTACGTAACTGGTGAGCCGTTTAAAGCTTCCAACCCCTTATAAAGGGCTGAGCCACAATTTTTGATCGTCATCAGTCGACACGTCAACAAAGTGCTCATAATGCCTGAGAGATGTGTAGCTGGTGCGTCGCTTCTGCGCAGAATGAAGAATAATGGCGCTGTAGGTGCTTCCCAACTTCACAAATATTGTGATTTACAGCTTAGTGGGTATCTTGCTAGTGTACTTGCATTAGTAGTACAACTGGCTCTAGAAATGCCGGTATTGCAGCTTTCGGTGTGACTGTGCTGCGCTTTTCGCACAGGCTTGGACTTTTTTTCTTTCCTCCATGCTCGGACGTCATCGCTGTGACATCAGCTATGTTACCAAGCAAGTGTTTCGAGGCTTTTCTTTCCACAAATTTTCTGAAGTTCGCTTTTCAAGGAAAATCTGAAAATGCATGTTTTCGGCATATTTGGCATAAAAAACTGGCGGTACACATTTATGCTCGCATCAGCAACATCTCGACACATGGGCTCCTTGTAGAGAACATAGTATTGATCGTCACATAATGAACGCACAGAATTGTATAGGATAGGGAGCAGGTCTTGAATTTTCCCCGAAAATTAGACGTCTTATTTCTTTCAAACAAAACCGTGGCATGTGAGGTCGATCCATTTGTGGTTACTTGATATATGGGGTACATCACGCTCCCCCGTCGCCCGCCTATGAGAAGTTTGCGAAATTGGTTTCGAATCCGTTTTCGGCCAGAAATGTGATATTTCACACAGATTTCAGCAAAAGGAAAGGAAGGATTAGTTTATGCATTCGCCTCTCTCATTTCTACACTGTTGTGCGGCAGCTGAAACGGACGCAGGCGGAACTAAGTAAGCTCAACACGATGATTAGGAAGCCTTTCAAAGCTACCCTAGGGATACCGGGTAACAATGCGATTGAAAGGTTGATGAGAACAGGGTTTCACAATGCAATGGAAGAAATTGCGGAGGCAGATCAGCTACCGCAGCAGTAAAGATTGACAAAAACAAAGGCAGGTGGGCATTTACTGTGTGCAGTAGGATTAGAGCTTAATAAATCAAGGAGCCCACAGAAGGCTGAGAGAGATTTGCTTGCGTAGCTAAGAGACAAGACTATAAGCACTCCGTCTCAAGAAACATGCGTCCTGAGCGTCGCGTCATCCTGTGGGGATCTCATGGAAAAACAACTGTATGATGAATGGGAGAGATGATCATTACGGGTCAGGGCAAAAGTGCCATAGTCAAAGCACTGGTCCTTCACGGAGTCAAATCACAACTTCTTTTGTTCCATCAACTTATGCAAAAATTTCATTTGGACCTCTATTGGGAGGGGCAACTTACCACTCGAGATGTCCGCCAGCTTGCTACCTTCCATGAAGGTAGCGGCTCGCGCCGTAAAGGTAGCGACTTCAAAACCCCATAGGCCCACTGTAGCAGAATACGTCAGTACGTGAAGCCTAAATTACTTTGCATAGGTGAACACCCAAAGGCGAAGTCAAAGTTTCAAGTTCCAATTGAGCTCCGAGTAGAGAAGCGGGAGGCCTATGACGTTTCAAAAGAAAAGAAGATGTGGCTGAATGGACAGTTACAACAATTGCTTGATGTCGGCGTCATCCGAATTTCTACATCTCATTTTGCTTCGAAAATAACCAACGAATCTAAACAGGATGAAGATTTCGTCTCTGCAAAATCTACCGACAGATAAGCAGCCATACTCACCTCTTTCTTTTTCCCATGCCGCATATTGACTAAATAGTTAATGGAGCCGGAGGATTCAATGTTTTTTCTTGGCTCGACCGTTCCAAAGGTTTCTGGCAAGTGCCTTTGCAAGAAGAAGCAAACAATTATTCGGCGTTCATTACGCCGTTTGACGTGTATGAGTGCAATCGTCTCCCATTTGGCTTGAAGAATTCTTCAGCCTGGTTTCAGAAGACGATGAAGTGTGTTTTGAATTCACAATTAGGAACCTTCTGCATCGTTTATATTGATAATGTCATCGTGTACTTGCGAGCAGAAGAGAAGCGAACTAAACAAAAAGAAAAGGTGTTTCAATTATTATAGTGACGCGGAACTCAATATAAAAGAGAAGAGTGAATTCTATAGGTAAAAATTGTTTGGTTTTGCACAGTGTTTGACGGAACGACCAAGAGTACAAAAGAGGAGACCGTTCAAAGGATCAGCGAGCTTACGAAGCCGCATGATATTCGCTCACTCCGAGTTTTTATAGGACCTACAGGTCATTTCAGTGGTTGATTAAAGATTTCTCGAAGATGACGAATTGCTTGACAGAGCTCATGCAGAAAAAACTACTGCTTACTTGAACCAAAGAATGCCAAAGGGATTATCAAGAATTTTACAGCGTATTTCACCCGACATTTTTCTTATCTTACGAGATAAATACGGAAGCTTCAATTACAGCACAGTGTATGTTTCGTATCAAGGAGACATCAGTTCACCTACTGCTCAGCAGCTGATGATTATACGACGCTACTCCCGCAGCTTCGACCATACTCAGCAGAATTATTGAACAACTCGGAAGGAGGCTCATCCCGTTTTAAAGGTCGTTCGCTACTTCCCATCGTACAAGACGGAAGAAAGTTAGCATTGCACAAGCATCGTTCAGCGCTGATGCACCTTTTGATAATGCCATAGTTTAGAGGGAAAGTGGCGCGATTGGTCAATAAGCATCGGTAGTGCGATATTGAAGTCTTCTTTCGTGGAGGCAGTCATACAACAGACGTTGATGCCCTGCCTCAACGGGCAGTCGAGTTCCCGCATGGAACCGTAAACTTGACGAGATTATGGAAAAGTTATGAAACTCTGTACTTCAAGGATGTCAGGTTGGTTGTACCAGAGACACTGCTTGTAAAAGCGCTATATTGGTACCCCGACAGCCTGAAATTATGTGGTCATGATCGCACCTGGCAAACGTTTCACAAGCTCCTGAAACGGTTCAAAATCAAAACATGATAAAAGGCATCGAAAGCTGTCAAGTATGTTCCACTTGTGTCAAGTGAACAAAGCCAAATAGCGGCTTCGAGCAGACGAGCACGTCTTGCGAAATCATTAGGACACACCCTATGGGGTTGCGCACGTAGACTTTGAGGAGTTAAAAATTGGCCGCGTATCTGCGTGCTTCGCTGCAAATGTCGTCTAAAGACGATAGAAGAGGCGCTGCGTGAGATATGGACGCCTTCTGGCAATACGTCGGGAAACACGAGTGCTGTGTTGCGGGCTGGTAGTCCCGGCGCAGCAGCAGGCGAAGACCGGCGGTGACAAACGCGACCGGCGGGGACGCCAGTCATCCCGAACACGCGGTTTGGCGCGAAGCGCCGAAGCAGAAGAAGCGTCCGCACTCAACGAGTACTCTCCACACACTCTTTTATTTACACGTCGCCTGGGTAAAACAGGAATACCAAAGCGGCGCCCCATGGCCTTCGTACAGTGCAATACTGAACCGAAACCGAAACACAACAATCAGCTCGTGCAGAGGGCACGGAGGAAGGCAAGTTTCAGCGCAGTCGCATTTTCAGCGCAGCTTAAGAAACAAGGGTCTTTATAATTACGTATGTATGCATTTTGTATTAAAGGAACAAGCCACCTAATACTTACCTAGTGATGTTGCGCCTCAGATATGCGTAATGTTTGCCTTTTGATCGACAATGTACCCAAGTATGAACCTAGTCAGCCGTTCAAGATGGCTGGCCCTTGGACAAGTGGTTCAACTTTGGCCGAGTGGCTGAATCGAGTGACGTGGTGACAAACAAAAAGACAGACAGAAAGACAGATCAAAATTTCTCCCTTTAAGTATCCCAAGAAAGACTATCGTCTTTAAAAAGAAGAGTCCTGGTGTTGGCAAGACAGTCCTTTCTGGTTTCAGTAGATCAGTGCACCAGAATGGCAGCCGCACGTCCTGGTAGACAGAACGCTAATAGAGTTATGGCATTGCTTGACCAAGCGACATTCTCGCAGTTTAAAGATATGATATCGCCCGAGGGAATCACAATCTTAAGCATGAAGCGTCAGGAGTCTGCAGAGAGCCATGGTATTACGCTACGCCATTGCGCTTAATTTCACCTGCAGGCAAATGAAAGGGCTGAACGAGTGATTCATGACACTGATCTATTCAGGTCTATGTATACCCATGTATCTCTCCCCAGCAAAACATACACTACAAATCTTCTCTGCAGAACACATGTTGCTGCTTATGGCGTTGTTGCGATATTGCTATCTCAAAAAAAGGAGTTAAAACGATGAAAAAATGCAACTGTTTGAACGCCCGAAAACCAAACAGAAAGAAAGCACGTGCCGATAGGTGGTGAAGCTACAATTCGACAAGCGACACCCAGAACACAGACAAGGCAATGAACTGAGCGTTTAAGTGATTATGCTGAAGGGTCTACCTGATGGCAACACAAGAACACTTGGACATTTTAAAGTCATAAAAATATTGATACAGCAAGATGTGCTAAACACCATAAGCATCCTCGCTAACGGACAGCTAGAATTCGCAGCTCCAAGCAACGTTCTTCGGTATCACCGAAGGATGGGTGATGGGAAGAAAACGGGGGCCTGGGAGGGTGTATAAAGAAGACGGAAAATAAGACGGAAGAGTACAGTTCTTAGTGAGAAGAAAAAAGAGGAATTAAAATGAACAGTAATGACGGTTAATTACTCGGGTCTCGAACATTCGAGGTGGAATCAGGGAGGGCAATCTATTGAAGCTATTCCACGCGTTCTTGATGAGTCACGTCATATACGTGGTGACCATGAACTCCTGGCAGAACCACGAAAAGGCGAAGCTTAATATACTCATTCGAAAAAAGCATCAAACGTGTGCTGGGTATTTCGATGAATGCCAGCACAACGAGGCTAATGCAGCTGGGGGTTCACAACACGTTAGAAGAAATTATCGAGGCGCAGCACACGGCTCAGGTTGCCAGGCTGTCTACTTCGCCCGCTGGCAGAGAGATTCTGGCGGTTTTGGGTTGTAATCCATCTCTTGAGGAAGATTGCAAGTTTAGCCTTACTAAGGAGCAGCGAGCCAGTATAACTGTTTTCCCGCTTCCCCGCAACATGCATCCGCAGCACAATGCAGGCAGGCGAAGGGCCAGAGGCGAGGCCTTACTAAAACAAGTTCGCGATGACCCGCACTCCGCATGCTTTGTGGACGCCGTGCAGTACGGCAGATCGGCAAACTTTTCGGCCGTCCTAGAGGACAACAGTGGCGCAGTTCTCAACTCTGCATCTCTCATGAATACCACCCCGGCTAGAGCCGAGCAGGCCGCGGTGGCTCTCGCTTTACTTGACGAGAATAGGCATCAAATCTACACCGATTCTCGCGCGGCTGTCAGAGCCTTTGCATCAGGTTCCGTCTCCGCCGAGGTTGCACGCATCCTAGGTGACAGAGTCATTTCCTCACACACCATCAATTGGTTTCCGGCTCATCTCGGGTCGCACTTATCCTCTCTGACTAACCTCAACGAGGTGGCCCACACCGCGCGCGCGAGCTAACCCACCGCGCCGGGTTGGACGGAGGCGGTACCTCGGGGACTGGTCGGGAAGCCTTTCGATATCCTTTATTCACGTTCAACGAGGTTTCTAAGCACTACCAGCTGTCTAGGCGAACGTTTCCTCTTCCGCACTAGAAACTCTCTAGGCCTCAGGCTGCCACGCTTCGAATGCTGCAGACCAGGTCTTATCCTAGTCTAGCAACCCTAAGTTCTTACACGGATGCTTTTGAATCGAACTGTCCCGATTGTGGTGCGAGAAGCAATTTAGATCACATGCTCTGGCGGTGTCCCTCCTTACGGGGCCCTCAACGCCTCACTGAAGAAGAGTGGTGCTCCGAGCTAAGGAGCTGGAATCTACTACACCAGTTAAGGGCCCTCCAGAGGGCCCACGACGCGGCGGTGAGGCTTGGCCTCCCCGTCCCCACGTGGGAGCGGCCCGCGGCGCTGCCGCCCTGAACGGCTGCGGTGCTCCTCAGGACTATCTTAATAAAGTTCATTGTCTGTCTGTCTGTCTGTCTGTCTGTCTGTCTGTCTGTCTGTCTGTCTGTCTGTCTGTCTGTCTGTCTGTCTGTCTGTCTGTCTGTCTGTCTGTCTGTCTGTCTGTCTGTCTGTCTGTAATGGCGACTGTGTTGGCTTTATGATTCTCGGTGTCGTTAGAAACTATAGCAAGAATCTATCAGGAACCTCTGGCACTACATAGGATGCATGTAGTTTCTAGCGATCTCTGCTAAAAGAACGACCCTCAATCTGTTGTCTTATTAGCTTCACTCAATTGACTTTATCTCTGAAATGCAAAAGGATTTTCAGCATGTACTTCACATAAACGGCGAGCAGTGAAACGAAGACGTCTTGTATAATTCGAAGAACAAATAGTAAGAGAAAGGTTCCAGTGGTGTTTTGTGTTTTTTTCTCGTTGGCTTCTGCCGCATATATAGCCTTTATGACACCTCTTCATACCTAAGAAATATTGCTTACCTAATTGATGCCCTGAAATGTCGGGAAAACTTCTTTTTATGCAGAAAATGTGTAGGTAATAAATATAGCCGCTGAACTTGCCCGAAATATTAGTGAAGTACACAAGTAATATGGCTTCTCCCTTGAAGTACTTAGGCATCAGCAAGGGTGGATCTTTGGCCTTGTTGGTGCGACATATGCATAACGTTAAGCGCAATACTGAATCGAGGAGGACGGGACAGGGAGTGACACACACACAAGCGCCCCTCAAGTCGCCGAGAGCCACTGGTGCCATCCACTTGCAAGAGCCTTTGGTCATCCCTCCCACCGTCCGGCACGTTCTCTATAGCGCTTGTGTGTGTGTCACTCCCTGTCCCGTCCTCCTCGATTCAGTATTGCGCTTAACGTTATGCTTAGGCATCAGGTCATGAAATTATAAAAAAGGGTTATGTGGTGTTGGG